>NC_055987.1:72108417-72733417 GCF_018446385.1 Zingiber officinale | reverse complement strand
CATTTGATCGAGTGAGTCTACTTGGAGTTCAAGATTTAGATTGATTAGAGGATGACACAGTCTATGCCTCATATTGATCAATCTAGATGCCTAGGATAGAAGGACACTTGTCATTATTTTTGTGAGTAGTCACAATTGGTAGTCACAAGGTGATGTCGGATCTCGACATTCTTGTAACTTGGGTAGTAATGATGTGTTGCTAGATACCGCTCATTACTTATGCTCCTAAATGGGTTTAGGGCATTGCCAACGTTACAAGAACCTATAGGGTCACACACTTAGGACAATTAGATGGAGATTAGGTTCATATGATGAACCAAGAGGATTAGATTCATTTGATGAATCAAATTGGATTAAGAGTAATCCTAATTGGGCTAACTTGAGTTCGACTCAAGTTGATTCATGTATTTAATGAGTCTAATTTAGATTATGACTTATTAAATCAATTTAATTTAATGAATTAGATTCATTATATTAAGTTGGCTCGAATCAAATGGTTGGATTAGATCAACCATGGTAGAGATTGGGTCAAGTTTGACTTGATTAGAGATGGAAGACCAAAGGTCAATTTTGACTTGACCTTTTGCCACCTCATTGGTGAGTTGGCATTAGGTGGACCAATGATGATATTCCACATCATCATGGGTGCCACCTCATGGAAGTTACAAAGCCATTTTCTTATTAACTTCACATTAATTGCATTTAATGGGGAGTTACACAAGATGAAAGTGGCCGGCCACTTTGTGAATGATTTTGAATTCATTTTCATTCAAGTGTGGTGATTCTTCCTCCTTCTTCCTCTCAAGCTCTCCCTCTCCCTCTCCTCCTTGCTTGGCCGAATCTCACCAAGGTGCTAGCACACCTTTGTGTGAGGTTTTCTCCATCTACGTGTCCATGTGGATACTTCTAGAGGACCGACACTTGACGGTCTAGAGATCCGGCAACTTCTTGGACGAGCGGGAACGCGAAGGGCTTCGCTTCGAAGGTATAACTTTCATCTAGTGTAGATCTAAAGTTTTACAAACTCGTACAAGAAAAGGTTTTTCGAAAAGTTTTGTTTACGAATCTTTGCACGGATCTACGGCTTTGGGTGACTCGGGGTTTCCGCGACGCGAAAAAGCGGTTTTCGCGGCCCGAAGAACCCAACAGATTGACTTCTATAACATAGATACCTGAAGTGGAAGTCTCACTTCTCTTCTTCTTAAGATCTTCCAGGTAAACTTTGCAGTTCCTCTTCCAGTGCCCGATCTGACCGCAGTGGAAGCAGGTAGCATCCTTGGCATCCCCTCCTTTGGGTTTCAATGTCTTGCCTTTGCCCTTGGCTTGGAACTTTCCCTTGCATTTGGGCTGGCCCTTGCCCTTATGTTTCTGAACCATCAGAATAGAGTTGGGCTTAACCTTCTTAAGGTTGAGCTCAGCAGTTCTTAACATGCTAAGCAGCTCGGGCAGTGGCTTGTCAATTTCGTTCATGTTGTAGTTCATGATAAACTGACTGTAGCTCTCTAGTAAGGACTACAAGATCAAGTCAGTGGCCAGCTCTTGGCCAAGGGAAAATCCCAACCTCTGTAGGTTTTCTATGTACCTAATCATCTTGAGTACATATGGGCCTACGGGAATCCTATCTTGCATCTTGCACTGAAACAGTGCCTTAGAGATCTCGAATCTCTCGTGCCTCTCTTGTCCCTAATATACTTGACGCAGATGTTCAACCATATCATAAGCACCCATCAACTCATGTTACTTCTGAAGCTCAGAGTTCATGGTCGCGAGCATAAGACATGACACATCTAATGCGTCATCTTGATGCTTCTTGTAAGCATCTCGGTCAGCTCGCGTGGTAGTGGCTAGAGGTGCCTCTGGAATGGGCTGCTCCAGAATGTACAGTTTATGTTCTTGTGTGAGAATGATTCTCAGGTTCCTGTACCAGTCCAGGAAATTAGCTCCGTTGAGCTTGCCCTTCTCAAGGACGGAACACAGGGAGAAAGAGTTCGTATTTGACGTCATGGTTATCTACAACAGAAAAATGCAGAAAAATAAATATCATATTCTATTAATCATCTAATTAGGCCTTTAATTAAATGATGCTCCCACTGAATTATAGAATTCATGTGGGGCAAGATCCACATCATACTATGCCCTGAGTTAGCTTTGGCTAAATCGCTCAAGACTTAGTATGATCGGTAGGTAACTAATTACCAATTACATCTTTATGCAACTCTTGTATATAGGATCATGATCCGCATTTATATTAAAACTCGAGTTAGCTTTGGCTAATACGCCCAAGAGTTAATATAAACGTGATTTTGTCCCATCTTCCAACTATTGGATAAATGCCTACAGTTAACCTTGATTTAACTAGTTGTACTCAATCTAATTGAGTTTTTACTCACTCATGCGTTGATAGGCGGGACCAAGATTGTCCCTCCGTACCCTACCAAGATAATATGTGTTGCTCTGCTTTGGCAGATTCAACAACAACATGTGATTGAGGTAGTGATAGGTATCACGACATGGTAGACATTTTTTAGTTGACGCGATTGAGATCTAATCTAATCGATGATGCGTATCATATACTCGATTTAGATCTAATCTAATCGTGGAGGTGCATCATGTGCGCGACTTAGATCTAATCTAATCGTTAAGACACTAATTAATTACTAATCTAGCATGCATCACATATACACACACAAGCAATTAATTAATTTTGTGATTAGTCATGGCCCTACTACGATATTCTCAAGCCAATGAGAAGATCGGATGGTCAACCTAAGGTCAACAGCTTCTCAAGCTCCTTCCGGTGACCACCTTGTGTTGCTCGCACCCTCGTCGTAACTCCGTCTCGAGTGGACCTTCCACCACTTCATTTTGTACATTACAAAGAGTGAAACTTGAGTTACATTTGAGTCTAAACTATTTACAATAGGAATAAATAAATAGAAAGGCATGAGGCGCAGGTCGCGTATCAAATATACAACACGCATAATCACATGACGGCACACAGACCGTATTATGAATTACAACAAAATATCCAATCAAATTGGGGTCTTTTGGGCCATGACCATCACAAAATGATACACAATTCTAAATCATGTAATTTCTACAAATTTTTGTAAATTTTCCACAATGTTTTTTTTTTAAATTTTATGAGTAAAAATTCCCAGCGGTCCCGTTTAGCGATTTTCGGGCGCAATCGCGGAACGAAGCCCCTTGCGGGGTTAGGGGCAGGGGAAGCACCCCTACCCACGATATAACCATCGAAAGTGTTCCTAAGCGATCCTACAGTGCCTTAGCCCGCGGTCCCAAAATGATTTGGGGCGAAACCTTGTCGTTTTGGAAAATGTTTCTCGGTAGTCGAAGCCTACAAGTGTCTAAACTCTTGTGCTTTACTTCTACGCGAAAAAATACTCATAAAATCTATAAAAATAGTAAATTTACAGAAATTCACAGATCTGTAATTTTCATAAAAATACAAATTAAAACTCGTACTCGCTTCGCACGTGGCTCTGATACCACTGTTGGGTTTTTTGGGCCGAAAAAATCGCTTTTTGCATTGCGGAAACCCCGAGAAACCCCGCCACCGGATCTGTGCAAAGAAATAAAATTGAAGTAATACTTCAAGTACGAGTTTCTAGCCTAGATCTAAACTAGATCTACAAAGGAGAAGAGCTTTACCCTTGATGCGATGCCCTTCACTAATCCCGCTCGTCCAAGGTTCGCCGGATCTCGAGTGTATCAAAGTAGATACTCCTCTATGTGTATCCAAACAAGAAAGAGGTGGAGAAACCAAACAAAAGGTGTGCTAGCACCTTTGAAAGGTTCGGCGAAAGTGGAGGAGAGGGAGAGAAGAGAGAGCTTGAGGAAGAAGATGAGAGTTACAAAAACCAAATGAAACTCACCATGGAGTAAAGTGGCCTACCACTTCAAGAAGGCCTTTAAACCTCCATGGGATATCAAGAGTCACAACTCTTGATCTCCCTCATGAGGTGGCACACACATGTGCTAGTCTTGATGATGTGACACATCATCATTAGGCCACTTAATGCCAACTCACCAATGAGGTGGCAAATGGTCAAGTCAAACTTGACCCTTCATCTTCCTCTCAAGTCAAGTTAAACTTGACCACTTCTCTCCCTTGGTTGATCTAATCTAACTATTGGTTCAAGTCAATTTTAATTTAATGAATCTCTATTCATTGAATTAAATTGACTCAATGAGTCTAAGTCCAAATTAGACTCATCTAACACATGAACCAAATTAAGTCCAACTCAATTAGCCTAATTTGGATTACTCTTAATCTAATTTGGTTCATCACATGAACCTAATCCTTTAGATTCATCAAATGGACCTAATCTCCATCTAATTGCCCTTTGTGTGTGACCCTATAGGTTCTTATAATGTTGACAATGCTCCTAAACCCATTTAGAAGCATAAGTAGTGAGCGGTATCTAGCAACACATCATTACTACCCAAGTTATAAGAATGTTGAGATCCAACATCACCTTATGACTACTAATTGTGACTCTTCACAATATATGACAAGTGTCCTTCTATCCTTGACATCTAGATTCATCAATGTGAGGCATAGACTGTGTCATCCTTTAATCAATCTAAATCTTAAATCCTAAGTAGACTCACTCAATCAAATGAGCTCAACATCTCATATTGACTCATTTGGGTATGGCCATGCACTTAGTGGTCTCACTCTATCAAGAATATCGATGTCACTCCCGTCATATAGGAGGGATAGATCCCATCTACATCACTCACATCCCTCCGCATAATTTGTTACATATCTAGTAATCTCCTTTATAGTCCACCCAGTTACGGGTGACGTTTGACGAAGCCAAAGTATGTAACTCCTTGTGTAGGGAACCATGGTGACTTCAGGTTCAAGGACTAATACTCTTACTAATAGCCACATGAGAAAGTATATGACACTCATATAACGATCCATGATACTTTCTCATGGTGAGTCATTCCGTATACATTCTCCAATGCGTACCCATGTGTCAACTTGATATCTCTATATCCATGACTTGTGAGATCAAGTCATCGAGTTGAGCTACATGCTAGTCTCGTCGCATTAACATTGTCCTTGAATGCTAATACTTGACTAGGAATGATTAAGAGTCGTGTTCCTTATATCATCTCACTATCGATTCAACTAACCGATTGATATAGGTAAGAACCTTCTACTCAAGGACACTATTATACTTAGTTATTTGACACCAATACAAGTAAGCATAATAACCATAAACAAATGCCTTTATATATATAAGAATATGATACAACGAGTCCATACAATAATCATCAAATGATTGACTCTAGGGCTCTAACTAACAGTTCAAGGCTCGGTTGGTAGCAAAAGGATATTCATAGAGAAAGAGGATTGACTATGAAGAAATTTTCTCCCCGATGGTAAGATATACGTCAATTAAAGTGGTGTTGGCTTTAGTGGCACATTACGATTTGCAACTTGAGAAAATGGATGTGAAGACGACATTTCTTCATGGAAATTTAGAGGAGCGAATTTTTATGTCATAACCTGAGGGATTTAGTCAGCCCGGACAAGAGCAGTTAGTTTGTAAGTTGAAGAAATTACTCTATGGATAGAAACGATTTCCTAGGTAATAATACAAATGTTTTGATTCATACATGATTTAAAACGAATATAGGAGATATGAGTATGACTATTGCATATATGTGAAGAGCCTTGAAGATGAATCATTGATTTTCTTACTACTATATGTAGATAACATGCTCATTGTTGCGAAGAAGATGAAAGAGGTTAACAAATTGAAGAGGCTACTGAGCAAGGAATTTGCCATGAATGATTTGGGAGAGACCAAGAAGATTCTTGGGATGGAGATTCACAGGGATAGAGCTGTAAGGAGATTATGGTTGTCTCAACGTAGCTATGTGGAGAAGGTACTGGATAGGTTCAACATGAAGAATGCAAAGTTGGTGAGCACACCCCTGGCACATCACTCCAAGTTATCGAGTACACAGTGTCCAAAGATAGATGACGAGATCCAAGAGATGTCAAAGGTTCCTTATGCCAGTGCAGTTGGTTGTCTTATGTATCCCATGGTTTGCACAAGACTAGATTTGACGCAAGCAGTTAGTATGGTGAGCAAGTTTCTCTCAAATCCTGGTCGACCACATTGGAATGCAATGAAATGGATTTTCAGATACTTGAGAAATACAACTGATTATAGTATCATATTCAATAGACAATCGGAAGATCCTTCAGTTGCTGAGTACGTAGATGCAGACTATGTAGGAGATTTAGATAACAGGAGGTCTACTATAGGATACGTATTCACTGTGGTAGGAGGACCTATTTGTTGGAAATTTATGATACAATCCATTGTTGCATTGTCTACTACGGAGTCCGAGTACATGGCAACAACTGAAGCAGTAAAGTGGAGTCAGAGAACTCGGTGTTCAGCAAAGTGGAGTCAAGTTGTTATGCGATATTCAGAGTGCTATCTATTTGGTGAAGAATCAAGTATATCATGCGAAAACCAAGCACATTAATGTGAGGTTTCACAAAATCAGAGAGTTGATTGCTTCCAGAGAAAATCAATTTGAGAAGGTTCACACTGCAGACATGCTGACAAAGCCAGTGACCATAAAGAAGTTCAAGCATTGCTTGAACTTAATCCATATCTCTAAATGCTAGAGGAAGGAAGTCCAAACCCAGAGATCTAGGTGGAGCTTTATTCAAATACTCGTGTTCTTCGAAGGGATGAATATTCTTCAAGGTAGAGATTGTTGACGGGTGGCTCATATTTGGATAAGATTAATATGAGGGATGTTATGGAAGAAAAATCTGTTAAGATTTTCGTAATAAAATTCTGTTAAGATTTTATATAACAGAATTTTATTATGATTTTTATAACAAAATTCTATTACGATTTTACTAGGTCTGGGATTTAGCATTATTTATAGGGATTATTGTAAGCTTATTGTACAACAACAAATACAAAAATCATTAGATGTGATTGTTTTGTGTATATAGAATTCTAATAAAGTTTCGGCCATTTTGTAGAGTAGGTATGTCGCCGAACCATGATAACTCTTATTCTTTCTCTTCTTCTTCTCCTTTCTCATGTTTGCTCTCCTTTTGTGTGCCTTTTGTCTTGTTGCTCCACGGATCTCTTTTCTCTCTTCCTCTTCTTTCACGTTTTAGAGGTTGAGAGGTGTTTCCCTCTCTTTGCGCAACAATATATATATATATATATACTGAAAATAGGCGAACCACCATAAGGGAGTTTTCCAGAATTTTTAGGAAGTTTTTCGGAATTTTTCAGAGACCGTATGACTTTGGTTACGGGGATAAAAATTGAGCTCCGGGAAAGCCTGTTTAGGCTATCGCATTTAAGCGAGGAAATGCTTGATTTTTTTCTCTTTATTTTCCTATTCCTTTTCTTATTTTTCCTCCCCCGCGTGCTTGTGCCCTAGCCTCACGCCGAGCTTCCTCTCACGCCTGATCTGCCCTAACCGCTCCGCGATGGTTTCTTCCCCTCCGGTACAAAAGCAATGGCCATGGGAAGGCTCACGCCTCTTCTCCCTTCTCTCGATCTCCACCCCTCTCTGTGCGGAATCCCGATCTCTTCCTCTTTTCACAACTCGACGCACACAGACGCCTCACGCCACCCTTGCTCCGCCACTTCGGCGAGCGACGGTGTCGATCGCCACCACAGCCGACGCCGACCCCTGATCCGCCCGTTTCCCCTCTCTTCCTCGGTCACCTCCTTACGGACGCACCTCGGCAGAGCACCCCCTCACTGATCTCTCCGTCATCTTGATCACGCCGGCACCGTGTGTCTATCGCACCATGCACTAGTTCCTGATTCATGGTCATCGCCGCACGGAGCAGCGCTGACCATCGCTGGAGATTTGCTGTTCTCGTGCCCTAGATTCCCTCTTGCTACCGGATCCGAACAAAATAGCAGTGATTTCATCAGGAAGGTTGTTGTCCTTTCACTACACCAGATTTCGTTCCTTGTTCCTGTTAGTGTAGATTCATGTCTGGAATTCTTGATTCTGCCTTGATCCGACACTGTGCCAGTAAGGTCGCTTTTGAGGCAGATCGGTGCACCTATATTGGTTAGGTTTCGGATGGTTTGAACACAGAGAAGGTGTCAAGTGTTGTGCGCTGTGGGGAAGATTTCAGCAAGGAGGTCTTGCTGTGGTATACCTTGTTTTCCAGCAGCAATCAGCTCACCTTGTTATTTGTTCAACAGCGGCTGAGCTTGAGGTATATAATGGATCATATGTGGATGAGTTAGGTTCATGTGCAGGTTTTAATGTAATCAAACAGTGGAATGGAACCCTAAGTTTTGGATTAGGGATAGTTAACTGGGATTAACAATTTAATTAGGGTTCATAGAGAAAATAATTTGGTTTAGCTATTTTGCTTATAATTAAACTTAGCTAAACTGTATGATTTATTACAGGACTTTGATTCGAGACGGTGTCTCGATGAGGGTTCTATTTCAGATTGGACCTTTCTATTGGAGGCGGGTACCTTGACTTATCTATTTTAATATGTCATTTGATTATGTTTTTAACAAGTAGTAATGATTATGTTTCATATCTGTATCGATTTGTCACTACTGGATACCTGTTACATACTTGTTTTTGCTTACCTATTTTGCATTTCATGTTAGTACCCACCTGATTATATATGCTTATAGGGGTAGTGACATAACCATGCCTTATTATGTTCAGGACCTAGGTTTTTATACCATATTTGCCCTGTGTACCTAGACCATTGATTGGATCTATTTATCCTATGGTACGCATTATGTAGAGATGGAGAGGATCAGGATATTTCCATGCTTAGTGTCATGCATCATCTCGCATGATTGCATGCTGTGCGATAGTCCGCTCCATTATTGTTGAGCACATCATCAGTTACATAAATCTGCACACACCACCACTCATGGGTTAGTGGTATGTCAGGCAGGGTGTGTGGCAGTTCTGCTGTTAGGCTCCGCTGGTCCGGTGACTCAGTGTGGTAGCCGGTAGACAGTTCTGCTCTATAGGCTCCGCTGGTCTGGTGATGCAGTGTGGTAGTCGGCAGACAGTTTTGGTCTGTTTGCCTCCATTGGTCCGCTCATGGGTAGTGTGACGCAGCGTGGTAGCTGGCAGGGATCCCTCCTTTGGACTGGCTCAGGGAGATGAGGGCATTGAGCTTTCCCACTTATGATTTAGGGTAAGGAGGTTAAGTGTACTCCGACAGCGTCCCGTCCACTCGGTCACTCAAGAGCAGTGATGGCAGGGTGCACGGTTGTCACAACCTACCCACTCGGTCTTACCATCATGTGTGAGACGGCTGATTGGCAGTAGGGGTGACCAGGACATGTCATTGGCATCTTACACATTGATGCATTGATTGCTTATGTTTACTGCACTTGTTTGTTGCATATTTGGTGGATACATATGCTTGACATGCATACATGATTTCTATACCTCTCGGTCTATTATCCATACACCAGGTCCTGGTTAGTACAGTTTTTCTCCTATATATTTCAGTTTTGCATTTATCATTCCTATATCAGGAGACTGTACGCATAATTATTGCTATTGGTTATTTTCTTACTATGTATGTCAGTAGTTATCCGTTGAGAAGTTGACTCACCCCATTGATATTACTATTTTTAGGTTGAAGCTGTCCGGAGAGTTCCAATCGCTAGTCCCCCTGCAGATCGCGAGGATATTTATTTGGTCATTTGATTTTTCTTATGATGCTTTAGACTTGTACTAGTTTTGTTCTATGGATTACTGTATGGTCTTTTACTTGTCGATGAGTTTTCTTTTTATATTTATTTGGATATGTTCTACTACATGCCTGCTTGGACGGCATAAGAGGTGAGTTGATTTTATTTGCGTCGTTGTGATTTGTGTTTTTTTGGGTGTAGTTGAGTAGAATATAAGTTTTGAGCTTTATAGGTGTAGTTGAGTAGGATTTTTGAGATGGTTTTCCTTATTGTTGCATTAGTTTAGTTTTACTATTAAACTGCGTGGTATGCTATCATATATATATTGTTCCGGCCGTGTTGGCCGAGTATGAGTATGTTGTAGGAAGTTTCAGATTGTCACCCGTACAAGGGAGATGTTGCCGAAATTTCTTCTAGCAGGGACTACCCCCGCGGCATGACAATTTATTTGGTATTAGAGCCAAGTTTCTGATGCTTAGTTTTTTCATATTTTTTAGTTGTGGC
Source organism: Zingiber officinale (assembly GCF_018446385.1). NCBI lineage: Eukaryota > Viridiplantae > Streptophyta > Magnoliopsida > Zingiberales > Zingiberaceae > Zingiber > Zingiber officinale. The sequence continues at coordinate 72,723,182 of NC_055987.1, read as the reverse complement.
GAGTCAAGTTTTTGGTGTGTGTTGGATTTTCGAAATAATCTGATACCAATTTATTTGGTATCAAAGCCAGGTTTGCGAGTCAAACTGGGTATTTTCATATTTGTACGGATTTCCATTATGTTCATGTTTTGAAATTCTGTTTTGGATTTGTATGGATTTCCGTTGATTTTCTCGTATGGAATTCTGAGGTTATAAAATGGGGGCTGGACATCGACGGAACGTCTAGAGACTGGACAGCGACGGAACATCTCTAGACGGCAAATAGGTATAAAGGTAATTTTATAAATTTTATACTTGTAGTAATATCTGAGTTATAACTTAACAGATATGAGGAGATCTACACGAGTAGCTGTGAGATGTGGTGCTGGACGACCACGTAAGAGGACTTTGGAATCTCTAGCAATAGACTCGCCAGAGATCTCTACTGGAGTTGAGCCTGTCGGTAAGGGACAAACTCAAGATACTGCGGGTGTGTCGGGTTCTTAGACCTCGATGGCTAAGGCGTTGTAGGATCGCTTTAGCCCGCTGTAGGACAAACCGGTACCGGTTACTGCATTTCCAGTACCACCACCTACCGTACCTCTAGCCGTGACCACCCATATCGACCCTGCAGTACCACCAGTGGTATATGCCCCAGTTTATGCAGCAGCACCGGGAGTACCTCCCTCAGTATATCCAGCGGTACTACCTGTAGCACCAGCTCCAGTGATTCCGCCAGTTCCTGCGATGATCCCTACCCACCTCACTAATATTGTCGCGACACGAGCCCAGATTCCAACATTGGCAGAGTCGAGGAAGAGTCGATTCATACTATGGAGCGTACCTTCTTCTACATGGCTTGCTCCTAGTGAGAGAAAGCAGAGCTAGCTGCTTTCCATTTACAGGATGAGGCCGACACCTGGTGGGTTTCACAGTGTTCCATCATAGACGAGCATAACATCACTTGGGCCAGATTTAGAGAGGCTTTTGAGAGCTGCTACTTTCCATGGGCACATCAGATGACTCGCCGTCAGGACTTTCTAAGTCTGCGACAGAACAAATGCTCGGTGACAGAATACAATGCTGAGTTTAATCGGTTGGCATGATTTTATCCAGAACTAGTTGCTGAGGATAGTTCCCATATGCAACAGTTTATTTAGGGACTGGATGGACATCTACAAGTAAAGCTTGCCGATTTTGGGAACTCATCTTACATAGAGACATTGGACAGAGCCCTGATGATAGAGTTAGCTCACCAGAGAGCGTATCCGGACAAGAAAAGGAAGCAGATGGGTCAGACATCAGGTCAGATCCAGCAGGCACAGGTGACCGGACAGCAGCAGAGTTGTCGCAGTCATCCAGGTCTGGGTACTTCTGGGGCTTCTGGTCAACCTCAAAAGTCAAGGCGGTCTTCATCAGGACGTTTCCGGCCTCCTCAGCAGACCCAGAAACAAACCGCCAATGACATCTACTGTGCCTGGTGTGGGTCCAGAGAGCACACCACATCAGCCTGCACCTTGGGATAGTCAGTTTGCTATTATTACAAACTATCTGGGCACATTGTTTGTCCCCGTGGGTGTTTTGATATGATTAACCAAGTTGGTTAGGTCCTACTTTGTGTTTAATCCCTGTGTCTGAGTGTGTAGGAGCTTAGGAGCGCAGGAAGTCGAGCGGAAGACGCAGCTAGCGAGAAGGACGGCACGGGAAGGGAGTCGACGGGCTCGGTGCGTCCGAAGGACGAGAGAGCTGTGGAAGAGTACTCCGGTGGACAAGAAGAACGTGCGTGACGTTCGAGGGATGAGAAGCCGGACGAATGACTGCTCGAGGAGAAGGCCAGAAATTGGGTTTGGGTGAGCCCTATTCCGGTTGGCCGCAATCACCCAACCAAGTGAAGCTTCGCAAGTCAAAGAAAAGGAGAAGATGTGCTGGAAATACAGCTCAAGGCACCTCAAGCAGTATTTGAGGTGCCTCAAACCCTTGAGGTGCCTCAATCAAGCTTGGAGGTGCCTCAAACATTTGAAGCACCTCCAAGTTTGTTTAAGGCGCCTCAAGCCTAGTCAAAAGAGCCGTTCGAGCACGGATAGAGTTCTATCCGGTCAAAAGTCATGGAGGTACCTTCAAGGCTTATAGAGGCGCCTTCAACCTTCGGGATAGACTTTCCAGGAGCTATAAATGCCCGTGGAGCTAGGAAAGAATGAACAACTCAAGCAATCAATTTTGTAGTCCTTTCTAGCAACTAGTGAGCATTTCAAGTGTGTAAAAGCTTCTCCGCCTTCAGCAAAGGAGTTTTTTCTTACTGCGCTTTTCTTACTGCCCTGGATTAGCAACCCTCTTGGTTGTAACCAGGTTAATTTCTATCTCCTTTTATTTCTGCTCTTAATTTTATAATAGTTGCTTTATTTTTGAGTTGAAAGATCCGAGGAGGGCAGTTTTAATTTTTCAGAAGCAATTCACCCCCCTCTTGTCGGCCTCCGCTGCACCCACACACATGAGCCGAGATTGTTCGCTAAGCATATTGCTTTCGGAGTTTCTGGTCATGGAGTTCAGCTCCGTCAGACAGGGACTCAGCGAGGAGGGCACAGAGCCCAAACTTCACATCGCCAGCAGAGGATAGCTCCCCCTGCAGCTGCTGCTTATGGCATGTATGGACAGGAGCGCCCCAGTGCCCTCATAGTACCACAGAGTTCTTTCGTAGGATCTGCATATCAACTGCAGCCTCAGCCCCTAGTCCAGTATCTGCAACCCCAGCCTCTGGTTCAGTACCAGATGCAATCCCAGCTACCAGTACAGTATCGATCGCAGCCCTAACATCTATCTCTGGCACAGTCTCCACTACTGCCTCAATGGCAGGCTCCTGCCCAAATGCAGCAGCCGCTGGCAGCGTTACCACCTCCACCTCCTCCAGAGACTGGACGTATACATGTGGTCACCAGAGAGGATGCGCAGTGGGCCGACAGATCCATTTTCCGTGGTACGATTTACATTTATGCCTTATCTGCTGATATGCTGATAGATACTGGTATCTCACATTCTTTTATATTCCGTACCTTTATGAGGGAGATTAGTAGATTACCCACCTTCAGACCGCAGTGACTGACCGTCTCTCTACCGTTTGGTGATGCTTTGGACGTCACCCAGGAGGTCAAAGGTTGCCCGTTAGACTTTGGCAACATGATACTTACGGTACATCTTTTAGTACTGGAAATAGTTGACTTTGATATTATTCTTGGCATGGATTGTTTGTCAGCATATCATGCTACTGTTGATTGCCAGACGAGGGTGGTCATATTCTGGCCTCCGAACCAACCCTCGTGGGATTTCACTGGCATCAGAGATGACGACATATCAACTATTTCGACGATTCAGGCTCAGAAGATGCTGTCACATGACTGTCAGATTTTTCTATTATCTTTGATTCATTCTAAAGATGGCAGTAGTTCTCAACTCTCCAACGTTCCAATAGTCCGAGAGTATCCGGATGTATTCCCAGAGGAGCTACCAGGTTTACCTCCCAGAAGGCAAGTGGAGTTTGCCATTGAGTTGATTCGGGAACCGCGCCGACATCGAAAGCTCCTTACCGTATGACACCAAAAGAGTTGAACGAACTGATGGTTCAACTCTAGGAGCTTTTAGACAGGGGATTTATACGCCCTAGTGCTTCTCCGTGGGGTTCTCCGGTATTATTTGTCAAGAAAAAGGATGGTACTCTGAGGTTGTGCATAGATTATAGACAGCTGAATGCAGTGACCGTCAGAAATAAGTACCCCTTACCACGAATCGAGGATTTTTTTGATTAGCTCAGAGGTACCTCAGTGTATTCTAAGATTGATCTGCAGTCTGGATATCATCAGCTGAGAGTCAAAAAATCTGATATTCAGAAGATAACATTCTGTACCAGATACGACCATTATGAGTTTTTGGTAAAACCATTTGGACTTACCAATGCTCCAGCGGTATTTATGGATTTGATGAACCGTGTCTTCCTAGAGTATCTTAATTAGTTTGTTATCGTTTTCATCGATGACATATTGGTCTATTCGCGTTCTGAAGAGGAACATGCGCAGCATCTTCACACAGTCTTGGAGACTCTTCGATGACATCAGCTATATGCAAAGTTCAGCAAGTGTGCCTTCTGGCTATCTTCAGTCAGTTTTCTGGGTCACGTGATTTCTAGCCAAGGTATTTCAGTAGACCCTCAGAAGATCGAGGTTGTCACCAGTTGGGAGCAGCCGAAATCAGTACAGGAGATTTGTAGTTTTTTGGGACTAGTTGGATATTACAGACGGTTCGTCGAGGGTTTCTCCCGGATTGCTATGCAGCTGACACGCCTGACCCAGAAAGGCGTGAACTTCACTTGGACAGAAGATTGCGAGACCAGCTTCTAGGAGCTGAAACGGAGATTAGTGTCGGCTCCGGTTTTGGTTTTACCCTCCGGAGAGGACGGATTCATGCTCTACACCGACACATCTCTTCAGGGTTTGGGCGCTGTCCTGATGCAGCATGGCAGGGTAGTCTCCTATGCTTCTCATCAGTTGAAGGAGCATGAGAAGAACTACCTAGTACATGATTTGGAGCTAGCTGCCATCATCTTTGCTTTGAAGATTTAGCGACATCATCTATACGACATTACCTTTGAGATTCTTACGGATCATAAGAGTCTCAAATATCTATTCACCCAGAAGGAGCTTAACTTCGACAAAGGAGATGGATGGAGTTCCTGAAGGATTACGATTGTACCATTAGCTACCACCAGGGGAGAGCTAATGTGGTTGCCGATGCACTCAGCAGGAAGTTCAGAGGGACTTTGGCTTGCCATCGGGCTTCAATCATGGACTTGATTCAGGGTTTCTCCGAGTTGGGCCTTGAGGAGCAAGGACAGACAGAGCGAGATGTTTTGGTTACTATGGTTGCTCAGTCGTCAATTAGGACGAGGATCCGAGAGGCCCAGGTCGTTTTCAACATTTTCAGTTCATTGGCAGCCAGATAGCTTCCCGGCAACAGACCGAGTACACCCAAGATGAGGAGGGTATTATATATTTTCGAGGCCAATTATGCGTACCTCAGTCTCACCCGATCTTTCAGGAATTACTTCGGTGGCTCATCATTCTCATTTTGCTATCCACCCAGGCGGGACCCGCATGTATCGAGATTTGAGGCGTTCCTACTGGTGGAACGACATGAAGAAAGACATCATGGAATTTGTAGCTAGATGTCTTGTCTGTCAACAGGTAAAGGCGGAGCACCAGAGACCTGCCGGATTACTTCAGCGGATTCCTATTCCTGAGTGGAAATGGGAACACATTACCATGGATTTTGTGGCGGGTTTGCCTAGGACACGACGAGACCATGACGCAATTTGGGTAATCATTGATCGATTAACCAAATTCGTGCACTTCTCAGCGATCCGAAAGACTGATTCCCTGGATCGATTGGCAGATCTGTATTGCCGGAAGATCATCAGATTACATGGTGTTCCTTTAAGTATTATTTCGGATAGAGACCCTCGGTTCACGTCTAGATTCTGGCAAAGTCTGTAGCAAGCCTTGGGCACTTAGCTCTGTTTTAGTACAGCTTTTCATCTGCAGACAGATGGATAGTCAGAGCGGACCATTCAGACTCTAGAGGACTTGCTTAGGTCTTGTGTATTGGATTTCGGAGGCAGTTGGGAGGACCATTTGCCATTGGTAGAGTTCACCTACAACAACAGCTTTCATTCGGCTATCCAGATGGCACTGTTTGAAGCATTGTATGGTAGGCCTTGTCGGACACCCACCCTCTAGGATGAGGTTGGGGAGACCCAGTTGTTAGGGCCTCATAGAGCTCAGCATGAGGCAGAGTTGGTCCGCACTATCAGACGGAGGATGTCAGAGGCGCAGGATCGCCAGAAGAGTTATACTGATCGGAGACGGAGACGCCTGGAGTTCTCTACAGGCGACCATTTATTTCTACGAGTCTCACCCACGAAAGGGGTGAAGAGATTTGGCCTCAGAGGTAAGCTAGCTCCACGCTACATTGGACCTTTCCAGATCTTGGAGAGGATTGGAGCGGTAGCTTATCGTCTGACACTATTACCGTCCCTGGCAGGCGTTCACGACGTATTCCACGTGTCTATGCCGAGGAGATATATATCCGAACCGGCACATGCGCTGACAGATATCCCAGTTCATATTCAACCTGACATTACCTACGAGGAGGTTCTGGTACGGATTCTGGACCAGAAAGAGCGTCGGCTGTGGAACAAGACTATCCGACTGGTCAAAGTCGGAAGACAGCATCATTCGGATGAGGAGACTACCTGGAGCTCAAGGATATGATTCGAGCTTGATACCCCCACCTTTTTACTTGAGGTATGTGGGTTTTTTCCGTTCAACATTTATACTTTCTATTTATTGTTAATACTTACTGATGGTAGATAATGAAAATTTGGGGACCAAATATTTATTAGTGTGGGAGAATGTAAAATACCAAAAATGGGCGAATCACCATAAGGGAATTTTTCAGAATTTTTAGGAATTTTTAAAAAATTTTTTGGAGACCATATAACTTCGGTTATGAGGATAAAAATTGGGCCACAGGAAAGCCTGTTTAGGCTACCCCATTTAAGCGAGGAAATGTTTGATTTTTTTTATCTTTATTTTTCTTATTTTTCCTCCCTCGCGTGCCCGTGCCCTAACCTCGCGTCGAGCCTCCTCTCACGCCCGATCTGCCCTAACCGTTCCGCGACGGTTTCTTCCCCTTCGGTACAAAAGCAATGGCCAAGGGAAGCCTCACGCTTCTTCTCCCTTCTCCTGATCTCCACCCCTCTCTGTGCGAAATCCCGATCTCTTCCTCTTTTCACAACTCGACGCACGCAGACGCCTCGTGCCACCCTTGCTCCGCCACTTCGCCAAGTGACGGCGCCGATCGCCACCACAGCCGACGCCGACCCCCGATCCACCCGTTTCCCCTCTCTTCCTCGGCCACCTCTACACGGATGCACCCCGACAGAGCACCCCCTCACTGATCTCTCTGTCATCTTGATCGCACCGACACCGTGTGTCCATCGCACCGTGCCCTAGTTCTTGATTCATGGTTGCCGCCGAACGGAGCAGCACCGACCATCGCTGGAGATTTGCTATTCTCGTGCCCTAGATTTCCTCTTGCTGTCGGATCCGAACAAAACATCAATGATTTCATCAGGAAGGTTGTTGTTTTTTCGCTACACCAGATTTCATTCCTTGTTCCTGTTAGTGTAGATTCACTTCCAATCTCTTGCGGTCTCACTATGTCGTTGATCGCAGGTGCCATGGTCCTGATAGTCTGGTGCCACTGTCGTTTTCGTGAGGCCAGATCGGCGCAACTATATTGGTTAGGTATCGGATGGTTTGAACACAGAGAAGGTTTCAAGTGTTGTGCGCTGTGGGGAAGATTTCAACAAGGAGGTCTTGCTGTGGTATACCTTGTTTTCCAGCAGTAATTAGCTCACCTTGTTCTTTGTTCAACAGCGGGTGAGCTTGAGGTATATAATGGATCATATGTGGATGAATTAGGTTTATGTGTAGGTTTTAATGTAATCAAACAGTGGAATGGAACCCTAAGTTTTGGATTTGGGATAGTTAACTGGGATTAACTATTTAATTAGGGTTCCTGGAGAAAATAATTTAGTTTAGCTATTTTGCTTATAATTAAACTTAGCTAAACTGTACGATTTATTACAGGACTTTGATTCGAGACGTTGTCTCGACGAGGGATCTATTTCGGATTGGACCTTTCTATTAGAGAGGGTACCTTGACTTATCTATTTTGATATGCCATTTGATATACATAGTAGTTTTTAACAAATAGTAATGATTATGTTTCATATCTGTATCAGTTTGTCACTATCATATACTTATTACATGCTTGTTTTTGCTTACCTGTTTTGCATTTCATGTTAGTACCCACCTGATTATATATGTTTATAAGGGTAGTGACATAACCATGACTTATTATGTTTAGGACCTAGGTTTTTATACCATATCTGCCCTGTGTACCTAGACCATTGATTAGATCTATTTATCCTATGGTACACATTATGTAGAGATAGAGAGGATCAGGATATTTCCATGCTTAGTGTCATGCATCATCTCGCATGATTGCATGCTGTGTGATAGTCAGCTCCATTATTATTGAGCATATCACCAGTTACATAGATCTGCACACACCACCACTAATGGGTTAATGGTATGTCAGGCAGGGTGTGTGGCAGTTCTTCTGTTAGGCTTTGCTGGTCCGGTGACTCAGCATGGTAGCCGACAGACAGTTCTGGTCTATTAGGCTCCGCTGGTCTGGTGACGCAGCGTGGTAGTCGGCAGATAGTTTTGCTCTGTTGGGCTCCATTGGTCCACTCATGGGTAGTGTGACGCAGCGTGGTAGCCGACAGAGATCCCTCCTCTGGACTGGCTCAGGGAGATGAGAGCATTGAGCTCCCCAACTTATGATTTTGGGTAAGGAGGATAAGTGTACTCCGACAGCATCCCGTCCACTCGGTCACTCAGGAGCAATGATGGCAGAGTGCACGGTTGTCACAACCCTACCCACTCGGTCTCACCATCGTGTGTCAGACGGCTGACTAGCAGTAGGGGTGACCAGGACATGTCATTGACATCATACGCATTGATGCATTGATTGCTTGTGTTTGCTGCACTTGTTTGCTGCATATTTGGTGGATGCATATGCTTGACATGCATACAGGATTTCTATACCTCTCGATCTATTATCCATACACCAGGTCCTGGTTAGTACAGTTTTTCTCCTATATATATATTTCAGTTTTGCATTTATCATTCCTATATCAGGAGACTGTACGCATAATTATTACCACTACAAGAAAAAAGTCATTCAACAACACTCAAACGACAACGGTTTTATACCAAACCGTTGTCTTTTTGCCTTTTAACAACGGTTTTAACAAAAACTGTTGTCTTTTAGTAATTTTTTTGGCCTATGACAACGGTTTTTAAAAACTGTTGTCTATTTATGTTTTTTTGGGGATACAACAACGGTTTTTAAAGGGTACGACAACAGTTTTTTTAAAACTGTTGTCTATGTGCGCTTTTTTGGGATTACGACAACGGTTTTTAAAAACCGTTGTCTATTAAATGTTGTTGAATGCGATTGTTTTTTCTTTCGCCACTTTTTCTCCTTCGTCATTTTTCTGTCAGTGTTGTTTACGCCTTGTTTTTTTTCTGTCTCTTTCCCAAAACCCTACTCTTCGCCGCCTCCTCCTCACCGCCCACTTCGTCGCCTCCCTCCTCACCACCCTCTTCGCCGCCTCCCTTGCCGCCTCCCTCCTCACCGCCCTCTTCGCCGCCTCCCTCTTCGCCGCCTCCCTCCTCACCACCCTCTTCGCTGCCTCCTTCCTCGCCGCCCTCTTCGTCGCCTCAACTTTCGGCCTCGCCACCTCCTCCTCGCGGCCTCTACTTTCAGCCATCTTCACCGCCTCCTCCTCGTCGCCTCGACTTTCAGCCATCTTTGTTGCCTCCTTCTCACCAGCGCCTCCTCCTCGCCACCTCGACTTTCATCCATCTTCGCTGCCTCCTCACTAGTGCCTCCTCACTTCTGCCACTGGAATCATCGACACAAAATGACATGATGGATAAAGGTACGACAAACTATTTCCTTTATTTGCAACAACGACATAGACAAAAGTGTTGTTTTTGTTGCTCAAGCAAGGAACAAGCTGATACAAACAGAACTGCGAGCAACAAAAATAATCTCCGTGTCTGCTCACCAACTCGGAAACTTCTCCTCCTTCTTGAGACTCTCTTGGTTCTGTGATAATTAAGTTGGTTGCAGAGGCGAACAAGTTCTCTTTGACACCCGAGAAGAGCAGTGAGAAGCTTTCTTTTTGTTAAATTTTTAGTTCTATTGGCTTTCTTAGAATCCCCTCTGATGTTTTTCTGATCCTTCTTAGAATTGTAGTTCAAGTGTTGTGTCGTCTCGTTTAGTTTCAAAGGAAAACAATCATATACCTTCTTAGGCTTCTCTTTGTTTTGTTCCTCTTTCGTGTTTGTTTTCTTGTAATTTTAATTTCTTGATCCTACTTCAGCTGTCGAGTTCTTCAGTAATTTCTCATCTTACCAATAAAGGTTTTATTCTTTCAAATTTGATCCGGGGAATCCTTTCTTTCACAAGAGAAAGGTTTATTTTACAGAATCGATTGTATGTTTTCTCATTTCAGAATCTTGTTTGTGCATGTTTCTTTACAGTTTGTCGATATTGAAAAGTTCTTTTTCTCCACCACAATCAGGTTACAATGCCAGATATTCAGTTAGGAGGTCAATCATTGAGATCCCATGGGGCTAAACTTGCAAGGTTCCACATGCATGACTGGGTCATCCTCATCCTCCTCGCGATAGTAGATGGATGTCTAAATCTCATCGAACCTTTCCATCGGTTTGTGGCACAAGACATGATGACAGATTTTATGTACCCATTGAAGAAGAACACAGTGCCGTTTTGGGTTGTTCCTGTGCGGCGCGTCTAGTTTCTTTCAACTGGTTAAAAGTGTCTGTCGGCTTTGTTCATTGCGTAACACTATCTTCTTCTTCTTCTTCTTCTTCTTCTTCTTCTTCCTGGTAGATACTCGCAGTTCTATTACCTTTCTCAATTATGAAGATGCACACCAAGGATCAGGCGAAGGAAGGCGAGAAGGAGTCTAAATCACCGCCCATCGCTAAGTGGGAACCATCCATCGAGGGCTACCTCCGTTTTCTAGTCGACAGCAAGATCATTTATGATACCCTCGAAACGATCATCCAGAAGGCCGCCTATCCCTGGTGTAAGTTTTGGTTTCCATCTTTGATGAAGTCCTTAGTTGTCTCTACTTGTTAAGCTTTTTACGTTTAATCGAGGACAGAAAGCACAAACTCTGATAAGCGATTTATTCAATTGGGAAATCAGACAAATTTAGCTTTTGAGATATAATAATTGAACATCATCAGCTAAAGTTTTCGTTGACCGTTCAAAGCTGTTATATTTACTGCTGTGTAGATTTTGCTTCAAGTATACAAGTCATCATTTTTATAAATCCTTTGGCTCAACAAGAAAGGTTCAGCTACACTTCTACATAGGATAAAGTTTGTATGTATCAGTTGAATTTTCTTTTATTAATTCAGCCGTATGGACTGTCAAAAAAATCCATCCCAATCCAAACCAAATGAAGGCAGTGGGTGACCTCTTGTGGTTGCGTCGCCTGCAAATTATATTATGTTAAAATTTAGTAGTTGATGGATGCTAAAGTAGTTGCAAAATAAGGATGGGAAATTGGAATAAAACAGGGCATTTGTTGCTTTCTAACTGATAGTCTGGTTTTGTTAGTTTCTATCAATAACACGCTTGTGCTTGCATGGTAGCTGCTTTTTGGATCTAATGATGAAATAATAAGATAAACTACTATCTATGATATTTTAAAGAAAATTTGATTTTATTTATAGGAACAGGCAAATTGTGGCAATTTACTAGTATTATGTATTTGGAACATAGTTCAGTATATACATAACCATTGTATTGTAGATGCTGAGTTCAGGAGTACTGGCTTGTAAAGGTCTGGAAAATTAGCTAAAGATCTAAAATGGTTCAAGGACCAAGGGCATACCATTCCCGAGCCTTCTTCTCCTGGTGTTTCTTATTCCCAGTATCTCGAGGAGCTATCTCAAAAGGATCCTCAAGCTTTCATCTGCCACTTTTACAATATATACTTTGCTCATAGTGCTGGTGGGCGAATGATTGGCAAAAAGGTACTTAATTTTTCTCTAAATGTCATTTTCCAGATTGTGACCTCCTGAAAAATTGCATCTCTTGTGCAAAAGTTGACTTGCCTTGGTCACTCGATGTTACTAATGCTTGTGACCATTACTTTTATATCTAGCTTTCCTTCATACGTTCTTACATATGGTAGTAAGATGTTTGCTCCCTTCGCCACTTCCATTATCACTTGATACTGTGATTTTTTCATATGACTTTTAAGGCACTGAATCTGTCTACTTAGTCTATCCAGAAAAGGTAATATCATAGAATCAGTTTAGCTCTTACAAGCAGCATAATTGTTTCCCTTGGTAAGCATTTCATTCACATTATTACAGTTTTGTCCAGTTTGGAACCAAAATCTCGCAATGAAGAGCATCATGAGAGGAGCATAAAAACTACTTAGAGTTTTAAAATATGTTATTATTGAGGATGTTCAATATTTAAGAAATAGATAGATTCACAGCATGAGCGTTCAAATAGACAGGTTCACAGCAATAAACAACAAAACTTGTTCTTCTCAGATCAATATGTTATTTTATCTCCTAGAATCTGTAGAAGGGTAGTATGTCTTGGCTAACAGCATTCATAATTTGCCATGCCTTTTGTATCTGCTGCAAATCATAGTACGTAACACAATCTCATTTAAATAACCCCTTGACTATGGTTGCATACAGCTTATTTGTAGTGGTGTCTGTACTTCACCATCATGCCATCTATGAAATTCATCTACTCTTTTAGATTCATGGCTAGTTACCTAATTGTACAACATTTAGCGTTTTAGACTGAGTAAGTCTCGATTTTCATGAATAGGTTGGGTGGAGCTAATTAGAGTTTTCTAATTAGATTAAGATTAGGTTTTGTTAGGTCTCTAAATCATTTTATGCATTTTTTAACTTACTTTTGGACAGCGAGTTAGTTCTTTTGATGGAATTATACATCTATGATGTTTAATTTAGGATTGTAGCATACTTTTTGACCAAATAAGTCTAGATCAATGATAGATTGTTCTTCAATCTACTACTCTTTTTAGCATCTTTATCCTGCTATAATGTTATTCTTTAAGATTATGTTGCATTGATTTTTGTTACTCTTTCTGGATTCATTTTTATTTAAGGCATTCTTTCCTTTAATGGTCTCTTTTAGAATTTAATGTATGACTTACTCCTTAGCATCATATGGAGTGTGTGGGAACGTTTGCATTAGATTGTACCTTTTAGAATTAATGCTGCTTGATCACTGGGAAAAATAATGTTTGCATGATTTATAATAGAAGCTTTGTATGCAGTGACATAGAATGAAAATTATGTTTAATAAGAAATTTAAGAGCCACCATATTGTTTCAAGAGGTTACCATTTATGTTACGTAGATAACGCTTTTTGCACTTCTATTATATGACTATATCAAATGGTTTTTATGGTTATGTAACATTTATGCAGTGCAATTAGAATCACACGTACAGTTTAGTTGCTAATTTGTAATATATATCTTTATTCGAATAGGTGTCTTCAAGAGTATTGGGAAGAATGCCGACAAGCTAAAAAAATGAAGAGACTTTAACAAATTAAGGAGCACTAGGAGCTGCAATCCCTCCTCTTCACCGACATCTAAGTAGAAAATCTTGTGTTATATTGTTCTACCTTTGTTTTAATAGTGTTATCATTTTGTTGATTGCTTATGAAATTTTGTTGGTTGCTTATGAAATTTCTTCATAATGTTTAGATATTATTTTTGAATGTTAGAAAATTGTATATTAAATTTTATTTTGAAATTTAGTATTTTGAATGATTTATAATATTGGAAAATTGTGTATTATTTTTTTTTATTTTTTTTCTAAAAAAGACAATGGTTTTTCACCGTTATCGTAGATAGTTTAAAACTGTTGTTGAAGACCCTATTATTAAAGGTAAACACTTAAAGACAACGGTGAAAAACTGTTGTCTTTGAAGGAAAAGACAACAGTTTTTCACTGTTGTAAAAAATGTTGTCTTTGCTTTCAAAGACAACGGTTAAAAACTGTTGTCTTTGGGGACCCCTTTTAACAACACGGCCTTTAACAACAGTTCAAAATGGGCTACGACAACGGTTAAAAACCGTTGTTGTTAGGCTTTTTTTCTTGTGGTGTACTATTAGTTATTTTTTTCCTATGCATGTCAGTAGTTACCCGCTGAGGAGTTGACTCACGATCTACCTGGATCATTGCTATTAATTACTATTTTCAGGTTGATGCTGTCTGGAGAGTTCCAATCGCTAGTTCCCCTGTAGATCGTGAGGATATTTATTTGGTCATTTGGTTTTTCTTATGATGCTTTAGACTTGTGCTAGTTTTGTTCTATGGATTACTGTATGGTCTTTTATTTGTTGATGGATTTTCTTTTTATACTTATTTGGATATGTTCTACTATATGCTTGCTTGGACGGTAGAAGAGGTGAGTTGATTTTATTTGCGTCGTTGTGATTTGTGTTTTATGGGTGTAGTTGAGTAGGATATATAAGCTTTGATCTTTATGAGTGTAGTTGAGTAGGATTTTTGAGATGACTTTCCTTATCATTGCATTAGTTTAGTTTTACTATTAAACTGCGTGGTATGTTATCATATATATATTGTTCCGGTCGTGTTGGCCGAGTATGAGTATGTTGTAGGAAGTTTTAGATTGTCACCTATACAGGGGAGATGTTGTCGAAATTTCTTCTTTCAGGGATTACCCCCGGGGCGTGACAATATATATATACACTTCTATAAATTGTTCCTTAACCACATGCACTAATGGCTAGTAGCCACCCGTGATTTACATCCTCTCTGTTGACCTAGGGACGAGTTGATGGGGGCACTGGGGCATGCAAATCACCTTCTGCTACATGATATAAGAGAATTCTAGTAGCTCGTTTATCATTTTATTCTTGGTGGCGAAAGGTGAATACGCTCACCCCCAGCACCCCCGCCAACCCGTCCCAGGGCCAATACGGAGGAGATAAATCATGGGCAACTACTAGCCTTTGGAATAGTGACTAGCACATAAGGGAGACATTTACCTCGGCTTTGCCTAGATTCGAACCTCAGAGCTCATGGTGACAACACCTTATATGCTAGCCACTAGGCCATCCCTAGGGGACATTTATCTTTTTATTCTTGTTAATATAGAAAGTGGCGTTATTATTCACTTTTATTTTTTATTCTCATAGTATTAATTTTTTTATATCAAAGTCTTCTACTTGGTCATTTGAAAATTACATATCTTGTATTCTTTTTGCAGCTCTCATCCTATCATCAAGTAATTCATATACTTCGAAAAAAGTTAGGAGACAGAGTAGATCAATGTTCATCCAATATATCACCTTTAGAATTAAATGTATATTCTACCGTAATAGTTTTTTGGTGCGGGAAGCAATAGATGATCGAACCTGTGTTTTGATTATTTCAAAGGGTCCAAAGTAAAGTTGTCTTGTGATCTAACAAGGTTGATTGAGCTTGCAAGAAAGTCCTAAGTTGTCTTAGGCAAAAGTCCTAGTGGATTCTAGGCAGGTAGAAAACTCTAGGGGGTGATAACCCTAAGTGATGAAAAGTTCTAGTTACGGTTAGGCAGGTGGAAAACCCTAGGGGGTGGTAACCCTTGTAGGACCGTTGCGGCCGGCTGGAAGGGGGTTTGTTGGATATCCTGCTAACACAAAAACAAACCAACCCTCCTTGAACTCTTTAAGCTAACACTTGCATAAATAAAATAAGTAGTAAATTAAAAGCATAAAGAAAAAGCGAGGCAAAAGTATTTACTTGGTTACAACCGATGTGGTTGTTAATCCAAGGGTTCCGGGCACCTTGGGGGGGATAAAACTTATCCCCCAACGTTCAGATCAAGATAAATTTCGATCTGGTCAACTTTACAGGTCCGGGTGCCCGGAAGGGTTCCAGGCACCCCGGTGTAAAATACCGAAAATAGGCGAATATTAATAAGGAAATTCTGAAATTTTTGGAAATTTTTCGGGAATTTTTCAGAGCTCGTACGGACGAGTTAACGGGGATAAAATGGGGCCCGGAAAAGTCTGTTTAAGTTACCCCATTTAAGCGAGGAAATATTATTTGCTTAACCGCCCTCTTCTTCTCCGCCCGAAGCCAGGCCGCCGACGACGAGAGCCTCCCTTTCGTCTCTTCTCCTCTACGCGCCGACACCGACTTCTTTTTCCCTGTGCCCGAGCCGCCAGCCACCGAGACCCCCTTCTTTTCTTCCACGCCGAGCGACGGCGATTTCTTCCTCTCTGCCGAGGCTATGTCGCTGCCGTCCACTGCGGAATCATACTCGATGGTGCCGACACCCCCAGGTGCTCTGCCCTAGCGCCGGTAGACGACCTTCCCTCCTCTGCCCGAGCCGATCCTCTTTCCTTGCCCCGTGCCCTAGCCGGATCTTGGAGGTAAGCAGCGTACCGTGAGGATTGTTGAGGAAAACTGGTGGTGGAGTCTTCTTCCGACTGCAACCAACCATGGTTGAGGGTCATCGGGAAGTGGACTTTGGTGTTCCTCTAGACCATACGGGAGGAAGACTCCAGCAGGGAAGTTTGGTTCCGGTGGTGTTTCTTGCCGGCAGCACTTAAACCAGCATCATCAGTGGTTTGGTTGGGAAAGGACTGCCGATACAAAGGTGGGATAAGCTTCTCCGGATCTTGGCAGTAAGTTCTACAGGATTTGAGCAGTGTTGAGGCATCGAAAAATTTGGGTAAGGATTTTTGTTAATGTCAACAGTGATATGGATTGAGGTATACTACTATAAGGTTTTCTATTTAGTTGGATTTGGAATTTGTTTTCCAATTGGCAGTGAACGGTCTGAAGTTTCTGGATTCCGGTCTTTCCGTTGTGAATCGGGTCCGTTGCCATCACAGACGACTGAAGGAGAGTTAGAGGTAAGGTTTATGGTTTTGATCTTTGTGGTAGATTATTGCTAGTTGTGTTAGCAATAATTATTGATTTAGGTTTTAGTTTAATTGATGAGGTTAGGTTGATTATGATTTAGGGTTTTGCCCTAAATAATTTCAAGGGTTTTATTTAGCAATTCAATTGAATTTTAGCTAAATAAAAATATACCTATTGGAATTTATTTAATGGTATGATTAGGGTTTATCCTAATCTAGAGTTAGAGGTTTTATTTAGCTATTTATGTGAAATTTAGCTAAATAAAATATATTTATGTTGGTGATACAGGACTTTGACGCGAGACGAGTATCTCGACGTTGTATTTGGATCAGATTGGACCTTTTCGATTGGAGGCGGGTACTTTTGACTTATGTCATTTGATATACATAGTAGTGAATTTAACAAGTTGCATTAATTATGTCCTTTATTTGTTTCGGTTAGTCACTACCCAATATCTGATACATGATTGATTGATTGCTTGATTTGCATCTCATGTATACTTTATTTGTTTATACATGCTTATAGGGGATAGTGATATACCATGCTTCACCATGTTCAGGACCTAGGTTTTTATACCTTCTGTGTACCTTTGATTCGATATGATTCGTTGACCTAGGGTGCACTTTTATATATATATGGATTAGGTCAGGATGTTTTTATGGTTATTGCCATGCACCATTTGCATGATTACATGCTGTGCGATAGTTCGCTCCATTATTGTTGAGCACATCGCCAGTTACATGGATCTGCACACACCACCACTCATGGGTTAGTGGTCGATTCAGGCAGAGTGTGTTGCAGCAGGGACTCTGTTTGGCTCCGTTGGTCCGCTCATGGGTAGTGTGACGCAGCGTGGTAACCGGCAGAGATTCTTCTCCGTCATCGTGTACCGGGAGATGAGAGCATTGCGCTCCCCCATTTATGATTTGGAGTAGGAGGATAGGTGTACTCCGACAGCATCCCGTCCACTCGGTCACTCATCAGGAGTAGTGACGACAGAGTGCACGGTTGTCACAACCCTACCCACTCGGCCTCACTATTGTGTGAGATGATCGACTGGTGTCAGGGGTGACCAGGACGCATCATTGGCATCATATGCATGATGAATTTATTGCTTGTGTTTGTGGTTGCTGCATTTATATGCTGCATATTGTTTGGATACCTATGTTTGACATGCATACAGGATTACTATACCACTCGGACTGTTTGACCTTATACTCAGGTTCTGGTTAGTACAGTTTCTCTCCTGTTTACTTCAGATGCATATCTTTATCTTTCTTATATCAGGAGACTGTACGCATGATTAGTGCTAGGTGTTATTTCCCTACCTTGTATATCAATTGTACCTGCTGAGTGTTGGACTCATCCCGCCTCCATTGTTGTTATTTTCAGGTTGATGCTGTCCGGAGGGAGTTCCAGTCTCTAGTCCTCACTGCACGTAGTGCTAGATCCCTACAGACCTCGAGAATTTATTTACCGTTTGGTTTGGTTTTTATTTCCTTATGTGTGTACTTGGTTATTTGGATACTTGGACATCGTATGTTTTTCTTTTGATATTGATGGATGTTCTATTCGATATGTTTTTACTACATGCCTGCCTGGACGGCAGAAGAGGTGAGTTTCGTTGGATTTGAGCTTTACGAGTGTAGTTGAGTAGGATGGATTTCTAGTCAGAGTACTATAGTTTGTGATTACTATTATTAACTGCGTGGTTGTGACAGCTAGAGGCTGAATATCTATATAAACTGCGTGGTGATTGTTTTTATTTATTGTTATTATTCCAGCCGCCTGTGGCTGAGGTATTTGAGGATGTAGAAAAGTTTCAGATATTCCACCGTACAGGGGAGATGCTGTCGAAATTTTCTCGGACAGGGACTCCTCTGGGGCGTGACAATTTAGTGGTATCAGAGCACAGTTATACGATCTTTGTTTTCGTATTTTAGATAGTTGGTATAACCTGATACCAATTGATATGGTATCAGAGCGCCAAAGTTTGGCGATATTTGTTGGATTTTCGTGTTACGGATTTTCGAGATTTGGCTGATACCAATTTATTGGTATCAGAGTGGGTTATGATACCTGCTTTTGGTATTCTGGATTTTTGGATTAGCCCAAGTTTGCGAGGTAAACTGGGTAGTTGTTTGGATTGCACGGATTTTCCATTATGTATATATTTTGGACTTCCGTTTCGGATTTATATGGATTTCCGGTGATTTTTATGATCAGAAATTTTGAGGTCAAGTTGGGGACTGGACAGTGACGGAACATTTCCGGACGGCATATAGGTATGATGTTTAATTTTATAGTTTATGACAGGTATTAACATTCTTTATTTAGTACCTGTCTGGTTGCTGTAGCACATATTACTTATGATGGGTTAGCCATTGAGGATGGTTGACCTTAATAGAGATAAAGGATTATAATCTCTGGTGATTTTTCTTATCATACCATCAGTAGTGTTAGCTTCTGTTACTACTCGTAGGAGATGGAGGCACATACTAGCCTCTGCTATTGTTAGCTGAGTAGTGGATGATACCTACATATTCCTGTTGACTTAGCCAGGAGAGTTTTATACTCATATCTTTTGGATATTAGGGTACCAGGTATGATGGAAATTGATCATTGGGGGTTACCATGTTTGATCATTATTGAGAATGGTTTGAGGTTGAGGGATATTGTGAGATCAGATATTATGATATGTTGATTTCTAATGATTTATGAGAGTAAATGTTATGTGGTTGTCTGATGATCAATTACTAGATATTTGTTTTAATGATCTATTAGTGGATAACTATTTTGAGGATTTATATTTGGGTTGTCATTGATGGTGACATAGTGAGTGTCATTTATGATATTCACAGGTTTGATGATTATGGTTGGTGATCAGATTATAAATTGGGTGCTGGAGAGTTTACGGTTGAATGTGCCTATGAGATTTTAATAAATCTGGTTGGTTATGGATAGTTAATAGGATGAAAAAAATTTGATATATGCTTCCTCTGATATGAGACTATGTGGATAAATAATGATTGATGTTTTGAATGCTAACTTGCCCTCATGGGGAGTAGAGATTTATTCATCTGATATAGTGTGGGCTGATGTTTTTGAGGATGAAGATGAGAGTGTCTTGATGTTCCTAAATTCTGACTTTTTCTTGTGGGTCGTACACATTTATACATATGATATTATGTGGTTGGATATACTTTAGTTGCTTGTGGAGGATTAAGGTATTCTTGATTAGTTAGTAGATGAATGATTTAGTTTTGTTGGTTGATCAGTAAAGGATTGCCATGATCTATTTTTAGAGGTTCGAACTTTTAGCTTATTTGTGCTTAGTTATGTATCTAGAGCACCTTTGAGTACATGTTTTGTACTGACGTGGGAAGGACTGATTTAGTCAGAAATCATTTTTCAGCTTGGATAGTTTATAAAGGATCGATGTATCCTATTCCATGAAGACTTTGACCGTGGACTGTATATATCTGGTGGGATAACTTAGAGGGTGCGTTGGGATATGTGACCTCGCTGGTGTAAGGAAGTGTAGAGCTAATTGCTTAACACTTATGGGATACAATCGTTACTAGTGTAAACTGGGAGAGTACATTTGGATTTATGATGATAAAATTTTTCCCATTGGATATAGTCTTGGTAGTGTATGACATTGACTGGCAATGTTATACCACGGTGTGTATATTTTTCTTGTCTGATACCAGTTCCTTTGAACCTAGAGCAGGGTTGTTACTGGATGATTAGGCTGCTTTATTTTGGGTTGCCTTTGATTGATGTATTCATGCTTGATACATATGCATGAATTTTGTTTAGATATACCGGTAACCCATGAGTGTTGGTAGCATAAGGTTGGTCTCTTTGATTGAGCTGGTATGCTGATTTTGCATGTATATCATGATTGTTTTGGGTTGTAGGAGTCCTGTGGTAGACTGTCCATTTGCAAGTAGTATATGTATCCATGTTCTGATATGGTTTGAAGGTTCCTTGTGGATCATAGATATGTAGTTGGGTGTATGTATCTGAAGGTATTATTGAAGATATCTTGTTGATTAAATCCGAGATGTAGTATAAGTACATCGGTGGTGTTTTGATGGAGGCATTTTGTCGATTTAATCTGAGTTGTGATATGTACATATGTGTTTGGTGTGGTATCTGAGGTATCTTTTTGATTATGTTTGATATGTGAGTGCACCTGGGTTTAGTATGCTTTATTGGAAGTATATGTTGGTTATACTCTTGGCATAGGTGTATATATGCCATGTGAGGTGTATTGTCGATTATACCTATGTTGTTATATGCACACGGGTTCGGTATGCATTGTTGGAGGTAGCACGATGATTTATGCCTATGTTGTGAGTATGTTTGGTGTGTACTAATTAGAGAATTATGTCGATCATACATATGTTGTGTGTGCATGTGTGTCAGGTGTATGGTGGGTAGCATCGTGATGATTCTACCTATGTTGAATGTAGAATGCTGAGTGTCTACATTATGTTATTGGTTGTATAACCCTGTCAACTAATTCTCCTATTAGTGGGTGACCAACCCACTAGGATGATGATAGAGTTGACTATGGATTTGATTTGTTTACTAGGTTATTTATACCTTTGGCTGCCCACAGTGATATGTGGTCGAGTGATCTCGTGCAGCCTTTAGTTGGATAGTTAGGTGCCTTGGACACTTATGGATCGTTTGTGGTGGAGCGGAGCTCCCACATATACATATTTCGGATTGCTTGTAGCGGAGCATTGCTCCCATATCTATTGCAGATACATGTTATGGATTATTTGTAGTGGAGTGTTACTCCTACATATTGAGGATTTCTTGTGGTAGAGCGTTGCTCCCCCATATGTGGTATTTTCTGTGATGGAGCGTTGCTCTCACACTGGAGGATCTATGCTTAGGTGATTTTTATCGATGGTGATCATATTTCAGACTTATTGTCAGAGATCTTATGGTTAGAAATGTTTGTGATATGGACATTATGTGTCATGATTTTACCATTTGGGTTTAGGAAGCCTTAGATGTTTTCAGAGACTGATGATTTTGGTATTCCCAGGATGTTTGGATCGATTTCCATTATCTTTGTTGACGATGTTGTGATTTATTTTGGATCCACGGTGAGTCACGCACATCATCTTTGCATGGTTCTAGAGAGGTTTCGATGGAAACGTCTAGATGTGAAGATCAGTAGTGCGTATTTTGATTGTCTTCTGTGAGATGTTTGAGACACACGGTCACCAGTAGGAGTATACCGTGGTTCCACAGGAGATCGAGGTTGTTACCGTTGGAAGTAGATGGAGTCTATAAAAGAGGCTCATAACTTTCTTTGTTTGGCTCGATATTTCCGGAGATACGTTGAGGGTTTCTCACGGATTGCTATGCCACTTACACACCTGACCATGAAAGGCGTGAAGTTTATTTAGACTGAGGATTTCTAGACCAGCTTCTAGGAGCTGAAGCAGAGATTAGTGTCGGCTCCAGTTTTGATTTTTACCTTCTGGAGAGGACGAATTTGTCCTCTACACCGACGCGTCTCTACAGGGTATGAGTGTTGTTCTGATGCAGCACGGTAGAGTATTCTTATATGCTTCTCGATAGTTGAGGGAGCCTAAGAAAAAAAAATACTCAGTTCATGATCTGGAGTTGGCCGCTATTATTTTTGCCCTGAAGATTTGGCGGTAGTACCTGTATGATATTACATTGAGATTCTCACTGACCATCGGAGTCTCAAATATCTGTTCACTCAGAAGGAACTTAATCTTCGACCGAGGAGATAGATGGAGTTCCTGAAGGATTATGATTGTACCATTAGCTATCACCTAGGAAAAGCTAATGTGGTTGCCAATGCACTTAGCTAGAGGTCCAGAGGGACTTTAGCTTGCCACCGAGTTGTGGTCACAGATTTGATTCAGGATTTCTCTGAGTTAGACATTGAGGAGCAGGGACAGACAGAGCAGGGTATTCTTGTTACGATGGTTGCTCAGTCGTCGATCAGGAAGAGAATCCGAGAGACCCAGTTGTTGAGACCTCATGGAGCTCAACGTGAGGCAAAGTGGTCCATATTATCAGCAGAGGATGTCAGAGGCATAAGACTGCCAGAAGTGTTATGCTGACCGGAGTCGGAGACCCTTAGAGTTCTCCATTTGCGACCAGGTATTTCTGCGAGTTTCATCCATGAAAGGGGTGAAGAGATTGGCCTCAGAGGTAAGCTAGCTCCGCGATACATTGGACCTTTCCAGATCTCGGAAAGGATTGGAGCAGTAGCTTATCGGTTGGCACTATTGCCGTCCTTGGCAGGCGTTCACGCCGTATTCCACGTATCTACGCTGAGGAGATACGTACCCGATCTGATACATGTGTTGATAGATAATCTTAGTTCTCCTTTCAGCCTGACGTCACCTATGAGGAGGTTCCGGTATGGATTCTAGACCGGAAAGAGCGTCAGTTGCGGAACAAGACTATCCGGCTGGTTAAAGTCGGATGGCAGCATCATTCGGACGAGGAGGCTACTTGGGAGCTCGAGGATACGATCCGAGCTCGATATCCCCATTTTTTTTTCCTTTTTTCCATGAGGTATGTGATTTAATTCACCGTTCAGCATTTATACTCGTTACCGGTTATTAGTACTTGCTGATGGTAGATACTGAAATTTGGGGACCAAATTTTTATTAGTGGGGGAGAATGTAAAATACCGAAAATAGGCGAATATTAATAAGGAAATTTTCAGAAATTTTTGGAAATTTTTCGGGAATTTTTCAGAGCTCATACGGACGAGTTAACAGGGATAAAATGGGGCCCGGAAAAGTCTGTTTAGGTTACCCCATTTAAGCGAGGAAATATTATTTGCTTAAATTCCGTTTTCTATTTTTCTTTTGCTATTTCTTTTGTTTTTATTCCTCGTCGAAACCACCCTCCCCGCGCGTCCTCTTCTCTTGCGCCCGACGGCTTGCCCTAACCGCCCTCTTCTTCTCCGCCCGAATCCAGGTCGCCGGCGACGAGAGCCTCCCTTCCGTCTCTTCTCCTCTGCGCGCCTGCACCGACTTCTTTTTCCCTGTGCCCGAGCCGCCAGCCACCGAGACCCCCTTCTTTTCTTCCTCGCCGAGCGACGGCGATTTCTTCCTCTCTGCCGAGGCTATGTCGCTGCCATCCACTGCGGAATCATACCCGGTGGTGTCGACACCCCCAGGTGCTCTGCCCTAGCGCCGGCAGACGACCTTCCCTCCTCTGCCCGAGCCGATCCTCTTTCCTTGCCCCGTGCCCTAGCCGGATCTTGGAGGTAAGCAGCGTACCATGAGGATTGTTGAGGTAAACTGGTGGTGGAGTCTTCTTCCGGCAACAACCAACCATGGTTGAGGGTCATCGGGAAGTGGACTTTGGTGTTCCTCTAGACCATACGGGAGGAAGACTCCAGCAGGGAAGTTTGGTTCCGGTGGGGTTTCTTGCCGGCAGCACTTAAACCAGCATCATCAGTGGTTTGGTTGGGAAAGGACTGCTGATACAAAGGTGGGATAAGCTTCTCCGGATCTTGGCAGTAAGTTCTACAGGATTTGAGCAGTGTTGAGGCATCGGAAAATTTGGGTAAGGATTTTTGTTAATGTCAACAGTGATATGGATTGAGGTATACTACTATAAGGTTTTCTATTTAGTTGGATTTGGAATTTGTTTTCCAATTGGCAATGAACGGTCTGAAGTTGCTGGATTCCGGTCTTTCCGTTGTGAATCAGGTCCGTTGCCATCACAGACGACTGAAGGAGAGTTAGAGGTAAGGTTTATGGTTTTGATCTTTGTGGTAGATTATTGCTAGTTGTGTTAGCAATAATTATTGATTTAGGTTTTAGTTTAATTGATGAGGTTAGGTTGATTATGATTTAGGGTTTTGCCCTAAATAGTTTCAAGGGTTTTATTTAGCAATTCAATTGAATTTTAGCTAAATAAAAATATACCTATTGGAATTTATTTAATGGTATGATTAGGGTTTATCCTAATCTAGAGTTAGAGGTTTTATTTAGCTATTTATGTGAATTTTAGCTAAATAAAATATATTTATGTTGGTGATACAGGACTTTGACGCGAGACGAGTATCTCGACGTTGTATTTGGATCAGATTGGACCTTTTCGATTGGAGGCGGGTACTTTTGACTTATGTCATTTGATATACATAGTAGTGAATTTAACAAGTTGCATTAATTATGTCCTTTATTTGTTTCGGTTAGTCACTACCCAATATCTGATACATGATTGATTGATTGCTTGATTTGCATCCCATGTATACTTTATTTGTTTATACATGCTTATAGGGGGTAGTGATATACCATGCTTCACCATGTTCAGGACCTAGGTTTTTATACCTTCTGTGTACCTTTGATTCGATATGATTCGTTGACCTAGGGTGCACTTTTCTATATATATGGATTAGGTCAGGATGTTTTTATGGTTATTGCCATGCACCATTTGCATGATTACATGCTGTGCGATAGTCCGCTCCATTATTGTTGAGCACATCGCCAGTTACATGGATCTGCACACACCACCACTCATGGGTTAGTGGTCGATTCAGGCAGAGTGTGTTGCAGCAGGGACTCTGTTAGGCACCGTTGGTCCGCTCATGGGTAGTGTGACACAACGTTCCTCCCCGTCACTGTGTACCGGGAGATGAGAGCATTGCGCTCCCCCATTTATGATTTGGGGTAGGAGGATAGGTGTACTCCGACAGCATCCCGTCCACTCGGTCACTCATCAGGAGTAGTGACGACAGAGTGCATGGTTGTCACAGCCCTACCCACTCGGCCTCACTATTGTGTGAGATGATCGACTGGTGTCAGGGGTGACCAGGACGCATCATTGACATCATATGCATGATGCAATTATTGCTTGTGTTTGTGGCTGCTGCATTTATATGCTGCATATTGTTTGGATACCTATGTTTGACATGCATACAGGATTCCTATACCACTCGGACTGTTTGACCTTATACTCAGGTTCTGGTTAGTACAGTTTCTCTCCTGTTTACTTCAGATGCATATCTTTATCTTTCTTATATCAGGAGACTGTATGCATGATTAGTGCTAGGTGTTATTTCCCTACCTTGTATATCATTTGTACATGCTGAGTGTTGGACTCACCCCGCCTCCATTGTTGTTATTTTCAGGTTGATGCTGTCTGGAGGGAGTTCTAGTCGCTAGTCCTCACTGCACGTAGTGCTAGATCCCTACAGACCTCGAGAATTTATTTACCGTTTGGTTTGGTTTTTATTTCCTTATGTGTGTACTTGGTTATTTGGATACTTGGACATCGTATGTTTTTCTTTTGATATTGATGGATGTTCTATTCGATATGTTTTTACTACATGTCTGCCTGGACGGCAGAAGAGGTGAGTTTCGTCGGATTTGAGCTTTACGAGTGTAGTTGAGTAGGATGGATTTCGAGTCAGAGTACTATAGTTTGTGATTACTATTATTAACTGCGTGGTTGTGACAGCTAGAGGCTGAATATCTATATAAACTGCGTGATTATTGTTTTTATTTATTGTTATTATTCCAGCCGCCTGTGGCTGAGGTATATGAGGATGTAGAAAAGTTTCAGATTGTCTACCGTACAGGGGAGATGCTGCCGAAATTTTCTCGGACAGGGACTCCTCTGGGGCGTGACACCCGGAGGGCTCCGGGCGCCCGGAGCCCAAAGTCAACAGCCGTTGACTTTTTTGTCCGGGACCTCTGCTCCGTTTCAGTCCCGCCTCGGTCCGGGTCTTCCGTTCCGAATTCGCTTACTTGGGTGATCTTGGCAATCCGGAAAAGGGCTCACCCGAACCCAACTTCCGGTCTTCTCAAGCGTGCTTCCCTCCGATTTCTCGTCCCTCGGAATTGCCGCGTATTTCCTTCTCGTCCACGAGCGTACTCATCCGCAGTCTTCGTCCCTCGGTCGTCGACCTTCTCGCTAGCTGCGTCTCTTGCTCCCCGAGCAATCTTCCGCTCCGGCTTTCGTCCCTCAGAACCACCGCGCGCTTCCTTCTCGTCCGCCGGTGTACTCTTTCGCAGCACCTTGTCCCTCGGACGCACAGCGTGCCGCCCTTCTCGCTAGCTGCGTCTTCCGCTCGACTACCTGTGCTCCTAAGCTCCTGCACACTTAGACACAAGGTTAGAAACAACGCAGGACCTAACTTAACTTGTTGATCACACCAAAACAACCTTGGGGTTCCAACAATCTCCCCCTTTTTGGTGTGATCAACCCAAGTTAAGCTAGGGTCAAAACTAGACATAAAATTAAAACAAGTTATTGCAATAATGTGCAACAAGATAGAAAAAAATAAATTTCAAAAAATTTTTAATTTTCAATTTGTACCTCCCCTAGACTTATACTTTCCTTCTCCCCCTTTGATCACAAAAAATGGGGTTCAAAGCAAGATCTAAAGGTTAATATAATGAAAATATATATCAATGATTTTCAAGGAAAATATTTCCAAGTCAAGGAAAATTTCTAAGTCAAGAAATAACTTTGAAATAAACTTCTAAGTATTTGTCATTAATAATTAAAAACTTTCTAAGCCGAAAAATTTATGCAAGAAAATTTAAGAGAATTGATAACATTAAAAGAAATTTTCTATGCATTTATTTATTTATATATTCTAATGCTTTTATCAGAAAATTTTAAATTTCCATTTTAATTTATCATAATTTCTTAACTTTGAAGCAAGAAATTTTGAGTATGTAGAAATTTGTGCAAATTGTAACATGTCATTTTCTATTGTATTTTGAATTCCTAATTTGCAAAGATATTTCAATAATATAAACTTGATAAAGTTTTTCGACAATACTTCTGATTTGCAAACTTCGTTCAACAAAATATTTTGTAATTTGCAAAAGTATTTTGATAATATAAATTTGTAACAATCTGTGGATAATAGATTTACTACTCCGAAAAACTCTTTCGATAATATCTCTAATTTGCAAACTTTGTTCGAAAAAATATTTCGTAATTTGCAAGATTCTTTTGTCAAATCATTTTGCGATTCGAAAAACTCTTTTAACGAGATAATTTGTACTTCGGAAAAATTTTTAGATCCAAAAAAAGTTTTCGAAAAATTACTTTATGATTTGCAAGAATCTTTCGTCAAAACGTTTTGTAATTCAAAAAATTCTTTCGATGATTCAATTTTTGATTCGCAAAAATCTTCAGGTAATTTGATTAATTGAACCAGTTGTTCAGAGGTTCGAGTCCATACCTTACTTACCTCGTCGGCCGTTGGTTCTCCCCCTGCTGAATTACTTTCTTCCGAAGATTTTCCCCCTTCATTGATCTCGGGATGTACTTCGGCTGTTAGGGCTGTCTCGGTAATTTTTTCCATCTCGGATTCTGATGACGGCTCGATGTCTATTGAGGGGACGACTTCAATCGGTTCTTCATAGAGTTTTAAGAACTTTTCCCAAAGTTCTTTTGAGCTATTGTATTCGCCGATTCTTTTGAGATCTTCATTTGGTATCACGGTTAGGAGATGAAATTTTGTCTGTCCGTTTACCATAAACTCGTCGCGTTGCTTCTCGTTCCAGAGACGTAGATCGAGTCTTTCTCCGTTCGTGTTCTTCGGTTCTTCATAACCAGATTTTAAAATTAAAGAAATACCAATGTCTGAGTTAAGGTATACCTCCATTTGTTTCTTCCATGAAGAAAACTCCCCCTCGAATGCTGGTGGATATTCGCTAGCTCCGGCCATCGTTTTGGTGCTTCAGGACGATGGTTAGTCCTTCTGAGGCGTCTCGGCTCTGATACCACTTGTAGGACCGTTGCGGCCGGCTGGAAGGGGGTTTGTTGGATATCCTGCTAACACAAAAACAAACCAACCCTCCTCGAACTCTTTAAGCTAACACTTGCATAAATAAACTAAGCAGTAAATTAAAAGCATAAAGAAAAAGCGAGGCAAAAGTATTTACATGGTTACAACCGATGTGGTTGTTAATCCAAGGAAGATTGAGCTCAATAAAACTCCTTCAGGCGGAGAAGCCTCTTACAATGTTGAAGCGCAGAAAATAGAAGCTTAGACTAAAAGAGAGCGTGCAAGCACTAGATTTACAATCAGTGAGTTCATTTGAAAGCTTCTGGGCCAAGGCTATATTTATAGCCTTGGTTGGGGCGCCTAGAAGGGTTACGGGCACCCTGGGGGGATAAAACTTATCCCCCAACGTTCAGATCGAGATAAATCTCGATCTGGTCAACTTTACTGGTCCGGGCGCTCGGAAGGGTTCCGGGCGCCCCGGAGGGCTCCGGGCGCCCCTGAGCCCAAAGTCAATAGCCGTTGACTTTTTTGTCCGGGACCTCTGCTCCGTTTCAGTCCCGCCTCGGTCCGGGTCTTCCGCTCCAGATCCGCTTACTTGGGTGATCTCGGCAATCCGGAAAAGGGCTCACCTGAACCCAACTTCCGGTCTTCTCGAGCGTGCTTCCCTCCAGCTTCTCATCCCTCAGAATTGCCGCGTGTTTTCTTCTCGTCCGCCAGCGTACTGATCCGCAGTCTTCGTCCCTCGGTAGTCGACCTTCTCGCTAGCTGCGTCTCTTGCTCCCTGAGCAATCTTCCGCTCCGGCTTTCGTCCCTCGGAACCACCGCGCGCTTCCTTCTCGTCCGCCGGTGTACTCTTTCGCAGCGCCTCGTCTCTCGGACGCACAGCGTGCCGCCCTTCTCACTAGCTGCGTCTTCCGCTCGACTACCTGTGCTCCTAAGCTCCTGCACACTTAAACACAAGGTTAGAAACAACGCAGGACCTAACTTAACTTGTTGATCACACTAAAACAACCTTGGGGTTCCAACAACCCTATGTCTTAGGGGATGGTAACCATAGGTGAAAGTCTTGGTGGATCGAGTGCTTCAGGTCAAATCCTAGAGTCAGAAACTCTTGGTTGAAATCCTGGTATCACAAACCGGGTGGAAGTCTAGACAGGTCATGGAGTGGATGCCCAGCATGAAGACCGGAAGCCGCAGGTACTGAGCAAAAGTCCAGTCGGTCTGGAGGACCGATTTGGCAACAGATAACTTCTCTTGAGAGGAGTATGTGAGGACACGTTCCCCGAAGAGGGAACAGTAGGCGTCGGTTTGACTTAGGGTTTCCAAAGTAGGAAACTCAAAGTCAGAACTGGACAGTCTAATGACTGTTAAATACTTATATTCTATATATTTTATTGTGCTAACTTTATTTTGTAGGGTATATGTGTATGGAAATATGTTGCTAAACATACAAACGCGTAGCAGAAAAACATATTTCCTCCAGAAGATCCATGTGAAGGGAAAGAAAAATTCCTACATATACTAAGTTTTTTAACATAACATGAGAGATTATACCTTTGTAGCGTGCTCACGGACTCCCGACAGCTCGGATCACAGCACGATCTCGTGCTCGCACCTCTACGGTATCCACACGAACAAGCGTTCGTTTGTCTCACAAACTCACAAAAGGAGAAAGGTTGTGCTAGCAACCTTAAAAGTGGATTTCGACCAAGAGGAGAGGAGCAAGGAGAATGAAGAGAATCAATCCTAAAATGAAGAGTAAAAAAGGCTTAAGTATTTTCATCCAATGAAAATACTTAATTAGCATTAATAGCCTTAATGAGCATTTACACTACATTAAGGACCAAACTTGTAACTCCTCATTTCATATGAGTGTAACTCTTAATTTCAAATTCAATTTTGAAAATTGAATGAAATGAATAATTGAATTTCGAAATTCAATAATTATCTTCATTAAATCTCATTTGAGTCTAACTCAAGTCTCCTCACTTGAGTCTAACTCAAGTCTAATTCACTTGAGTCTTACTCAAGTCTAATTCAATCAAGTCTTACTCAATTAATCCTCATGCAATTTAAATTCAATAAATCACTATTTCATTAATTCAAATTGACTCCTTGAGTCTAATTTGAATTGGACTTAATCCAACAATTAGATCCAATTGAGTCCAACTCAATAAGTCCAATTCAGATTAGACTTAATCCAATGATTCATCATATGAACCCATCTCCAAATCTACCTGTTCTTTGTGTGTGATCCAATAGGTTCTCATAACGTTGGCAATGCACCCAAAATCAACATTTAGATACATAAGCAATGAGTGACATCTAGTAAGGCATCATTGCTATCCAAGTGACGAGAAGGTCAGGATCCGACGTAACCTGTCCGTGGCTATTATCTTGTATGACCTTGTCCCTCTATCCTTGATATCTAGGTTGATAAATGAGGCATAGACCGTGTCATCCTCTTATCAACCTTTGTGTTTCTTGATATCTAAGTTGACACACTTAATCAAATAAGCTCAATATCTCATATTGACTCATTTGCGCATGACCATGCTTTCTTGTGTCCTACTAATCAAGGGGCCCACAGATATCGCTTCTGTCATATGGAAGGTATAGACCCCATCTACATCACTCACATCCCTCTGCATAATTCATTGCATACCCAATTATCGACTTTATTCTCCACCTTGTTACAGGTGACGTTTGTGTTAGTTAGAGCCCTAGAGCTAATCATTTGATGATTGTTGTATGGACTCATTGTATCATATTCTTATATATATATAAAGGCATTTGTTTATGGTTATTATGCTTACTTGTATTAGTGTCAAATAACTAAGTATAATAGCGTCATTGAGTAGAAGGTTCTTACCTATATCAATCGGTTAGTTGAATCGATAGTGAAATGATATAGGGAACACTACTCTTAATCATTTCTAGTCAAGTATTAGCATTCAAGGACAATGTTAATGCGACGAGACTAGCATGTAGGTCAACTCGATGACTTGATCTCACAAGTCATGGATATGGAGATATCAAGTTGACACATGGGTATGTATTGGAGAATGTATACTGAATGACCTGCCATGAGAAAGTATCATGGATCGTTATATGGGTTTCATATACTTTCTCATGTGGCTATTAGTATGACTATTAGTCCTTGGACCTGAAGTCACTATGGTTCCCTACATAAGGAGTTGCATAGTTTGGCTTCGTCAAACGTCACCCGTAACTGGGTGGACTATAAAGGCGATTACTGATGTAGATGGGATCTATCCCTCCTATATGACGGGAGTGACATCGATATTCTTGATAGAGTGAGACCACTAAGTGCATGGCTATGCCCAAATGAGTCAATATGAGATGTTGAGCTCATTTGATTGAGTGAGTCTACTTGGGATTCAAGATTTAGATTGATCAGAGGATGACACAGTCTATGCCTCACATTGATCAATCTAGATGTCAAGGATAGAAGGACACTTGTCATATATTGTGAAGAGTCACAATTAGTAGTCACAAGGTGATGTTGGATCTCAACATTCTTATAACTTGGGTAATAATGATGTGTTGCTAGATACCGCTCATTACTTATGCTTCTAAATGAGTTTAGGAGCATTGCCAATGTTATAAGAACCTATAGGGTCACACACAAAGGGCAATTAGATGGAGTTTAAGTTCATTTGATGAACCTAAAGGATTAGGTCCATGTGATGAACCAAATTAGATTAAGAGTAATCCAAATTAAGCTAATTGAGTTGGACTCAATTTGGTTCATGTGTTAGATGAGTCTAATTTGGACTTACACTCATCGAGTCAATTTAATTCAATGAATAGAGATTCATTAAATTAAAATTGACTTGAACCAATGGTTAGATTTGATCAACCATGGGAGAGAAGTGGTCAAGTTTGACTTGACTTGAGAGGAAGATGAAGGGTTAAGTTTGACTTGACCATTTGCCACCTCATTGGTGAGTTGGCAAAGAGTGGGCCAATGATGATGCTCCACATCATCATGACTTCTTAAATGGGATGCCACCTCATGGGAGTTACCAAGAGTTGTGACTTTTGGTATTCCATGGAGGTTACTAACCTCATTCATGTGGCCGACCACTCATTTATTGGGTGAGTTTCATTTCTTTTGTGTAACTCTCATCTTCTTCCTCAAGCTCTCTCTTCTCTCCCTCTCCTCCACCTTGGCCGAACCTTTCAAAGGTGCTAGCACACCTTTTGTTTGGTTTGTCCATCTCTTGCTTGTGTGGATACACATATAGGAGTATCTACTTTGTTACTCTCGAGATCCGACGAACCTTGGACGAGCGGGATTAGCGAAGGGCATCGCATCAAGGGTAAAGCTCTTCTCCTCTGTAGATCTAGTTTAGATCTAGGCTAAAAACTCGTACTCGAAGTTTTACGTAAATTTTATTTCTTCGCACGGATCCGGTGGCGGGGTTTCGGGGTTTCCGCAATGCAAAAAGCGATTTTTGTGGCCCGAAAAACCCAACAGTTTGCCAATACCAAAGTACACAACTCCTTATGTAGGGAACCATAGCGACTTCAGGTCTAAGGACTATTCATACCAATAGTCACATGAGCATGTTTATGCCACTTATATAACGATCCATGAAACATTCTCATGGCGGGTCATTCAGTATATATTCTCTAATATATACCTATGTGTCAACCTGATATCTCATATCCGTAACTTGTGAGATCAAGTCATTCATTGACCTACATGCTAGTCTCAACGCATTAATATTGTCCTTGTATATTAATGCTTAACTAGGAATAGTTAAGAGTAGTGTTCTCTACAATATCTCACTATCAATTCAACCAATTGATATACTGTAGATAAGAACCTACTACCCAAGGACATTATTATACTTATTCAATTGACACTGAACTGAAATAAATATAATAACCAACTTTGTCTTTTATTAATAATGATATATGATACAAAATGAGTCCTTTACAATCATCTCATAATTGGTACTAGGGCTAACACTAACAATCTCCCACTAGCACTAGTGCCAATCACTGAGATATCGAATACCCATTGACCTAGTGTGACCATCATGCTTTCTCTATGCCAAAGCCTTGGTCAAAGGATCCACAATGTTAGTATCGATCGGTACTCTGCATATCTTCACATCTCCTCTATCGCAATGAGATGGAATCACCGTAGTATGTGTTTGGATCTATGATGAGAGCGAGGTTCCTTAGCCTGTGCAATAGCCCCATTGTTATCACAATAGAGGTCTATTGGACTCGCTATACTAGGAACAACACCAAGAGATGGATTTGACTCTTAGGAACCAAATATTGATCTAGTTTAATCAATTTAGTGAAATATTATTTAGGTATTCATGCTTGGACTTATGTTCTGACATTTTAACTAAGTAAAGACAAGAATGATTTGTTGGTTGTTTTTGATTTGTATCCGAGTCTGGATCTATTTTACATGACTCGTTGCGATCTATGTACTATATTTAGATACTTGGATCCCAATTAAAACTTTTTCAATGTCTTCTTGAGTTGCTTCACTTGACCTTTCAAGTTAGAATTTTCATCCTCAAGTTTTATAACTTGAGTTGAAGTTCTAACTTGAACTTGATCAGTCAAGTGACCCGAGCTAACATGCTCCTAAGTATAAGTTATTTGTTTCTCGTACTTGGATAACTTTTTAAACAAACATTTTATAACTTAAGTGCTTGTCATGCCCCAAAGGAGTCCCTCCCAGACAAAAATTTGGCAGCATCTCCCCTGTACCGGTGACAATCTGAAACCTAAGTACATAGCCCTCAGGGCCTCTCAATCCTCGGTTAACACGACCGGTACATAAGCAATAATTTAATAAACATTCCACGTAGTTATAATGGTATAACCTCAGGCTGACTATACAACAAATTTCAACCATGCAGTTTAATGTAAAAACCTACTCCGCTACAACGAGGAAAACACAACCCACAACGGAAAACCATCGCAGCGGAAAACATGGGCAGAGTACCAAAAACTTGATATAAAATACACGAGTTCAATAACTACACATCACAAGTCAGTAGTTCACAAAACAAGGAAACACAAGTCCGAAATAGAAAACCATCTCAACACGGAGTAGCAACTGGA
This sequence comes from Zingiber officinale, assembly GCF_018446385.1. Classification (NCBI taxonomy): domain Eukaryota; kingdom Viridiplantae; phylum Streptophyta; class Magnoliopsida; order Zingiberales; family Zingiberaceae; genus Zingiber; species Zingiber officinale. Next base: position 72,688,634 of record NC_055987.1, on the reverse strand, counting down.
ACCTCTTGACAACTTCAACCTTAAAAAGGAATAAATCAACTGAGTGAGTTCAAGAACTCAACAAGTATCGATCATAGAAATATATATCTATCAGTAATAGTCATGCAGTACAGTCTCCTGATCTATAACAGGAAATGCAAAAACTGAACAAGGGGAGAAGCTGTACTCACCAGGACCTCCTATCAGGATACAAGGGTCGTCAGACCAAATACGTCATATCTTCTGTATGCTGTCAATGATATGCAACCACCAAAATGTAGCATCCAAAATGCAGCAATCATAAGCAATAAATGCAATCCATACATATGATGCAAATGACATGGTCACCCCTGACGCCAGTCAACCACCTCATACGCGATGGTGAGATCGAGTGGGTAGGGCTATGACAATTGTGCACTCTTCCATCACTACTCCTGAGTGACTGAGTGGATAGGATGTTGTCAGAGTACACCTATCCTCCTACCCCAAACATAGTGGGGGAGACTAAGCTCTCATCTCCCTATGTCATAATCAAGAGGAGGAATCCCTGTCCGCTATCACGCTGCAGTCATTGCTACCCATGAGCGGACCAGCAGAGCCTTGAAAGAGCAAACTGCACACACCCTGCCTGATATACCACTAATCCATGAGTGGTTATGTGTGCAGATTATGTAACTAGCGATGTGTTCAACAACAATTGAGCCGACAATCGCTCAGCATGCAATCATGCAATATGGTGCATGACACTAAGCATGTAACTCCTGAAAATATCAACCTCCACATAATGTGTACCAAAAAGAAAACCAAGTCCATAACAATGTCCTAGGTACCATAAATCTAAGTACACATGCCAAGTAATAAACCAAGGTACACATGCCAGGTAATAAACTAGGTACACATGTCAAATATATCTAGTAGCTAGACCTGTATCCGGTAATGCATTGTATGCCACTACATAAGTATACATGTCAAGAATCAAGAGGACATAAGCATAAATGCATAATAGATAACAATATGGACATACTACGGGTATCAAGTAGTGACATACCAAACAGATATAAACATAACTATTACTATTAGCTATACCCAACTACACATATCAAAATGACAATATCAAAAGAGATAAGTCAAGGTACACGCCTCAAAAATGGAGATCGTATCCGAAATAAACTTCACGTCATGATTCTCTCCCCAAATTAATGTCCTACATCACATATGTAACTTATTTAATTACATATGTTACATATAGCTAAATCACATTCCGAAACCAATAGTTAATCCCACATTATTGATTAACCTTGGTTAAGTTTCCTTTATTAATTAAATCAGATCTAACCCATCAGTAACCTTAATCTAATTCGTCCAAATGATTTGATAAGGGTTAACTATAGCATCAACCCATTTGATCATCACATTAGGTTAGGTTAAACATAAACCATTTCCAAACTTAACCGAATCTAGACACTTGCTGTTGACTCACAGTCGAGGATGGTTGCTGTCAGAAAGAGTGATCGACACTCGGTGTAGCTACTATCATCCAAACCAAATACCCCAAATTAGCAATTGATCTAGATCCTACTTAGATTAATCAAGATTAATTCAACCACCTTACCTCAACACATAGTCACCGCGGTTGATTCACTGTCGGAGGAGATGGCAAGGATGAATCACAAAGGGGAAGGGCCTAGTGGTGGTTGCTCAGCACTGGCAGGAAGATTGGGGAGAAGGGTGCAACTGTGAACAACAACTCCTTGCTCGTGAATAGAGAGACCAGCGACAATAAATCGGGAGGAGACCGAGGGGTTAGGGCTCGCAATGTCGACCAAAGATAGGGCACATATTGGCTTGGGTAGCACGATCTAGTGGCTAGAACGACATGAATGGTAGCCCTGCCCCCTTTGTGTTGGCTCCTTCCCATTTGGCAACGGCGTCACCAAGTAGTGGTGGTAGCGGTCGGGGCGGTGTGCAAGTGCAGGCACTATATTGATCACAAGAGAAGATCGATGCTAGGGCTCGACCTTCCCCCCTTTCCTTTGCTCGAAGATCTGCCCGCATGAGGCAGCAATTACGGAAGAAGACAATTGGATGAATAGGGCAATCGATGGAGGAGAAGGGATGCTTAGCCACTGGTGATCAGTTCCTTTGTGGCGTTAGCGTCGGGGAGAAGAGGTGAGGTTAGGGCACGGGGAAGGGAAAAATCGGGATGGCTGTGTGCGACGGTGAGAGGAGAAGAGAAGAAAAAGGAGAGAAGAAGAAGAGAAAGAGGCGTCGCGTAGGTTGGGGAAGACGAAGAGGAGAAGAAATAGCGAGGGGAGGAGATCGGGAGGAAGAGATTAGACGGTGATAAATAAAAATGAACTTAGGTTAAGTAATTAAACCTAAGGTTAATTTCTCAATCAACTGCCATTTTTTTGGATATTCCAAACAGGCTTTTTCCCAAGCCTATAAATTCATCCCCTCCAAATACGTCATATGAGCTTTGAAAAATTCCCAGAAAATTCCTATAAATTTTTAAAAATTCCATTAAGGTTATTCGTCTATTAAACTTTATTATTTATTTTTTCATATCTTACAGTGCTCGTACTCAGAAGAAAAGGTTACCATTTTAGGACCTTCGAAAAAGAATGTGGATCCGTGGCTTCTCTGGAACTCGACGTCAGACTCAGGCTCGTACTCTTCCTTAGACTCGGGTTCGGACTTCTCATTTCTTTCTATAAAGGTGAGATGACTTGAGTGCTTCAGCTCTTCTATGTTGGATTCCTCAGAAGACGATTCATTCCAAGTATCTTGGAGAGCTTTCTTTCTTCTCGTGGATTTTGGCTTCTCCTCCTTCTGATTTGTGCATTCGTGCTTGTAGTGACCCTTCTTGTTGCATCCATAGCAAATCATTTCTGATTTGATCCTATTCTATAGTTGATTGGTACTTTCTTTGTGCTTCTTTTGAACTTCTTCTTGATGAGTAATCTTCAGACCATGTGTAGTAGTTCTTCTTCAATTGTTGAGTTTGGGTCTGACTCACTATCAAGTTCACTCTGTTAGTTGCTACTCAGAACACCATTCTATTTCCCCTATACAAAAATTTTACAAGCACAGAACTTAACCTAGCTACCCATGTGCTCTACTGAAGTTAAACTTGGATTGCAAATGATGCTTAATATTATTAATCCAAGTTGTTCTTCAGAAGTTAAACTTGGATTGGAAACGATACTTAATATTTTTACTCCAAGTTTAACCGATGTGTTCTTCAGAAGTTAAACCATATTACAGAAGTTAATTAAATATCTATTTCAAAGATTGACTTCCAGGTTAAACATGGTGAGGCACTAGGCCTTCTTGGTTATGGGATCATCCACCACTTCCTAGACAAAGCCTTTCAAAGTAATTGGATATTTAACTTCTTACAATAACCCTAGGTTTAACTACAGAGACCACAATAAAAACACAAGATTGAAACGCAAAATCAAAATACAAAATCGATAGCACGAAATCGAAACATAAAATCGCTAGCCTCTTGTGTTGGTATTTTAGAATCCATGCAAAGAAAACTAACTAATTAATTCGAAGCGGAAACCATTAATTAGTTATACCTTTCTTTGTAGCTAAAGACCTCTTGATATTCTGTTGTATTCCTCTCCTCCTCTTGGACGTTGTGTGGGCAACGATCTATCAAGATGGAATCCACCCGAACCACTTCTTCTCCTCCAAGACTCTCGAGCCACCAAGGGATGCCAAAATAGGAAACTCCTTCTCTTCTTCTTCCCCTCTAAGCAACCGGCCACCTAGGTACTTCTTGTCTTCTCCTTCTTCTTCTTCAAGCTCTGGCCTTAGAAGCAAGAAAAGGAGGAAGAAGGGAATATAGATGCCGCCAGCCTTAAGGGAAGAGAGAAGGAGAGGGCCGACCACAAGTAAGGAGAAGAGACGAATAATAATATGTGTTACACCAGAAGGCATCACCTCCTTTTCTTTTATAATCCTTGCTCATGGCAAAAAAAGAAAGTTTTAAACATAATTAAAACTTCCTTATTTATGGCCTCCCTTTAAAAAATAAAATTTTAACAACAATTAAAATCTCTCTTTTCTAAATTTTCTATTGTACATGACAATAAAGGAAAGTTTTAAAATTAATCTCTCTCTTTTAAATCATGTAGACATCTACAAAAAAGGAAAGATTAAAATTAAAACTTCTCTTTTAAATCATGATTACCAAAAAGGAAAATTTTATCAAAAATTAAAATATCTCTTTTAAGGAAAGATTTTAAAATTTAAAACTCTCTTTTAAAACCATGTGGATGGATATAAAAGGAAAGATTAAAATCTCTCTTTTAAATTCCCTTAGTAGATGGCTATAAAATGAAAAGTTTTAAACAAAATTAATTTTTTTTTTAACCATTGTAGATAACTACAAAAAAGGAAAGATTTTAACAAAAATAAAATCTCTCTTTTAACCATTGTAGATAACTACAAATGAGGAAAGATTTTAACAAAATTTTATTTTTAATCAAAAACTTCCTTTTCCTTTTACTTTGGCCGGCCCCATGCTTGGTCACCTAGCATGGCTTGGCCGACCCCTACTTGGGCTCCATGAAGGACTTGGCCGGCCACATCTTGGACACTAAGATGTGCTTGGCCATCCAAGACATGGACTATAAGATGGGCTCAGGGTGGATACAAGGCTTTATAGAGGATACAACAGGGACCGAGAGGAGAAATTGGTTTTGGTCTCCCGATGAGCTTGAGCTTCCTGTGTTCGCCCCGAACACCCAACTCAAGTTCATCACTAATAACTCATACCACTATAGAGTTATTATTGAACTACCGCACCAATCCCAAATTACATTATGGGCTCCTTCTTATCATGAGTGCGTTAGTCTCCCTGTATTTAAGATATCGAATGTCCACTAATTAAATGTGTTACTGATAACTCATTTAATTAATATCTAGCTCCAAGAGTAGTACCACTCAACTTCATTGTCATGCCGGACTAAGTCCACCTGTAGAGTTTACATGACAATCCTTATGAGCTCCTCAAGGGGACATCATCAACCTATATTACTAGGACACAGTTTCCTTTTATAATCAACAACACACCATATAAATAATATCATTTTCCAACTTATCGGGCCTATTGATTTAACGAACTAAATCTCACCCATTGATAAATTAAAGAAATAAATACTAAGTATATGTGTTTATTATTATATCGGGATTAAGAGTACGCACATCCATAATAACAGAGATTTTATTCTTTTATGTAGTTAATATAAAAAGAAACAACCTTAAATGGTCCTGCTCAATACACACATAGTGTACTAGTGTAACTTTATAGTCAAGATAAACTAATATTAAATTACACTACAACCATTCCAATGGTTTGCTCTAATCCATCTTGGTTGTGAGCTACTATTTATAATTTATAAGGAACTGATAACATGATCTTCTGTGTGGCACCACACACCATGTCATCTACAATATAAATTAAATGGACAACTACATTTAACATAAATGCATACATTTGACCAATGTGATTCTTATTTCAAAATAAATGTTTACAAAAATCTAGGATTTTAGTATACATCCTAACACACTCTTTGTTTTGGATTTTGTCTCCTTGCATGGTCCTACATATAAAGCAATTTCTTTCTTAACTTGACTCAAGTTAGACTATTCATGCAATTTTAATTTATAAAAGCATCCATCTAACTTAATAATTGAAGGGTCCCTAGAGACTTTGTAAGCATCTACTATTAATACCAACAAAGTATTTTGAGGGAAGGCATTTAAGACATACCTTATCGTGTCACGATTTTCCAAGTGATGTCCGATTAGGTAGAGGCCGTTGAGAATGTCTTTGAGTCATGCAGTTGGGTGGTAATTTCTTTGGGAAGCATTTTGATATTCAATAAATTATTCAGTAGGAGATCTTTTTTTATTACCTTAAAGTCATCTGTTCCTTCGTATAATTTTACCAGAAGATCCCAATACTCTTTCGCATTCTCGTAGGGGGTCTAACTCAGTTTAGCTCCTCTATAGTTAAGCCACACTCGATTGTGTTTATATCTTTGTAGTTCATTTATACCTTCTTGATCATTGGGGGAGTCCAATCTTATAGCTCTATAGGCTTTCTGTCTTGCATTAGTGATGTGTATCCCTTTAGTATAGTAAACCAGAGCTCAATGTCGGACTTGAGGTAGCACTACATTCTATTCTTCGAATAACTAAAATTTTCTCCCTTGAATAGTGGGGGATGAACCATGCCGTAGTCCTCTTGGTAGGAATTCGACATTCTTGCACAAAAGAAATTACAATAGAAGGTTTCTAAGACTTTCATCTTGGGATTAGCAGTGCGAGATAAAGGATAAAATAATATTACTTAAGATTAAAGAAAAACACTTTTAAAGAAAAAGGAAAAGTTTTTGAAATTGTTCGAAAAACTATTAAGTTATTTCAGAGTCAACCTTGCTCTGATACCAATTGAATGATAAAAAATGATAGAGGGGGGAGAGTGAATATCATTCATTTTTAAAACTTTTATCTTTTATCAAAGTAAGAAGCGGAATAGAAAAATAAAAGAAATGTAAGTGACTCATTTGGTTACTTGTTTCGAAGCTTATATCGACTCTTACTCCAAGACCCATGATTCTTGATCATACTATTGGACAATTCACTATAATTCTTCTTTCCAAAACCTACAGAAAGAAGTAATTCATACAATGAAAAGAATAATAGTAACTCATTACTATCTTCTTGTAAAATATGCAAGTAAAAATATAAAGTATACCGACATAGAATAGATGATGAAGCTCGTCGGTAGTTCTTGGCATAGCAGCTTGCACATGAAATTAAGGCACAGCACAGCAGAAGCATGAGCGGAGTGTAACAGATGATTGCACTGATAAAGTTGTGTCATCAGTTCAGATCTAGAGGTCCTTTTATAAGCTAGGTTCGGTTGGTCAAAAAGTCATTTGGTCGGCTGATCCTTTTGATCGATTGATCCTCCTATCGGTCGGCGAAACATACTCCCTTCTTTGCTAAGATCGGATCTTCACATAATAATGAGCATTTAATGATCGGTCGACCGATAAATTTTATCAGTTGACTGATCCTCTATTTTTCATTTTTGATATGCTAAGATCGAATCTTCACATAATAATGATTCGATATGCTTGTTTCTCGGAAAATTGTTTGCACTCGTTACCTTGATGAAACTACCATGTCTGTGCTAGGAAGTAAAGATGACATTGATTAGTTAATTAGTACCTTTGATTGGAGTAATTTAATGTATACACATCATCCAACCCGTCCCCTCCTTACTTGGAATTACTGAGTTCAATAGAGATCTATTTCCACTTTGAAGATGATCATGATGGGAAAATTAGTTTTCAATTGTTGAATCATGATTATCAATGGATTCTATTTGATTTCAATAATTGTTTCTACTTGCCTACGGGTAGCTCTCGCAAATTTGAATACAATTTCAATAGAAATTCTTTTTGGAATGATATTATTGGTATAAAGGAGCCCTATGACCCTTCACAATCAAAAGTTTCACATATACGAAACCCTATCTTTCGATACATTCACCTTGTAATGAGCAAAACTATTTTTGATAGAGGTGAGAGTGATGGGGTGTTCAGAAAGGTAGCACTTTATTCATTTTGGGCTATGATTAACATAGTGGACTTTGACACGGGTTTCCATTTTCTACAGACCCTTGCTAGAGCTGGGAAGGTTTCTTTGCGTATGATAGTTTTTGGTAGACTGATAACTGACATTGCTTTAAATGTGCAATGCGGACTTTTTGGATTAGATATTATTCATGGAAATTCTAAAATTGATATTGATACATGTCTTACTATGAAAATGATATGTCAGAATGAACCCAAAGAGGGATTGAACCATAGTTCACAACCCTGATAATTGGGTTATTAGGGATTTAACACCCGAGTTGCCCCCATTCTCCTAGAGCACCCTGAATCCTCATCTTCTAGATGCCCAAGGTCAGACACTTTTCTAGAGCCAGCTAGGCACTCTTTTGCCCATGGTAGTATGAGCCCCTCTAGATTTGATTTCTTAGATTTTCATACCTCTTTGGACACTCTCCATGAGAGATAAAGTGCCAGCCAACTCATGTTGGAAGGGCATTGTACTTTGCCTATTGAATAATTCCAAGAGGTACATGATCATTTTCAGCTGATAAGAACCTTTCAGGGATTGGTAGTTGAGTTAGCTAAGGATTATTATTTGGATAAAGGGAGAGAGATAGATTTTAGATGCACCATATACTATGCTAGCCAGCAGGTGGCCTTACTTTATGAGTATCATGAGGGCTTTAGCCATGAGCTAGGACTCCCTACTTTCTCGGTTAAGCCCTCCAGTCATCGTTATAACGACGGACCACCTCCTGAGTATCCTCCTTCTGATCTGATACCAAGATAACACCCTCCATCGATAGAGTGATTTCATTGGGATGATGAAAAGTTCAAGTCTAGGGGGATTATACATATGTACATATTTTCTTTTCTTTAGTCTTGTTTTTGTTTGTGTTTGCTTATTTTCAGCTACATGTTGTTTTCTTCAGCTTATTTTGTTGGTTTAAACATGTCATTTGGTGACATTTTGAGTACATCAATCTCACTTTACTGCTGACTTGTCCAATAATAATAATTTTTAGCACGTTCATTTTCTAGACTATATTCTTGTGTTTTGTTAGTGCAAGTATGTTATTGAGATATTTTTCTCTATCTCTAGTAGCATGAAATGAAGAATGCTTTGAATTGAGAAAGATTTAAGGAATGGTCTAACTTAAGGATCTCACCTAAATTTGCCTAAGTTTAGATAGTTGAAATTATGAAAAAAAGTCGTGATTCATAAAACTTGTAAGTACTTGTATACCATAGTGATCTCCTAAACTATATCTAGGTTACTAGATGATGCTCGAATTATGTAGGCTTGCTTGTAAACATCAAAATATCCCTACATTTGCATCTATTTACATTTGTAAGTACCATATTTGAAGCACAAAAAAAAGGAGTGTTGAATTGAATAAGGTATATAAAAAATAGTTTTACAAGTGGAACCTAACAATTTATCTCTCTAAAATTGAGTTAGCTTACTAGGAAAATAAATGCAAAGTTTCCCTTAATATCAAACATGCCTTTGAGACCTAGTGTAGATTGGCAGGGATGAACCAAGCGTGTGGTAGGTTCATTGGGAAAACAAAGAACATAGCTTGATGACGACTTGACTAGGCTTAGGGAATGATACTTTAAAAGCTTTAGGCTACTCATCACATTGTGCACAAGAACTTAAACTTAGACCATATACTTGAGTTACTCTATGATCATGCTCATCAATGAAACTAGTTGATAGAGTTAGACAGTTTCACTAGGGATTATGAGGCACTATACAAGCACATGAGTCAAGATTGTTAAGTTTTGCTTGAGGACAAGTAAAGATTTAAGTCTGGGATGTGATGTTCGTAGTTTGTATATACTTTTATCTATGTTTTAACGCACATCTACCTGTATTTCTTGATTACATTCTATGCTGTTCCACCCTATTTTATCACTATTTCAGTATTATTGCCCCTTTGATGGATATTTGTTCTTTTTCATTTTTTGATTGATAGGATGCAATTCAGAGAAGATACAGAGACAAAACATACCTCAGAGCTTCACTAAGAAGAAATATAGGTTGGTTGTACCGCTTGGCACTATAGTGCCTCCCTAGAGTCAGAAGCCAAGACATGCCCATGCCCCCTGGCATAGCTGTGTCTCCTACGTTCGGGAGCCCTATGCTATCCAGAGCCCAAAAGGGGCATGATCGTTGATGTATTCCCATAAGTATATGAGTGTCGTCAAGTAATAAAATATCAATCCCACATAAACTATTGATTGAGCACTAATTAACTTCGCACAATGAATTATCTAGACAATCGGAAGGTCATTTACAAATGCTAGAAGAGAGGTTGAGAAGAGAGAAGAGAAGGTTGAGAGAAAATGGAGGAAAGAGAGAGATGAGAGAGGGGAAAAGTGTGAGCGTAAGTGGGTGAAGGATGATAGATTCTAGGATTTTTTTATGATGCTAGTTAATATACCTATGCATTGTTCATCTATCTAACTCCATGCTTTCACTTTTGTAGGAATTCTAACTAAAGTTTGGCACAACCCTGCAAAAGTCACACTGAAGAGTTTACCCAGATTCTAACGTCATTAAGTAAAGAAGCAACTCTATAAAGGCTAGTTAAGGGGATACCCTCTATCACAACCCCCCTAGTCATACAATGGCTATAGTTATCCAATTTACTTCCTAACGATAGATTAATGTAATTAAGTAAAAAAGGTAATTTAGAAAGTTTGGTTAAAGGGATATCCTATGTTATAGGGCCCCAGATCATACAATCGCTAGATTATAAAAGTCACTTGCTAATATTAATTTGGGGAAAACTCCTAAAACTTTAATTGACTTCCCTAGTAGAGAATCAATCTGTGTTTCAAGAAAATGACATAGAAAGTAAGGGATACATTCTATCACAAGATCCCATGGTCTTACAATCCATGGCCCTTCCTCTACATGGTGATCGAAATTCTACATCTGAATGTATTGACCTCACACACATTTCGTCAAATACATACAAGGCACAACACACAAGAACATGGTATAAACAATATCATATATGTTGGTGCAATATCCCTTAGGTCAAGGTTGACTGAGTTGACCGAGCTTGAGTCTTGGTCATAGTTTCGATGTTTGACAATACATGTAGACACATGGACAATGCAGGTGCAGTTGTCATGTGGGGAGATTCTGATCAGGGACTGATCAGTGTGGATGAAGAAGAGTCAAGTAGGTCAAGAGTGACCGGATACTTGACTGGGAAGTCCTAACTGGAAGGTTAGGCAGATGGTGAAAGTCCTAGTGAGTGAAGCTAGGCAGATGGAAAGTCCTAGTGAGTGAAGCTAGGCAGATGGAAAACCCTAGTGAGTGAAGCTATGTGAAAGTCCTGGTGAGTGAAGCCAGGCAGGTGGAAAACCCTAGTGAGTGAAGCTAGGTGAAAGTCCTGGTGAGTGAAGCCAGGCAAGGGAAAATCCAGATGGATCGAGTGAGACCAGACATTTGGTGGAAGTCCTGGTAGGTCAAGGGAGTGAACGGATACTTGGCACGGAGAGAAAAGTCCAAGTGGGTCAAAGGGATTGACCGGACACTTGGTGGGGAGTCCTGGCAGGTCAAGGGAGTGACCAGATGCTAGGCATGATGTACCAATAGGTCAAGGTTGACCGGATGTTGGTTTGAGAGGTTTGGGACTTGGTTTTGGGCAAAAACCAAGAGCTGGATCGATCAGTGGATCGATCCAGGCTTTTCCCAGCGAACAGAAAGCCTCTGGATCGATCAGTGGATCGATCCAGAGGTCCTAATCGATCAGTGGATCGATTGGGACGCTGCTGCTTCGCGCGATAAGCGCTGGATCGATCCGTGGATCGATCCAGGCATTTTTCCAAGACCACAGAGGCGCTCTGGATCGATCCACTGATCGATCCAAAGCCTCCCCGATTGATTGGGAGTTTTCGAATCGATCGGGATCCGACCGTTGCGTCGTATTTGAGCTGCAGGAGGGCGTCTCCTTCAGCAGCGTACTACTGGTTCATCTCAGATCTCTCGCAAGCTCCTCCACAGCGCTCTCAAAGCTCAGATCGCCAGTTCTTGAAGGATCTTGGAGGTTTTCCAAGTCAAGAGGCGGATCAAAGACAAGAAGAGAAGCTAGGGTTAGGGTTTTCTGTACTCATTGTAAGCTTTGCGCTTGTATTTTGTTTCCCTTTCCTTCTTCTTGTATTGAGAGTCTTGTAGGGCTTCTCCGCCTTCGGTAGTTACCGAAAAGGAGGGTTTTATTAGTGGAGGGTGCGTGAGTAGGTGTGGATCCTTGGACTAGTCACCTCTTGTGAGGTGGATACCAAGTAAACCAACCTTGTTAGCGTTGTGTGGTTTGTTTCTTGTATTTCCGCTGCGCATCTTTGAAGAAACAAGCAACGACGAGCACCTACCACGCGACGAGCTATTCACCCCCCCTCTAGCTACTTTTCGGTCCCAACAAGTGATATCAGAGCGAGGTCGCTCTTGTAACACCCACTAAGCTTTTAAGAATAAATATGAGAATGATGAATTTGCCTTAGAAAAAAATAATAAGAAGTGAGTTGAAGTAAAAAGAAATAAAATGAAATAAAAAGAAGTGATGGTCAAGGATTGAACCTTGAACCTCTTATATTATAATTCATAGAATTAATTAGTAGAAACCAATTGGGATAGAGAGAAGATATTGATAGCAAAGGAAGGAAACTCATGATAAAGGTGAGAATAAAAGATAGCCAAAAGAAAACAAGAAAAGAGCAAGAGAAAGGCAACTTGCCTTCCTCCCTTTCTCTCCCTCTTCCTCTTTGATCTTGCCGAAATTTTAAAGAGGAGTTAAGGGGATTCATTCCCCCTTATTTTATCATGAATGGTGAGAATAAATGGAAAATAAGATAAATAAAATAAAAATAGAGAAAAAGGCTAAGTGAGAAGGAAAGCAAAAATCAAGTTTGCTACCTCTTCCCCCTTAACATAAAAGGGAGCAAGAAAAGAGAAAATTATTTTTTCTCTCATTTTCTTTCACTCATCCTCTCCCTCACCGAGAACACCATAGTTCCCTCTCCTCCATCTTCGGCCCCAAAGCCAAGTTTGTCCCTAAGAAAGCCTAAGATACAAGGAGGACTTAGCAAAGGAATCAAGGGAAAGGAACTAGAAGAAGAGACTATTTCTTCTTCACCATACCTTAGATCCACAAGAGAAAAGGATGTAAGCTTCCCCTCACCTGTGGTACAAGGCGTTTTATGTACTTTGCGGATTTTATGAGGATTTTAAAACCTAGAAATAAGTTTGAGAAAATTCGGTCAAGAAGAGCTTTCAAAATCTAATGATGTTTAACTAGTCTTCACTATATGATAGATTTTTCTATGCTATGTAAAGGGGTTCTTCTTCATGCTTTTATACCTATATGATGCTTGATTAGAGGAGTACTGAACCCTAGAATTTCGGCCAAAAATATTCTTAAGAGGCTAGGGAAATTTATTGTTTTACCCAACTAGTACAAGGTTCTCCCTATGAAATATTAAGGATTATGTATTGGTTTTTCTTCCTTAGAAGATATTTGAAACTAAAAGAAAACCCACTCATATTTTTCGGCCAAGGAAGGGTTTAGGATTAGGAAGGCCTTTAAATTTAAATAACCATGCTCATGCTATAGAATACAAAGATCTTAAAGGATTTGTATGCTTGAATATTGCTAGAATTTCATGAACTCCTTCTTAGGGTTTTTCGGCCATGATGAGATGGATAGCTTAGAAAGCTTAAACAAAATTTTAAAATGCTCAAGACCTCTGTGCTGTTTAGATATGAAAGTTGTTTTATGCCCTCATGCTTAATTAGGGTGTAGAAAAATTAGTAGCATAACATATATCATGTATGACCACAAGGGGTCCTAGTTTACTCATGAACCAATTTGTATATATGTTTCGTAGTAACTTTTGCCATGAAACTTACTTAGATTTTTCATTCTTTAGGCCACTTAAAAACCTAGCTAAAGAATGGTAGGTTTCGGCCATGGGAAAAAAATAAAAGAAAAAGAGAAAAAGAAACCTAGAAAGCCTAAGACACAATTCATATGTATACTCATTAGGCTTGTCTTTACACATGCTATGAAACTCGTATGACTTCACATGTTTTTATGTTATTGAAGCAAGTTTAAGCACTGATGAGTTTCGGCCAAGTAGGGTTTAAATGACCTAGAGGCCTTAGAATTTAAACCAAAGGTGTTAAAATGCTTTTTATGAAAATATGATAACCTATTGATTGTGTCACATGCTTGTATAATTTTTCCATGATCTAAAAGGACTATTGTAAGTCTCGGCCATGGAGGGTTAGACACCCTAGGGACCCTAGGACTTAAATTAAATATGCTCATGTCACCCTACATGAAATGTGATAAGTAGAAAGCCAAGGTTCAATTGCTATATGTTGTTTTATGACCTAAAATGATGCTAGGGCATGTTTCGGCCATAACTATTGTATGATGCTTTGTATGAATTTATACGTAATGTTAGTCCAAGTTCACATGCTTGTATGCTTGTTTGTAGCCCTAATGAGAACTTGTTAAATTTCGGCCATGACATTTGTTAAGGGCTTAAAGAACTTAGGAACTAATTCAAATATGTCAAATGTGTTTACCTTATTTCTTGGTAAAAATGTTATAAATATGATTTCAAGTTGTCTATGTTTTTATGTCATATGGAACCTTGTTTCACACCTTAAGGTTTTGGCCACATGAAATTAGGGACTTGAAGAACTTAGAAACTAAGTTAATCATGTTTATAATGCTTCCTATGAAAATGTTATGATGATAATTTAGGTACCACATGCTTGGATGTTGTGTTTAGCCTAAATTGAGCTCTAAAGGGGTTTCGGCCACAAGGGTTTAGGAAGATTAGATCCAAGATAAATATGATACCATGTTTCCTATGATAGGATAATCACAAGATGCACCCTTATGCTTAATATGTATGCTTGTGATTTATGACTTATGAAATGATATGCATGCTTTTAAGATATGATATGCTTTGTGCTTAAAATATGCATGCTTTTATGATAAGCTATGTGGATAAAATATGCATGCTTGATGATATGCTTTATGTTTAAGATATGCATGTTTTTATGATCTATGCCTAAGTGATGCATATTGTTATGACATGATGTATGCCTAAGTGATGCATACCTTTATGATATGATGTATGCCTAAGTGATGCATACCTTTATGACATGATGTATGCCTAAGTGATGCATACCTTTATGATATGATGTATGCCTAAGTGATGCATACTTTTATGACATGATGTATGCCTAAGTGATGCATACTTTTATGATGTGTGCCTAAGTGATGCATGCTTTTATGATACATGATATGTATGACATGTACTTTACTTTATGTGTGAGTGGCTTGTACCAAAGGTGGGCTCCATAAGCGCCCCGGGGACTAAGGACCTCGTTAGGGATGGGCTCCTAAGTGCCCCTAGGACTAAGGGCCTAGTATGTTTGCCTCGTAGGGTTCAAGACTTGCTACCTTGGACCTACAAGGTTGCGCGCAATATGTAAGTGGTACATAGCCGGGATCCCCCTTATGTTGAGATTACTTTCAAGTATATATATGTAAAAGAAAATGATTTTAAAGATCATGAGACATACACATGTTTTTCGGATACATGTTTTCCAAAATCATATTGCATACACCTTTTGATTATGCTATGTTTCATGCTATGCTCTTGATTATGATATGCCATGATAAGGTATGTTTATGTTATGTTCATGCTATACCTTATAGACATGTTTTGGCCATGGATATGTTGATGCTTGATATATATAGATTTCGGCCATGGATTTGATGATGCCTTGATGTACATATTCGGCCATAGTTATGATGCTTTGATATACATGTTTCGGCCATGCTTTGATATACCATGATACTTGTTTGTTATGCTATGTCTAGCTATGTTTTATGCAATGCACTATGTATATGTTTCGGCCATGATGATGTTTGATATGCCATGACTAGTTGTGATTATATTATGATGCATGATAAGCTTGAATAGAATGCTATGTTATGCCATGATTAGCTGAGATTATGACTTGTTGATATATTCTTGATTATGTGCTGATTGTTGGCTTTAGTGAGTAGGAAAGGAACTTACTGAGCCATGAGTGCTCATAGCTTACTTTCCTTGTACCACAGATAAAGGAAAAAGTTGGATGAGTTAAAGGAGCAGCAGGAGGGGCAACAAAGATGTGTGTGGCGGTGGCTAGGCAACTAATTAAGAACCTGCTTTAAAACCTTTAAGAACTATGCTTTGGTTTTGTGAAATGTAATACAATATGAGTGACTTGATACTAAGTTTTTATTTATTTCGTTATCATGTTATGAAACCATGTTAGTGTAGTTTGGTTTTAATTAAGTTAAGAAAAATAAATTTTAAGTCTTCCGCTGTAGTACGTAGGTAGAGTATCGTAGCCCCGTCCCTTAGGGTTAGTAGGGAGGGCGGGCGATACAGGTTGGTATCAGAGCCAAGTTATTGCCAGTTCACTACACACACATCAAGCCTCCTACCTGCCGCTCCAAGTAAGAATGTGTATGCTAAATTTACTTGTTATATGCTTAAGTTTAATTTTCTTGTCATATGTTTATGCTTAATTTCTTGTCATATGCTTATGTTTAGTTTCATGTTATATAACTTATGCTTTATTTTTCTTTCTTGTTATATTGCCTATGTTTTATTTCTTTACTACATTGCTTATGCTTTATTTCCTTATGTTACATTGTTTGTCATTATATTCCTTATTTTTCCTTATGTTGTTTATGCTTTAGATTCATGTTTTACTTGCTTATATTTGATGCTTTATTCTATGCTTTTAGTTATAAATTAGATTAGGAGTACATATTGGTAGGTTAGAAATAATACCATAACAAATAGATAGGAGCAAACCAGTACGTTAGGATGACTAAAATCGATAACCACTTACACTAGTCTATTTCTTTTAGATAAACATGGTTAGGACACGCAATGGCCGAACCGGAGGAACAGTGACTCCACCAGATCTGACGCAGGTAGTCACAGACCTCCAACATCAGATCGCAGAACAACAACAGCTGATCACTACCTTAATGGGTCAGCAAGGCAACCCAGTTACCCCACCGGTGAATCCATTACCTGTCATACCTACAGCCGCACCAGTGCCCCTACAGCCCCTACTCCGATGGTCCGACAAGAGGCCTACCTGATGCAATGGCAAAGGCTTAAGCCAGAAGCATTCTCGGGAAACTGCGAACCATGGGACGCACAAGCCTGGCTCAAAACCGTGGAGAACATAATGGAACTATTGGATTGGCCTGAACACGAGAAGGTCAAGTGCGCGTCGTTCTGTCTTACCGGAGATGCCCGGATGTGGTGGGACAGAGTAAAGGCGAAAAGGCAAATAAACCAAATGCAGTGGGCAGATTTTGAGACAGAATTCTTAGAGGAATTTTTCCATATGCAAGTGACCAACAAGCACTATGACGAGTTCACTGAGTTCCGGCAAGGTGATCTGTCAGTCAATGAAGCCGTCAAGAGGTTCAACCGCCTAGCTCGATTGTGCCCAGAACTGGTCCGAACTGAAAAAGAAAGGGTCCGGTTGATGTTAAAGATGCTCCGACCCGAGATAGCTCTGAACGTAGCCGGCGGAGTTAATAGACCGCAGACTGCAGAGCAGCTGGTCAGCAGCGCCCTGATTACCGAGCACTATCAGGAAGCAATGAATAAGGGCAAGAACCAAGCACTGACCGGAGGACAAAAATCGCACAGTACCAGAACTGACTGGAAAGGAAACTCAAGTGGAAAGAGGAAACAGTGGTATAAAACAAAAGGTGGTCCAGCCAATAAGCAGACCAAGTACCCTCAGTGTGCCACATGTGGAAAGATGCATTATGGTATATGTCTTCTGAGCACCAAAAAGTGCTACAACTGCGGAAGGGAAGGTCATTTGGCAAGAAATTGCCCTACTCAGTCTCAGGCACTATCTTCGCAGAACTTCCAGAACAGGAGTGCCCCTGCACAGCTCCACCAGATGCAAGCTGCCATAGAAGGGACTTCAATCAACCAAGGAAGATTGGAGGCCCCTCCCACTATGACCAATGCCAGAGTCTACTCTCTTACCAAGGAAGACGTGGCGAATGCTTCTACTGTTGTCACAGGTCAGCTACTTATTTACAATCAGTATGCTTTAGTATTATTTGATACCGGGGCAACACACTCGTTCGTCTCAACGCCTTTTGTGAAGAAGCTAGATATACCACTCCGAACTCTAGAGGACACGTTCTTAACAACCTTACCATCCGGGGAGATTATGCCATCGGACTATATGCTGCAAGCAGTACTTATTCGGATCGCAAACAGAGAACTCTACTGCAATCTGATAGTACTTGATATGCAGGATTATGACATAATTTTGGGCATGGATTTCCTTAGTAAGTACGGCGCTTCAATCGAGTGCCGCAAAAGAAGAGTGATTTTCCGACCCGAAAATGAACCAGAGTTTGAATTTTACGGAGAGTCAAAAGGAACGGAGAAGCTATTGTCATCTATTAAAGCACAAAAGATGTTAGATAAAGGATGTATGGGGTTTCTAGCACACGTGGTTGATACCAATCAAGTCAAAGACCCGAAGTTAGAAGACGTCAGAGTAGTATGCAATTATCCAAAGGTATTTCCTGATGAACTACCAGGGTTGGCCCCTGACAGGGAGATAGAATTCGGAATCGAATTGATTCCTAGTACTCAGCCGATCTCGAAAGCACCTTATCGTATGGCTCCGGCTGAATTAAAGGAGCTTCAGGAACAGTTATCCGAATTACTCGGCAAGGGACTTATTCGTCCTAGTCACTCTCCATGGGGAGCTCCAGTGCTATTCGTGAAGAAGAAGGATGGGTCTATGCGAATGTGTATAGACTACCGAGCGCTGAATAATGTGATGATCAAGAATCGGTACCCACTCCCGCGGATCGATGATCTGTTCGATCAACTGAAGGGTGCGACTGTTTTCTCAAAGATAGATCTACGATCCGGATATCATCAAGTGAAAGTGAAACCAGATGATATACCAAAAACAACATTTCGAACCCGATATGGACACTATGAGTTCATAGTTATGCCTTTCGGAGTAACCAACACTCCTGCAGTATTTATGGACCTGATGAATCGAGTATTTACGGCATATCTTGATAAATTTGTGATCGTCTTCATTGATGATATACTTATCTACTCGAGAACTCCAGAAGAACATGCCGAACACCTGAATACTGTACTACAGATCCTTCAAGAGAAACAACTATATGCAAAATTCTCCAAATGCGAGTTTTGGCTTGACCGGGTAATATTTCTAGGTCATGTCATCTCCAAAGATGGAGTTATGGTGGATCCAAGTAAAATCGAAGCTGTAAATAACTGGAATCGACCAAAGAATGCCAGCGAAGTCAGGAGTTTTCTCGGACTAGCAGGTTATTACAGGAAATTCGTAGAGAATTTCTCCAAAATCGCAGCTCCTATGACAGCCCTCACCAAGAAAAATACAAAGTATGAATGGACAGAAGCTTGCGAGAAGAGTTTCGCGGAATTAAAAAGGAGACTGACCAGTGCTCCGATTCTTACTCTTCCGGAAACCAACAGAGGCTTTGATATGTACAACGATGCTTCCATCACAGGACTTGGAGCTGTACTCATGCAAGATGGCAAAGTCATTGCCTACGCTTCTAGACAACTTAAAGAACATGAGAAGAATTATCCTATTCACGACTTAGAACTAGCAGCCGTGGTCTTCGCTCTAAAAATATGGAGACATTATCTATATGGAGCTCAGTGTAAGATTTATACTGACCATCAGAGTCTGAAATATTTCTTCACGCAGAAAGACCTGAATATGAGGCAACGCCGATGGCTCGAATTAGTTAAAGATTATGACTGCGAGATCCTTTATCACCCAGGAAAGGCGAACAAAGTGGCTGATGCACTTAGCCGAAAGTTCAGTGTCACCTGAAGCAACTATTTTAAAGTTCGAGGACGAACTTTTTATGAGGTACGGGGTACTGTAACACCCACTAAGCTTTTAAGAATAAATATGAGAATGATGAATTTGCCTTAGAAAAAAATAATAAGAAATGAGTTGAAGTAAAAAGAAATAAAATGAAATAAAAAGAAGTGATGGTCAAGGATTGAACCTTGAACCTCTTATATTATAATTCATAGAATTAATTAGTAGAAACCAATTGGGATAGAGAGAAGATATTGATAGCAAAGGAGGGAAACTCATGATAAAGGTGAGAATAAAAGATAGCCAAAAGAAAAAAAGAAAAGAGCAAGAGAAAGACAACTTGCCTTCCTCCCTTTCTCTCCCTCTTCCTCTTCGATCTTGCCAAAATTTTAAAGAGGAGTTAAGGGGAATCATTCCCCCTTATTTTATCATGAATGGTGAGAATAAATGGAAAATAAGATAAATAAAATAAAAAAAGAGAAAAAGGCTAAGGGAGAAGGAAAGCAAAAATCAAGTTTGCTACCTCTTCCCCCTTAACATAAAAGGGAGCAAGAAAAGAGAAAATTATTTTTCCTCTCATTTTCTTTCACTCATCCTCTCCCTCACCGAGAACACCACAGTTCCCTCTCCTCCATCTTCAGCCCCAAAGCCAAGTTTGTCCCTAAGAAAGCCTAAGATACAAGGAGGACTTAGCAAAGGAATCAAGGGAAAGGAACTAGAAGAAGAGACTATTTCTTCTTCACCATACCTTAGATCCACAAGCGAAAAGGATGTAAGCTTCCCCTCACCTGTGGTACAAGGCGTTTTATGTACTTTTCGGATTTTATGAGGATTTTAAAACCTAGAAATAAGTTTGAGAAAATTCGGCCAAGAAGAGCTTTCAAAATCTAATGATGTTTAACTAGTCTTCACTATATGATAGATTTTTCTATGCTATGTAAAGGGGTTCTTCTTCATGCTTTTATACCTATATGATGCTTGATCAGAGGAGTACTGAACCCTAGAATTTTGGCCAAAAATATTCTTAAGAGGCTAGGGAAATTTATTGTTTTACCCAACTAGTACAAGGTTCTCCCTATGAAATATTAAGGATTATGTATTGGTTTTTCTTCCTTAGAAGATATTTGAAACTAAAAGAAAACCCACTCATATGTTTCGGCCAAGGAAGGGTTTAGGATTAGGAAGGCCTTTAAATTTAAATAACCATGCTCATGCTATAGAATACAAAGATCTTAAAGGATTTGTATGCTTGAATATTGCTAGAATTTCATGAACTCCTTCTTAGGGTTTTTCGGCCATGATGAGATGGATAGCTTAGAAAGCTTAAACAAAATTTTAAAATGCTCAAGACCTCTGTGCTGTTTAGATATGAAAGTTGTTTTATGCCCTCATGCTTAATTAGGGTGTAGAAAAATTAGTAGCATAACATATATCATGTATGACCACAAGGGGTCCTAGTTTACTCATGAACCAATTTGTATATATGTTTCGTAGTAACTTTTACCATGAAACTTACTTAGATTTTTCATGCTTTAGGCCACTTAAAAACCTAGCTAAAGAATGGTAGGTTTCGGCCATGGGAAAAAAATAAAAGAAAAAGAGAAAAAGAAACCTAGAAAGCCTAAGACACAATTCATATGTATACTCATTAGGCTTGTCTTTACACATGCTATGAAACTCTTATGACTTCACATGTTTTTATGTTATTGAAGCAAGTTTAAGCACTGATGAGTTTCGACCAAGTAGGGTTTAAATGACCTAGAGGCCTTAGAATTTAAACCAAAGGTGTTAAAATGCTTCTTATGAAAATATGATAACCTATTGATTGTGTCACATGCTTGTATAATTTTTCCATGATCTAAAAGGACTATTGTAAGTCTTGCCATGGAGGGTTAGACACCCTAGGGACCCTAGGACTTAAATTAAATATGCTCATGTCACCCTACATGAAATGTGATAAGTAGAAAGCCAAGGTTCAATTGCTATATGTTGTTTTATGACCTAAAATGATGCTAGGGTATGTTTCGGCCATAACTATTGTATGATGCTTTGTATGAATTTATACGTAATGTTAGTCCAAGTTTACATGCTTGTATGCTTGTTTGTAGCCCTAATGAGAACTTGTTAAATTTCGGCCATGACATATGTTAAGGGCTTAAAGAACTTAGGAACTAATTCAAATATGTCAAATGTGTTTACCTTATTTCTTGGTAAAAATGTTATAAATATGATTTCAAGTTGTCTATGTTTTTATGTCATATGGAACCTTGTTTCACACCTTAAGGTTTTGGCCACATGAAATTAGGGACTTGAAGAACTTAGAAACTAAGTTAATCATGTTTATAATGCTTCCTATGAAAATGTTATGATGATAATTTAGGTACCACATGCTTGGATGTTGTGTTTAGCCTAAATTGAGCTCTAAAGGGGTTTCGGCCACAAGGGTTTAGGAAGCTTAGATCCAAGATAAATATGATACCATGTTTCCTATGATAGGATAATCACAAGATGCACCCTTATGCTTAATATGTATGCTTGTGATTTATGACTTATGATATGATATGCATGCTTTTATGATATGATATGCTTTGTGCTTAAAATATGCATGCTTTTATGATAAGCTATGTGGATAAAATATGCATGCTTGATGATATGCTTTATATTTAAGATATGCATGTTTTTATGATCTATGCCTAAGTGATGCATATTGTTATGACATGATGTATGCCTAAGTGATGCATACCTTTATGATATGATGTATGCCTAAGTGATGCATACCTTTATGACATGATGTATGCCTAAGTGATGCATATCTTTATGATATGATGTATGCCTAAGTGATGCATACTTTTATGACATGATGTATGCCTAAGTGATGCATACTTTTATGATGTGTGCCTAAGTGATGCATGCTTTATGATACATGATATGTATGACATGTACTTTACTTTATGTGTGAGTGGCTTGTACCAAGGGTGGGCTCCATAAGCGCCCCGGGGACTAAGGACCTCGTTAGGGATGAGCTCCTAAGTGCCCCTAGGACTAAGGGCCTAGTATGTTTGAATCGTAGGGTTCAAGACTTGCTACCTTGGACCTACAAGGTTGCGCGCAATATGTAAGTGGTACATAGCCGGGATCCCCCTTATGTTGAGATTATTTTCAAAATATATACATATAAAAGAGAATGGTTTTAAAGATCATGAGACATACACATGTTTTTCGGATACATGTTTTCTAAAATCATATTGCATACACCTTTTGATTATGCTATGTTTCATGCTATGCTCTTGATTATGATATGCCATGATAAGGTATGTTTATGTTATGTTCATGCTATACCTTATAGACATGTTTCGGCCATGGATATGTTGATGCTTGATATATATAGATTTCGGTCATGGATTTGATGATGCCTTGATGTACATTTTCGGCCATAGTTATGATGCTTTAATATACATGTTTCGGTCATGCTTTGATATACCATGATACTTGTTTGTTATGCTATGTCTAGCTATGTTTTATGCAATGCACTATGTATATGTTTCGGCCATGATGATGTTTGATATGCCATGACTAGTTGTGATTATATTATGATGCATGATAAGCTTGAATAGAATGCTATGTTATGCCATGATTAGCTGAGATTATGACTTGTTGATACATTCTTGATTATGTGCTGATTGTTGGCTTTAGTGAGTAGGAAAGGAACTTACTGAGCCATGAGTGCTCATAGCTTACTTTCCTTGTACCACAGATAAAGGAAAAAGCTGGATGAGTTAAAGGAGCAGCAGGTGGGGGAACAAAGATGTGTGTGGCGG
The DNA here is from genome assembly GCF_018446385.1 of Zingiber officinale. NCBI lineage: Eukaryota > Viridiplantae > Streptophyta > Magnoliopsida > Zingiberales > Zingiberaceae > Zingiber > Zingiber officinale. The sequence goes on along the minus strand of NC_055987.1, from coordinate 72,665,199 downwards.
TGGTTAGACAACTAATTAAGAACCTGCTTTAAAACCTTTAAGAACTATGCTTTGGTTTTTTGAAATGTAATACAATATGAGTGACTTGATACTAAGTTTTTATTTATTTCGTTATCATGTTATGAAACCATGTTAGTGTAGTTCGGTTTTAATTAAGTTAAGAAAAATAAATTTTAAGTCTTCCGCTGTAGTACATACGTAGAGTATCGTAGCCCCGTCCCTTAGGGTTAGCAGGGAGGGCGGGCGTTACAGCTCTTCACCGGAATCATCGCCGGAAGGGGCAAACAAAACAAGCAAAGCTAGAGGGTGAAGAAGTTGGAGCAATTCTACAAGTCGAAGACTTCATCACAAGAAGCTCAACTTCAAATGGAATTCCGAGATGAACTCGGATTTGACACGAGGGTGCCTCCACTATACACAACTACAAGCTTCGATCTTTGGAAATCAAGGATCGAAAACTTCTTAATGGTGGAGATAGAGCAATGGTTTGCTCTCATGAAAGGTTTTGAAGCTCCCACAAATTCCAAGGGCAAAGTACTCAAAAGGAGCAAGTGGAGCCAAGACCAAATCCAAAGATGTGAGGCCAATGACAAAGTGACCAAGCTTTTGGTCAATTTATTGCCGAGCAACATCTTGGAGAAAATAGGAGAATTTGAAGATGCCAAAGAGCTATGGAGCAAATTGGCAAGGATTCATGAGATCCCCTCCACTGTACAAGATCAAGAAGAATCCAAAGAGGGTGACTCACTGGATCAAGATCAAGAGGAGGAAGACTCCGAAGTTGAGAGATGCTCAACTTCCGAAGAAGAGGAAGTCCAAGAAACTTCATCTTCAAAGGAATGCATTGAAGAGGGCAAGGAGAGAGCATACTCCTTGTTCCATATACAAGATGAAGATGAAGAAGCCTCTACCTCTAGGATTGAGGGGGAGCAATCTTTGTGTTAGTTAGAGCCCTAGAGCCAATCATTTGATGATTGTATGGACTCATTGTATCATATTCTTGTAAATTAATAAAGGCATTTGTTTGGTTATTATACTTATTTGTATTAGTGCCAAATAGACTAAGTATAATAGCGTCCTTGTGTAGAAGGTTCATACCTATATCAATCGATTAGTTGAATCGATAGTGAGATGATATAGGGAACACTACTCTAAATTATTCCTAGTCGAGTATTAACATTCAGGGATAATGTTAATACAATAAGACTAGCATGTAGGTCAGCTCGATGACTTGATCTCACAAGTCATGGATATAGAGATATCAAGCTGACACATGGGTATGCATTAGAGAATGTATACTGAATGACCCGCCATGAGAAAGTATCATGGATCGTTATATGAGTGTCATATACTTTCTCATGTGGCTATTAGTATGACTATTAGTCCTTTGACCTGAAGTCACCATGGATCCCTACATAAGGAGTTATGTACTTTGGTTTCGTCAAACGTCACCCGTAACGGGGTGGACTATAAAGCCAATTACTGGGTATGTAATAAATTATGCAGAGGGATGTGAGTGATGTAGATGGGATCTATCCCTCCCATATGACGGGAGTGACATCAATATTCTTGATAGAGTTAGACCACGAAGTGCATGGCCATGCCCAAATGAGTCAACATGAGATGTTGAGCTCATTTGATCGAGTGAGTCTACTTGGAGTTCAAGATTTAGATTGATTAGAGGATGACACGGTCTATGCCTCACATTGATCAATCTAGATGTCAAGGATAGAAGGACATTTGACATATTTTGTGAGGAGTCATAATTGGTAGTCACAAGGTGATGTCGGATCTCGACATTCTTGTAACTTGGGTAGTAATGATGTGTTGCTAGATACCGCTCATTACTTATGCACCTAAATGGGTTTAGGGCATTGCCAATGTTAGAAGAACCTATAGGGTCACACACTAAGGACAATTAGATGGAGATTTGGTTCATATGATGAACCAAGAGGATTAGATTCATTTGATGAATCATATTGGATTAAGAGTAATCCAAATTGGGCTAATTGAGTTGGACTCAAGTTGATTCATGTATTTAATGAGTCTAATTTAGATTATGACTCATTAAATCAACTTAATTTAATGAATTAGATTCATTATATTAAGTTGGCTTGAATCATATGGTTGGATTAGATCAACCATGAGAGAGATTTGATCAAGTTTGACTTGATTTGAGAGGAAGAGAAAAAGTCATGTTTGACTTGACTTTTTGCCACATCACTAGTGAGTTGGCAAGATGTGGACCAATAGGATTGCTCCACATCATCAATGTGTGCCACCTCATGGAGGTTACAAGCCTCCATAGCATTTAATGTGGCCGGCCCACATTAAATGAGGAGGTTACACTTGTTGCCATGTCATTTAGTGAGGTGGCAAGATGTGGACCAATAGTGTTGATCCACATCATCCTAGAGTGCCACCTCATGGGGGTTACAACTCTTAATGGTCTCCACATTAATTGGAATTAATGTGGGGGTTTTACACCTCCTAGAGTGGCTGGCCACTTGATGGCTAAGGGGTTTTTTGATTTTCCTATCATTGATTCATTCACTCTTCTTCTCCCTTGGGTGCTCTCTCTTCTCCTTCTCCCATTCCTTGGCCGAACACTCCATTGGTGCTAGCACACCTTGTGTTTTGGTCATCTCCTTCTACTTGTGTCCGTGTGGATACATATAGAGGTTGTCTACTTTGACAACTAGAGATCCGGCGACATCTTGGACAAGCAGGAACGCGAAAGGCTTCGCTACAAGGGTAATGATCTTAACTTTAGTGTAGATCTAAAGTTTTTACAAACTCGTACAAGAAAAAGGTTTTTCGATAATTTTGTTTACGAATCTTTGCACGAGATCCATGGCTTTGGGTGACTCGGGGTTTCCGCGACGTGAAAAAGCGGTTTTCGCGGCCCGAAGAACCCAACAGTGGTATCAGAGCCACATGCAAAAACTTGTACGAGTTCGTTTGTATTTTTATGAAAAATATACCTTTTGTGATTTTCTGTAAAAATTGAGTTTTTAGAGTTTTTATGAGTAATTTTTCCGTAGAAGCGAAGCACAAGTGTCTCGGCACTTGTAGGCTTCGGCTACCGGAAAATTTTCTTTTAAACGGCTTCGTTTTGCCCCAAATTCGTTTGGGACAGCGGGGTCGGTTGCCATTAGATCGCAAAGGAGCAATTCACAATGGTTAGATTGTGGGTAGGGGCATTGCCCCTAACCCCGCAAGGGAATTTGCTTCGCGATTGCACCCGAAATCGCAAAAAATGAACCCGCCGGGAAGATTTTTCCGAAACGGCAATGTCTCGACCCAAATCATTTTGGAACAGCGGGTTTAGGCGCTGTTGGATCGCAAAGGAACCCTCGTGATGGTTAGATCGCGGGTAGGGGCGCTGCCCCTGGGCCCCGCAAGGGGATCCGTTCCGCAATTGCGCCCGAAACCGCTAAACGGGACCGCCGGGAAATTTTACTCATAAAAATTATAAAAATTATTTTTAAAATTACAGAAAAATTATGAAAAATATATAATTTTGAATTATATATTAATTTGTGATAGTCATGGCCCAAAATACTCAATAAGATTGGATTTGTGTTGTAATTCATAATACGACCTGCGTGTCGTCATATGATTGTGTGTGCTGTATTTTTATTTTTTCCACGGCCTGCGCGTCGTGCCTTTCTCTTATTCTGGTTGTAAATTAGATTTAGACTCGAATGCAACTCGAGTTTCAAATTGTAATGTACAAATTGGAGCGGTGGAGGGTCCACACGAGACGGAGTTCCGAGGCGGGCACGAGCAACACAAGGTGGTCAAAGGGAGGAGCTTGGAGAAGCTGTTGACCCTAGGTTGACCATTTGATCTTCTCATTGGCTTGAGAAGATCGTAGTAGGGCCATGACTAAATCACAAATAGATTAATTAATTAATTGTTATGTATCTGATGCATGTTTAATAATTAATTAATTAATAAGTGCCTTAACGATTAGATTAGATCTAAGTCGTGCACATGATGCACCCTTGCGATTAGATTAGATCTAAGTCGTGCACAAGATGCATCCTTCTCGATTAGATTAGATCTAGATTGAACCAACTCTAAATGCCTAACCGTGCCATGATACCTATCACTACCTCGATCACATGTATTGTTGAATCTGCCAAAGCAGAGTAATACATATTATCTTGGTAGGGTATGGAGGGACAATCTTGGTCCCGCCTATCAACGCATGGGTGAATACAAACTCAATTAGATTGAGTATTCCTAGTTACTCGGTTGGATCGAGTCAACTATAGGCATTCTTCCAATAGTTGGAAAGGTAGGACAAAATCACGTTTATATTAACTCTCGGGCGTATTAGCCAAAGCTAACTCGAGTTTTAATATAAATGCGGATATTGATTCTATAAATAAGAGTTGCATAGAGATGTAATTGGTAATCGTTACCTACCGATCATACTAAGCCTTGGGCGTATTAGCCAAAGCTAACTCAAGGGTTAGTATGATGTGGATCTTGTCCCACAAGAATTATAGAATTCAGTGGGAGCATCATTTAGTTAAAGGCCTAATTAAATGATTTTAAAAGAATATGATATTTATTTCTGCAAATTTTCTGTTGTAGATAACCATGACGTCGAATACGAACTCTTTCTCCCTGCGTTCTGTCCTTAAGAAGGACAAGCTCAACGGAGCAAATTTCCTGGATTGGTACAGGAACCTGAGAATAGTTCTCACTCAAGAACGTAAACTGTACGTTCTGGAGCAGCCCATTCCGGAGGCTCCTCCTGCCAATGCCCCGCGAGCAGACAAAGATGCTTACAAGAAGCATCAAGACGACGCATTAGATGTGTCCGTCTAATGCTCGCGACCATGAACTCTGAGCTTCAGAAGCAACACGAATTGATGAGCGCTTACGATAAGGTTGAATATCTTTGTCACCTATATCAAGGACAAGCAAGGCACTGGAAGAGGAACTCCAAAGAATACCTGGAAGATCTTACGAAGAAGAGAAATAAAATTTCTACTTCAGGTATAAATGTTATAGAAGTCAACCTCTCTATTTCTTCGTCGTGGGTATTAGATACCGGATGTGCTTCGCACATTTGTACTAATGTACAAGCACTGAGAAATAGCAGGGCATTGATGAAGGGTGAGATAGACCTACGAGTAGGTAATGGAGCACGAGTTGTTGCTATTGCTGTAGGAACTTATCATTTATCTCTTCCCTCTGGGCTTGTACTAGAATTAGATGATTGTTGTTATGTGCCTGCCTTGACTAAGAACATTATATCAGTTTCTTGTTTGGACAAGAAAGGATTCTCGTTTATAATAAAGAACAAATGTTGTTCTGTCTATTTAAATGATATGTTCTATTATAGTGCACCTCTGATAAACGGACTCTATATTCTAGATCTAGAGAGCCCTATCTATAACGTTAGTACCAAGAGGTTCAAATCGAACGATATGAACCACACCTATCTCTGGCACTATCGCTTAGGTCATATAAATGACAAGCGCTTATCCCAGCTCCATAAGGATGGTTTGCTGGACTCATTTGATTATGAATCATATGAGATATGCGAGTCATGCCTACGAGGCAAGATGACCAAGACTCCCTTTAGTGGGCACAGCGAGAGAGCGACTGATTTGTTAGGACTCATACATAGTGATGTATGTGGCCCTTTCAATGTCGCTGCTAGAGGCGGTTATAGGTACTTCATCACGTTTACTGATGACTTCAGTAGATACGGTTATGTGTACTTGATGACACATAAGTCTGAATCCTTTGAAAAGTTCAAAGAATTTAAGAATGAAGTACAGAACCAGCTTGGCAAGAGTATTAAAATACTTCGATCAGATCGAGGTGGTGAATACTTAAGCCATGAGTTTCGTGACTATTTAGCTGAGTGTGGGATTCTATCCCAACTCACTCCTCCTGGAACACCACAGTGGAATGGTGTGTCTGAAAGGAGGAATCGTACCCTATTAGATATGGTACGATCTATGATGAGTTACATAGATCTTCCGACATATCTATGGAGATATGCTCTAGACACGGCAGCTTTCATTCTCAACCGAGTTCCATCCAAGGCCGTGATAAAGACACCATATAGGATATGGACTGGGAGAGATGCCCAGGTGTCTTTCATGAGGATTTGGGGTTGTGAGGCTTACGTACGACGTCAAGTCTCAGACAAATTAGGACCCAAATCCGACAAGTGCTATTTCATCGAATATCCCAAGGAAACTAAGGGATATTACTTCTACACTCCCAGTCAGCACAAGGTTGTTGTGGCAAAAACTGGAGTCTTTCTAGAAAGGGACTTTGTTTCTAGAAAGACTAGTGGGAGCACGTTCGATCTTGAAGAAGTTTAAGATGCGAACAATAGCACTGATGTCTCGATGGAAATTGAACTGGAACCACAAAGTGTTGTGGATGATGTTCCACAAGGAGTTGAGGACCAATAGCCAGTTCAAGTAGACATACCTCTTCGCAGGTCTGATAGGGTACGTCGTCAGCCTGAGAGATACTCATTTCTCTTGTCTGACCATGATGACATTGTGCTCATAGAGGATGAGCCTACCACCTATCAAGAAGCTGTGATGAGACTAGATTCCGAGAAATGGCTAGAAGCCATGAGATCCGAGATGGAATCCATGTACACCAACTAAGTATGGACTTTAGTTGATCCACCTGAAGGGGTAAAACCCATTGGGTGCAAGTGGGTCTTTAAGAGAAAGACTGACATGGATGGACTTATCTATAAGGGTCGCTTGGTAGCTAAAGGTTTCAAGCAGATTCATGGTATTGACTATGATGAAACCTTTTCTCCAGTGGTATGAGATATGGCAGATGGATGTCAAAACCGCGTTTTTGAATGGAAACCTACTCGAGGTTGTGTACATGACACAACCTGAGGGTTTTGTAGATCGACAACATACTAGCAGAGTATGCAAGCTGCATAGGTCTATTTATGGACTAAAGCAAGCTTCTCGGTGCTGGAATCTTCGATTCGATGATGCAATCTAATAGTTTGGTTTCATCAAGAACGAAGATGAGCCTTGTGTCTACAAGAAGGTTGTAGGGGACATAGTTGTCTTCCTCATATTGTATGTGGATGACATACTGCTCATTGGGAAGGACATCCCTATGCTTCAGTTTGTCAAGACCTGGCTAGGGAGTTACTTCTCAATGAAGGACTTAGGTGAGGCATCCCGCATTCTAGGGATACAGATCTATAGAGATAGATCTCAGAGATTGCTTGGCCTAAGTCAGAGTACATACATTGACAAGGTACTCCTTCGGTTTTCCATGCAGAATTCCAAGAAGGGATTTCTGCCGATGTCACATGGCGTGAGTCTTTCGAAGACTCAAGGTCCCTCTTCTAGAGAGGAGAGAGATCGCATGGATCAGATCCCTTATGCCTCAGCCATAGGATCGATCATGTACGCCATGCTATGTACTCGACTTGATGTCTCGTATGCTTTGAGCATGACGAGCAGATACCAGTCAGATCCAGATGAAAGTCACTGGATAGCGGTCAAGAATATTTTTAAGTACTTACGAAGGACTAAAGAATATTTCTTGATATATGGAGGCAATGATGAGCTAACTGTAAAGGGTTACAGTGATGCCAGCTTCCAGACCGATCAGGATGATTACTGATCGCAGTCAGGGTTCGTGTTTTGCTTAAATGGTGGTGCTGTGAGCTGGAAGAGTTCGAAGCAGGACACAGTAGCTGATTCTACAACAGAGGCCGAGTATATTGCTGCATCTGAGGCAGCAAAGGAGGTAGTTTGGATCCGCAAGTTCATCACTGAACTTGGGGTGGTTCCTAGCATCACTGACCTAGTTGAGCTCTATTGTGACAACAATGGAGCTATAGCACAGGCGAAGGAACCTCGCTCACACCAGCGGACCAAGCACATACTACGGCGCTTCCATCTCATTCGAGAGATTATCGATAGAGGAGATGTGAAGATTTGCAGAGTACCTACAGAGGCTAACATCGCAGATCCCTTGACCAAGGCTTTGGCATAGAGAAAGCATGATGGTCACACTAGGTCATTAGACCTTAGAGCCTATACTGATTGGCACTAGTGCTAGTGGGAGATTGTTAGTTAGAGCCCTAGAGTCAATCATTTGATGATTGTATGGACTCATTGTATCATATTATTGTAAATTAATAAAGGCATTTGTTTGGTTATTATACTTATTTGTATTAGTGCCAAATAGACTAAGTATAATAGCGTCCTTGAGTAGAAGGTTCATACCAATATCAATCGATTAGTTGAATCGATAGTGAGATGATATAGGGAACACTACTCTAAATCATTCCTAGTCGAGTATTAACATTCAGGGATAATGTTAATACAATAAGACTAGCATGTAGGTCAGCTCGATGACTTGATCTCATAAGTCATGGATATAGAGATATCAAGCTGACACATGGGTATGCATTAGAGAATGTATACTGAATGACTCGCCATGAGAAAGTATCATGGATCGTTATATGAGTGTCATATACTTTCTCATGTGGCTATTAGTATGACTATTAGTCCTTTGACCTGAAGTCACCATGGATCCCTCCATAAGGAGTTATGTACTTTGGTTTCGTCAAATGTCACCCGTAACAGGGTGGACTATAAAGGCGATTACTGGGTATGTAATAAATTATGCAGAGGGATGTGAGTGATGTAGATGGGATCTATCCCTCCCATATGACGGGAGCGACATCAATATTCTTGATAGAGTTAGACTACGAAGTGCATGGCCATGCCCAAATGAGTCAACATGAGATGTTGAGCTCTTTTGATCGAGTGAGTCTACTTGGAGTTCAAGATTTAGATTGATTAGAGGATGACACGGTCTATGCCTCACATTGATCAATCTAGATGTCAAGGATAGAAGGACATTTGACATATTTTGTGAGGAGTCACAATTGGTAGTCACAAGGTGATGTCGGATCTCGACATTCTTGTAACTTGGGTAGTAATGATGTGTTGCTAGATACCGCTCATTACTTATGCACCTAAATGGGTTTAGGGCATTGCCAACGTTAGAAGAACCTATAGGGTCACACACTAAGGACAATTAGATGGAGATTTGGTTCTTATGATGAACCAAGAGGATTAGATTCATTTGATGAATCATATTGGATTAAGAGTAATCCAAATTGGGCTAATTGAGTTGGACTCAAGTTGATTCATGTATTTAATGAGTCTAATTTAGATTATGACTCATTAAATCAACTTAATTTAATGAATTAGATTCATTATATTAAGTTGGCTTGAATCATATGGTTGGATTAGATCAACCATGAGAGAGATTTGATCAAGTTTGACTTGATTTGAGAGGAAGAGAAAAAGTCATGTTTGACTTGACTTTTTGCCACATCACTAGTGAGTTGGCAAGATGTGGACCAATAGGATTGCTCCACATCATCAATGTATGCCACCTCATGGAGGTTATAAGCCTCCATAGCATTTAATGTGGCCGACCCACATTAAATGAGGAGGTTACACTTGTTGCCATGTCATTTAGTGAGGTGGCAAGATGTGGACCAATAGTGTTGATCCACATCATCCTAGAGTGCCACCTCATGGGGGTTACAACTCTTAATGGTCTCCACATTAATTGGAATTAATGTGGGGGTTTTACACCTCCTAGAGTGGCCGGCCACTTGATGGCTAAGGGGTTTTTTGATTTTCCTCTCATTGATTCATTCACTCTTCTTCTCCCTTGGGTGCTCTCTCTTCTCCTTCTCCCATTCCTTGGCCGAACACTCCATTGGTGCTAGCACACCTTGTGTTTTGGTCATCTCCTTCTACTTGTGTCCGTGTGGATACATATAGAGGTTGTCTACTTTGACAACTAGAGATCCGGCGACATCTTAGACAAGCAGGAACGCGAAGGGCTTCGCTACAAGGGTAATGATCTTAACTTTAGTGTAGATCTAAAGTTTTTACAAACTCGTACAAGAAAAAGGTTTTTCGATAATTTTGTTTACGAATCTTTGCACGAGATCCATGGCTTTGGGTGACTCGGGGTTTCCGCGACGCGAAAAAGCGGTTTTCGCGGCCCGAAGAACCCAACACTTTGGTGACACCGGATCAAGAAGAAGGAGAAGTTTCTACATCCGGGTCAAGAAAAGAAATGGAGGAAGAAGCTTCCACCTCCACAAGTCAAGCTAAATCTATGGAAGGAGTATCATCTTCGAAACAAGAGGAAGCCTCTACCTCCGGATCCAAAGGAGAAAGTGTCATCCCTACACAAAAAGGTATAAACATTTCAATTAATATTAAAAATCATATTATATGCTTTGAATGTAGGGAAAAAGGGCATTACAAAAGTAAATGCCCTAAATTGGCCAAGAAGAAGGGCCAAGTGGCACAAAAGGGCAAGGAGAAGCCCAAGGAGACCATCCCCGGAACAAAGAAGAGCAAGGAGCACATTGTGTGTTTTTCTTGCAACCAAAAGGGGCATTACCGAACTCAATGCCCTAAAGGGAAGAAGGTGGTCAAGGCTCATGGAGGAAGCTTAAGTCAAGGGGGAGCCTCCAAGGTAAAAAGAAAGGTAACTTTCATTGAGCCTACCCCTTTAAATTATGGTAAACAGCATGATAGTTCTAACTTATATCATTTTAATGCTATTTACCATGAAAATAGAATGCATTATAGCATTAAGGAAAAACATATAGTCTTTCATGCTAAAACTACCACACCTAGGGTTAGGAAGGTAGATGAAAATCTAGGCAAGAAAACTAAGGGTTTTAGTTATAGGCCCAAAAATAAAAATGATCATGGATTTAATGAAAACCCAAAAACTAAGGATTTAATGATAGAAAATCAAGTCTTTGAGGTCAAGGCTTGATAAAATTGAAAAGACCCTAAAATGGATGGAAAATATCCTAAAAGGGCAAAAAGAGCAAAACTTAGGGCTAGGACAATCAAAGCCATCCAGTGGCCATGGAGGTTTGGGATACAAACCGAAGGCCAAGAAGGATGTAATTTCTTACCATAGGGTTCTATATAGTTATGGAACCAACCCTAGGTCTAGTGGGCAAGCCAAAAATACTAGGAAGGTCATTCCTAAGAGTATTTTTACAACAAATGTGACTAAGGCTTCTAAGAAGTCTAAGAAAGTCACTAACAAGGTCACAAAGGAAGCAATCCCTAGGGTTGACCTATAAAAAGTGACCAAGGCTTCTAAGAAGCCAAACAAGGTCACTAGGAAGGTATCTAGGGAAGTTATCCCTAGTGAATACCTAGAGCATCCAAGGAGCACCAATAAGTTTTGGGTTCCTAGGAGCATCTTCTCTACCCCATAGATGGGTTAGAGAGTGTCAACTCCGATTAGAAGGGTAGTTAACCCAACTTTGAGGAAATTGACACTCAAGGAGCATTTTCAAGGTTTTTGCTAACCTTTGAAAATGAAATGGATTTATAGTTACTCTTTGGAAGAGTAAATGTGCTAAATTTGATAAGTATTGATTTTATTTTAAATGGCACAATTTGGGAAAATATGAGAAATACTAAGTTGGGATTTTGGTATTTTATTAGAAATTAAAGGCAATTTAAGCCTTAATTTAAAGTGCTACTCTTGTGGAAAGATGAAATATGCCAACATTTGAGAAATAAACTTAATCTCAATTGGCGTAAATTAATCAAGAGAACTAGAAATGTCATTTTAGGTTTTGGCATTTTCTTGAAGCATTTTGGGCAATTTAGGATTTAGAGCTTAAGGATTAGCTAAGGTTTAAGGATACTTAGATAGTTAATCTAGGTATATTTTATTTATGCAAAATCTTGCCATGATTGTTTGCCCATTATATGTCATGACATCATATTTAGTTTTGTATTTTGCATTCATTCCTTTATTATGAAAAATACAAAAATACCATGTCATGTCATACATACATCATGTAGTTATAGGAATCTTTCTTTTGAAGGCTATTTTATTTTGATATATGCCATAACATTATCATGCATTATGTTTATTTCCTTAAAATTAAGGACAAATATTTTTACCAACAAGTGGTATAAACAAATGACATTTATGTACAAGTTATACCAACAAGTGGTATTTATACACAAGTGGAATCAACAAGTAACATCCTTGGTGGATGTTCACTACTCAAAATGCCTAGATAGATATGCATGATCCCTAGATTAGGGAAAAACTAAAATTGACATCTCACAAAGACCTATAAGATGACTTGTATGTGTCTTAGTGCACATTAGATACAAGTGAGATGTTAGGCTGATGAACAAAACTCAACATGTTGATTTAGTGCATCTCCTTGAGTTTGAAGTTCATCAAAACACATAGTTATGTGTTTTTCCATCATTGGGAAAGCTAATGTACAAGTCATGTACATTAAGCCCAAGGAACATGATGGGATATTGGTTTTGAAAATGGTTTTAAAATAATTTTGGAAAACCTTGGTGAAAGCTATCTTTTGATAGTAATCACCATTGAATAGTTAGACACAAACTTGAAGAAAACACTAAAGTTTTTGCAAGTTTTCAAGTTTGTGTAAATCTTTGAAAAAATGAAGTATTTTCATAGAAAACTATTTTTCCATGATAATATATGCCCTAAACAATGTCTACACAAATTTTCAAGATTTTTGGAACTTTGTAGAATTTTCTAGGGGTTTCTGAAGTTGACTGAAATTGAATTTCAGCAACTTTCAGACCTCAATCGATCACCCGATCGATTGAAGGATCTCAATCGATCGGGTGATCGATTGAGAGCAGGCTTTCTGTGAACAAAAGCCGTCTGGATCGATCCACCGATCGATCCAGCCCTCCTGAATCGATCAGTGGATCGATTCAGCAAGGTTCAATCGATTGGAACCCAACTCCAATCGATCCAAGTTGTTGATTTTGGTTGGGAAGGCTTGATTTCAGCATTTTGAACCTATGTTAGTCTAGGTAACCATACCAAACCCCTCAAAATACATTTGTATACATAAAAAGGGAGTTTTCATGTTGAAAACAAGGATGGATTGGTTAAGGAAGACTAACTTGAAGTTTAGATTGAGGTTTGCTTCAAATTTTGAATATTTGAACCTCACAACTTCAAAATTTGGGTTTCCTAAAGGTTTAGGGATTTCATGTCACTGTTGGTGCAATGACAGAAGTTATCACCATGTCTTGAGGGGGAGGGACTCTTTAAAGACATGAAAATTACTTTTCATACACCTTGGAAGGTGGTTAACCTTCTTTTAGAGAAAATGCTCATGAATGAGCATTGGAACTTGAAATGAGGAGTGGATATCCTCATTATTTCAAGTGGTTGAAAAATGCTCAAGGTTGGACATTTGTCTACATTGAGGGAGAATGTAGGGGGAGAATGAAGGGTATGGGACCTTCATTATGATGTTGATCACAACCTTGAGAAACTCTTCAGGGGGAGAGTTTCAAAAGGGATAAAGGTTCAACGAGTGAAGTTGTAACCAATGATGAGTATCTCTTCAGGGGGAGAGATAGTGTTTGTTTGATGTGTGCCAATAGGGGGAGAATGTGTGGTTTAAGTTATGCCTTCACTACCTATGGGGGAGGTCATAGGGGGAGAATGAAGGGAACCAACATTCATACTTTGGCATGAAGAGAGTTAAGGCTATGAGATTAGCTTAACTCAGAGTGGTCCTAACTTAAAGGTATTGTCAAACATCAAAAAGGGGGAGATTGTTGGTGCAATATCCCTTAGGTCAAGGTTGACTGAGTTGACCGAGCTTGAGTCTTGGTCATAGTTTCGATGTTTGACAATACATGTAGACACAAGGATAATGCAGGTGCAGTTGTCATGTGGGGAGATTCTGATCAGGGACTGATCAGTGTGGATGAAGAAGAGTCAAGTAGGTCAAGAGTGACTGGATACTTGACTGGGAAGTCCTAACTGGAAGGTTAGGCAGATGGTGAAAGTCCTAGTGAGTGAAGCTAGGCAGATGGAAAGTCCTAGTGAGTGAAGCTAGGCAGATGAAAAACCCTAGTGAGTGAAGCTAGGTGAAAGTCCTGGTGAGTGAAGCCAGGCAGGTGGAAAACCCTAGTGAGTGAAGCTAGGTGAAAGTCCTGGTGAGTGAAGCCAGGCAAGGGAAAATCCAGATGGATCGAGTGAGACCAGACATCTGGTGGAAGTCCTGGTAGGTCAAGGGAGTGACCGGATACTTGGCACGGAGAGAAAAGTCCAAGTGGGTCAAAGGGATTGACCGGACACTTGGTGGGGAGTCCTGGCAAGTCAAGGGAGTGACCAAATGCTAGGCATGATGTACCAACAGGTCAAGGTTGATTGGATGTTTGTTTGAGAGGTTTGGGACTTGGTTTTGGGCAAAAACCAAGAGCTGGATCGATCAGTGGATCGATCCAGGCTTTTCCCAGCGAACAGAAAGCCTCTGGATCGATCAGTGGATCGATCCAGAGGTCCCAATCGATCAGTGGATCGATTGGGACGCTGCTGTTTCGCGTGATATGCGCTGGATCGATCCGTGGATCGATCCAGGCGTTTTTCCAAGAGCACAGAGGCGCTCTGGATCGATCCACTGATCGATCCAAAGCCTCCCCGATCGATTGGGAGTTTTCGAATCGATCGGGATCCGACCGTTGCGTCGTATTTGAGCTGCAGGAGGGCGTCTCCTTCAGCAGCGTACTACTGGTTCATCTCAGATCTCTCGCAAGCTCCTCCACAGCGCTCTCAAAGCTTAGATCGCCAGTTCTTGAAGGATCTTGGAGGTTTTCCAAGTCAAGAGGCGGATCAAAGACAAGAAGAGAAGCTAGGGTTAGGGTTTTCTGTACTCATTATAAGCTTTGCGCTTGTATTTTGTTTCCCTTTCCTTCTTCTTGTATTGAGAGTCTTGTAGGGCTTCTCTGCCTTCGGTAGTTACCGAAAAGGAGGGTTTTATTAGTGGAGGGTGCGTGAGTAGGTGTGGATCCTTGGACTAGTCACCTCTTGTGAGGTGGATACCCAGTAAACCAACCTTGTTAGCGTTGTGTGGTTTGTTTCTTGTATTTCCGCTGCGCATCTTTGAAGAAACAAGCAACGAAGAGCACCTAGCACGCGACGAGCTATTCACCCCCCCTCCCCCCTCTAGCTACTTTTCGGTCCCAACAATATAGACCAAGACAATGTCTAAATGCATAGTTCATACATCCACAACACATTATAGCTACTTTCTACATCCTAGATCTAGAGATATACTCCATTACAAAGGAAATACAACCAAGAAATTAAAAGTAATTCAATCTACAACTCAAAATATAAAGAGAAAAAAAGAGAATGCATATCCATATAACATCGGTCTTCTTAGATGCAATCCTTGCTTTAGAGGTGGATGGATCAGTGAAGATGGAAGATCTAGCATTCCCCCAAAAGGGAGAACCCTTTCCCAAGGAATGGGGGCAAGTCCCAAGCCATAGATTTTTGAAAAGGGGAGACAAACCCTTTATATAGATCTAGGCACGGGCCTAGCATGACCCGTGCCATGGTTGTGTGGAATCCACATGGTCGGAGCCTACCTTGGCTCTAGTCCAGTGGCACGACCATGTGGATTCACATGGTCGGATGCTGCTTTGTCTCTAGAAAGTCTGCACGACCATGTGGAATCCACACGGACAAGGTCTTCTCCTTCTTTGGGTAATCCACACGGCTGTGTGGATTCCACATGGTTGGGTTTGCTTAGCCTCTACTTTGTGTAGGATCTATGCGCGTTAGAAGGGGTGATGAATAGTGCTCAAAACTTTTTCACGTTTTTAAAAACATGATTGCGTAAGAGTTCATGCAGTGGAAATAAAAGACGTGAACTATAAGCAACAAAAAAAAAAACTAACACCTTTGATTTTACTTGGTTCGGAGCTTGTGATGACTCCTACTCCAAGGGCCATGATCCTTGATCTCTTTCGTTGGGCAATCACTATAAGTTCAGAAACACTTTACAAAGATAGTAAATACAAGTACTAAAATTAGCAATAAAGTTTACCGACAACAAAGAATTAACAGTTTGTCGATTGTCGGAGCAACAGTTGGACATTGTCATTTATCTCGGTGCAACACACAAGGAAGCAGAAGATGTTCAATTTCGGTGTCTGTATATCTGTCTCAAAGCTGCTGGTCAAATCCCACTTTATAGCTAAGGTAGACCTAATCTAGATCCACTGATCTCAAGATCAGTCTTTGACTCGACTATGATTGGTCAACCGATCCAAGTGTTCGGTCCACTGAACCTTCTGAACCTACCAAACTACACGTCTAGATTCTGCTTCTTGGATAAGAGTCTTCGTTCGGTCGATGGATCCCCACCATTTGGTCAACCGATCCTTCTTTCCTCATTGGCTTATCTGGTTCGATCAACCTAATCCCTGGTCAACACTTCAGCGCAAGCTAGAATTTGATCTGTTCACTTAGTGGTTTGGTCGACTGATCCAAATGTTTAGTTAACCGAACAAGGCCAAATCTGAACCTGTAACAATATTATTTTCCTGCAAAATAGAGTTAGACTTAAAGACAAATAACATGTAAATGGATAACATGATAGCTTTCGGACTGTCCGGTTTATGACTTTCAGATTTCTCTAAAACCCTAGGTCAAGCTGACGCCTACAATTCTCTCTTCGGGGAACACGTCCTTATATACTCCTCTTAGGAGAGTTTACCTTTTGTCAGACCAGTCCTCTAGACCGACTGAACTTTTGTTCAGCGTCCGACCGACTGAACTTTTGCTCAGCATCCAAGACTTCAGGTCTTCATGCTGAACGTCTGCTGCATGACCTGTCCAGACTTTCACCTGGTCCGCAACCACTAGGATTTTCATCTAGAGTCCCCGACTCTATGATTTTTCCTAAGGTTCTCAACCCACCAAGTCTTCACCCAATCCCCTGGATCAGGACTTTGTGCCTAACCGCAGCTAGGACTTTCCTTAACATAGGTTTACCTCCCCTAGGACCTACGGTTACCTCCCTCTATGGTTTTTCACCTGGCTAGAATCTACTAGGACTTTTACCTAAGAATACTTAAGACTTTCTTGCAAGTTCATTTATACTTGTTAGATAACAAGATAACTTAACTTTGAACTCTTTGTCATAATTAAAACTTAGGTTGGATCGTCTTATGCTCCCTTCTCCAACACTTTATGGAATGGCCATGTGAGTTCACACAGCTAGAGCCTTCTCCTCTTCTAGAATGTGGCACGACTGTATGGAGTCTACACAACTGACCTTTTTTTCATCGTTTGTTCTCCAAATCATCTACTAACACCATTTTCGCTCTAAAAGTGCATCTTGTTATTAAGAAAATATACAAAGAGTAGATCTCCAACAAAGAAGTAGAAATATGATATTATAATAAAATAAAGTGCAATAAATATAGATTATGCTCATAAAATATAAGTAGATGTGCGTTAAAGTATGCATAAAAGTGTATATAATCAATGTACATCAACCGTGTGGATTTGCACGGTCGTGCCTCCTATGTTGTGAAGAAGATATGATATGGTCATGCCCTATGGCACGACCGTGTCTCTTAAAAGGTAAAGAACTAGACCAAATAGAAGCTAGTAGGGAAGTGGTCGTGTGGATCTACATGGTCGTGCCTCCCTTGACCTGAAGAACAAGGACATGGCCGTGTCTAGAAGCACGATTGTGCCTTTTTTAGCACATAATTTTAAGACAAGACCATGTCCAGGGACATGACCGTGCCTCCTTAGACCTGAGTTATAGAGACCTGACCGTGCCAAGTTGGCATAGTTGTGACTTGACCCGTGTCTCACGCAGTCGTGCCTTTCCTATAAATAGGGGAGTTTTTCTCCCTATCAGGGGAGGAGAGTTCCCCCTTGGTGAGACTCAAGGCCAAGATTCATACTTCATCTATGCCATATTCGATGATTTGAGTTCATTTCTGACATCTCCATCTTCTCCGAATGCAAGGATTGGATCCAAAGACTTGACATCACACTTGGATAAGCTTTCCTTCTCTATTCTCATGATTTGCTTATGAAGCTTATAATCTTAATTCCTTTGGATTCAATTGTCCTTGTCATAGAGTAGATCCACTTGTTTTAGAATTAAGGGAGTAATTGTTATGTAAGATTGATGTGGACTCTGTGGATTTGCCAATTTCCCTTCTAATGACATACTTATGCCTTGTATACATTTGATTAAACATGTGTAATGTGTTTGTACTTAATTTCCATATTAATTGATTGGATGTATAGATTGCTCACCCCGTAGAGGGGATGACCTAGATGGTATGACCAAGGGGCCCTGTGATATAGGATATTCCTTTAACCAGACTTTCAAAGGCATCGCCTTAAAAGGGAGGGTAATTCTCTACATGGAAGAACCTAATTAGGCTTAATAAGTTATTCCTTATTCTATGTTAATAGGTGTAATGTATAATCTCGGATCGTATGATCGAGGAGTCCTAGGTGACAGAGGGTAATCCTTTAACCGGACACCCTAGGTTATCTTTACTACCTACGGACATAGGATAATTAAGAGAGCAACACTCTAACACGACCATCATGGAGGAGTATCAGGATTTAGTTGGACTTCCTATATTGCATAAGGATAGAGGATTGGTGATGAGAAATCCATACATATGATCAACATTATAATGAAACTAAACACGTAGAACACTTACCTTGATTGTTTTCCTCAAAACTCTCTTTCTCTCTCTATTACTTCTTCAACTTTAGTTAATCAGACTTCAACCAATATTTCGATCATCTAGCAAGCTAGCCGTGTGAACTCACTACTGCTCAAAAATTCATGTGGGATCAATATTTTATTACTAACGACATAACCATGCACTTGTTGTGATGTAACAAAAGGAAATATGATCAACCAAATAGCATTAGCAGAGACTCCCTCACAATTCACCATATTGTAATATTCTTGAAATATTTCAAGGTGCGAATAAGGATTTTCTAAATTTTCTCCTCTCAATTTATGGCCTTAAATCATGAAAATTAATGCAAGGTCTAGTTAGAAATTTGTAGCATCGATATGAGGTTGCACAATTGATGTACATAGATTATATACACTTTTATACATACTTTAACACATATCTACTTGTATTTCATGGAAATAATCTATGTTTATTGCACTCTATTTCCTTATAATATCATATTTCTACTTCTTTATCGGAGATATACTCTTTGCATATTATTTTACTGATAGGAAATCCTTTTGGAGGGAAAATGATGCTTGTAAATGACTCAGAGAATAAACCAAGAAAAAGGGGTCGGCCGTGTGGAATCCACATGATCTGAGCCAAGAAGAGTCATTGAAGGGAATTAGGGGACACATGACAAGGTCCAAGGCTAAGAGAATGAAGCAAGCTTTGGAAGGCTTAATAATGGGGCTCAAGGAAAAGGAAGATTAATGCACAATGGAGGTAACAACTAATTAGATCACATTCCTTCAATTTGAAAGTGAAATTGAACCAACATGAGGACCATTTTCGTATGTATTTTTTGGAGGGTTTTCTAAAGTGATTTTTGATGCCCTTTGTGGGGGTTTAATGCATTTTTGGAGAGTTCCTAAGCTAGTATTAAAATACCATGCATGCATGGTTGCATTAAGCTAGTATTAGGGATTAGTGGTTGCATTAGTGGATAATAAATACCATGCATGCAAGCATGATATTTATTGCATAATTAGTGCAAAGTGGATCTTAGGCGATGTTAAATAGGAGAACTCTTGTATGGAAAATCACGTGAGTTTGAATGAAAATATGAGTTTCTCTTTCGTGAGAGCTTCCTTCTAGTTCTTAGGCAAAGAACTAATTCTGATCTTATCAAGGAAATTTGTGGCGATCAAACCCCATGATTTATCACTCACCTTCTCATCTTGCTTGAGTGTGGCATCAATACCATTCCCCAAGATGAATTTCAAGGCGATCCATTTACAAGGTTCTTTATCATTTGGTATCAGAGCCTTGGCTCCTTGATTTTCAGGTTTGTGTCTTGTTTTCATCTTTGTTCTTGTCCCTCTTTGTTGATCTCTTCATCCCTATCTGTCGTAAATTTATGTTCACTATTTGGGTCCTCAACTTAAAAAAAAGGACTTAATATTCTTTCTTTGTGAAATATGAATTCAAAGATATTCCTTTCATTGCTCTTGATCATTGCTGAATTTCTCGTTTTATCCATTTATTTCTCCTGTTCTACTCATATTTCTCTTGTTGGTTTAGAGTTCACTTGATTGTCTACATGCTGTCTTGAGAAAGGCATTGATAAGGTTCTTTCCTTAAGAGCTTATAAAGGAAGCTGAGTGGGTAAATTTGAGTGCAACCACGTGAGTAGAGTGGTGAGGTCCGTCTAACACTTCTTTTGTAATTTTCCTTGTCATCTTCTTTTGTTGCAAGCATGAGTGGGAAAGATCACGTCATTCCCCTAGGCGAGATCTTAATAAGCTTCAAATGGAGGCACTTACTCAACAATTAAAGAGAAAGGGCGTTATGAAGAAATCATCTTCTCCAAACTACTCTTCAAGTTTGAAGGACAAGCCAAAGAAGGAGGGTTCTTCTTCAAATTCTTAGGAGGCAACAAGCACTAAGAAGCCTATTCCTACTACCTCTTCTTCCACTTCTAAGAGTAGGGATATCAAGTGTTTTAGGTGTTTGGGAAAAGGTCATATTGCATCCGAATGCCCGAATAAGAAGACTATGGTGGTGAGGGATAATGGGAGTATCTCTAGTGAAGAAATTTTTTCTCATTCCTCTTCCTCAAGCATTGAGGAAAAGTATGGAGCATCCTATGCGCAAGATGGAGATCTCTTGATGGTTAGGAGATTATTGGGAAGCCAAGCTAAGGAGCATGAGAAGGACTAAAGAGAGAATATTTTTCATACCCGCTGCCTTATTCAAGGTAAGACATGTTCTATGATCATTGATGGTGGAAGTTGTACCAATGTGGCAAGCACTAGGTTGGTCACCAAACTCAACCTCAAGACTACACCACATGCAAGACCATATAAACTCCAATGGCTAAGTAATAGTGGTGAATTGGTAGTGAACCAGCAAGTGTTGATTAATTTCTCCAGTGACAAAAATGAAAATCAAGTTCTATGTGATATTGTGCCTATGGAGGTAAGCCACATTCTTCTTGGAAGACCTTGGCAGTTTGATAGGCGAGCTCACCATGATGGATTCTCCAACAAGTTCTCTTTTGTTCACAATTCTCACAAAGTCACACTTGTACCGTTATCACCTAGGGAGATTTGTGAGGATCAAATAAAAATGAGTGAGAAAAGAGAAAAAGAAGAGCGAGAGCTTAAGAAAAAGAAAGAGTGTGTGAAAAAGAAAATACTTGATTTTGAGGACAAAATTCAAAAGAAAAGAGAGAATGAGGAAAAGAAAGAGAGAAAAATAGAAAATTTGTTTAAAAGAGGAAGTTAGGTGAAGAAAGCTTATTTGACAAGACAACCTATATTTCTTCTTTTGTGCAAGAAAACTTGCTTGGAATCTAATACTAACTCCTTGCCTAGTGATGTTGTTGTTATTTTGCAGGATTTTGAGGATGCGTTTTCCAAGGAAGTACCTCATGGTTTGCCACCAATGAGGGGAATTGAACACCAAATAGACCTTATTCCTGGTGCTTCTCTGCCCAATAGGCCAGCTTATAGGAGCAACCCTCAAGAAACAAAGGAGATACAAAATCAAGTGGAAGAGTTATTGCAAAAAGGATGGGTTAGAGAAAGTTTAAGTCCTTGTGTTGTACCCATAATTTTGGTGTATAAAAAGGATGGATCATGGAGGATGTGCACTGACTATAGAGCAATCAACAACATTACAATTTGGTATAGATATCCTATCCCTAGACTTGATGATTTGCTTGATGAATTGCATGGTGCTTGCTTCTTTTCTAAAATTGATTTGAAAGGTGGGTACCATCAAATTAGGATAAGGGAAGGGGATGAATGGAAAATAGCTTTCAAAACCAAATATGGATTGTATGAATGGTTGGTAATGCCTTTTGGGTTAACTAATGCACCAAACACTTTTATGAGGCTTATGAACCATGTCTTACGAGAATTTCTTGGAAAATTTGTGGTAGTATACTTTGATGATATTTTGGTATATTCCAAGTGTTTTGTTGAGTATATTGCACATTTCCAATTTGTCTTACATGTCCTTAAAAAGGAAAAACTATATGCTAACTTGGAAAAGTGTTCTTTTTGCACTAATCATGTGGTTATTCTTGGTTTTGTCATAAGTTCTAAAGGAGTGCAGGTTGATGAAGGAAAAGTTAAGACTATTAGAGATTGGCCAACTCCTAAAACTGTGAGTGAGGTTAGGAGCTTCTATGGGTTGGCAAGTTTCTATAGGAGGTTTATGAAGGACATCAGCACAGTGGCAACACCCCTAAATGAAATTGTTAAGAAAAACATGAGTTTTAGATGGGGAGAGAATCAAGAAAATACATTTCAAACACTTAAGGATAAACTCACACATGCACCCATTCTTACTTTACTTGATTTTTCCAAATCATTTGAAATTGAATGTGATGCATCTCATGTGGGTATTGGAGCTGTTTTACTTCAAGATGGTCATCCCATTGCATATTTTAGTGAGAAATTAAGTGGCGCCACTCTCAACTATTCCACTTATGATATAGAATTGTATGCACTTATTAGAGCATTACAAACATGACAGCATTATCTTTTGCCTAAAGAATTTGTCATTCATATTGATCATGAATCTTTGAAGTATTTGAAGGGCAAGGGAAGCTCAACAAAAGGCATGCCAAATGGGTCGAATTTCTTGAACAATTTCCTTATGTGATTAAGCATAAGCAAGGAAAGGTAAATGTTGTAGCAGATGCACTTTCAAGAAGGCATAATGTGTTAGCTACACTTGAAACTAAATTGCTTGGCTTTGAACATATTAAGGAATTGTATGTACATGATAATGAGTTTTCCCAATTATATGCTACGTGTGAAAAAAAAAATCACAAAATAGGATTGTTAGGCATGATAGCTACTTGTTTAAGAATAATATATTACTTTGTGTGCCTAGAGGATCCATGCGTAAATTGCTAGTTAGGGAAGCACATGAGGGGGGTTTAATGGGACACTTTGGGATTCAAAAGACCTTAGAAATGCTGTTTGAACATTTTCATTGGCCACACATGAAACATGACGTACAGAAATTTTGTGCACGGTGCATTGTGTGTAAAAAGCAAAATCTAAGACATTACCTCATGGACTTTACACGCCTTTGTCTATTCCTAATTTTCCTTGGACTGACTTGTCTATAGATTTTGTTTTAGGGCTACCATGTACTAAAAAAGGTAAGGTCTCCATTTTTGTGGTAGTTGATAGATTCTCCAAGATGACACACTTCGTACCTTGCCACAAAGTGGATGATGCAACTCATGTGGCAGATTTGTTTTTTTAAAGAGGTGGTAAGACTTCATGGCATGCCTAGGAGCACTGTTTCAGATCGTGACACCAAATTTTTAAGCCATTTTTGGAGGACCTTATGGAACAAGCTAGGAACAAAGCTTCTTTTCTCCACCACATGCCACCCACAAACTGACGGCTAGACTAAGGTGGTAAATAGGACACTTTCTACTTTTCTTAGAGCAATTATTAAGAAGAACATTAAGTCTAGGGAAGAATATTTACCTCATGTTGAATTTGCTTATAATAGGGCGATCCATTCTACTACTTAATTTTCTCCTTTTGAGATTGTTTATCGGTTCAATCCACTAACACCTCTTGATTTTCTTCCTTTACCTAACACTTCTTCTTTAGTTCACAAGGATGGAAAAACAAAGGCAGAATATGTGAAGAAGCTTCATGAGCAAGTTAAAGCTCAAATTGAGAAGAAAATGGAGCAATATGCAAATCAAGCCAATAAAGGGAGAAAAAGAGTTGTCCTTGAACCTGGTGATTGGGTGTGGGTTCATATGAGGAAGGAACGATTTCCTACCCAAAGGAAATCAAAGCTTCAACCAAGAGGAGATGGACCATTCCAAGTGTTGGAAAGAATTAATGACAATGCTTACAAAATTGATTTGCCCGGTGAGTATGGTGTAAGTGCAATATTTAATGTGGCTGATTTGAGGCCTTTTGATGTAGGTGATGAAGACCTAAATTCGAGGACGAATTCACCTAAAGAAGGAGGGAATGATGTGAGCCAAGAAGAGGCATTGAAGGGAATTGGGGGACCCATGACAAAGTCCAAGACTAAGAGAATGAAGCAAGCTTTGGAAGACTTAATAATGGGGCTCAAGGAAAAGGAGGATCAATGCACAATGGAGGCGACAACTAATTGGATCACATTCGTTCAATTTGAAAGTGAAATTGAACCAACATGAGGACCATTTTCATATGCTTTTTTTGGGGGATTTTCTAAAGTGATTTTTGATGTCCTTTGTTAGTTTTTAATGCATTTTTGGAGAGTTCCTAAGCTAGTATTAAAATACCATGCATGCATGGTTGCATTAAGCTAGTATTAGGGATTAGTGGTTTTATTAGTGGATAATAAATATCATGCATGCAAGCATGATATTTATTGCATAATTTGTGCATAGTGGATCTTAAGGGATATTAAATAGGAGAACTCTTGTATGGCAAATCACATGAGTTTGAATGAAAATTTGAGTTTCTCTTTCGTTATAGCTTCCTTCTAGTTCTTAGGCAAATAACTAATTCTGATCTTATCAAGGTAACTTGTGGCGATCAAACCTCTTGACTTATCAGTCACCATCTCATCTTGCTTAAGTGTGACGTTAATACCCTTCCCCAAACTGAATTTCAAGACGATCCATTTACAAGGTTCTTTATTATTTGGTATCAGAGCCTTGGCTCCTTGATTTTCAGGTTTGTGTCTTATTTTCATCTTTGTTCTTGTCCCTCTTTGTTGATCTCTCCGTTCCTATCGGTTGCAAATTTCTGTTCACTATTTGGGTCCTCAACTTAAAAAAAAAACATGAAAATTAAGAAAAAAAGAATTTGTGAATTGAAAGGACTCAATATTCTTTCTTTGTGAAATATGAATTCAAAGATATTCCTTTCATTGCTCTTGATCGTTGCTGAATTTCTTGTTTTATCCATTTATTTCTCATGTTCTACTCATATTTCTCATGTTGGTTTCTTGTTCACTTGATTGCCTACTTGCTGTCTTGAGAAAGACATTGATAAGATTCTTTCCTTAAGAGCTTATAAAAGATGCTGAGTGGGTAAATTTGAGTGCAACCACGTGAGTATGGTGAGGTCCGTCTAACATTTCTTTTGTAATTTTCCTTGTCATCTTCTTTTGTTGCAAGTGTGAGTGGGGAAAGATCACCTCATTCCCCTAAGCGAGATCTTAATAGGTTTCAAATGGAGGCACTTACTCAACAATTAAAGAGAAAGGGCGTTATGAAGAAATCATCTTCTCCAAACTACTCTTCAAGTTGGAAGGACAAGCCAAAGAAGGAAGGTTCTTCTTCAAATTCTAAGGAGGCAACAAGCACTAAGAAGCCTATTCCTACTACCTCTTCTTCCACTTCTAAGAGTAGGGATATCAAGTGTTTTAGGTGTTTGGGAAAAGGTCATATTGCATCCGAATGCCCAAATAAGAAGACTATGGTTGTGAGGGATAATGGGAGTATCTCTAGTGAAGAAATTTCTTCTCATTCCTCTTCCTCAAGGGCTGAGGAAAATGATGGAGCAGCCTATGCGCAAGATGGAGATCTCTTGGTGGTTAGGAGAATATTGGGAAGCCAAGCCAAGGAGCATGAGAAAGACTAAAGAAAGAATATTTTTCATACCCGCTGCCTTATTCAAGGTAAGACATGCTCTATGATCATTGATGGTGGAAGTTGTACAAATGTGGCAAGCACTAGGTTGGTCACCAAACTCAACCTCAAGACTACACCACATGCAAGACCATATAAACTCCAATGGCTAAGTAATAGTGGTGAATTGGTAGTGAACCAACAAGTGTTGATTAATTTCTCCAGTGACAAAAATGAAAATCAAGTTCTATGTGATATTGTGCCTATGGAGGCAAGCCCCATTCTTCTTTGAAGACCTTGGCAGTTTGATAGGTGAGCTCACCATGATGGATTCTCCAACAAGTTCTCTTTTGTCCACAATTCTCGCAAAGTCACACTTGTACCATTATCACCTAGGGAGGTTTGTGAGGATCAAATAAAAATGAGAGAGAAAAGAGAAAAAGAAGAGCGAGAGCTTAAGAAAAAGAATGAGTGTGTGAAAAAGAAAATACTTGATTTTGAGGACAAAATTCAAAAGAAAAGAGAGAATGAGGAAAAGAAAGAGAGAAAAATAGAAAATTTGTTTAAAAGAGGAAGTGAGGTGAAGAAAGCTTATTCAACAAGACAACCTATATTTCTTCTTTTGTGCAAGAAAACTTGCTTGGAATCTAATACTAACTCCTTACCTAGTGATGTTGTTGTTATTTTGCAGGATTTTAAGGATGTGTTTCCCAAGGAAGTACCTCACGGTTTGCCACCAATGAGGGGGATTGAACACCAAATAGACCTTATTCCTGGTGCCTCTCTGCCCAATAGGCCAGCTTATAGGAGCAACCCTCAAGCAACAAAGGAGATAAAAAATCAAGTGGAGGAGTTATTACAAAAAGAATGGGTTAGAGAAAGTTTAAGTCCTTGTGCTGTACCCGTAATTTTGGTGCCTAAAAAGGATGGATCATGGAAGATGTGCACTGACTGTAGAGCAATCAACAACATCACAATTTGGTATAGACATCCTATCCCTAGACTTGATGATTTGCTTGATGAATTACATGGTGCTTGCTTCTTTCTAAAATTGATTTAAAAGTGTGTACCATCAAATTAGGATAAGGGAAGGGGATGAATGGAAAACAACTTCCAAAACCAAATATGGATTGTATGAATGGTTGGTAATGCCTTTTGGGTTAACTAATGCACCAAGCACTTTTAGGAGACTTATGAACCATGTCTTACGAGAATTTCTTGAAAAATTTGTGGTAGTATACTTTAATGCTAAAGGAGTGCAGGTTGATGAAGGAAAAGTTAAGGCCATTAGAGATTGACCAACTCCTAAAACTGTGAGTGAGGTTAGGAGCTTCCATGGGTTGGCAAGTTTCTATAAAAGGTTTGTGAAGGACTTCAACATAGTGGTAGCACCCCTAAATGAAATTGTTAAGAAAAACATTGGATTTAGATGGGGAGAGAATCAAGAAAATGCACTTCAAACACTTAAGGATAAACTTAGACATGCACCCATTCTTGCTTTACCTGGTTTTTCCAAATCATTTGAAATTGAATGTGATGCATCTCATGTGGGTATTGGAGCTGTTTTACTTCAAGATGGTCATCCCATTGCATATTTTAGTGAGAAATTAAGTGGCACCACTCTCAACTATTCCACTTATGATATAGAATTGTATGCACTTATTAGAGTATTGCAAACATGAGAGCATTATCTTTTGCCTAAAGAATTTGTCATTCATAGTGATCATGAATCTTTGAAGTATTTGAAAGGGCAAGGGATCTCAACTAAAGGCATTCCAAATGGGTTTAATTTCTTGAACAATTTCCTTATGTGATTAAGCATAAGCAAGGAAAGGTAAATGTTGTAGCAGATGCACTTTCAAGAAGGTATAACTTGTTAGCTACACTTGAAACTAAATTTCTTGGCTTTGAACATATTAAGGAATTGTATGTACATGATAATGAGTTTTCCCAATTATATGATGCTGTGTGAAAAGAAATCACAAAATGGGTTTGTTAGGCATGACAACTACTTGTTTAAGAATAACAGACTTTGTGTACCTAGAGGATCCTTGCGTAAATTGCTAGTTAGGGAAGCACATGAGGGGGGGGGGGGGGGGTTTAATAGGACACTTTGGGGTTCAAAAGACCTTAGAAATGCTGCTTGAATATTTTCTTTGGCCACACATGAAACATGATGTACAAAAATTTTGTGCACGGTGCATTGTGTGTAGAAAAGCAAAATCTAAGACATTACCTTATGGACTTTACTCGCCTTTGCCTATTCCTAATTTTCCTTGAACTAACTTGTCTATGGATTTTATTTTAGGACTACCATATACTCAAAAAGATAAGAACTCCATTTTTGTGGTAGTTGATAGATTCTCCAAGATGACACACTTCATACCTTGCCACAAAGTGGATGATGCAACTCATGTGGTAGATTTGTTTTACAAAGAGGTGGTAAGACTTCATGGCATGCCTAGGAGCATTGTTTCAGATCGTGATACCAAATTTTTAAGCCATTTTTGGAGGACCTTATGGAACAAGCTGGGAACAAAGTTTCTTTTCTCCACCACATGCCACCCACAAACTGATGGCCAGACTGAGGGGGTAAATAGGACACTTTCTACTCTTCTTAGAGAAATTATTAAGAAGAACATTAAGTCTTGGGAAGAATGTTTACCTCATGTTGAATTTGCTTATAATAGGGCGATCCATTCTACTACTCAATTTTCTCCTTTTGAGATTGTTTATGGGTTCAATCCACTAACACATCTTGATTTGCTTCCTTTACCTAACACTTCTTCTTTAGTTCACAAGGATGGCAAAACTAATGCAGAATATGTGAAGAAGCTTCATGAGCAAGTTAAAGCTCAAGTTGAGATGAAAATGGAGCAATATGCAAATCAAGCCAATAAAGGGAGAAAAAGAATTGTCCTTGAACCCGATGATTGGGTGTGGGTTCATATGAGGAAGGAACGATTTCCTACCCAAAGGAAATCAAAGCTTCAACCAAGAGGAGATGGACCATTCCAAGTGTTGGAAAGAATTAATGACAATGCTTACAAAATTGATTTGCCCGGTGAGTATGGTGTTAGTGCAACATTTAATGTGGCTGATTTGAGGCCTTTTGATGTAGGTGATGAAGACCTAAATTCGGGGACGAATTCACCTAAAGAATGATGGAATGATGTGAGCTAAGAAGAGGCATTGAAGGGAATTGGGGGACCCATGACAAGGTCCAAGACTAAGAGAATGAAGCAAGCTTTGGAAGGCTTAATAATGGGGCTAAAGGAAAAGGAGGATCAATGCACAATGGAGGCGACAACTAATTGGATCACATTCCTTCAATTTGAAAATGAAATTGAACCAACATGAGGACCATTTTCATATGCATTTTTTGGGGGGTTTTTCTAAAGTGATTTTTGATGTCCTTTGTAGGTTTTTAATGCATTTTTGGAGAGTTCCTAAGCTAGTATTAAAATACCTTGCATGCATGGTTGCATTAAGGTAGTATTGGGGATTAGTGGTTGCATTAGTAGATAATATATATCATGCTTGCAAGCATGATATTTATTGCTTAATTAGTGCATAGTGGATCTTAGGGGATGTTAAATAGGAGAACACTTGTATGAAAAATCACGTGAGTTTGAATGAAAATTTGGGTTTCTTTTTCGTGAGAGCTTCCTTCTAGTTCTTATGCAAAGAACTAATTCTGATTTTATCAAGGCAACTTGTGGCGATCAAACCCCATGACTTATCACTCACCTTCTCATCTTGCTTTAGTGTGGCATCAATACCCTTCCCCAAGCTGAATTTCAAGGCGATCCATTTACAAGGTTCCGACCATGTGAACTCACATCGTCGTGCCACAAAGTAGAGGCTAAGTAGACCCCGATCGTGTGGATTTTCTAGAGAAGGAGTAGACCCCAACTATGTGGATTTTCTAAAGATAAAGCAGCATCCAGCCTTGTGAATCCACACAGCCGTGCCACTGGACCAGAGCCAAGGTAAGTTCCGGCTATGTGAATTCCACACGGCTATGGCATGGGCCGTGCTAGGCTTGTGCCCAGCTCTATATAAATAGTTTTTCTCCCCTTTTCAATGATCTTTGGCTCGGAGCTCTCCCCCTTGGAGGAACCCTAGATTTTCCATCTTCGCCGATCCGTCCACCTCTAGAGTAAGGATTGCATTTAAGAAGACCAACGGTATATGGATAAGCTCGCTCTTCTCTTCTCTTTATATTTTGAGTTGTAGATTACTTTACTTCTTATCTCTTGGTTATATTTCCTTCACAATAGAGCAAATCTCTAGATCTAGGATATAGGAAGTAGTTATGATGTGTTGTGGATGTATGAACTATGCATTTGGACATTTTCTTGTGCTATGATATATTTATACCATATTCTTGTGTGTTGTTCGTTGTATGCATTTGATGAAATGTGTTTGAGGTTAATATATTCAGATATAGAGTTTTAATCACCATGTAGAGGAAGGACTTTAGATTATAAGACCATGGGATCTTATGACAGAAGGTATCCCTTATTTTCTACGGTGTTTCCTTAAAATGGGGATTGATTCTCTACTAGGGAGGTTAATTAGAGTTTTAGGAGTTTTTTTTTCAAATTAATGTTAGGAAGTGACTTGTATAATCTAGTGATTGTATGACCACGGGGCCCTGTGATAAAGGGTATCACTTTAAATAGACTTTAAAGTTTACCTTTTATACTTAGTTACATTAATTTATCGTCAGGAAGAAAATTAGATAACTCTAACAATTGTATGACCAAGGGTCTTATGACAGAGGGTATCCCTTTATCCAGATTTTCTAGAATTATTTTTTTACTTAATGATGTTGGAACTTGGGTAAATCCTTCAGTGCGAATTTCACGGGGTTGTGCCATAATTTAGTTAGAAATTATACACGAGTGTAAGCATGGAGTTAGGTAGATGAATAATGCATTGGGACATTGATAACGAGCATTTGTTTATATTATTTAGGCTCTTATATTTGATATTTTTATCCTCTCATATGCTTAATTCCTTATTAATATCATGTTTTACAAGTAGAAATATATTTTGGGCTTAATCATAATTTTTTTAAAATTTTGGCATTATTTCATGATTTTATAGGGAATTAAAGAAGAGCCATAGATTATGTAGAATCGGATCAAATTTGACTTAATTTGGAGGTTAAATGGGGGAGATCAACTC
This sequence comes from Zingiber officinale, assembly GCF_018446385.1. Classification (NCBI taxonomy): domain Eukaryota; kingdom Viridiplantae; phylum Streptophyta; class Magnoliopsida; order Zingiberales; family Zingiberaceae; genus Zingiber; species Zingiber officinale. The sequence continues at coordinate 72,634,290 of NC_055987.1, read as the reverse complement.
TAATCAATCTGCACCATTGGTCTAGATCAAGAGAGATCCTATTCCTTCATTCAGATTTAAACATCCTACCCTTGATCTAGACCTGAATGATATGGACCATTGGATCCAATCAAGAAGACAACTAGATCCGGATCACTCATCTCTTCATCAGCTAGATCGAATGGCCAGATCTTCATCCATTTTCCTCACAAAGATGAACGACGTAGATTGAAAGAGAGAAAATCCTCTCTTAAGCAAATGGTGACGGCACAGAACAGAGCTTCATTTTTTTTCTTCCTCGCGACAGAGCTAGGGCACGCCTTGGCCATTGCCCTTCTTCTCCACTAATGGCCGGTGGTCCACCTCCACTCCACTGTCGTCGGCCGGTCATCTCCTATCCACTTCTCTTCTCTTCGTGATTCTCTGTTCGTCGATCCTTCTCTGTTTGGGACACATCTTCTCCTTGCGTCTTCTTCTCTCGCGGAAGGTTAGGGCACGCGACACTGGCACACCGCCACTCCTCTCTTCTCTATCTTGATCTCGAGGCCGGCGGTCCACCTTTTCACAACCACCTCTTCTTATTCCGGAAAGTCCAAGCAACACGTCCTCTTCATCAGATTTCGACAGCAGCCCTCTTTGCCATAGTTATTTTGTTTGAATTGATTGTTAATGTTTGTTAAGTGAGATTGAATGCTTGTATTGATTTGATTCCCTATGTGTTAATTTTTGCGTGTACTTTGCTTAGTTTACTTAATGCTCACTAAGTGTTCGTTGAAATGCCCCAACCATCTTTTTCATCCTAGTTTAGCATTTTCTTAGCTTAGCTTCTAGCAATGCTTTGTTAATTGAATGTTGCATGGTTCTCTTATATTTATGTCTTCATTTAATTGCAATTAGATAAGGTTAAATTACGTTCTATGCTTAATTTCTTTAGTTGCTTACTCTATGTTGTCTTTAATTTCCTTGCAATCATAATTTAAGTTAGACTAGGTTTTCTTATTTGCATCGTCATTCATTTACTAGGTTAGGTTCATTTAATGCTTTGCTATTTCATTCCTTAGTTTATTCTGTTAATGGTGAATTGTAGCGTAGAGTGACAATGCGCTATGAGATCACTACTAATAGATAGATAGGATGTCTTTTATTCATTAGGAATAGATTTTGTAGTTACATTGCTTTTCATTCCATAGACTCAAAATTCAAATCCCAAACCCCCAGTTTCATATCAAAAATCCAAAAGTCATAACAAATCCTGAAGTTATCATCCTATCGTTACATTCTTTGGGAAACGACCCGAGTCATTTCTATACTACTTTAGTGTAGAGGGGTTCGGTAACTTTAATTATAATTTGATAAGCTCCCGTGGCACGATACTCAAGCTCATATCAAATTTTGGTGTCGTTGCCGGGGAGCTTGTAGTGGTGTTTGATAATTTTAGAATTGCTTTCTTATTTTTCTACAAAATTTTGTTAAAAAAAATTGTTAAATGCTTTCATATTCATAGATTCATGTGTTGATATTATATACTCCTGTGTCTTCTAATCTTGTCTGTTAGTGTTTCAGTGTAAGACTTGGACAATTCTTTCAGTTCAACATGAATCTTTATTCTCAGCAATTTGGAGGTTTTAATGAATATCACAATTTGGATACTCGGCAAGTGAGGCACATATGTATTAATTGTGGCAGTCCATCTCATCCAGTTGATATATGTCATCTCATTCAAAAGACTACTAGATTTCCTATGGAACCCCAGTATTTTCAACATCAATATCAAGAGGCATATGATCCAGCTCCTAGTACCTATAGTCATGGCTAGGGCAATTATTCGACTCAGTACTTTCAACCCCAAATTCCAGAACAGCATGGATACTTCCAATCCCAATGCTATCAACCCCAATAAATTCTTGAGCAGTATGGGAATGAGCAACAACAATTGGATCAATCTTTTCCATCGTATCAGAGGTCACATGGATTTCATGATGATTATATGTCTACCTATTCACATCCATTCAATCAAACCGAACCAGCTCCTTGGGGGACATTTCAAGAGAGAACTGAAGAAGTTCATGCCCCTAGTCAATCAATATTTCAAGATTTGCAAGAGGTTATATAGCAAATGCAGCAACAACAAGAGGCCTATATCCAGTCTCAACAAAGAAATGAAGCATCACTACAAAATTGCCAAATGTATCTAGATCAAATTGCAGCATCCATCAACCAACGACAAGCCCAATTATCTAGTGAGGAGATGGATGTTGGTGCGGGAAGCATCCGACGATCGAACCAGTGTTTTGATAATGGTAAAGGATTCAAAGTTAAGGTTATGTTGTGATCTAACAGTTTGAATGAGCTTGTAGGAAAATCCTAAGTGTACTTAGGCAAAAGTCCTAACTGAGGTTAGGCAGGTGGAAAACCCTAGGGGGTGGTAACCCTAGGTGGAAAGTCCTGGCGTCGTGAACCAGGTGGAAGACTGGACGGGCCGAGAAGCGGGCGCCCAACAGAAAGTTCAGAAGCATCGAGCACTGAGCAAAAGTCCAGTCGATCTGGAGGATCGCACTAGAAACAGGTAACTCTCCTGAGTGGAGTAGGTGAGGACGCGTTCCTCGCAGAGGGAACAGTAGGCATCGGGTCGACCTAGGGTTTCCGCTTGGAAATCCGAAGTCAGACCCAGACAGTCTAGAGACTGTCAAAACACCTTTTCTATCATATTTATGTGTGCTAACCTTGTCTTGCAGGGTATATGTGTATTTTGTGGACTAACACATTGTGCAGGGATAAAATAGCACACTTGACCTCGGATGAATAGTGTTCGAGGCGCCTCCATGGGCTTGGAGGCGCCTCGGGTGCAAAGCCAGAGCCAACTACGAAGAGGAGCTGGAGGCGCCTCAAGAGGAGCTGGAGGCACCATGGACCGCCGGATGAAGGCACCTTGGAGGGCGTTGGAGGCACCTTCAAGTGGATGAGGTGCGACCTGGCTCGATCTGATCCACGCGACTGACTCGACTTGTTGGAGGCACCTTAGAACTTGATGGAGGCACCTTAAACACCCTTTATAAGGGAGTCTCGACCAGCAGCTCCATACAACACCTATTGAGCAATCCTTACACAACAAGATGCTAACGAGACGATCCCGAAGTGCTGCAACATTATCCCGACGACCCGGAACTTCAGTTTTTCATCTCTTTGTTGTCGGTATTAATTTAATTACTATTTTTTCTGTACTTAGATTGTAATAATTCTCATGATTATAGTTGTTACCCAACGTAAACGCTCAACGAGCGTGAGCCTTGGAGTAAGAGTCGTCACAGGCTCTGAACTAAGTAAACGACTTGTGTTCTTCTGTGTTTGCCTTTATTTATTTCCGCTGCGTTTTCACTCGACACGTTTTAAATTCGGAGAAATAGCCACGAGTGTTATTCACCCCCCTCTAGCGCTTCTCGATCCAATAATGGATTTTAGAGAATGTCATAGCCCTGACCCTGATTCTACTCCTATACAGGACTCCTCTAGCCTTTTGTGTGACAATGTTGCAATTGTAGATTATTTTAATTCTAATGATATTATTGTTGTAGATATTGTTGATGCAAGTGTTGTTGGTGATGTTGAGGAGCTAGCTGAGCCTGATTATACATCTATCGATAAGGAAAGTGTAGGGACTTGCATGGTGGAAGCAATGCCCCAAGAATCACCTATTTTTGATGCACGAGCACCTGATGATGAAAGTGTAGGGATTTGTACTATGGAGGCAAAGTCCCAAGAATCACTTCTATTTAATGCACCACTAAAACCTGAGCCAGAACCAGAGTCTGAGCTATTACTTGATGAAGAAGAAGTCACATCCATTATTCTAGAACCTCCAATTATATTTCAGTACAGCAAGGTTAGTATTTCTTGTGATCTTTTAGAGAATTCCATAGAGGTTCCTAATATTGATTTTATTGGATGTGACTCATATTTGGATTCATGCTTGTCTAAGTTTAATATTGTTTCAGCTCTTCCTTACCCCACATGCATGTGGAAGGTGCATTATATCCTTGGCCTTGCAGGTTTTTACAGGCCCTTGGATTGGATACTTTTACTAAACCGCCTCCAACCGCTAGGAACTAAAGTGAAAATGGTGGAAGAAGCAATTCTTTCCTTAGCTCGAATCACTCCATTTCTGGATTGGATGTTCAAATTGAATCTTCTTCAACCGCTGGGATGGATTGTTTATCGAGTTGTTCCCTTTCCTACGTGGATACTACTTCTGAACCATCTTCAATCGCCAGGAGTAAAGGGGAGTTCGTTCCTTTCCTTTCCTTTTCTTATTTTCTTTATTTTTATACTTGCATGTTTGTTGCTTCTTATCTTTGTTTCCATACTTGGCTTTCATACTTTGCTTTCTTGTTTTGTATTTTGTTTTGTCTTGTTTATACCTTGCTTGATTTTGAGTCATATCTCCCTACATGTCCCTTTATAATGCTTTAAGAATCGAAAAAGACAATTAAGTTTGACTATCAAGTTTTGGTTTCCTTGGTATGGTTGGGTACATTAATTACATTTAGTCATTTGTTGTGGTGATGGATTCTATCTTGTTAGATTATGCATGATATTTGGTTATTCACCTAGTGAGGTTGTTCCCACGCTTATCCTTAATCCTCTTGTGTGTGATAGCACTTGTGATACTTGACACTCTAGAACTTGCTTTGATTCTTTTTGAAATTATGGTAACATAAGCTTGCATGAATATGATAGAGGCAAATTTTCTTGTTGATTTCTTAGTTGTTCCTATACTTTGTTGTTCTTACCAGTAAGCATTTCACCTATTGCTTTCATGTTTCATTGTACTTCCCTTGTCATATCTTCTCATTGCCATTATATTTTCATTATCATTATCATTGTACTTCCCTTGTCATATCTTCTCATTGTCGTTATATTTTCACTAGCATATCTTTATCAATTCATTCTTTCCTTGGTCATGTGATGAGAGCATTGGGTGATTGCATGAAGAGTTACATTTTCTTTGGCATATCTTTATTTATTTATTTTTTTAGCCCCCTATTGTTGAGTTTTAGATGATATCATGATTTGTTATATTGTCCGAGACGGATAAGTTTAAGTGTGGGGGATGCAAATATATATGGATGAATGCTTGTTGAAAAAAAAATCTCTCTATGTATTAAAAAAAAGGAAAAAAAATAAAGAAAAAAAACATCAAAAAAAAAAAAGTTGAACAAAAAAAATAAAAAGAGAGGAAAAAAAATTCTCAAGTATTTGTTATTTTGTTAGTGATGAACAAGAAGAAATATCTCCATGGAAAGATTGATGTATATTTATTTAACATTGTTATTGAGAGATGCTATATATACATGTATTTTGGAGATGTTATAGCGGTTGATGTATATCACATGAGAATGTGTAAAGAGAGTTAAGTGTTGGATGTTTGAATGAGTTTTTAAGTATATTATTTGATTGTATTCTTCATGTTGATTACCCCAATGCTCTCATATTCTCTTTGAATTCCTTTGTTGTCTATCCTTCTTGTTCTATTGTTTACATGTGAGGTTTCATTATTCATGATAAGTGCTCTTGATTTATGTGTACTTATGTTTACATTAGTGGAGAATTAGAAAATAAGCAAGCATATGGTATTGCAATATCATGAGTTGCTTTGGAGAGAGCTCCACTTTCATGTCTATTATTTATGTTAGTATTAGTGCATATACCCACCTTGTGAGGCTTTATCATGCTTAATCTATTCAAGTTGATTGAAATTACCATGCTTGTTGACTCATGTGAGAATTGGAACCATGAATACCTTGATTCTTAAAACTTGATGATCTAAAGTAACTTTCTTTTATTATTTTCTAAGTATTGTTAGGGAATTGGTAGGGAGATAAGTTTTTGGTTGCTTCTTAGTTTTATTTTATTTTATTTGCCCGAGACGTGCAAGAATAAGTGTGGGGAATTGATAATGAGTATTTTTTTACATTATTTTGGCTCTTATATTTGATATTTTTATCCTCTCATATGCTTAATTCCTTACTAATATCATGTTTTACAAGTAGAAATATATTTTGGGCTCAATCATAAATTTTTATAAAATTTTGAATTATTTCATGATTTTACATGGAATTAAAGATGAGTCATGGCTTATGGTAGAATCGGATCAAATTTGACTTAATTTGGGTGTTAAATGGGGGAGATCAATTATAATCAATCTGCACCGTTGATCTAGATCAGGAGAGATCCTATTCCTTCATTCAGATTTAAACATCCTGCCCTTGATCTAGACCTGAATGATATGGACCATTGGATCCAATCAAGAAGACAACTAGATCCGGATCACTCATCTCTTCATCGGCTAGATCGAATGGCCAGATCTTCATCCATTTTCCTCACAAAGATGAACGACCTAGATTGAAAGAGAGAAAATCCTCTCTTAAGCAAATGGTGATGGCATAGAATAGAGCTTCGTTTTTTTTCTTCCTCGCGACAGAGCTAGGGCACGCCTTTGCCACTGCCCTTCTTCTCCACTAACGGCCGACGGTCCACCTCCACTCCACTGCCGTCGGTCATTCATCTCCTATCCACTTCTCTTCTCTTCGTGATTCTCTATTCGTCGATCCTTCTCTATTTGGGACACATCTTCTCCTTGCGACTTCTTCTCTCGCGGAAGGTTAGGGCACGCGACACCGGCACACCACCACTCCTCTCTTCTCCATCTTGATCTCGAGGCCGGCGGTCCACCTTTTCACAACCACCTCTTCTTATTCCGGAAAGTCCAAGTAGCACGTCCTCTTCATCATATTTCGGCAGCATCCCTCTTTGGCATAGTTATTTTGTTTGAATTGATTGTTAATGCTTGTTAAGTGAGATTGAATGCTTGTATTGATTTGATTCCCTATGTGTTAATTTTTGCATGTACTTTGCTTAGTTTACTTAATGCTCACCAAGTGTTCGTTGAAATGCCCCAACCATCTTTTTCATCCTAGTTTAGCATTTTCTTAGCTTAGCTTCTAGCAATGCTTTATTAATTGAATGTTGCATGGTTCTCTTATGTTTATGTCTTCATTTAATTGCAATTAGATAAGGTTAAATTTGTAACGCCCGCCCTCCCTTCTACTCAAAGGGACGGGGCTACTTGTTAGTTAGAGCCCTAGAGCCAATCATTTGATGATTATATGGACTCATGTATATCATATTCTTAATAAAGGCATTGGTTTTTGGTTATTATGCTTATTTGTATTAGTGTCAGATAAAATAAGTATAGTAACGTCCTTGAGTAGAACGTTCATACTTATATCAATCGATTAGTTGAATCGATAGTGAGATGATATAGGGAACACTACTCTAAATCATTCCTAGTCGAGTATTAACATTCAGGGACAATGTTAATGCAATAAGACTAGCATGTAGGTCAGCTCGATGACTTTATCTCACAAGTCATGGATATAGAGATATCAAGCTGACACATGGGTATGCATTAGAGAATGTATACTGAATGACCCGCCATGAGAAAGTATCATGGATCGTTATATGAGTGTCATATACTTTCTCATGTGGCTATTAGTATGACTATTAGTCCTTAGACCTGAAGTCACCATGGATCCCTACATAAGGAGTTATGTACTTTAGTTTCGTCAAACGTCACCCGTAACTGGGTGGACTATAAAGGCGATTACTGGGTATGTAACGAATTATGCAGAGGGATGTGAGTGATGTAGAAGGGATCTATCCCTCCCATATGACGGGAGGGACATCGCTATTCTTGATAGAGTGAGACCACTAAGCGCATGGCCATGCCCAAATGAGTCAACATTAGATGTTGAGCTCATTTGATCGAGTGAGTCTACTTGGAGTTCAAGATTTAGATTGATTGGAGGATGACACGGTATATGCCTCACATTTATCAATCTAGATGTCTAGGATAGAAGGACAATGTCACATATTGTGAGGAGTCACAATTAGTAGTCACAAGGTGATGTTGGATTTCAACATTCTTGTAACTTGGGTAGCAATGATGTATTGCTAGATGCCGCTCATTGCTTATGTTTCTAAAGGAGTTTAGAAACATTGCCAACGTTACAAGAACCTATTGGGTCACACACAAAGAACAAGTGGATGGAGATTAGGTTCATATGATGAACCAATTGGATTAGGTTCATGTGATGAACCAAATTGGATTAAGAGTAATCCAAATTGGGCTAATTGAGTTAGACTCAAGTTGATTCATGTGTTCAATGAGTCTAATTTGGATTATGACTCATTGAATCAATTTAATTAAATGAATTAGATTCATTATATTAAGTTGGCTTGAATCAAATGGTTAGATTAGATCAACCATGAGAGAGATTTGGTCAAGTTTGACTTGATTTGAGAAGGAAGATCAAAGGTCAATTTTGAATTGACCATTTGCCACCTCATTTGTGAGTTGGCATAAGGTGGACCATTGATGATGCTCCACATCATCATGGTTGCACATGTGTGTGACACCTCATGGAGGTTACAAATCCCTCTTTAATGGCCACATTAAATGGGAAGGGGGTTACACACACATGAAGGAGAGTGAATGCAATTCATTCTCATTCATTCCATCTTCTTCCTCCTTAGCTCTCTCTTGCTTTCTCCTCTCTTTTGGTCGTGGGTTCCATGAAGGGAGAGAAGGTGGTTGAGTTGTATTCCAAGAGAAGAAAGAAAGGGTGAAGGTCACAAAAGAGGAGACTACTTCTTGAGTGTAAGAGTTTCCTTTCTTCTTTCTTTTTCCCTCCATTTAAATCCTATCCGAGAGCTCTAGAAAGTGCTAGCACACTTGGGGCTCTCTTCTCCATCCTTTGAGTGTGAGAGACACTCCTTGTTCGTGTGGATATCACTAGAGAAGTATCTACCTTGATACTTTGGAGATCCGACAAGTACCTTGGACGAGCGGGATTTTGCAAGGGCACGCATCGAAGGTAAAATGATTTTTCCTTTGTAGATCTACTGTAGATCGTAGTATAAAACTCGTATTTGTGTTTTAGAAATTTTTCCTTGCACGGATCTACGGCTTTGGGTGATTCGGGGTTTCCGCGACACGAAAAGCGGTTTTCGCGGCCCGAAAAACCCAACAGTGGTATCAGAGCCACGTGCAAGGCGAATACGAGTTTGTTTTTTGGTTTTATGAAAAACTAAAGTCTCTGTAATTTTCTGTAAAATTATGATTTTATAGTTTTTATGGGTAATTTTTCCGTAGAAGCGAAGCACAAGTGTCTTGGCACTTGTAGGCTTCGTCTACCGGAAAGATTTTTCCAAAAAGGCTTCGTTTTGCCCCAAATCCGTTTGGGACAGCGGGCTTGGGTGCCATTAGATCGCAAAGGAGCAACTCATGATGGTTAGATCGTGGGTAGGGGTACTGCCCCTAACCCCGCAAGGGGATTTGCTCCGCGATTGCACCCGAAATCGCTAAAAACGAACCCGCCGGGAAGATTTTTCCGAAACGGCAATGTCTCGGCCCAAATCGTTTTGGGACAGCGGGTTTAGGCGCTGTTGGATTGCAAAGGAATCCTCGCGATGGTTAGATCGCGGGTAGGGGCGCTGCCCCTGGGCCCCGCAAGGGGATCCGTTCCGCGATTGCGCCCGAAACCGCTAAACGGGACCGCCGGGAAATTTTACTCGTAAAAATTGTAAAAATTAATTTTAAAATTATAGAAAATTATGAAAATATATAAATTTTTAATTATATATTAATTTTATGATAGTCATTGCCCAAAACCCAATATGATTGGTTGTGTTGTAATTCATAATACGGCCTGCGTGCCGTTATGTGTTTGCGAGTGTTGTATTATATTCGCGACCTGCGCGTCGTGCCTTCTCTTATTTTCTTGTTGTAAATTAGATTTAGACTCGAATGTAACTCGAGTTTCAAATTGTAATGTACAAATTGGAGCGGTGGAGGGTCCACACGAGACGGAGTTCCGAGGCGGGCACGAGCAACACAAGGTGGTCAAAGGGAGGAGCTTGGAGAAGCTGTTGACCCTAGGTTGACCATTCGATCTTCTCATTGGCTTGAGAAGATCGTAGTAGGGCCATGACTAAATCACAAATATATTAATTAGTTAATTGCTTATGTATATGATGCATGTTTAATAAGTAATTAATTAATTAGTGCCTTACGATTAGATTAGATCTAAGTCGTGCACATGATGCACCCATGAGATTAGATTAGATCTAAGTCATGCACAAGATGCATCCTTCTCGATTAGATTAGATCTAGATCGAACCAACTCAAAATGCCTAACCGTGCCGTGATACCTATCACTACCTCGATCACATGTATTGTTGAATCTGCCAAAGCAGAGCAATACATATTATCTTGGTAGGGTACGGAGGGACAATCTTGGTCCCGCCTATCAACGCATGGATATACAAACTCAATTAGATTGAGTATTCCTAGTTACTCAGTTGGATCGAGTCAACTATAGGCATTATTCCAACGGTTGGAAAAGAATAGGTCAAAATCACATCTATATTAACTCTCGGGCGTATTAGCCAAAGCTAACTCGAGTTTTAATATAAATGCGGGTATTGATTCTATAAACAAGAGTTGCATAGAGATGTAATTGGTAATAGTTACCTACCGATCATACTAAGCCTTGGGCGTATTAGCCAAAGCTAACTCAAGGGTTAGTATGATGTGGATCTTGTCCCACAAGAATTATAGAATTCAGTGGGAGCATCATTTAATTAAAGGCCTAATTAGATGATTTAAAAGAATATGATATTTATTTCTGCAAATTTTCTGTTGTAGATAACCATGACGTCGAATATGAACTTTTTCTCTCTGCGTTCTGTCCTTAAGAAGGACAAGCTCAACGGAGCAAATTTCCTGGACTGGTACAGGAGCTTGAGAATAGTTCTCACCCAAGAACGTAAACTGTACGTTCTGGAGCAGCCCATTCCGGAGGCTCCTCCTGCCACTGCCACGCGAGCTGACCGGGATGCTTACAAGAAGCATCAAGATGACGCATTAGATGTGTCCTGTCTTATGCTTGCGACCATGAACTCTGAGCTTCAGAAGCAACATGAGTTGATGGGCGCTTACGATATGGTTAAGCATCTTTATCACCTATATCAAGGACAAGCAAGGCACTGGAAGAGGAACTCCAAAGAATACCTGGAAGATCTTAAGAAGAAGAGAAATAAAATTTCTACTTCAGGTATACATGTTATAGAAGTCAACCTCTCTATTTCTTCATCGTGGGTATTAGATACCAGATGTGCTTCGCACATTTGTACTAATGTACAAGCGCTGAGGAATAGCAGGGCATTGACGAAGGGTGAGATAGACCTACGAGTAGGCAATGGAGCACGAGTTGCTGCTATTGCTGTAGGAACTTATCATCTATCTCTTCCTTCTGGGCTTGTACTAGAATTAGATGATTGTTGTTATGTGCCTGCCTTGACTAAGAACATTATATCAGTTTCTTGTTTGGACAAGAAAGGATTCTCGTTTATAATAAAGAATAAATATTGTTCTGTCTATTTAAACGATATGTTCTATTGTAGTGCACCTATGATAAACGGACTCTATATTCTAGACCTCGAGAGCCCTATCTATAACGTAAATACCAAGAGGTTCAAGTCTAATGACATGAACCAAACCTACCTTTGGCACTGTCGCTTAGGTCATATAAATGACAAGCGCTTATCCCAACTCCATAAGGATGGTTTGTTGGACTCATTTGATTTTGAATCATATGAGATATGCGAGTCATGCCTACGAGGCAAGATGACCAAGACTCCCTTTAGTGGGCACAGCGAGAGAGCGACTGATTTGTTAGGACTCATACATAGTGATGTATGTGGCCCTTTCAATGTCGCTGCTAGAGGCGGTTATAGGTACTTCATCACATTTACTGATGACTTCAGTAGATACGGTTATGTGTACTTGATGACACATAAGTCCGAATCCTTTGAAAAGTTCAAAGAATTCAAGAATGAAGTACAGAACCAGCTTAGCAAGAGTATTAAGATACTTTGATCCGATCGAGGTGGTGAATACTTAAGCCATGAGTTTCGTGACTACTTAGCTGAGTGTGGGATTTTATCTCAACTCACTCCTCCTGGAACACCACAGTGGAATGGTGTATCTAAAAGGAGGAATCATACCTTATTAGATATGGTACAGTCTATGATGAGTCACACAGATCTTCCGACATACCTCTGGAGTTATGCTCTAGACACGGCAGCTTTCATTCTCAACCGAGTTCCATCCAAGGCCGTGATAAAGACACCATATAGGATATGGACTGGGAGAGATGCCCAGGTGTCTTTCATGAGGATTTGGGGCTGTGAGGCTTACGTACGACGTCAAGTCTCAGACAAATTAGGACCCAAATCCGACAAGTGCTATTTCATCGGATATCCCAAGGAAACTAAGGGATATTACTTCTACATTCCCAGTCAGCACAAGGTAGTTGTGGCAAAGACTGGGGTCTTTCTAGAAAGGGATTTTGTTTCTAGAAAGACTAGTGGGAGCGCGTTCGATCTTGAAGAAGTTCAAGATGCGAACAATAGCACTAATGCCTCGATGGAAATTGAACCGGAACCACAAAGTGTTGTGGATGATGTTGTTCCACAAGGAGTTGAGGAACAACAACCGGTTCAAGTAGACATACCTCTTCGCAGGTCTGATAGGGTACGTCGTCAGCCTGAGAGATACTCTTTTCTCTTGTCTGACCATGATGACATTGTGCTCATAGAGGATGAGCCTACCACCTATCAGGAAGCTGTGATGAGACCAGATTCCGAGAAATGGCTAGAGGCCATGAGATCCGAGATGGAATCCATGTACACGAACCAAGTATGGACTTTGGTTGATCCACCTGAAGGGGTAAAACCCATTGGGTGCAAGTGGGTCTTTAAGAGAAAGACTGACATGGATGGACTTATCTATAAGGGTCGCTTGGTAGCTAAAGGTTTCAAGCAGATTCATGGTATTGACTATGATGAAACCTTTTCTCCAGTTGCGATGTTTAAGTCCATTCGGATCATGCTTGCTATTGCAGCTTACCACGATTACGAGATCTGGCAGATGGACGTCAAAACCGCGTTTCTGAATGGAAACCTACTCGAGGATGTGTACATGACACAACCTGAGGGTTTTGTAGATCCAAAGCATACTAGCAGAGTATGCAAGCTGCATAGGTCCATTTATGGACTAAAGCAAGCTTCTCGGAGCTGGAATCTTCGATTCGATGATGCGATCAAACAGTTTGGTTTCATCAAGAACGAAGATGAACCTTGTGTCTACAAGAAGGTTGTAGGGGACATAGTTGTCTTCCTCATATTGTATGTGGATGACATACTGCTCATTGGGAAGGACATCCCTATGCTTCAGTCTATCAAGACCTGGCTAGGGAGTTGCTTCTCAATGAAGGACTTAGGTGAGGCATCCCGCATTCTAGGGATACAGATCTATAGAGATAGATCTAAGAGATTGCTTGGCCTAAGTCAGAGTACATACATTGACAAGGTACTCCTTCGGTTTGCCATGCAGAATTCCAAGAAGGGATTTCTGCCGATGTCACATGGCGTGAGTCTTTCGAAGACTCAAGGTCCCTCTTCTAGAGAGGAGAGAGATCGCATGGATCAGATCCCTTATGCCTCAGCCATAGGATCGATCATGTATGCCATGCTATGTACTCGACCTGATGTCTCGTATGCTTTGAGCATGACGAGCAGATACCAGTCAGATCCAGGTGAAAGTCACTGGATAGCGGTCAAGAATATTCTTAAGTACTTAAGAAGGACTAAAGAATATTTCTTGATATATGGAGGCAATGATGAGCTAACTGTAAAGGGTTACAGTGATGCTAGCTTCCAGACCGATCAGGATGATTACCGATCGCAGTCAGGGTTCGTGTTTTGCTTAAATGGTGGTGCTGTGAGCTGGAAGAGTTCGAAGCAGGACACAGTAGCTGATTCTACAACAGAGGCCGAGTATATTGCTGCATCAGAGGCAGCAAAGGAGGCAGTTTGGATCTGCAAGTTCATCACTGAACTTGGGGTGGTTCCTAGCATCGCTGACCCAGTTGTGCTCTATTGTGACAACAATGGAGCTATAGCGCAGGCGAAGGAACCTCGCTCACACTAGCGGACCAAGCACATACTACGGCTCTTCCATCTCATTCGAGAGATTATCGATAGAGGAGATGTGAAGATTTGCAGAGTACCTACAGAGGCTAACATCGCAGATCCCTTGACCAAGGCTTTGGCACAGAGGAAGCATGATGGTCACACTAGGTCTTTAGGCCTTAGAGCCTATACTGATTGGCACTAGTGCTAGTGGGAGATTGTTAGTTAGAGCCCTAGAGCCAATCATTTGATGATTGTATGGACTCATTGTATCATATTCTTGTATATTAATAAAGGCATTTGTTTGGTTATTATACTTATTTGTATTAGTGCCAAATAGACTAAGTATAATAGCGTCCTCGAGTAGAAGGTTCATACCTATATCAATCGATTAGTTGAATCGATAGTGAGATGATATAGGGAACACTACTCTAAATCATTCCTAGTCGAGTATTAACATTCAGGGACAATGTTAATGCAATAAGACTAGCATGTAGGTCAGCTCGATGACTTGATCTCACAAGTCATGGATAAAGAGATATCATGCTGACACATGGGTATACATTGGAGAATGTATACTGAATGACCCGCCATGAGAAAGTATCATGGATCGTTATATGAGTGTCATATACTTTCTCATGTGGCTATTAGTATGACTATTAGTCCTTAGACCTGAAGTCACCATGGATCCCTATATAAGGAGTTATGTACTTTAGTTTCGTCAAACGTCACCCGTAACTGGGTGGACTATAAAGGCGATTACTGGGTATGTAACGAATTATGCAGAGGGATGTGAGTGATGTAGATGGGATCTATCCCTCCCATATGACGGGAGCGACATCGCTATTCTTGATAGAGTAAGACCACGAAGTGCATGGCCATGCCCAAATGAGTCAACATTAGATGTTGAGCTCATTTGATCGAGTGAGTCTACTTGGAGTTCAAGATTTAGATTGATAAGAGGATGACACGGTCTATGCCTCACATTAATCAATCTAGATGTCTAGGATAGAAGGACACTTGTCACATATTGTGAGGAGTCACAATTAGTAGTCACAAGGTGATGTTGGATCTCAACATTCATGTAACTTGGGTAGCAATGATATATTGCTAGATGCCGCTCATTGCTTATGTTTCTAAAGGAGTTTAGAAACATTGCCAACGTTACAAGAACCTATTGGGTCACACACAAAGAACAAGTGGATGGAGATTAGGTTCATATGATGAACCAATTGGATTAGGTTCATGTGATGAACCAAATTGGATTAAGAGTAATCCAAATTGGGCTAATTGAGTTAGACTCAAGTTGATTCATGTGTTCAATGAGTCTAATTTGGATTATGACTCATTGAATCAATTTAATTAAATGAATTAGATTCATTATATTAAGTTGGCTTGAATCAAATGGTTAGATTAGATCAACCATGAGAGAGATTTGGTCAAGTTTGACTTGATTTGAGAAGGAAGATCAAAGGTCAATTTTGAATTGACCATTTGCCACCTCATTTGTGAGTTGGCATAAGGTGGACCATTGATGATGCTCCACATCATCATGGTTGCACATGTGTGTGACACCTCATGGAGGTTACAAATCCCCTCTTTAATGGCCACATTAAATGGGAAGGGGGTTACACACACATGAAGGAGAGTGAATGCAATTCATTCTCATTCATTCCATCTTCTTCCTCCTTAGCTCTCTCTTGCTTTCTCCTCTTTTTGGTCGTGGGTTCCATGAAGGGAGAGAAGGTGGTTGAGTTGTATTCCAAGAGAAGAAAGAAAGGGTGAAGGTCACAAAAGAGGAGACTACTTCTTGAGTGTAAGAGTTTCCTTTCTTCTTTCTTTTTCCCTCCATTTAAATCCTATCCGAGAGCTCTAGAAAGTGCTAGCACACTTGGGGCTCTCTTCTCCATCCTTTGAGTGTGAGAGACACTCCTTGTTCGTGTGGATATCACTAGAGAAGTATCTACCTTGATACTTTGGAGATCCGACAAGTACCTTGGACGAGCGGGATTTTGCAAGGGCACGCATCGAAGGTAAAATGGTTTTTCCTTTGTAGATCTACTGTAGATCATAGTATAAAACTCGTATTTGTGTTTTCAAAATTTTTCCTTGCACGGATCTACGACTTTGGGTGATTCGGGGTTTCCGCGACGCGAAAAGCGGTTTTCGCGGCCCGAAAAACCCAACACTACTTACTTACTTAACTATTTCAGGATAAATGCATATTTAAAATTTCTTTCTTATAACATAAAGCAGCGGAAATATCATAAAGTTATACTGGAATGTAACATAAATACAATGGTTCATGTCAAACATAACAAAACATTATAGCAGGTCTTATTTGTCTCAGCCGAGCCATTGCCACACACACCTCCTTGCCTCTCCTGCAGCTCCCTTAGGTCATCCATCCCTTGCCTTTATCTGTGGTACAAGGAAGTAAGCTATGAGCACACGAGCTCAGTAAGATTCTTTCCTACTCACAAAAACCGTATCTCAAGCATAATCATATAAGCATATCAGCATTGAAAACATAATCATCTATCAATATAAAATGTGAGCATAATTTCTGATCATAACATATCCTTATGAACCATGTTTCTAACATATCATAAATAAAGGAATCATATGAGGAGAGTCATGGGAAGCATAGCATATCATCAGATTACATGAAACATAAAAGAAACATATCATATATGAATGAGTGCATTATGCAAAATGTCCTTTTAAAACATATGCCATGTCGAGTGCAAGATGTCTTTAAACATATCTTTTAATACTTGAACATAATATCATCATCATGAGGGCCTGGCTTGTACCACATACATACATAAATGCGCGCAAATCCCTAGGACAGGGTAGCTAGCCCCGAACCTACTAGGGATCTAGACCCGTTCATAGTCCGTCGGCCTAGGGGCGTACTAAGGAGCCCATCCCTTTTTACTAGACCCGTTCATAGTCCGTCGGTCTAGGGGTGCTTATGGAGCCCACCCTTGGTACAAGCCATATAAAGTAAAGTACATGTCATGCATATCATATCATCATAACTGTCAAATCATATCATCATAGATGTCATGCTCTTGTCTTAACATGAAGAGTGCTCTTAATCCCAACTTAAGGGAAGCAACTCTTTGCCATTTTCTTATCATATCATAAGGCATACATTCTTGGCACATAGCCATCATATAAAACCATTATCATGCTTGGTTCATAAGCTTACATAAATGAGCATGCAACATATTTGAAATCATACATGCTTGAGTACATAGTCATCATAAGAATCATATCATGCATAATTCATAACATACATAATTAAACATGTTACTGGTCTTGTCATAAATCATGCATACTTAAACATAAAACATATCATAAGGGTCATCATCATGCATAATTCATGAGCATCCTTAATTAAGTACATAAATTATCGTAGGCAACCATAATCATACATGGAAAACATTTACTAGCATCTCCTAGTTCATATTCTAGTATGTGAGACACCTAGCAAAGTCATGATTGGGTCTCTAACCCTAGTTTTATATGGTGGCCGAGAGTCACCATGCTAAGTTTTAGGTTACAACTACATATAAGCATGTGAACTTTAAATCAAATTCATGTCATAAGCTAATAAGAATGTCATGAGCATAGGTAGTAGGTTCTAAGCTTCTTAGCCCTTTTAACTTAGTTGTGGCCGAACCCCTAAGAGTATGGAATTAAGTTTTACATGAGCATAAAACAGCAAACTACCTTCATATCATATCATAAGGAAAATTCATGGCTTGCTAAGTTTAAGTTTAAACTTTCTTGAATCCTAGGTTATAGTTATGGCCGAGAGTTCATAACAAAAGATAACTTCTAAGCAACATACAACATGAATACTTAGCAAATTTCATAACATATTATAAGAAGTCTATGAACATACTAAATTAGGTTTTGAGTTTCATGAACCCTAAAACCTCATCATAGCCGAAACATCATACAACAAGAAGTAAACTTCTAAGCAACATATGAACATAAATACTTAGCCAATTTGGTAACATATCATAAAGAAGTCTATGAGCATGCTAGATTAGGTTTTGAGCTTTATGAAACCCTAAAACCCTATCATGGCCGAAACTTCATAAGCCAAGAATATAAACTTCTAAGCAACATGTAACATGAACACCTAGCTAATTCCATCATATATCTTAAAGAAGTCTATGAGCATACTAAATTAGGTTTGGAGCTTCATGAACCCTAAGAATTCATCATGGCCGAAACTTCATCAAGTAGGAAATGAACTTCTAAGCAACATATAAGCATGAGTTTCTAGCACATTTTATAACATATCATAAGAAAGTCTATGAGCATACTAACTTAGGTTTTGAGCTTCATGAACCCTAAAAAGTTATCATGGCCGAAACATCATACAACAAGAAGTAGACTTCTAAGCAACCTTTGAACATGAATACCTAGCCAATTTGATAACATATCACAAGGAAGCCTATGAACATGCTAAATTAGGGTTGGAGCTTTATGAAACCCTAAAACTCTATCATGGCCGAAACTTCATAAGCTAAGAAGTAAACTTATAAGCAACATGTAAACATAAATCTCTAGCTAATTTCATAACATATCATATGGAGGTCTATGAGCATACTAACTTAGGTTTTGAGCTTCATGAACCCTAAAATTTCCATCATGGCCGAAACTTTCTCAAGCAAGAGTTAAACTTCTAAACAACATATAAACATGAATCTCTAGCTAATTTCATAACACATCATAAATAAATCCATGAGCATGTTAAATTAAGTTTTAAGCTTCATGAACCCTAAAATTTCATCATGGCCGAAACTTCCTCAAGCAAGAAAATAACTTCTAAACAAAACATGAATCTCTAGCTAATTTCATAACACATCATAAATAAATCCATGAGCATGTTAAATCAAGTTTTAAGCTTCATGAACCCTAAAATTTCATCATGGCCGAACCTTATAAAAGAAAAGAGAAGGTCAATAAACATATTAATAAGAAGATCAAGCTTCAACATCATACACATAATTTTCTTTTCCTAACTAAATTCATATCATAACCTACTAAGATTCATGAGCATGATTTCTTCTCTTTTTATTTTTAATTTCAAGAGTTCAAATCTTTCGAAAATACCGTAAGCGACTTGTACCACAGGTGAGGGAATACTTACATCCTTGTTTGATGTACTTAAGGGAAATATCTTGCTTGTGGAGCCTTCCTAGAGAGGGGTCCTCCCTTTGTTTTTGGATTTTGGCAAGGAGAGGTGAGGAGAGGTCTTGGTCATGGTGAGGAGAAGGAGGGAGGAGGAAGAGGAGAAAATGAGTTTTCCTCTTTACTTTCCCTTTTATTCATCATGAGAGAAGGAAGGGAAAATATACTTTTCCTTCTCCTTTCTTTTATTTCTCCTTAATGAAAAGAGGAAGCAAGAATCCTCTTTTCTTTTGAGAGGGAGAAGGCAACTCTAACTTCTCTTTCTCAATGACAAAGCTCTTCTCTTACTCTTAACTATATTGTTACTTCTCTCTTTAATAATAACTTCTCTTGGTCTATTGGTTTACACCTACATATATCTAATAAGAGATCCAAGGTTCAAGCCTTGGTCATCTCTTTTTGGTTCTATTTTGTTTTATCATTTTTTTTGCAAATTTACACATAAGGCCTATTTATTTTTATTATGATAAAAATATATCTAAAATCCTGGTAAGTATTCCATGGGTGTTACAAAATTAGGTTCTATGCTTAATTTCTTTAGTTGCTTACTCTATGTTGTCTTTAATTTCCTTGCAATCATAGTTTAAGTTAGACTAGGTTTTCTTATTTGCATCATCTTTTATTTACTAGGTTAGGTTCATTTAATGCTTTGTTATTTCATTCCTTAGTTTAATTCCGTTAATGGTGAATCGTAGCGTAGAGTGACAATGCGCTATGAGATCACTACTAATAGATAGATAGGATGTCTTTTATTCTTAGGACTAGATTTCGTACTTACATTGCTTTTCATTCCATAGACTCAAAATTCAAAACCTAAACCCCCAGTTTCATATCAAAAATCCAAAAGCCATAACAAATCCTGAAGTTATCATCCTATCGTTACATTATTTGGGAGACGACCCGAGTCATTTCTATACTACTTTAGTGTAGAGGGGTTCGATAACTTTAATTGTAATTTGATAAGATCCTGTAGCACGACACTCGAACTCATATCAGACATTATCTAGCATCATAACAAAATCTAAATCCTAGAATCTATCATCCTGCACTCACTTATGCTCATTCTCTCCTTCCTTCTCTATTCTTTACTCTCTCTCTCAACCGTCTTCCCACTTCTCAATCTCTCTTCTAGCGTTCATGAACCACATTTCGTTTGTTTAGATAATTCGTTGTGCGAAGTTAACTAGTGCTTAATCAACAGTCCCTGTGGGATTGATATTTTTATTACTTCACGACGCCCATATACTTACGGGCACACATCAAGTTTTTGACGTCGTTACTAGAGATTATTTTTGTTTAACATTAATTAATTAGCATATTATATACTCTAGATATTTTTATTTTCCTTTTATATTTTGTTTCTTGTTTTCATTATGCATTTTATTTATTTTCCTTAATTCTACATTTTATTTTTTTAATTAATAAAAAAAAATTAGTTGAGTGCCTTGATTATTTTAGATCTCTTATATTCATGTGCTATGTGATGATTACTAACTATGTCTTGTGTGTTTAGTACTAGTAATTTAGGTAAGACCAAAATTTTTTTTTAGTCATAGATGGGTGTTTTTGGCAACCTGGATGATACGAATCCCACCAACAAATGTGATGGAACTCGAGACAAAGGTGGATAGAGCCCCAAGAACTAGATGACAAGAGTATGAGTCTTGACCCGTATCCAAGAACTGGTATGAACCTAGCCTATGAAGGAAAGAAACACCGCATCCGGGGTGATAAGTTTCGATGGGTTGAACGCCACGAGAGTAAACTCGATAAGTTCAGAAAGTCTTTTCAAGAACTAAGAGAGCACACAATCTCACTAAAAACTAAGTTGTTTCATACTAAGATGTCCCTCCTTTATATAATGGGAGTGAACAAGGAAAAGTACAAGATAAGTACATGCACAATTAGAGTCCCAATGTGGCATGCCTCATGCAAGCTATCTTGGAACCCAAAACAAAATAAATGCATGCACAATTAGAGTCCCAAGTCGCATGCTTCATTAAACAATCTAAAATACTTAAGTCGTCATGCATGAACGAGTTCCCATGCTTATTAGTGTTCTTCCGTTAAGAGCTGTCAAGTTATGGATGGTTATGCCCAATTATGTGGATTAGGCCACGACTAGCAGTTGAGATTATCTTGGTCTCTCCTTGCTCATAGTCTGCCCATTATTCTTTGATTAGCCCATTTAGTGCTTCCTTGAAATACTTTGCCCGCAGTCTTGTAATTGGACCTTCCGGAAGTGATAACCAGTATCTCTCCTAGCTTCAGCCTTTGGGCATACATCATTCTCCCCTTCTTGAAAAGAATTTGTCCTCAAATCATCACCTTCGAGATAGTGCATCAGCAACCACGTTCTCCTTTCCTTGCTTGTATTTGATCACATAAGGAAATGCCTCAATGAATTCTACCCATTTAGCATGGCATTGGTTCAACTTATGTTGGCTCTTCAAATGCTATAGAGATTGATGATCTATGTGAATCACAAATTCTTTTGGCCATAGGTAATGTTGCCATGTAAGCAATGCTCTAACCAATGCATACATCTCCTTGTCATATGTGGGATAGTTGAGAGTGGCTCCACTCAACTTCTCACTGAAGTAAGCAATGAGTCTCATCTCCTGCATAAGCACAGCACCTATACCAACACAAGAAGCATCACATTTGATTTCAATGGTTTTAGAAAAATCTGGTAGGATTAGTAAAAGAGCATAACTTAACTTTTCTTTCAAAGTGTTGAAGGTCCTCTCTTGCTCTTCTCCCCACTTGAATGACTCATTTTTCTTGATGACTTTAGTAAGAGGAGCTGCAATATTGCTAAAATCATGAACAAACCATCAATAGAAGCTGGCCAAACCATGGAAACTCTTCACTTGGCTAATTGCTATCGGTGTTGGCCACTCTTAGATTGCTTTCACATTTTCCTCATCCATCTCAACGCCTTTAGTACTAACAACAAAACCAAGAAACACGACTTTCTCCGTACAAAAGGAGCATTTAACGAGGTTAGCAAAAAGCTTTTCTTCTTTTAGCACACTCAAAACTAACCTTAAATGTGTAACATGCTCTTCTAAGCTTCTGCTATAAATCAAAATGTTATCAAAATACACAACTATAAATTTTCCTAAGAATGCACACAAAACATGGTTCATCAAATGCATAAAAGTGCTAGGAGCATTAGTTAAGCCAAAAGGCATTACAAACCATTCATATAAGCCATGCTTGGTTTTAAAACCAGTTTTCCCTTCATCACCTTCCTTCATCCTAATCTGATGATATCCACTCCTAAGATTACTTTTTGTTAACACACAAGAACCATGCAATTCATCAAGTATAACATCAATCCTAGGAATTGGATGGCGATACTTTACCGTGATGTTGTTGATGGCTCGACAATCCACACACATCCTCCATGTTCCATCCTTCTTGGGAACTAGTAACACAGGAACTTGCCTCTGAAGTTCCATTGCTTCCTCCGGATAGCTTCTATAGGCAAGTCGATCTAGAATGGATGCACCAGATATAAAGTCGATTTGGTGCTCAATTTCTTTAATTGGAGGTAAACCATGCGGTACCTCTTCAGGAAAGACCACCTCGAATTTCTTTAAGCGAGAAACAATAACACTAGGGAAAGAATCGTTAAGGTCGTTAGTGCTTAGGAGTGCATCCTTATACAAAAGGATAAGGGGCAGTTGATTTAAAAATAAAGCTCGTTTGATCTCACTTTTTTTTTTTGCATAAAATTTCTCTCTCCTTTTTTTCCTTGCCCTTTCCTTTTGTCTCTTTCCTCTCATTTTTCTTTTCCTCGATTTCTTTTCTCTCAATTTTTTTTCTCTAAATTTCTTTTTCTCCCTTTTCTCATTTGCCTTTTGTAATATCAACTAGTTCTCCATAACTTATCTTAGAATCAATGGTACAAGAATAATAGGCTATCCCTTCAGAGTAAAAGTATACCTATTTGTGAGACCATCATGTGTTACCTTTCAATCGAATTGCCAAGGTCTCCCCAACAATAGATGGCATGCATGCATGGGAACCACGTCACACAAATTCTCATCTTCATATTTGCCGATGAAAATTGCTACCAAGACTTGTTTTGTTACCTTTATTTCACCGCAATCATTTAGCCACTGGAGTCAATAAAGATGAGAATGTTTCTGAGTCGGTAGTGACAATTTCTCCACCAAATCAGTTGTAAAATACCAAAAAATAGGCAAATATTAATAAGGGAAATTTCTGAAATTTTTGGAAATTTTCAGGAATTTTTCGGAGCTCGTACAGACGAGTTGACGGGGATAAAAACGGGGCCCGAAAAAGCCTGTTTAGGCTACCCTATTTTAATGAGGAAAAGTTTTATTTTCTTTTTCTTTTTATTTTCTTATTCTTTTTCTTTTTCTCTTAATCCTCTCGCGTGCCCTAACCTTTCCCTTCGCCCGGCGATTTCTCCTCTCAGCCCTAGCATCTCCGCCGACGCCGCCCTTCTCTTCACCTCCGTCCCTGCCCAAGCGCCGGCGAGCGTGAGCCACTGCCAGTCGAGCCACCCTCTTGATCCTTTCCTCCTCTGACGCTGCCCTCTTGTATGACACCAAGCCACTGCAGCCTGCGCCCTAGCCGCCGGCGACGCACGGAGCAGCGCCGCACCCCCCGGTGCCCTAGCGCCGACCACCGGGAGCCTCCACCTTTCTTCTCTTCTTCCCGACGCCGCCGCCCCTCTCGGCCGGAGGCCACCTCCAAGTTGCGGTCTGGGTCATCAATCGGCCCCTCTTACTGCGCTGTGCCCTAGATCTTTGCCGCCGGCCACTGCGAGCCCTAGCTGGCCATCGGCGCTCGTCGTCCCTTTGCCGTGGAGATCCTCACAGCCACCGCCCCTCTCCGATCTTCTCTGTGCCAGTCCACCAAGTCCGTCCCCAGGCGCTGTCGACTCCACGGATCCACTTATTTACACGTGTTCCCTAGCCATCTTCTCTGTGGCGTCTTTTCCTTCTCCTCTACACTTGGCGCCGGCTGTTTCCAGCCCTAGCACTGACGCCGTCAATAGATTGCCACAAAAGCTCACCGAAAGAAAGGATCAGCACCACCATTTAGTCTCTGCCCTGGCGAAGGTAGTTGACCCTTTTTCCTTGCTCTAGGTTTACTTTTGTTGCCGGATCCGAACCCTAGCTCCGCTGGGTTTGGTTGTGGTCAGCCTACAGATAAGTAATAGTTTCTTTGTGGTGTTGACAACAGATTTGTGGCGGCAAGGTTTTCCGGCTAGCATTGTCCAACATCTGCATCTTCTAGCCGTGTGTCCACAGGGGCGACATTGTACTAGAGTAAAAGTTGGAAATTTCATATCTGATATAGCTTAATATGAATAAATGCTGTTTAGTGTAGGATAACTGATTCAGAGGAGGTAATTGTGGTTAAAATGTGAGATTTAACCTAAGTTTGGGTTAGATCCGATTCATGATTTTAACAAAAGGGTTCGTTGATTTTGTTGGATTGATTAGTTGGATCCAATTTAGAACTTCTTAAATTGGATTAGAATTTATTTTGGCTAAATGTGGTATGATAGAATTAGCTAAACTAGACCTCATGTTTAATATACAGGACCTTGATGCGAGACGAGTATCTCGATTATCGGATTGGACCATATTGGACATTCTTATTGGAGGCGAGTACTTTTGACTTATGTCATTTGATATGCATAGTAATGAATTTAACAAATAGCAAAGATTATGTTTCTTATTTGTTTCGGTTAATCACTACCCAATACCTGTTACATGCTTAGTTGATTGCTTGTTTTGCATCTCATACTATTCCTTACCTACTTATACATGCTTATAGGGGTAGTGATATATCATGTTTCACCATGTTCAGGACCTAGATCTGATACCTTACCTGATCTGTGTACCCTTGATATGATTTATTTGCTATGTTGTACATCATATATGTATATAGATTAATTCAGTATATTACCATGCTTAGTGTCATGCACCATTCGCATGATTGCATGCTGTGTGATAGGATTGCTCCATTATTGTCGAGCACATCACCAGTTTCATCACTGTTCGGTGCTCCGTTGTGACGCTTATGGATAGCGTGACGCAGCGTGGTAGCACATCAATTTGCTCTTCCGGTGCTCCGTTGGTCCGCTCATGGGTAGTGTGACGCAGCGTGTAGCACGTTAGGGATCCCTCCTTGTCATAGTGTACCGGGAGATGAGAGCATTGCGCTCCCCATTTATGATTTGGGGTAGGAGTATGTGTGTACTCCGACAGCATCCCGTCCTCTTGATCACTCATCAGGACTAGTGATGCAGAGTGCACGGTCGTCACAGCCCTACCCACTCGGTCCCACTTTTGTTGTGAGTTGGCTGACTGGCGTCAGGGGTGACCATGACATTGGCATCATATGCATGATGCATTTATTGCTTGTGTTTGTGTTTGCTGCATTTATATGCTGCATATTGTTTGGATACCTATGTTTGACATGCATACAGGATTTCTATACCACTCGGACTGTTTGTCCTGATACCCAGGTCCTGATTAGTACAGTTTCTCTCCTGTTTTACTTCGGTTTGCATTTACCTTTATTTTATCAGGAGACTGTACGCATGATTAGTGCTAGGTGTTATTTCCTTACTTTGCATATCAATTGTACCTGGTGAGTGTTGGACTCACCCCGCCTCCATTGTTGTTATATTTCAGGATGATGCTGTCAGGAGAGAGTTCTAGTTGCTGGTCCCGTGAAGACCCCGAAGACTTATGGATCTTTTGGTTTTGTTTTGCTTCTTATTTGATCATGTTTACACTTGGTTTTGTTTGATACCTGGATATTGTATGGATTGTCCTTGTTTATGTTTTTTTTATTCGATATGTTTTACTACATGCCTGCCTAGATGCAGAAGAGTTGAGTTTGTTGGATTTGTGTTTTATGAGTGTAGTGGAGTAGGAAAAATCGGATTTTGAGCTTTACGAGTGTAGTTGAGTAGGGTTGATTTCGAGTCAGAGTATTATTGTTCTGTTTACTTGTTATATAAACTGCGTGGAATGTCTGTGATTGTATTTTATTTCTGTTATTATTCCAGCCGCATGTGGCTGAGGTATATGTGGATATGTAGAAAGTTTCAGATTGCCCGCCGTACAGGGGAGATGCTGCCGAAATTTCTTCAGACCGGGACTCCTCCGGGGCGTGACAATTTAGTGGTATCAGAGCCAGGTTACGATCGTTGTTTTCGTATTTTGGATGTTTGGGATAACCTGATACCAATTTATATGGTATCAGAGTGCCAAGGTTTGGCGATACTAGTTTGATTTCCGTGTGTTGGATTTTCGAGATTTATCTGATACTAATTTATTTGGTATCAGAGCGGGTTATGATACCTGCTTTTGGTGTTCTGGATATTAGGATATCTATTTCGGTTTGTACGGATTTCCGTTATGGTTATGTTTTGGACTTCCGTTTCAGATTTATATGGATTTTCGGTGATTTTCTCATTTGAAATTTTGAGGTTAATTTGGGGACTAGACAGCGACGGAACATCTCCAGACGATATATAGGTATGAGGTTTATTTTATGATAGTTATGACATGTATTAGCACTTTATCTTTAGTACCTGTCTGGTTGTTGTAGCTCATGTTACATGTGATGGGTTAGCCACTGATCTTGGTCGACCTTAATAGAGACCAAGGATTATAGGTCTCGGGTGATTTTTTTTTCATATTATACCATCAGTAGTTTTAGCTTCTGTTACTACTAGTAGGAGATGGAGGCACATACCAGCCTCTGCTATTGTTAGCTGGGTAGTGGATGATACCTACATATTTCTGTTGACTTAGCCAGTTGAGTTTTTATACTCATATCTTTTGGATATTAGGGTACCTGATACAATGAAAATTGATCATTGGGGAGTTATCATGTTTGATCATGGTTGAGAATGGTTTGAGGTTGCGGGATATTGTGAGATCAGATATTGTGATATGTTGATTTCTAATGATTTATGAGAGTAAATGTTATGTGATTGTCTGATGATCTATTACTAGATATTTGTTTTAATGATCTATTAGTGGATAACTATTTTGATGATCTATTATTTGGGTTATCGTTGATGGTGACATAGTGAGTGTTATGTATGATATTCACAGGTTGGATGATTATAGTCGGTGATCAGATTATAATCTGGTGCTAGAGAGTTTTACGGTTGAGTGTACCTATGAGATTTTAATAAAATCTGGCTAGTTGTGGTTAGTTAACAGGATGATAAAAATTGATATTTGCTTCTTCTGATATTGAACTATGTGGATAAATAATGATTTGATGTTTTGAATGCTAACTAGCTCTCCTAGGGAGTAGAGATTTATTCATCTGATAGTATGTGGGCTGATATTTTTGAGGATAAAAATGAGAGTGTCTGATGTTGTTGAATTCCGACTTTTTCTTTTGGGTCGTACACATTAATACATATGATATTATGTGGGTTGACATTTTCTAGTTTGAGTTGATGTATTTAGTGTTGAATTGACCCATGAACTAATTTAGTTATTTGACAATTTGGTGATTTCCTTTGAACTAGAGCAGGGTTGTTACTGGATGATTAGGCTGCTTTATTTTGGGGTGTCTATGATTGATATATTCCTGCTTGATACCTATGCATGATTTTGTTTAGGTATACCCGTAACCTATGAGTGTTGGTAGCATAAGGTTGGTCTCTTTGATTGAGCTAGTATGCTGATTATGCATGTCTATGTTGCATGTATATTATGATTGTTATGTGTTGTAGGAGTCCTGTGGTAGACTGTCCATTTGCAAGTAGTATAGGTATACATGTTCTGTTATGGGTTGTAGGTTCCTTGTGGATCATAGCTATGTAGTTCGGTGTATGTATTTGATTGTATTATTGAAAGTATCTTGTTGATCTAATTTATGTTGTGGGATGTGCACATGAGTTTAGGTATTTTTCTTGATGTATCTTGTCGATTTAATCTGTGTTGTAGTATGTGCGCATGTGTTTGAGTGTCTTAATTGGAAGTATTTTGTCGATTACATCGGTGTTGTGATATGTACATATGGGTTTGATGTGGTATTTGAGGTATTTTTTTTATTATGTTTGATTTTGAGTGCACCTGGGTTTACTATGCTTTGTTGGAAGTATTACGTTGATTATACTCTTGGCATAGGTGTATATATGCCATGTGAGGTTGTTTGAGGTGTATTGTCGATTATACCTATGTTGATATATGCACACGGGTTCGGTAGGTATTGTTGGAGGTATCACACTGATTTATACCTGTGTGTGTGTTTGGTGTATAATAATTGGAGGATTATGTTGATCATACATATGTTGTGTGAGCAAGTGTGCCAAGTGTATTGTTGGTAGCAGCATGATTCTACTTATGTTGAATGCAGGATGTAGAGTGTCTGCATTATGTCATTTGTTGGATTACCCTATCAACCCATATTTTTATCAGTGGGTGACTCACTACAATGTTGATAGATTTGTCGATGAGTTTGATTTGATTGCTGGATTGTTATACCTTTGGCTGCCCACAGTGATATGTGGTTGAGTGATCTCGTGCAGCCTCTAGTTGGATAGTTAGGTGCCTTGGACACTTAAGGATCGTTTGTGGTGGAGCGGAGCTCCCACATATTATTGTTGGTTTGTGATAGAGCATTGCCCTTACATATTTTGGATTGTTGTGGTGGAGCGTTGCTCCCACATATTACGGATTGTTTGTGGTAGAGCATTGCTCCCATGTATGTGGTATTTCTTGTGATGGAGCGTTGCTCTCACACTGGTGGATATATTCTTTGGTGATTTGTATTGTTGGTGATTATATTTCAAACTTATTGTCAGGGATCTTATGGTTAGAAATGTCTGTGATACGGACATTATGGGTCATGATTTTACCATTAGGGTTTAGGAAGCCTTAGATGTTTTCAGAGACTGGATGATTTTGGTATTCCCAGGATGTTTGGATCGATTTCCATTGTCTTTGTTGACGATGTTGTGATTTATTTCGGATCCACAGTGAGTCACGCACATCATCTTTGCATAGTTCTAGAGATGTTTCGATGGAAACGTCTAGATGTGAAGATCAGTAGTGCGTATTTTGATTGTCTTCTGTGAGATGTTTGAGACACACGGTCACCAGTAGGAGTATACCATGGTTCCACAGGAGATCGAGGTTGTTACCGTTGGGAGTAGACGGAGTCTATAGAAGAGGCTCGCAACTTCCTTTGTTTGGCTCGATATTTCCGGAGATACGTTGAGGGTTTCTCACGGATTGCTATGCTACTTACACGCCTGACCAGGAAAGGCGTGAAGTTCACTTGGACTGAGGATGACAAGACCAGCTTCTAGGAGCTGAAGCGGAGATTAGTGTCGGCTTCGATTTTGGTTTTATCTTCTGGAGAGGACGGATATGTCCTCTACACCGACGCATCTATTCAGGGTTTGAGCACTGTTCTGATGCAGCACGATATGGTAGTCTCCTATGCTTCTCGTCGGTTGAAGGATCATGAGAAGAACTACCCTGTACATGATCTGGAGCAAGTCGCCATTATTTTTGCCATGAAGATTTGGCGACATTATTTATATGGCGTTACATTTGAGATTCTCACTGACCATAAGAGTCTCAAAAATTTGTTTACTTAGAAGGAACTTAATCTCCGATAAAGGATATGGATGGAGTTCCTAAAGGATTATGATTGTACCATTAGCTATCACTCGGGGAGAGCTAATGTGGTTGCAGATGCACTCAGCAGGAAGTCCAGAGGGACTTTGGCTTGCCACCGAGTTTCAGTTACAGACTTGGTTCAGGGTTTCTCTGAGTTATACCTTGCGGAGCAGGGACAGACAGAGCAGGGTATTCTTGTTACTATGGTTGCTCAGTCGTCGATCAGGACGAAGATCTGAGAGGCTCAGGCTGGTGATCAACATTGTCAGTTCGTTGGCAGCCAGATAGTTTCCGGGCAGTAGACCGAGTTCACACGAGATGAGGAGGGTGTTATATACTTCCGAGGCAGAATATGCGTACCTCAGTCTTATCCGGTCTTACGAGAGCTACTTCAGGAGGCTCACCGTTCTCGGTTTACAATCCATCCAGGCGGGACTCGTATGTATTGAGACTTGAGGCGTTCCTACTGGTGGAACTGCATGAAGGAAGACATCGCGGATTTCGTAGCTAGATGTCTTGTCTGTCAGCAGGTGAAGGCTGAGCACCAGAGACCTGCCGGTTTACTTCAGCGGATTCCTATTCCTGAGTGGAAGTGGGATCACATTACCATGGACTTTGTGGTAGGGTTGCCGAGGACACGACGAGGCCATGACGTGATTTGGGTAATCGTTGATCGATTAACCAAATCCGTGTACTTCTTAGCGATCCGGAGGACTGATCCCCTGGATCGATTGGCAGATCTGTATTGTCGGGAGATTATCAGACTACATGGTGTTCCGTTGAGTATACTACATGGTGTTCCGTTGAGTATCATTTCAGATAGAGATCCGCGGTTCACGTCTCGTTTCTGGCAGAGTCTGCAGCAGGCCTTGGGCACACAGCTCCGTTTCAGTACAGCTTTCCATCCACAGACAGATGGACAGTCAGAGCGGACCATTCAGACTTTAGAGGATCTGCTGAGGTCATGTGGTATGGATTTCGGAGGCAGTTGGGAGGACCATCTGCCGTTAGTGGAGTTTGCTTACAACAACAGCTTTCATTCGGCTATCCAGATTACACCGTTTGAGGCGTTGTATGGTAGACCTTGTCGGACACCCGTCCTCTGGGATGAGGTTGGAGAGGCCCAGTTGTTGGGACCTCATAGAGTTCAGCAGGATGCAGAGTTGGTCCGTACTATCAGACGGAGAGTGTCAGAGGCATAGGACTGCTAGAAGAGTTATGCTGACCAGAGTCGGAGACTTTTAGAGTTCTCCATTTGCGACCATGTATTTCTGCGAGTTTCACCCATGAAAGGGATGAAGAGATTTGACCTTAGAGGTAAGCCAACTCCGTGATACATTGGACCTTTCCAGATCTCGGAAAGGATTGGAGCAGTAGCTTACTGGTTGACACTATCGTCGTCCTTGGCAGGCGTTCACGCCGTATTCCATGTATCTATGCTGAGGAGATATGTACCCGATCCGATACATGTGTTGATAGATAATCTCAGTTCCCTTCAGCCTGACGTCACCTATAAGGAGGTTCCGGTATGGATTTTAGACCGGAAAGAGCGTCAGTTGCGGAACAAGACTATTTGGCTGGTTAAGTCGGATGACAGTATCATTTGGACGAGGAAGTTACTTGGGAGAGCTCGAGGATACGATCCGAGCTCGATACCCCCATCTTTTCACTTGAGATATGTGATTTAATTTACCGTTCAGCATTTTATACTATTTATCTGTTGTTAGTACTTGCTGATGGTAGATAACAAAATTTGGGGACCAAATTTTTATTAGTGGGGGAGAATGTAAAATATCGGAAAATAGGCGAATATTAATAAGGGAAATTTCTAGAATTTTTGGAAATTTTTGGGAATTTTTCGGAGCTTGTACGGAAGAGTTGACGGGGATAAAAACGAGGCCCGAAAAAGCCTGTTTAGGCTACCCTGTTTTAATGAAGAAAAGTTTTATTTTCTTTTCCTTTTTCTTTTCTTATTCTTTTTCTTTTTCTCTTATTCCTCCCGCGTGCCCTAACCTTTCCCTTCGCTCGGCGATTTCTCCTCTCAGCCCTAGCATCTCCGCCGACGCCGCCCTTCTCTTCTCCTCCGTCCTTGCCCAAGCGCCGGCGAGCGCGAGCCACTGCCGGTCGAGCCACTCTCTAGATCCTTTCCTCCTCTGGCGCTGCCCTCTTGTGCGACACCAAGCCAATACAGCCTGCGCCCTAGCCGCCGACGACGCATGGAGCAGCGCCGCACCCCCCGGTGCCCTAGCGCCGACCACCGGGAGCCTCCACCTTTCTTCTCTTCTTCCCAACGCCGCCGCCCCTCTCGGCCGGAGGCCACCTCCAAGTCGCGGTTAGGGTCATCAATCGGCCCCTCTTATTGCGCTGTGCCCTAGATCTTTGCCGCCGGCCACTGTGAGCCCTAGATGGCCATCGGCGCTCTCGTCCCTTTGCCGTGGAGATCCTCACAGCCACCACCCCTCTCCGATCTTCTCTGTGCCAGTCCACCAAGTCCGTCCCCAGGTGCTGTCGACTCCACGGATCCACTTATCTGCACGTGTGCCCTAGCCATCTTCTCTGTGGCATCTTCTCCTTCTCCTCTACACTTGGCGTTGGCTGTTTCCAGCCCTAGCACTGACGCCGTCAAGAGATTGCCACAAAAGCTCACCGGAAGAAAGGATCAGCACCACCATTTAGTCTCTGCCCTGGCGAAGGTAGCTGACCCTTTTTCCTTGCTCTAGGTTTACTTTTGTTGCCGGATCCGAACCTTAGCTCCGCTGGGTTTGGTTGTGGTCAGCCTACAGATAAGTAATAGTTTCTTTGTGGTGTTGACAACAGATTTGTGGCGGCAAGGTTTTCCGGCTAGCATTGTCCAACATCTGCATCTTCTAGCCGTGTGTCCACAGGGGCGACATTGTACTAGAGTAAAGGTTGGAAATTTCATATCTGATATAGCTTAATATGAATAAATGCTGTTTGGTGTAGGATAACTTATTTAGAGGAGGTAATTGTGGTTAAAACGTGAGATTTAACCTAAGTTTGGGTTAGATCTGATTCATGATTTTAACAAAAGGGTTCGTTGATTTTATTGGATTGATTAGTTGGATCCAATTTAGAACTTCTTAAATTGGATTAGAATTTATTTTGGCTAAATGTAGTATGATAGAATTAGCTAAACTAGACCTTATGTTTAATATACAGGACCTTGACGCGAGACGAGTATCTCGATTATCGGATTGGACCATATTGGACATTCTTATTGGAGGTGGGTACTTATGACTTATGTCATTTGATATGCATAGTAATGAATTTAACAAATAGCAAAGATTATGTTTCTTATTTGTTTCGGTTAATCACTACCCAATACCTGTTACATGCTTAGTTGATTGCTTGTTTTGCATCTCATACTATTCCTTACCTGCTTATACATGCTTATAGGGGTAGTGATATATCATGTTTCACCATGTTCAGGACCTAGATATGATACCTTACCTGATCTGTGTACCCTTGATATGATTTATTTGCTATGGTGTACATCATATATGTATATAGATTGATTCAATATATTACCATGCTTAGTGTCATGCACCATTCGCATGATTGCATATTGTGTGATAGTATTGTTCCATTATTGTCGAGCACATCGCCAGTTTCATCACTGTTCGGTGCTCCGTTGTGACGCTTATGGATAGCGTGACGCAGCGTGGTAGCACGTCAGTTTGCTCTTCCGGTGCTCCGTTGGTCCGCTCATGGGTAGTGTGACGCAGCATATAGCACGTTAGGGATCCCTCCTTGTCATAGTGTACCAGGAGATGAGAGCATTGCGCTCCCCCATTTATGATTTGGGGTAGGAGTATGTGTGTACTCCGATAGCATCCCATCCTCTCGGTCACTCATCAGGAGTAGTGATGCAGAGTGCACGGTCGTCACAGCCCTATCCATTCGGTCCCACTTTTGTTGTGAGTTGGCTGACTGGCGTTAGGGGTGACCATGACATTGGCATCATATGCATGATGCATTTATTGCTTGTGTTTGTGTTTGCTGCATTTATATGCTGCATATTGTTTGGATACCTATGTTTGACATGCATACAGGATTTCTATACCACTCGGACTGTTTGTCCTGATACCTAGGTCCTGGTTAGTACAGTTTCTCTCCTATTTTACTTCGGTTTGCATTTACCTTTATTTTATCAGGAGACTGTACGCATGATTAGTGCTAGGTGTTATTTCCTTACTTTGCATATCAATTGTACCTGCTGAGTGTTGGACTCGCCCCGCCTCCATTGTTGTTATATTTCAGGATGATGCTGTCAGGAGAGAGTTCTAGTTGCTGGTCCCCTGAAGACCCCGATGACTTATGGATATTTTGGTTTTGTTTTGCTTCTTATTTGATCATGTTTACACTTGGTTTTGTTTGATACCTGGATATTGTATGGATTGTCCTTGTTTATGTTTTTTTTATTCGATATGTTTTACTACATGCCTGCCTGGATGGCAGAAAAGGTGAGTTTGTTGGATTTGTGTTTTATGAGTGTAGTGGAGTAGGAAAAATCGGATTTTGAGCTTTACGAGTGTAGTTGAGTAGGGTTGATTTCGAGTCAGAGTATTATTGTTCTGTTTACTTGTTATATAAACTGCGTGTAATGTCTGTGATTGTATTTTATTTCTGTTATTATTCCAGCCGCATGTGGCTGAGGTATATGTGGATATGTAGAAAGTTTCAGATTGTCCGCCGTACAGGGGAGATGCTGCCGAAATTTCTTCGGACAGGGACTCCTCCGGGGCATGACATCAGTACTTGCCACATTGGTGCAACTCCCCCCATTAATAATAACACTGCAAACCTTGTTATTTTCAAAGCAACGGGTATGAAACAAGGTCTCCCTTTGATTACTTTCTTCTTCCTTAGCTTGTAAATTGAGAACTTGTCGGACCACCAATAAGTCTCCAACAACAGCATGTTGTTCATCATCACTTTCCTCTTTTTTCGGCACTTATCAACTATTTCATCCTCATTTTCTGACTCAAGTTCACCTTGGGCGTTTATTACAATCACTCTTTTGTTTACACATTAACTAGCTATATGACCATGCCCTTGACATTTAAAACACTTGATATCATGAGTTTTGGAGGAAATGGGCTCGCGATTACCTTGAGTAGTAGATGGTGTGGGTTTGGGCTTCTTGAAGGGTTCAAACTTTGGCTTATTTTGTGGTTGTTCCTCCTTTCTTGGAGTTGTCTGCCATGTGCCGTGAGTAGTCATTGGTTGTCCCTTCCTAGCCAATCCTCTCCTCTTGAGTTGTTCTTCCACTTTTTGTGCTTGGTGGACCATGTCCGATAGCTCAACATAATGTTGCAATTCAATAATATCAGCAATTTTTGGGTTTAAACCATGTAAAAATCTGGCCATGGTGGCTTCCCGATCTTCATCGACATTAGCTCGGATCATGGACAACTCCATCTCCTTGAAATATTCATCCACACTTTTGGAGCCTTGAGATATCCTTTTAAGCCGCTAATATAAGCTTCTATAATAATGGCTGGGTACAAACCTCCTTCTCATGAGTACTTTCATCTCCTCCCAAGTGGACACAAGTTGCTCTCTATTCCTTCTCCGAGTCATCACCACTTGTTTCCACCAAACAATAGCGTAATTAGTTAATTTAATGGCAGCTAACTTCACCTTTTAAACTCTGAGAATTCATGACAGTCAAACACTATTTCCATCTTAGTTTCCCATTCCAAGTAAACTTCTGGGTTATTTCTCCCTTGGAAGGTTGGAATCTTCATCTTAATCCCTCCTAAATCATTATTTCTTCTAGTTCCATTCTATCTCCTCGATATCCAATCCTACCACTATTGTAGTTTTGTTCATCAAAGTCCTCCATAATAATCTCTTCATCTTTTTCGACATCAATCGCTTGGGCATGTCTTCATTGTGGTCTAGTACTACGGTCTTGTTGATGTCTTCTTGGTATCCCATCCTCCACCCGATCCAACCTCTCAGGGATAGATTCTAATTCCGCCCTCATCAACCAGTGCATCTCCCACATCAATGCTTGCAGTTGCAAGTTTGGAAGTGGCCTAGCCCCCTCATTTGCTCCATCCTCCTGTTTGTTGGACATGACTACAAAATAAAAGAAAACCTCACAAGCACTCAACTCACGTTTGGGTGGTAAGCTCTGAATTGATGATATCTCTTAGTTCTTAATCAAAGTCTAGAACAAATTAGAATATCACATAGTAATTCAAAATATACCACCGAAGCTTATGATGGTAGAATTTTAAGAGAAAATGAAAGAGTAGAAGTTTGAGAGTAAGGAAAACAAGAAAGGGATTGTTGAAGATAATTTACTTCGATTCATACAAGCAGCTTTTTTTTCTGCGCTTTCTTCTTATTCATTTTTTTTGTCTTTTCGTTGCGCTCTCTTTTTTTTTTTTATGTCCATGATTTTTTTTTTGCTTATGACTAAACAACAAGTAAAGATAGATTTGCACTTGCCTTTGAACCGAAGCTCTGATACCATATGATATATGAACCCCACCAACAAATGTGATGGAACCTGAGACAAAGGTGGATAGAACCCCAAGAACTAGATGACAAGAGTGTGAGTCTTGACCCATAACCAAGAACTAGTATGAACCAAGCCTACGAAGGAAATAAGCGCCACACCCGGGGTGATAAGTTTCGATGAGTTGAATGGCACGAGAATAAACTAGATAAGTTCAGAAAGTCCTTTCAAGAACTAAGAGAGCACACAATCTCACCAAAAACTAAGTTGCTTCATACTAAGATGTCCCTCCCTTATATAATGGGAGTGAACAAGGAAAAGTACAAGATAAGTGCATGCACAATTAGAGCCCCAATGTGGCATGCCTCGTGCAAGCTATCTTGGAACCCAAAACAAAATAAATGCATGCATAATTAGAGTCCCAAGTCGTATGCTTCATTAAACAATCTAAAATACTTAAGTCTTCATGAATGAATGAGTTCCCATGCTTATTAGCGTTTTTCCGTTAAGCGCGGTCGAGTCATGGATGGTTATGCCCGATTACGTGGATTAGGCCACGACTAGCAGTTGGGATTATCTTGGTTTCTCCTTGCTCATAGTCCTCCCAATGTTCTTTGATTAGGTCATTTAGTGCTTCCTTGAAACGCTTTGCCCATAGACTTGTAATTGGGCCTTTCGGAGGTGATAACTAATCTCTCCTAGCTTCAACCCTTGGGCATACATCACTGGAGGGTTCAATCTAACATAGAATTCAAACGAGGATCAATTTGAGTATGTTTCTAGTGTATATGGAAGCACGTCTCATCCAGCTGCTATTTGTCACTTCTTCTATATAGCTGCTACCTTTTCCACGAAACTTCAGAATCTATTCCAACCTGTACATCAAGATTTATATAATTTAATTCCTAGCACTTCTAGTTATGACTAGGGAGATGATTAAACTCAGGACTTTCAATACAAGCACCCTTTTGAGGAGGATGAGCAGTTAAATCCACAGCAGCATATCCCTGATTCACCTCAATACTTCAATCAAGATTAGATGGATTATCATAATTTTGATTATAATTATATTCAAAGTGTTGTCTAGTTTTCTCAAGTAAATCAGAGTCCATCAAAATATCAAGATGTCACTAATGGATGGACCACAATAGTTGCAACTTGATGAGCTGACTGACTAGGACATCCCCCAAGACTTAGATTTTCTTGCTCCTAGTCAGATGAAGACCAAATTACAAGAATTAGAAGAGCTCTTGGTGTAAAAGGGATCTTGTTTCTCCGATCCCTATAGCAAGTTGATGCATCAAGTTTAAATTTGGAGCCTCAGTTGAATGATGATTTGGAGGGGATGGAATGTAAAGTTGAAGATGACTATGATTATGATTCTGTAGCTCTATAGGATTCCTCTACTACTTTACATGGTGATGATGTATTTAATGATACTCTGGACACTGATAGGATCATTGATACATCTTCAACCAGTCTTACTGTTGTTCCATTTATAACTTCTGATATTACATGCTTGATGGATTATGGGATCATAGATAAGGTATATGTTGACACTTGTATACAACCCTCCGAGTGGGAAATGGTGGAAAGCGGGAGACCCTAAGGCTGGACACGCCTCTGCTTATACTTCACTTTCATCAGAATAAGGCCTCAACATCAACTGTGATCACCGTACTCTTGGCTTGGGTACTTCAAGTGAACCATCTCCAATCGTCAAGAAGAATCTTTAAGGAGAAGAAGGAGAGAGCAATTCCTTAAGATGTGATTTCCACAATGAAATCTCCCTCCACATTTTGGGCCATAAGCCTGAAAGTACGTAGGTATCTCACTCAGAAAAGATCATGATTTAAGTGAACCAAATAAGGGGTCAAGCTAATGACCTAAATTAAGCACTTCTTGGGAGGCAACCCAAGTTCTTCTTCCTTGTCTTCATTTATGTTTTTAGTTCTATCAATTTTCCATTTAAGTTTTAATTATTTTTAGTTTCTTCATAATAACCCTAATCCCTCTTCTTAATTTTTTCATCTATTTTTTTTTGTAGGATTCTAAGTTGTGGAGGAGTGCAAATCACATATAGGGAAGTATCTTAAGAATATTAATGTCTCAACCATTTGGAGCCCATCACTTGGTAACTTCTCTACCTTCAAAATCATCTCTATATTTGTTAACCTCCGTAAGTGTACGAAAATATCGCAAGTAATATAAAAGATTATCATATCCACAGGGACTGGAATAAGCACTAAGAATATCTCAACGCGAATTAGCTAGACAACAAATCAATGGATTGACAAAGTCTAAGTGTAACTATGAAAATAAACAAAAGAATGAAAGAATAGGCAACAAGAATAAAGGCAATGATAAGGGATATTCTAGGAGTTTTGGTTTCTTTGTGATGTTATTAAATGTAAATGATCTACCAAATCTTATTCCTCAATTGTCCATCATTTGTAGAAGGTTGTCGGTTCTCTCTTGCAATAGACAACCGGCCTAGGGCTGAAATTTATACCTAAATGTGATCAAATAGGGATGAACCTATGTTGTCCTTACACGGGCTTGCTTGTCACATGCATCCCTCGGATAATCAACATAAGAATTCATCTCTCATCAAACGCATCTAGGTATAAAGATTAATGCATAAATCTACCCTACCCCCTTGAATGACCCTATTTCACCTTCAAGATCCTCCCTTAAACGTCCTTACACGGGCATGTTCCTGTCACGAAGATCCCTTGGGAAATCGAATGAGGAATTACCTCTGCAAGATCCACAAGATATCCAAACATTCAATCAAGCATGGTAATTAGGTCCTAATCACAACAATCCACACAAGATCAAATAGATACAAAAAGTACAAAATCATAGAAATAGGAAATTGACAAATCCACAAGAGTTTGCATACAATCACATTACATCAAACAAGAACAATGCATCAACAAGTCACTGAATAGAATCATGGCAAAAATCTACATAGTTTTACATCATTCATCACATCACAAATACTCCCTACATCCTAGATCTAGAGATCTACTCTATTGAAAAGAAAGAACATCCCCAAAACATAAATAAAAGCATACTTACAACCCTAGATTTGAGAAGAAGGGGAAGAAGAGATGCTTGCCGATGATTCCGATGTCTTGGGGATGCCTCCTTGCTCCGGAGATGGATGGATCGCCAAGGGATGAAGGAGAATGAAGCTCTAGGGTTTCCCCCTAAGGGTAGAACCCTTCCCCCAAGGATAGGGATGAAGTCCCAGATCCAAGATCTCAGATCTCCCAAGATGAGTCAAAGAATGTAGATCTTGACTCTTATATACCTCCTCCAAACTGCCCAAGAAAACCAGGAAAATAGGGGTCTAGTAAACCGGAATTTTCACTCACTAAACCAGGTTTTCTTGTGATTCACCATGAACCAAAGTTGTATCTCTTGAAATCATCTTCAATCTGATACTTGGATCGAGCCCTAGCTCCAACCGAGCCAAAAGTTATGGCGGTTCAAAGTTTGATCTGCAGTCTGGGCGGAGGTCCAATTGAACCAACGGTTGGGAGGTACGACCGTGCCATTTAGCATGGGCAGACAAGTCTCCCTCTCTGTTGGACCTGAAGAAAAGTTGTAGATCTTGAAGTCTGCTACGTTTTAGTATAAAGATCATCCAAAAACTCCAACTGAACGTAAAGTTATGGCTATTTTACGATTAGTCTGCAATCTGCCCAGAATTCAGCACAACTCTATTTTGGAGTGGCACGGCCCGTGTTCTTCGTCACACGACCGTGTGAGATACACACGGCCTCACATGGCTTCTTCTCTGGTTGAGTCACATGGCCATGTGGCACACACGGCCGTGGCATTTTTCTTCACTGCCGAGGCCACACGACCGTGTGGATTCACACGACCGTGGCCTTTCTCTCCTTTGGAAACTTGGCACGGCCGTGTGTTGCTTGGCCACGGGAAGCTTAGCACGGTCGTGAGGGACACACGGCCATGGCCTTCTTTACATCTGGTGCTGGAGCACGACCATGCCATTTGGCACGGCCAAGGAATGATATGGCCACACGGCCGTGTGGCATACACGACCCAAGCATGAATTCTTCCAGAGTTGCTCTCATGTGCGTTTTAGCTCCATTTTTGCTCCAAATAGTGTCCTATCAATCAAAACAAGCAAAGAGCAGATCTCCGAACAAAATATAATTGAAGTATGATATTATAATGAAATAGGGTGTAATAAACATAGATTATGCCAATGAAATACAAGTAGATGTACGTCAAAGCATGCATAAAAGTGTATATAATCTACGCACATCATACCCCTAGACTTAAACCTTTGCTTGTCCTCAAGCGAAACCCGGAATCTAGATTCATGTGGTTAAATAGTGCATCATAATCTCTAGCAAATCAATCTAATCCTATCAAATGATTTCATTGGTGAGTAAGATACAAAAGTAGTTTGAGTATGACCTAGGTAGTAGTCCTCCATGCTCAGTGCGAAAGTGGCCTATATTTATCAAATTTCAATCCCTAAGTCTAGTCAAGTCGTCATAAAATTGTGTTCCTTATACTTCCGGCGATAGGCACTTACCTGCCACACGCAAGGTTCGTTCCCCTCAAAAATGCTATGCATCGTCTACACAAGGTTTCAAAGGAATACTCAGTATCAAGAGAAACATAACATTCATTTTCCCAGTAACCTAACTCGGTCTCAAAGGAGTGAATTACTAGCTTCCACTCACGACAACTATTTTTTTATCCCTTATTTTTTTTCTCTTTTTTTTTCAATGTTTGCAAAGTATCAAACTTGAACAAACCTTCATTTTTTTTGGGATTGATTTTTTCAAATGAGCTTACATGATCTGAGTTTATCCAGTAACCCAAATGTAGTTGAGAGGTCACCATAGAAGTACAAGTACTAGTTCAATTCTATGAATCATGACTATTTTAAAGTTATTAACCATCAAAATAGGCATAGTGTATAGAGATCCTAAAATAAGGCCAATACTTAAACTCTTATAGTAAAACATTGCTCACTTCATGCTTATCATAGATAGAAAAAAGATAGATCACTAAACATACTAGCACCATAAGTAACCAATAAACCACATGGAATCTAGAATAAACATGCTAGTATT
Organism: Zingiber officinale; assembly: GCF_018446385.1. Taxonomy (NCBI): domain Eukaryota; kingdom Viridiplantae; phylum Streptophyta; class Magnoliopsida; order Zingiberales; family Zingiberaceae; genus Zingiber; species Zingiber officinale. Next base: position 72,592,723 of record NC_055987.1, on the reverse strand, counting down.
TTGCAATAAGGAACAAACAATCATGATATGATGAATGATGCAACTAGCAAAAAATTTATTATGCAAAATCTAAACTAAGCCAAATGCATCTAATGCATCCCCCCTAGACATAAACTTTTCATTATCCCAATGAAACCTAAAAATAATGTGGGGGAGATTAAAAGTAAGAGAAGTTACCAAATGATGAGCTCCAAATGGTTGGCATTCATGTTTTTAAAGATACTCCTCTATCCAATACTCACATTCCTCCACAACTTTGAAATCTACAAAATTAAGATAGACAAGAAAAATTAAGTAGAGGGTACATGTTTATTATAACGAAATGAAAATAGAAAGAACTAAAGACATGAATGAAAACAAAGAAAATGAACTTGAGTTGCCTCCCAAGAAGCGCTTGTTTAAGGTCATTAGCTCGACCACCTCATTAGATTCATCTAAATCTTGCTCTTGGAGGGGTAAGATATTTTAGAACCTTCTTACCAAGGGTTCTCAGTTTTTCAACAAATAAGCTCTCCTTCAAAGGTTCAACACTATCTTTACCTTGTGAACCCTGTGCAACATATGTCCTGCCACCATCATGCTCAAAAAAGAATTGATTAGTAACAATAGAAAAATGAATTGAAATTTGCCTTTTACCAATCAATAATGTAAGAAAATCATTGAGCATGGTTTGACATTGAGAAAAGGAAGGTTGTTGCTCAAGTGGTGGTCTTTCTAAAAGAGGTTATTCTTGAGACTTAGCTTCTATTGCACAAGCCCCTACACTCTCAACATCAACTAGTTCATGTAACGACCCGCCTCCTACTAACTAGGTTGTGAGGCCGATCGTTACATTAATCTGTGCTAACTATTCCATGACCATCATTAAATCTAAGTGCGGAAGCTGTACTAATCAAAATTTTGCTAAACTATTATCATTTCTTTATTCTATATGTGCTAGAGGGTGTAATCTAAGCTATTCATAATATATTTTACATCCCTCATGGTCAAGGAGCTGGACTAAAGGTTTCCCGACTGATTTCAGGCCTCCTAATCGATCCACAGATCGATTGGAATGGTTGAATCGATCCAGTGATCGATTCAGCCGGCTATTGTATGCGGGACTTGGGTTGGATCGATCCAGCACGCTACTGTGCTCGGGGCAATATTCTAGATCGATCGGCTGATCGATCCAGACTGGCCAATCAATCCAGTGATCGATCCCAGAGTCTTCTGTTCGCGACAGAATCTGCTGGATCGATCGGCTGATCGATCCAGAGGCCTACTGTTCGCGAGACGAGTTGCCCAGTCAATCCTTCGATCGATTGGAAACTCTCGAATCGATCAGCTGATCGATTCGAGTTTCTGATTTCGTGCCAAAGGTCTGATTTCAGCACTTGTTCGTGCCAAAATTACTTATAACAGTTCTAAACTAAATGCCAAACATTCTAACTTCACAAAAATAGCGTTCTAAACATGATAGGATGCATGATTAACTAATTCATAACACTTAACATACGAAGGTGCAACTAATAAAAGGCTAAAAGGTTTTAGTACTTAAAACAAGCTTGCTGAAATTCCCTAAGATCTCTATTCCAAGTTCCATCCACACACATCTTCATCGCATTGCCCTCCAGCCTCCGCTAGTCCATCTTTCCTTTACCTTTATCTGCAGTATAAGGAAAAGTATCTGTAAGCTTTCGCTTAGTAAGAAACCATCTACCTCACAAAAACATGCATTCGATGTAATATGCTTTTAAAACATGGTATTTGAAATATGTACGGATTAGACTAAAACATGGCATGCTATCATACATAAAAAATCAAAGCCAGTCATGACATACTATCATCTAAAGATGTGTAACAAAAGCTTAGCATAGAGCTATCATACATAATCATAGGAGAAAGAGTTGAGCTGAAACATGAACTGAGCTAATTCTAACAAATGCTAAAGCTGTACTGATTTCACCTAACTATTTTGTGAGAGTTTTAAAAAAATACATATATAATAGATGAAAATACTAATCATGCTGCTGATGGGCCCGACATCTATATGTGCTATGCGCGCATCCCTAACTAGACCCGGGTTTGCAAGTCCCGAATTTAGTAGGGTTACTAGGTTATCTAAACCTAGGGATGACTGTGGGAGCACAACCCAATGGATATCTAATCCAGTACAGTGCCACTGAGAAAGTAAAATACTGAACATAAGCTAATAAATCCTTGTCTTGCTTTTACTAGGTTGTCTAATCCTAGAACTAGGTTATCTAAACCTAGAGGCGACTGTGGGAGCCCACCCATTGGACATTTAGTCCTGTAAAAGCTGGAGCAAGACTAAATAAGCTATAAAATGCTTCTATTGCATTTATCTCAGCTACTAAAATGCCTAAGTGGCATTTTTCTGTGCTAAACAATTTAATCAAACACTTGGTATGCGCTAATTCGCATCCTTTGTGTCGGTATTCTACATATTACTAAACTAATACATAAAAATCCACACGGAAGCTACTTATACTGCAGGTGAGGGGTTTCTTACCTCATGCTCGGATTTTCTTACGGTTCTAATCGCTAGATCTCCGGAGGAGACGATCCTTTCGATGATCTTCTCGCGTCTACGCGTTCCTCTCGCGGAGGGGAGCGTCCTCGTGTCGGAGTCATCGCCGGAGGGTGCTCCTAGCCTAGGGGACGGAACCCTAGCCTTTGCTTGTGGTTGGCGCCGAGAGAAGAAGAGGAAGGGAGAGGGGTCGACGGGATTAGGTTGAGGAGAAGAGAAGTCTCGTTAAAAATTATCTCCTCACTAATTAATTCCCTATTTATATCAAGTGGGTATTCGGCCCTACTTAAACTTAAATATAAATGTTTCCCTTTCCTTTCAGCACGGCCTTGCTGGGTTCACTTGGTTACCATGGTTCACCATAAGTCATAGGACCCAATAAGTCTCTGGTTCAATTCCCGCCTAGGCTATTTTCGTTTTCTATTTATTTTTGCTACTTTCGCTACTCTAAAAATTCTGTAAAAATATCCTAAAATTCCAGAAAAATCATAGAATATTTCTAAAATAGTTTTGAGAATTTTTGGGCATTAAAATCCCCCATACCTTATAAAAAGTTCATCCTCGAACTTAGAATAACTCTGGGTACTTCTGTCTTATGCTGGCTTCTGTCTCCCAAGTTGCCTCTTCTGCTGTGTGACTGTGCCAAATAACTTTGACTAATGGTACTTCCTTGTTCCGTGATTTCTTAACTGCTCGGTCTATTATCTGAATAAGCCGATTATCATAGCTGAGGTCTTCGCGGATCTGTACCGACTGGGCCTCAATCACCTGGGTGGCATCTGGGATATGCTTCTTCAGCATAGAGACATGAAATACATTGTGGACAGCTGACATTTCCTGGGGTAGCTCTAGCTCATATGCTACCTTGCCCACTCTTCTGCTGATAAGGTATGGTCCCACATATCTGGGACTTATCTTGCCCTTCTTCCCAAAACGCATTACTCCCTTCATGGGAGCTACTATGAGGAACACTGAATCCCCAACTGAGAACTCTAAAGGTCTGCGCCGTGTATCAGCATAGCTTTTCTGGCGGCTCTGAGCTGTGTCTATCCTCTGGCGGATCTACTGTATAGCTGCTGTGGTGTCTACTACTAGATCTGTCTGAAGCTCTAGTTCTTTCTGTTCACCACTCTCATACCAGCAGATTGGAGATCTACACCTCCGCCCGTAGAGAGCCTCGTAAGGTGCCATACCGATAGTGGCCTGATAGCTGTTGTTGTATGCAAATTCTGCTAGACTCAGATATTTGCACCAACTTCCTTTGAAATCTAGGGCACATGCTCGGAGCATATCTTCAAGTACCTGATTTACCCGCTCCGTCTGTCCATCTGTCTGAGGATGGAAAGCTGTGCTGAACTTTAACTTCATGCCCAAAGCTGACTGTACACACTCCCAGAAGTGTGATGTGAACCTACTGTCTCTGTCTGATATAATGGTTCGTGGGACTCCATGTAATCTAACGATCTCCTTGAGATACAACTGCGCTAGCTTTTCCATGGAGTAGGATATCCTGATAGCTAAGAAGTGGCCTGATTTAGTCAACCTGTCGACTATTACCCAGATGGTATCGAAACCATTCGTGGTTCTGGGTAGTCCCACTATGAAATCCATAGAAATGTCATCCCTCTTCCATTCTGGGATTTGAATAGGCTGCAAAACTCCTCTTGGTCTCTGATGTTCTGCCTTAACCCTCTGACAGGTTAGGCAGGTGCTAACATATCGAGCGATGTCTCTCTTCATCCCAGGCCACCAAAAACGTTTCTTCAAGTCTTGGTACATTTTGGTGGAGCCAGGATGCATCGCATAGGGAGTCTTGTGAGCCTCATCTAAAATCTTCCTTCTGAGTTCCTCTTGATCTGGAACACATAATCTGTCGCCAAAGTACAACACCCCGCTAGCGGACACTCTGAATTCTCCACTTTCTGTTTCTGCTAATCCTTGCTTGATTTTCTGAATTTCAGGATCCTGCTCCTGAGCTATTTGGATGTCACCAAGCAAGGTAGACTCTAATGTCATAGTAGAGAGCTGTCCGACTATGAGTTCGAGACCGAAATCTATGATCTCTTTCTGTAGGGGCGGTGACATGGCTGCTAAAGATAATAGGGCAGCACTGGACTTTCTGCTAAGTGCGTCTGCTACCCTATTGGCTTTCCCTGGGTGGTAGAGGATATCTATATCATAGTCTTTGACCAGCTCTAGCCACCTGTGCTGTCGCATATTTAGATCCTTCTGAGTGAAGAAGTACTTCAGACTCTGATGATCTGTATACACTCTACACTGAGCTCCATACAAGTAATGTCTCCAAATTTTGAGAGCGAACACCACTGCTACAAGCTCAAGGTCATGAGTAGGATAGTTCTTCTCATAATCCTTGAGTTGTCAGGAGGCGTAGGCGATTACCTTGCCATCTTGCATCAACACTGCTCCTAGTCCCAACTTAGAGGCATCACTATAAATGTCAAAGCTATCTGTGTTCTCGGGTACAGCTAGAATAGGTGCACTAGTCAGTCTTCGTTTTAGCTCGCTGAAGTTGTTCTCACAGTCCTCTGTCCACTGAAATTTTCTGTTCTTTCTGGTGAGAGCTGTCAGTGGGGAGGTTATTCTGGAGAAGTCCACTACAAATTTCCGGTAATAACCTGCTAATCCCAGAAAACTTCTGATCTCGCTAGCGTTCTTGGGTCTTTTCTAGTTACTCACAGCTTCTATCTTACTGGGGTCTACCATGGTACCATCCCTTAAGATGATGTTGATGGTTGCTACTCGGAAAACCTAGAGGTTCCACTGTACAAAAATTTTGTACAAAGGTCTGAACCTTTTTCCTAGCTACCATGTGTTCTTTTAAATTAAATTTTGGATCGCCTGCGGAACTTAACACGTTTGATCCAAAACTTAATCTATTTGTTCTTTTAGGTTTTAACTTGGATCTCCTGTGGAACTTAACACGTTCGACCCAAGTCTCCTTAAGTTATTAATTCCATTAAATACTAATTTCCATAAAAGGTTCCCAGTACTGACGTGGTGAGGCACATGGCCTTCTTGGATATGGGAGCAACCACCACCGACTAGACAAAACCTTTAATAGAAAGCTAATATTTAATTTCCTAAAATAACTTTAGGTTAACCAAAGAGAACAATCAAATCACAAGGAAAAGAAAGAAAACAAAAGAACACAACATCGAAAAACATATTCGAAATACTAGATCATAAGCCTCTTGTATTTGGTATTATTTCCATAAATAACTAGCATGATGCGGAAATAAAAATTACTAATTATACCTTGTAGAAAAACCTCTTGATCTTCTACCGTATTCCTCTTCTAACCTCGGACGTTGTGTGGGCAACGATCTACGAAGATGAGAAACCACCAACCACCTTCTTCTCCTCCAAGCAAGGTTCGGCCACAAAGGAAGAACTTTACCAAAGAAGAAAATCAAAATACTAACCAAGCTCCAAGAGATGCTAACTTTCTCTCCTTCTTCTTCTTCTTCTCCAAGTAGTATCCGGCCACCACAAGAACTCCAAGAGAGATGAAGTGTTCGGCCACCACAAGAGGAAGAGAGGGAGAGGGTAATGGCCGGCCACAACACCAAGGAAAAAGGGAGAGAAAACAATAGAGGTTGTCTCATGAAGGCACCCCTACCCCTTCTTTTATATTCCTTGGCCTAGGCAAATTAGGAAATTTAATTACAATAAATTTTCCTTAATTTCCTTGACTTGATTTAATTGAGAGAAATAAAATAAAATTTCCCAAATCAATTTCAAGTGGCCGGCCACATCATTGGAAAACAAAAGAGGACAAGTTTTAATCAACAATTAAAACTTCCTAATTTGTTTCCGGAAATTTTAAAAAATAAAATTTCTCTTTAAAATCTCTTCATGGTTAATAAAAGGAAATATCTAAAATTTTAATTTTATTAACATGTGAATAATTTTAAAGAGAAAATAAAACATCTCTCAATCTACAAATAAGGAAAGAGATCTAATCTCTTTCTTTAATCTTTGTAAATCTTTTACAAGAGAGATATTTTAATTCTAATTCTCTTTAAATTATATCTTCCACATTATAATAAAAATTAAAATTAAATTTATTTTTAATTTTATTTGGCCGGCCCTACTAGCTTGGGTTCAAGCTAGGGCCGACCATATACCTAGGCAGGCCCTAGCTTGGTTCCCAAGCTAGCTTGGCGCCCCTTATTGGTGGGTATAGAAGGTGGGTATAGGTGGGTATAGAACTCTATAAATAAGAGGCTACGATAGGGACCGAGAGGAGGAATTGGTTTTGGTCTCCGATAAAATTAGCATCCCGTGTTCGCCCAACACACAACTTAATTTTATCAATGATAATTCATTCCACTAGAGAACTATCATTGAACTACCGCACCAATCCCAAATTACATTTTGGGCTCCTTCTTATTATGAGTGTGTTAGTCTCCTGTGTTTAAGATATCGAATGTCCACTAATTAAGTGAGTTACCGACAACTCATTTAATTAATATCTAAGTCCAAGAGTAGTACCACTCAACCTTATTGTCATGTCGGACTAAGTTCACTGCAGGGTTTAACATGACAATCTTTATGAGCTCCTCTTGAGGACATTATCAACCTAGTATCTCTAGGACACAGTTTCCTTCTATAATCAACAACACACACTATAAGTGATACCATTTCCCAACTTATCGGGTTTATTGATTCAACGAACTAAATCTCACCCATTGATAAATTAAAGAAATAAATATCAAATATATGTGCTTGTTATTATATTAGGATTAAGAGCACACACTTCCATAATAACTGAGGTCTTTGTTCCTTTATAAAGTCAAGTATAAAAGAAACGACCTCAAATGGTCCTACTCAATACACTCTGAGTGTACTAGTGTAATTATATAGTCAAGATAAACTAATACCTAATTACACTACGACCTTCTAATGGTTTGTTCCTTTTCCATTTTGGTCGTGAGCTATTGTTTATAATTTATAAGGTACTGATAACATCATCTTCTGTATGTGACACCACATACTATGTTATCTACAATATAAATTAAATGAACAACTACAAACAAATGTAGACAATTAGACCAAATGTGATTCTTTATTCATAATAAATGTTTACAAAGCTTAGGCTTTCAGTATACATTCCAACAATCTCCCACTTATACTAATGACTAAGCTGCCATATCTTCTACCATACATCTGATTCCCATTCCCTCCACATGCAGATCGAAAGCTTTCGCCGGAAGGGCCTTAGTGAAAGGATCTGCCAGGTTATCCGCTGATGCAATCTTGGCGATGACAACTTCTTCTCGCTTCACAATATCTCGTATCAGGTGGTACTTGCGCTCTATATGTTTACTTGCCTTATGAGCTCGTGGTTCCTTCGAGTTTGCAACTGCACCACTATTATCACAATAAATTGTGATGATTTTGGGCAAACCAGGAATCACATCTAAGTCCATTAGAAATTTCCTGAGCCATACTGCTTCTTTAGCTGCCTTAGAGGCTGCTATATATTCAGCTTCCATGGTTGAGTCCGAAACGCATTTCTGCTTAACACTCCTCCATGAAATGGCTTCACCTCCTAAAGTAAACACATAGCCTGATGTAGACTTACTGTTATCCCTATCTGATTGGAAATCAAATCCATGTAAGGAGCAGATCGTCTGCTTGGTAAACTAGCATATAATCTCTAGTCCTTCTCAGGTACTTCAATATATGCTTTACCGCAGTCCAATGTCCTTGTCCAGGGTTACTCTGATATCTGCTGACCATGCCCACGGCAAAACAGATATCAGGTCTCGTACATAGCATTGCATACATTAGGCTTCCTACAGCGGAAGCATAAGGAACTGCTTTCATGTCCTCTATCTCTTTTGATGTCTTTGGAGACATCTCTTTAGATAGAGCTACTCCATGTCTAAAAGGTAAGAAACCTTTCTTGGAATCCTGCATGCTAAAACGAGCAAGGATTGTATCTATATATGAAGCTTGGGATAGACACATCATTCTTTTCTTACGATCCCTTATAACTTTGATCCCAAGAATGTGTGCACATTCTCCTAAGTCCTTCATATCAAATTGTTTGGACAACCATACCCTTACGTCTGATAATACCTTGACATTGTTGCCAATTAACAAAATATCATCTACGTATAGTACAAGAAATACCACCACGTTTCCGTTACACTTCTTATATACACAAGACTCATCCGGACTTTGAATAAATCCATATGACTGAATTACTTCATTAAACTGGATGTTCCAAGACCTTGAAGCTTGCTTCAGTCCATAAATGGACCGATTGAGCTTGCACACTAGATGCTGTTTGCCTTTTTCAATGAACCCTTCTGGTTGCTTCTTATGGATGTTCTCTTCAAGACTTCCATTAAGGAAAGCTGTCTTGACATCCATTTGCCAAATCTCATAATCCATATGAGCAGCAATGGATAAGAGTATCCGGATAGACTTAAGCATGGCTACTGGTGAAAAGGTCTCCTCATAATCGATTCCCTCTTTTTGAGTGTACCCTTTTGCAACAAGCCTAGCTTTGAAGGTTTCTACCTTCCCGTCTGACCCTCTTTTCCTTTTGTAGATCCACTTGCATCCAACGGCTTTTACACCATCAGGTGGTTCTACAAGCTCCCAAACCTTATTAGAGTACATGGACTCTATTTCAGAATTCATTGCCTTTTGCCAAGATGCTGCATCTATATCTTGGAGTGCTTCATCATATGACGAGTTCATGTTTACCAGGGATCAAGTCCAAGACTCTCCCAAAACATGAATCTTCAGTGCCTCACAACCCTCCCACTACGACGAGTCTGTTGTTGTGTATCATGTGTGACACGTGTTGCGCTCTTGTGGTACTTCATCTTGTCCTGTACTGAAGTAGACATGTCCTCTCTAAGTTCTTCTAAAACAACTTTACTACTGGGCTTGTGATCCATTATATAGTCTTCTTCTAAAAACTGGGCATTGGTGCTAACAATGACCTTCTGGTCTTTAGGACTATAAAATAAACCACCTTTCGTTCCTTTGGGATATCGTACAAACACGCGAACTTCTGTACGAGATTCTAACTTATCAGTATCTGGTTTCAGCACATGTGCTGGACTACCCCAAATTCGAATATGTCTTAGACTGGGTTTCGCCCATTCAACAATTCTATGGGAGTAGAAGAAACTGATTTAGAAGGTACTAAGTTCAGAACGTATACTGCTGTTTCCAGAGCATATCCCCAAAACGAATTTGGTAATTCTGAATAACTCATCATCGATCTAACCATTTCCATAAGAGTCCTATTCCTTCATTCTGCTACACCATTCTGTTGGGGTGTTCAAGGTGTAGACAATTGGGATTGAATCCCAGCCTCTGATAAGTAATTCCTAAACTCTCCTAAGAGGTATTCGCCACCACGATCAGATCGTAGTGTCTTGATACTTTTACCTAGTCGTTTCTCCACATCAGCCTTGTATTCTTTGAACTTATCAAAGCACTCAGACTTGCGGCGCATTAGGTAAATGTATCCATATCTTGAATAATCGTCTATGAAAGAGACAAAATATTCAAAACCTCCTCTTGCCTGGACAGACATAGGACCACACAAATCAGAGTGAACCAACTCTAACACTTCTTTGGCTCTATACCCCTTGGCCTTGAACGGCCTCTTGGTCATTTTACCTTCCAAGTAGGATTCACAAGTTGGAAAATTTTCCAACTCTAATGAACCCAAAAGTCCATCGGCTATAAGCCTCTGAATCCTACTTAAGTTAATATGACCAAGCCTTAGATGCCAAAGATATGCTTGGTTCATTTCCGAAGGTTCTTTTCTCTTATTAGAATTAGAAGATGAGTTATAAATTTCCATGTTTTGCTTTGTGGAAGAAATTGGATTTAAAGTATACAAATTGCCAACTAATGCACCAGAACAGATAATCACTTTATTTCTTTTAATAACTACATCGTTACTGAAAGAAACTGAATATCCATCTAAAAACAGTTTAGAAACTGAAATTAAATTCTTTCTAAAACTAGGTACATAAAGACAATTTCTTAAAACCAAATTCCTATTTCTACTAAAAGATAAGTAGACGTCTCCCACTGCAACAGCTGCCACCTTAGTAGCATTGCCCATGTAGACGGTAATTTCTCCTTCAGATAGTCGTCGGGTTTCCTGGAACCCCTGCAAGGAATTGCAGACATGATCAGTGGCTCCCGTATCTACACACCAGGTGCTGGTAGATAACACCGCTAAACATGTTTCAACAACTAGAGTATGAGATATACCTTTGTTTTGGTTCCTACGAGGACAGTCCGCCTTCCAATGTACTGCCTGCTTACAGATGAAGCACTTGCCCTTCGGCTTCTTCATTCCATCTTTAAATCCCGTACTCTAAGATTTATTCACTTTCTTTGCTGAACCAGCTTGTTTCTTCTTCTTCTTTCCTTTCGGTTTAGAAGTAGAACCATTTTCAGCATAGTGAATTTGAGCATTGTGACGAAATAATCCTTCTGCTGCTTGAAGTTCTGTCAGTAGTTCCGCTAATGAATAAACCCTCTTATTCATATTATAGTTCAGGCGAAACTGCTCAAAACTTCTAGGTAGCGTTTGGAGGATCATATCGATCTGGGTTTCCCCATCAATTTCTCCTCCAAGGATCTGTATCTCGTTCAGATAAGCCATCATCTTTAGGATATGATCCCTTACAGGAGTACCCTCTTGCATGGTGGCTGTCATTATCTTTCTCATGACTTCTTGCCTAGAAGCCCTATCTTGATGACCAAAGAGTTCCTTGAGATTGTTCATAATATCATAGGCTGTTGGTAAATCTTGATGCTGATGTTGCAATACATTTGACATTGAAGCCAAAATGTAACACCGCGCCATCTCATCTGCTTTTACCCATTTCCTATGATATTCAATCTCCTCTTGGGTAGATTCACCAATAGGTGCATCAGGACAATGCTCGGTCAGTACATATTTTTTCAGCAGTAAGAACAATGTCCATGTTTCTTTTCCAATCTATGTAGTTTGGTCCAGTAAGTCTATTCTGTTGAAGTATGATGGACAGTGGGTTGAAAGACATCCTAAGAATCACAAATAACTTTTGGTCAGAACTCTAAATTTAGAATAATATTGATTCCTCAAACAATACTATTTTAAATTAACCAACACCTCATAACACCGTGAATTTTGTATGCCACGTTAGTGTGGACGTATACAAATTCAACATTTGTAAAAGGAGGGTTTTAACCCATTAATTTTATTATCTAGTCAACCTAACTTTTTGACAAATAAAATTAATAGTTGGTATCATTTGGTCACACAAATAATAGCAGTGACTCCGTTAGGGAGGATACTATTAGATGTGTCTAAGGGTATACCATTACTTGACACTAAGTCCATTAATAAGATTATGCCCCTTCCGTTGGGGAAGATCACACGCTCTTAATTAACTTCCTATAGTCATCCAAAAATGGAAGTCTGTTCTAGTGATCCGCAAACAAGCTCATCCGTTATGGAGGAAGGCACTCAGAGCCAACGCGCAAGCTTGTTTGCATCACTTACAAACCAGTAATGGAGACCATGGGATTTATTTAAAAATCCCTCTCCCACTTAGTTATTTATAAATGAGGAATTTTAACTATGCTAGCCTACTTAAACTTGTAAACTAACATACACACACAGCACAATATAAAAGCAATAAATAGAAAATTTAATTTTCAACTAATATGGCTTTTATCTCTAATTGTCCTCCGTGTGTTGTCATCCCAAGCTGCTGCCATATTTGGCCACCGCCACTGGGTCTAGCTGTCGCATCCATCTTGCTCCTAGTTCCGCTGCGCCTCTGGTCCTTAGAAGGTTCCACGCTTTGCAAGATTCGATCCGCGACATAAATAGAATTTTACATTTTTGATCCTATATTCCATAAAAGGAATGTACATGTATCTAGATCAAAAATAAAATCCTAATAAAACTAAATACAGCTCCTGCTGTATTTTAATACAATCATGCACACACATATAAATTGCCCTTGACATGTCCAAGGGTCCAATAACACACATAATTAACTAAAAGCCATAATAGTTGGATCCTGCATCCACAAAGTTAGCACATCCTACTATTATCCTGCCTAAATTATGTATGACATGTGCATAATTAAACTAAATACCAAATACACAGAGGCAAAACCCTAGCTCTGATACCAATTGATGGTTACTACTCGGAAAACCTAGAGGTTCCACTGTACAAAAATTTTGTACAAAGGTCTGAACCTTTTTCCTAGCTACCATGTGTTCTTTTAAATTAAATTTTGGATCGCCTGCGGAACTTAACACGTTTGATCCAAAACTTAATCTATTTGTTCTTTTAGGTTTTAACTTGGATCTCCTGCGGAACTTAACACGTTCGACCCAAGTCTCCTTAAGTTATTAATTCCATTAAATACTAATTTCCATAAAAGGTTCCCATTACTGATGTGGCGAGGCACATGGCCTTCTTGGATATGGGAGCAACCACCACCGACTTGACAAAACCTTTAATAGAAAGCTAATATTTAATTTCCTAAAATAACTTTAGGTTAACCAAAGAGAACAATCAAATCACAAGGAAAAGAAAGAAAACAAAAGAACACAACATCGAAAAACATATTCGAAATACTAGATCATAAGCCTCTTGTATTTGGTATTATTTCCATAAATAACTAGCATGATGCGGAAATAAAAATTACTAATTATACCTTGTAGAAAAACCTCTTGATCTTCTACCGTATTCCTCTTCTAACCTCGGACGTTGTGTGGGCAACGATCTACCAAGATGAGAAACCACCAACCACCTTCTTCTCCTCCAAGCAAGGTTCGGCCACAAAGGAAGAACTTTACCAAAGAAGAAAATCAAAATACTAACCAAGCTCCAAGAGATGCTAACTTTCTCTCCTTCTTCTTCTTCTTCTCCAAGTAGTATCCGGCCACCACAAGAACTCCAAGAGAGATGAAGTGTTCGGCCACCACAAGAGGAAGAGAGGGAGAGGGTAATGGCCGGCCACAACACCAAGGAAAAAGGGAGAGAAAACAATAGAGGTTGTCTCATGAAGGCACCCCTACCCCTTCTTTTATATTCCTTGGCCTAGGCAAATTAGGAAATTTAATTACAATAAATTTTCCTTAATTTCCTTGACTTGATTTAATTGAGAGAAATAAAATAAAATTTCCCAAATCAATTTCAAGTGGTCGGCCACATCATTGGAAAACAAAAGAGGACAAGTTTTAATCAACAATTAAAACTTCCTAATTTGTTTCCGGAAATTTTAAAAAATAAAATTTCTCTTTAAAATCTCTTCATGGTTAATAAAAGGAAATATCTAAAATTTTAATTTTATTAACATGTGAATAATTTTAAAGAGAAAATAAAACATCTCTCCAATCTACAAATAAGGAAAGAGATCTAATCTCTTTCTTTAATCTTTTGTAAATCTTTTACAAGAGAGATATTTTAATTCTAATTCTCTTTAAATTATATCTTCCACATTATAATAAAAATTAAAATTAAATTTCTTTTTTAATTTATTTTGGCCGGCCCTACTAGCTTGGGTTCAAGCTAGGGCCGGCCACCCAATAATATACCTAGGCCGGCCCTAGCTTGGTTCCCAAGCTAGCTTGGCCGGCCCCTTATTGGTGGGTATAGAAGGTGAGTATAGGTGGGTATAGAACTCTATAAATAAGAGGCTACGATAGGGACCGAGAGGAGGAATTGGTTTTGGTCTCCTGATAAAATTAAGCATCCCGTGTTCGCCCCGAACACACAACTTAATTTTATCAATGATAATTCATTCCACTAGAGAACTATCATTGAACTACCGCACCAATCCCAAATTACATTTTTGGGCTCCTTCTTATTATGAGTGTGTTAGTCTCCCTGTGTTTAAGATATCGAATGTCCACTAATTAAGTGAGTTACTGACAACTCATTTAATTAATATCTAAGTCCAAGAGTAGTACCACTCAACCTTATTGTCATGTCGGACTAAGTCCACCTGCAGGGTTTAACATGACAATCTTTATGAGCTCCTCTTGAGGACATTATCAACCTAGTATCTCTAGGACACAGTTTCCTTCTATAATCAACAACACACACTATAAGTGATACCATTTCCCAACTTATCGGGTTTATTGATTCAACGAACTAAATCTCACTCATTGATAAATTAAAGAAATAAATATCAAATATATGTGCTTGTTATTATATTAGGATTAAGAGCACACACTTCCATAATAACTGAGGTCTTTGTTCCTTTATAAAGTCAGTATAAAAGAAACGACCTCAAATGGTCCTACTCAATACACTCTGAGTGTACTAGTGTAATTATATAGTCAAGATAAACTAATACCTAATTACACTACGACCTTCTAATGGTTTGTTCCTTTTCCATTTTGGTCGTGAGCTACTGTTTATAATTTATAAGGTACTGATAACATCATCTTCTGTATGTGACACCACATACTATGTTATCTACAATATAAATTAAATGAACAACTACAAACAAATGTAGACAATTAGACCAAATGTGATTCTTTATTCATAATAAATGTTTACAAAGCTTAGGCTTTCAGTATACATTCCAACAATCTCCCACTTATACTAATGACTAAGCTACCATATCTTCTACCATACATCTGATTCCCATTCCCTCCACATGCAGATCGAAAGCTTTCGCCGGAAGGGCCTTAGTGAAAGGATCTGCCAGGTTATCCGCTGATGCAATCTTGGCGATGACAACTTCTCCTCGCTTCACAATATCTCGTATCAGGTGGTACTTGCGCTCTATATGTTTACTTGCCTTATGAGCTCGTGGTTCCTTTGAGTTTGCAACTGCACCACTATTATCACAATAAATTGTGATGATTTTGGGCAAACCAGGAATCACATCTAAGTCCATTAGAAAGTTCCTGAGCTATACTGCTTCTTTAGCTGCCTTAGAGGCTGCTACATATTCAGCTTCCATGGTTGAGTCCGAAACGCATTTCTGCTTAACACTCCTCCATGAAATGGCTCCACCTCCTAAAGTAAACACATAGCCTGATGTAGACTTACTGTTATCCCTATCTGATTGGAAATCTGAATCCGTGTAACCCACAGGGAGCAGATCGTCTGCTTGGTAAACTAGCATATAATCTCTAGTCCTTCTCAGGTACTTCAATATATGCTTTACCGTAGTCCAATGTCCTTGTCCAGGGTTACTCTGATATCTGCTGACCATGCCCACGGCAAAACAGATATCAGGTCTTGTACATAGCATTGCATACATTAGGCTTCCTACAGCGGAAGCATAAGGAACTGCTTTCATGTCCTCTATCTCTTTTGATGTCTTTGGAGACATCTCTTTAGATAGAGCTACTCCATGTCTAAAAGGTAAGAAACCTTTCTTGGAATCCTGCATGCTAAAACGAGCAAGGATTGTATCTATATATGAAGCTTGGGATAGACACATCATTCTTTTCTTACGATCCCTTATAACTTTGATCCCAAGAATGTGTGCACATTCTCCTAAGTCCTTCATATCAAATTGTTTGGACAACCATACCCTTACGTCTGATAATACCTTGACATTGTTGCCAATTAACAAAATATCATCTACGTATAGTACAAGAAATACCACCACGTTTCCGTTACACTTCTTATATACACAAGACTCATCCGGACTTTGAATAAATCCATATGACTGAATTACTTCATTAAACTGGATGTTCCAAGACCTTGAAGCTTGCTTCAGTCCATAAATGGACCGATTGAGCTTGCACACTAGATGCTCTTTGCCTTTTTCAATGAACCCTTCTAGTTGCTTCATATGGATGTTCTCTTCAAGACTTCCATTAAGGAAAGCTGTCTTGACATCCATTTGCCAAATCTCATAATCCATATGAGCAGCAATGGATAAGAGTATCCGGATAGACTTAAGCATGGCTACTGGTGAAAAGGTCTCCTCATAATCGATTCCCTCTTTTTGAGTGTACCCTTTTGCAACAAGCCTAGCTTTGAAGGTTTCTACCTTCCCGTCTGACCCTCTTTTCCTTTTGTAGATCCACTTGCATCCAATGGCTTTTACACCATCAGGTGGTTCTACAAGCTCCCAAACCTTATTAGAGTACATGGACTCTATTTCAGAATTCATTGCCTTTTGCCAAGATCTTGCATCTATATCTTGGAGTGCTTCATCATAAGGATCGTGTTCATGTTTACCGGGATCAAGTCCAAGACTCTCCCAAAAATTGAATCTTCTGCCTCACAACCCTCCCACTACGACGAGGCAATCGTGGTTGTGTATCATGTGTGACACGTGTTGCGGTCTCTTGTGGTACTTCATCTTGTCCTGTTATTGAAGTAGACATGTCCTCTCTAAGTTCTTCTAAAACAACTTTACTCTGGGCTTGTGATCCATTATATAGTCTTCTTCTAAAAGCGGGCATTGGTGCTAACAATGACCTTCGGTCTTAGGACTATAAAATAAACCACCTTCGTTCCTTTGGGATATCCTACAAACACGCGAACTTATGACGAGATTCTAACTTATCAAGATCTGGTTTCAGACATGTGCACTACCCCAAATCCGAATATGTCTTAGACTGGGTTTTTGCCCATTCTACAATTCTATGGGAGTAGAAGAAACTGATTTAGAAGGTACTAAGTTCAGAACGTATACTGCTTTTTCCAGAGCATATCCCCAAAACGAATTTGGTAATTCTGAATAACTCATCATCGATCTAACCATTTCCATAAGAGTCCTATTCCTTCGTTCTGCTACACCATTCTGTTGGGGTGTACCAGGTGCAGACAATTGTGATTGAATCCCGATTTCTGATAAGTAATTCCTAAACTCTCCTAAGAGGTATTCGCCACCACGATCAGATCGTAGTGTCTTGATACTTTTACCTAGTCGTTTCTCCACATCAGCCTTGTATTCTTTGAACTTATCAAAGCACTCAGACTTGCGGCGCATTAGGTAAATGTATCCATATCTTGAATAATCGTCTATGAAAGAGACAAAATATTCAAAACCTCCTCTTGCCTGGACAGACATAGGACCACATAAATCAGAGTGAACCAACTCTAACACTTCTTTGGCTCTATACCCCTTGGCCTTGAACGGCCTCTTGGTCATTTTACCTTCCAAGTAGGATTCACAAGTTGGAAAATTTTCCAACTCTAATGAACCCAAAAGTCCATCGGCTATAAGCCTCTGAATCCTACTTAAGTTAATATGACCAAGCCTTAGATGCCAAAGATATGCTTGGTTCATTTCCGAAGGTTGTTTTCTCTTATTAGAATTAGAAGATGAGTTATAAATTTCCATATTTTGCTTTGTGGAAGAAATTGGATTTAAAGTATATAAATTGCCAACTAATGCACCAGAACAGATAATCACTTTATTTCTTTTAATAACTACATCGTTACTAAAAGAAACTGAATATCCATCTAAAAACAGTTTAGAAACTGAAATTAAATTCTTTCTAAAACTGGGTACATAAAGACAATTTCTTAAAACCAAATTCCTATTTCTACTAAAAGATAAGTAGACGTCTCCCACTGCAACAGCTGCCACCTTAGTAGCATTGCCCATGTAGACGGTAATTTCTCCTTCAGATAGTCGTCGGGTTTCCTGGAACCCCTGCAAGGAATTGCAGACATGATCAGTGGCTCCCGTATCTACACACCAGGTGCTGGTAGATAACACCGCTAAACATGTTTCAACAACTAGAGTATGAGATATACCTTTGTTTTGGTTCCTACGAGGACAGTCCGCCTTCCAATGTCCTGCCTGCTTACAGATGAAGCACTTGCCCTTCGGCTTCTTCATTCCAGCTTTAAATCCCATACTCTGAGATTTATTCACTTTCTTTGCTGAACTAGCTTGTTTCTTCTTCTTCTTTCCTTTCGGTTTAGAAGTAGAACCATTTTCAGCATAGTGAATTTGAGCATTGTGACGAAATAATCCTTCTGCTGCTTGAAGTTCTGTCAGTAGTTCCCCTAATGAATAAATCCTCTTATTCATATTATAGTTCAGGCGGAACTGCTCAAAACTTCTAGGTAGCGTTTGGAGGATCATATCGATCTGGGTTTCCCCATCAATTTCTCCTCCAAGGATCTGTATCTCGTTCAGATAAGCCATCATCTTTAGGATATGATCCCTTACAGGAGTACCCTCTTGCATGGTGGCTGTCATTATCTTTCTCATGGCTTCTTGCCTAGAAGCCCTATCCTGATGACCAAAGAGTTCCTTGAGATTGTTCATAATATCATAGGTTGTTGGTAAATCTTGATGCTGATGTTGCAATACATTTGACATTGAAGCCAAAATGTAACACCGCGCCATCTCATCTACTTTTACCCATTTCCTATGATATTCAATCTCCTCTTGGGTAGATTCACCAGTAGGTGCTTCAGCGTCTGTCAGTACATATTTATAGCTTTCAGCAGAAGAACAATGTCCAGGTTTCTTTTCCAATCTATGTAGTTGGTCCGAGTAAGTCTATTCTATAGTATGATGGATAGGGTTGAAAGACATCCTAAGAATCACAAATAACTTTTGGTCGAACTCTAAATTTAGAATAATATTGATTTCTCAAACAATACTATTTTAAATTAAACAACACCTCATAACACCGTGAATTTTGTATGCCACGTTAGTGTGGACGTATACAAATTCAACATTTGTAAAGGAGGGTTTTAACCCATTAATTTTATTATCTTGTCAACCTAACTTTTGACAAATAAAATTAATAGTTGGTATCATTGGTCACACAAATAATAGCGGTGACTCCGTTAGGGAGGATACTATTAGATGTGTCTAAGTGTATACCATTACTTGACACTAAGTCCATTAATAAGATTATGCCCTTCCGTTGGGGAAGATCACACGCTCTTAATTAACTTCCTATAGTCATCCAAAATGGAAGTCTGTTCTAGTGATCCGCAAACAAGCTCATCCGTTATGGAGGAAGGCACTCGAGCCAACGCGCAAGCTTGTTTGCATCACTTACAAACCAATAATGGAGACCATGGGATTTATTTAAAATCCTCTCCCACTTAGTTATTTATAAATGAGGAATTTTAACTATGCTAGCCTACTTAAACTTGTAAACTAACATGCACACACAGCACAATATAAAAGCAATAAATAGAAAATTTAAATTTCAACTATTATGGCTTTTATCTCTAATTGTCCTCCGTGTGTTGTCATCCCAAGCTGCTGCCATATTTGGCCACCGCCACCGGGTCTAGCTGTCGCATCCATCTTGCTCCTAGTTCCGCTGCGCCTCTGGTCCTTAGAAGGTTCCACGCTTTGCAAGATTCGATCCGCGACATAAATAGAATTTTACATTTTTGATCCTATATTCCATAAAAGGAATGTACATGTATCTAGATCAAAAATAAAATCCTAATAAAACTAAATACAGCTCCTGCTGTATTTTAATACAATCATGCACACACATATAAATTGCCCTTGACATGTCCAAGGGTCCAATAACACACATAATTAACTAAAAGCCATAATAGTTGGATCCTGCATCCACAAAGTTAGCACATCCTACTATTATCCTGCCTAAATTATGTATGACATGTGCATAATTAAACTAAATACCAAATACACAGAGGCAAAACCCTAGCTCTGATACCAATTGATGGTTGCTACTCGGAAAACCTAGAGGTTCCACTGTACAAAAATTTTGTACAAAGGTCTGAACCTTTTTCCTAGCTACCATGTGTTCTTTTAAATTAAATTTTGGATCGCCTGCGGAACTTAACACGTTTGATCCAAAACTTAATCTATTTGTTCTTTTAGGTTTTAACTTGGATCTCCTGCGGAACTTAACACGTTCGACCCAAGTCTCCTTAAGTTATTAATTCCATTAAATACTAATTTCCATAAAAGGTTCCCATTACTGATGTGGCGAGGCACATGGCCTTCTTGGATATGGGAGCAACCACCACCGACTTGACAAAACCTTTAATAGAAAGCTAATATTTAATTTCCTAAAATAACTTTAGGTTAACCAAAGAGAACAATCAAATCACAAGGAAAAGAAAGAAAACAAAAGACATCGAAAAACATATTCGAAATACTAGATCATAAGCCTCTTGTATTTGGTATTATTTCCATAAATAACTAGCATGATGCGGAAATAAAAATTACTAATTATACCTTGTAGAAAAACCTCTTGATCTTCTACCGTATTCCTCTTCTAACCTCGGACGTTGTGTGGGCAACGATCTACCAAGATGAGAAACCACCAACCACCTTCTTCTCCTCCAAGCAAGGTTCGGCCACAAAGGAAGAACTTTACCAAAGAAGAAAATCAAAATACTAACCAAGCTCCAAGAGATGCTAACTTTCTCTCCTTCTTCTTCTTCTTCTCCAAGTAGTATCCGGCCACCACAAGAACTCCAAGAGAGATGAAGTATTCGGCCACCACAAGAGGAAGAGAGGGAGAGGGTATGGCCAGCCACAACACCAAGGAAAAGAGGGAGAGAAAACAATAGAGGTTGTCTCATGAATGCACCCTCACCCCTTCTTTTATATTCCTTGGCCTAGGCAAATTAGGAAATTTAATTACAATAAATTTTCCTTAATTTCCTTGACTTGATTTAATTGAGAGAAATAAAATAAAATTTCCCAAATCAATTTCAAGTGGCCGGCCACATCATTGGAAAACAAAAGAGGACAAGTTTTAATCAACAATTAAAACTTCCTAATTTGTTTCCGGAAATTTTAAAAAATAAAATTTCTCTTTAAAATCTCTTCATGGTTAATAAAAGGAAATATCTAAAATTTTAATTTTATTAACATGTGAATAATTTTAAAGAGAAAATAAAACATCTCTCCAATCTACAAATAAGGAAAGAGATCTAATCTCTTTCTTTAATCTTTTGTAAATCTTTTACAAGAGAGATATTTTAATTTTAATTCTCTTTAAATTATATCTTCCACATAATAATAAAAATTAAAATTAAATTTCTTTTTTATTTATTTTGGCCGGCCCTACTAGCTTGGGTTCAAGCTAGGGCCGGCCACCCAATAATATACCTAGGCCGGCCCTAGCTTGGTTCCCAAGCTAGCTTGGCCGACCCCTTATTGGTGGGTATAGAAGGTGAGTATAGGTGGGTATAGAACTCTATAAATAAGAGGCTACGATAGGGACCGAGAGGAGGAATTGGTTTTGGTTTCCCGATAAAATTAAGCATCCCGTGTTCGCCCCGAACACACAACTTAATTTTATCAATGATAATTCATTCCACTAGAGAACTATCATTGAACTACCGCACCAATCCCAAATTACATTTTTGGGCTCCTTCTTATTATGAGTGTGTTAGTCTCCCTGTGTTTAAGATATCGAATGTCCACTAATTAAGTGAGTTACTGACAACTCATTTAATTAATATCTAAGTCCAAGAGTAGTACCACTCAACCTTATTGTCATGTCGGACTAAGTCCACCTGCAGGGTTTAACATGACAATCTTTATGAGCTCCTCTTGAGGACATTATCAACCTAGTATCTCTAGGACACAGTTTCCTTCTATAATCAACAACACACACTATAAGTGATACCATTTCCCAACTTATCGGGTTTATTGATTCAACGAACTAAATCTCACCCATTGATAAATTAAAGAAATAAATATCAAATATATGTGCTTGTTATTATATTAGGATTAAGAGCACACACTTCCATAATAACTGAGGTCTTTGTTCCTTTATAAAGTCAGTATAAAAGAAACGACCTCAAATGGTCCTACTCAATACACTCTGAGTGTACTAGTGTAATTATATAGTCAAGATAAACTAATACCTAATTACACTACGACCTTCTAATGGTTTGTTCCTTTTCCATTTTGGTCGTGAGCTACTGTTTATAATTTATAAGGTACTGATAACATCATCTTCTGTATGTGACACCACATACTATGTTATCTACAATATAAATTAAATGAACAACTACAAACAAATGTAGACAATTAGACCAAATGTGATTCTTTATTCATAATAAATGTTTACAAAGCTTAGGCTTTCAGTATACATTCCAACAGATGTGACCCAGTAAGGACACCTGATCTAACTAAAATTCACATTTTGTGAACTTGGCGTACAACTGGTTCTGCTGAAGGGTCTGCAGTACTATTTTCAGGTGCTCTGCGTGTTCTTCCTGAGTTCCTGAATAGATAAGAATGTTATCGATGAACACGATAACGAACTTATCTAAGTATTCTCTGAATACCCTGTTCATGAGGTCCATGAAAGTAGCTGGAGCATTTGTCACGCCAAAGGGCATGACTACGAACTCGTAATGTCCGTATCTAGTCCTGAATGCTGTCTTGGGTATATCCCCTTCTTTAACTTTCACCTGATGATAACCTGATCTGAGGTGTATCTTAGAGAACACTGCTGCTCCCTTTAGTTGGTCGAACAGGTCATCTATTCTGGGAAGAGGATACCTGTTCTTGATGGTAACTTGGTTTAGTGCCCGGTAATCTATACACAGGCGCATGCTCCCGTCCTTCTTCTTCACGAACAATACAGGCGCTCCCCATGGTGAGTGACTAGGGCATATGAAGCCTTTGTCAAACAGCTCCTGTAGTTGCTCATGAAGTTCTTTTAGTTCTGCTGGAGCCATGCGGTAAGGAGCTTTGGAAATAGGATTTGTACCGGGAATGAGCTCTATCTCAAATTCAATTTCCCTGTCTCGTGCTAAGCCTGGTAACTCTTCAGGGAAGACTGCTGGGTAGTCACATATGACTCGGACCTCTGCTAGCTGTTGGTCCTTGTCCTGACTGACATTGACTACATGCACTAAAAATCTCGTACATCCTGAACCCATTAATTTCTGTGCCTTCAGAGCTGAGAGAAATTTCTTGGCTTTTCTCTTGGGTTCTCCGATGAACTCGAACTGTGCTTCTGCTTCAGGTTGGAATACGACTTTCTGCTTACGGCACTCGATGGAGGCACCGTATCTGATCAAGAAGTCCATTCCAAAGATGACATCGTAGTCAGTCATATTTAGCACTATCAGATCACAAAAGAGTTCTCTGTCTGCTATAATGACTGGCACTGCTCTGAGCCAGTGCGTGGATGCCATAATTTCTCCCGAAGGTAATGTTGTCAGAAATTGACTACTGAGTACCTCTGGAGGTATTGCTAACTTCTCGGCAAATGCCCTGGATATATAAGAATGGGTTGCCCTAGTATCGAATAAGACAGTTGTACTTTGCTGTAAAATACTAATCTGACCTGAAACAACTGTTGAGGTATTTGCTACGTCCTCTCTGGTGAGTGAGTAGATCCGTGCATTTGTCGTAGCTGGAGGGGCTTCTGTCTGCCCTGGCTGATGTGGGGACCATCTAAAGCGGCCTGCATCTGATGCAACTGTGCTAGCTTGGCTTCGTACTAGATCGACTGTGGTGGAGGAAAGCTGACCTTGTTCGGACACTGCTTGGCCATGTGCCCTTCTTGTCCACACTCAAAGCATCCTATGTACCCTTACGACAAACTCCAGGGTGGAATTTCCCACAAGTAGCACACTTTGGATAACTGGGTTGTTTGCTAGCTGGTCCTCCTTTCGGGTAACTCCCTGGTTTGCACTTGTTACTGGAGTTCCCTTTCCAGTTAGAGCTGTGGCCCTGGTGTTT
This sequence comes from Zingiber officinale, assembly GCF_018446385.1. Classification (NCBI taxonomy): domain Eukaryota; kingdom Viridiplantae; phylum Streptophyta; class Magnoliopsida; order Zingiberales; family Zingiberaceae; genus Zingiber; species Zingiber officinale. The sequence continues at coordinate 72,568,519 of NC_055987.1, read as the reverse complement.
CTGAGTACCTGAGCCTCCCTTCCCTTTGGACTCTGAGAGGACTTGTTTCTGCTGCTTGATATTATTCTGGTAGTGCTCGGTGGTCAGAGCACTGCTGACTAGTTCTTCGATGGTTTTCGGCCTGTGAACGCCGCCAGCCACGTTCATTGCTATTTCCGGCCTTAGTATCTTGAGCATCAACCGAACTCTTTCTTTTTCTGTGCTGACTAGTTCGGGGCATAGACGAGCCAATCTATTGAATTTCTTCACGGCTTCCTCAACTGATAGGTTGGCCTGGCGAAATTCTGTGAACTCATCGTAATGGCGGTTTGTGACCCGCATGTGAAAGAACTCCTCAAAGAATTCTTTCTCGAAGTATGCCCATGTCATCTGGTTTACTGGGCGCTTCACTCTAATTCTCTCCCACCACATACGTGCATCTCCTATCAAGCAGAAGGAGGCGCACTTCACCTTTTCGTACTCTGGCCAGTCCAGAAGCTCCATCGTACTTTCCAGTGTTTTGAACCAGGCTTGAGCATCCCATGGTTCGTTGGTGCCTGAGAAATTCTCGGGCTTGACTCTTTGCCACTGGATCAGATAGGCTTCTCTCCTTGCCTCTGTTGCTGGAGCTACTGGTGCTGTAGGCTGGACTGGTGGAACCTCTAAGACTACTGGTGTCGCTAAGTTTGGTTCCGGGGTGACTGTGGGAGTATTCTGCTGGTTAGCCTTTAAGGTGGCTATCTCCTGTTGCTGTTCAGCTAGCTGCTGCTGTAACTGAGCCACTAATGTTGTAAGGTCTGGGGGAGCCACTGAACTGCCTGCCTCATGCTGGGGCTCAGTAGCTGGTGCCCTTCTAGCTGGGCGTCCTCGTGCCATACTAGAGACATAGAGGACATACATAACTAATACAATTATAATTGCATATCTATGGTTATCATGTTAGGTACTATCATAAATAAACATGCTTAATTTATTTCTAACATGAAAACAGGAAACATAAATAAGGTGAGAGATGTTCTTACTTGGAAGCTGCAGGTTCAATACTGATGTGTGTGTAGGAAGTATGGAAACTGCTCTGATACCACTCTGTAACGACCCGCCTCCTACTAACTAGGCTGTGAGGCCGATCGTTACATTAATTTATGCTAACTATTCCATGACCATCATTAAATCTAAGTGCGGAATCTGTACTAATCAAAATTTTGCTAAACTATTATCATTTCTTTATTCTATATGTGCTAGAGGGTGTAATCTAAGCTATTCATAATATATTTTACATCCCTCATGGTCAAGGAGCAGGACTAAAGGTTTCCCGGCTGATTTCAGGCCTCCCAATCGATCCACAGATCGATTGGAATGGTTGAATCGATCCAGTGATCGATTCAGCCGGCTACTGTGTTGGATCGAGATGCGCTAGGGGGGGGGGGTGAATAGCGCTCGCGGCTATTTCGTTCGATTCGTAAAACACTCGAGTAAAAACGCAGCGGAATAAAAACAAACAACACAAAGACACAGGTCGATTTTACTTCGTTCGGAGCCTAAGGCGACTCCTACTCGAAGGCCCGCGATCCTTGATCGCTTCCTGTGGGCAACAACTATAAGTTCGAAAGTATAAAAAAGATGATTTACAAGTAATGCAGTAAGTAATCTTATACCGACAATGGAAAATACTAAATTCAAGCTTCGGGTTGTCGGTGTCGAGTTGCAGCACTTCGGGACGAGTTCGTTAGCAGCTAAATGCAGAAGGAAGACTTGAATCTTGTTGTTACAAAGCTGCTGGTCGAACCCCCTTATAAATAGTGTTCAAGGCGCCTTGAATGCTACCCAAGGCGCCTTGAATAGGCCGAGTCAGCCGCGGAGATGAGGAGCTAACTGGTCGAATCTTATCACAGATTCAAGGCGCCTTCCACTGTTCACAGGGCGCCTTCATCTGTTCAAGGAGCCTTCCACTGTTCATCAAGGCGCCTTGAACAGCTTCTCGCAGCCAGCTCCAGCCTTGCACCCGAGGCGCCTCCAAGCTCCATGAAGGCGCCTCGGACACTGTTCATCCGAGGCTTTAGGTTGCTTCTTTGCACCTGCAAGATACGTTAGTCCCAAATACTATCCTTCAGCACAAAGTTAGCACATAATACAATAAATATGACAAATGAAGTATTGACAGTCTCCGGACTGTCCGAGTCTGACTTCGGGTTTCCAATCGGAAACCCTAGGTCGACCCGACGCATACTGTTCCCTCTACGGGGACCGCGTCCTCACCTACTCCACTCAGGAGATTTACCTGTTGCCAGTATGATCCTCCAGATCGATTGGACTTTTTCTCAACACTCGACGCTTCCGGACTTTCTGCTGGACATCCGCTTCCCGGCTTGTCCAGTCTTTCACTGGTTCGCGACACCAAGACTTTCCACCTAGGGTTACCACCCCCTAGGACTTTTGCCAGAAGCCATCGACCTGCCAAGACTTTCCGCATAGGGTTACCACCCCCTATGACCTAGGGTTACCACCCCCTAGGGTTTTTCCTTTGCCTAACCGTAGCTAGGACTTTTCTCCACCTAGGGTTACCGCCCCCCTAGGACCTAGGGTTACCGCCCCCAAGGGTTTTCACCTGCCTAACCACAGTTATGACTTTCCTGAAACACTCATTCAACATGTTAGATAACAACACGACTTAACTTTGAACCCTTTGCCATTATCAAAACTTGGGTTCGATCATCGGATGCTTCCCGCACCAACAATCTCCCCCTTTTTGATTATGGCAACCCAAATTCAAAGTTAAGTAAAACAAATGCATAAGTATATTAAAAAGTTTTAAGTGAGCAAGCTTAAGTATATAAATTCAAATAAAAGCATAACTTAAGCTAACACTTTAAACTTTGTGACGCTTCCCCTTAATACATGGTTTCCTTTTTGAATTTTTACTTTTTACTTTTGAATTTCCTACTCTCCCCCTTTGCCATTTATCAAAAATAGGTCAGTTGAAAATTATTTTCAATTTTTCTTTAGGAAAAGAAAACAGGATAAGTGCTAACTTGAAACATAAATTTTCACCTAAAATTTTGAAAGCACTGAGTTAGAATTTTGCAAAACTATCTGAAAGGTAACTTAGAAAATATCTTAGCAAGAATTTATAAAGTTAGGTTTCAAGGTTGGCTAACTTTGAAAAAAGTTTGAATGTTGCTCTATGAATCACTTAGCTAAGCCTTTTGCAAACATTGAATTTCGAAAATATAGCTTAAGTGAAAAGGGACTTAGCTTTAATTTTGAATAGAATAATACTTATTTTTGAAAAAAAAACTTGTTAATTTTTAGGTTGAAGAGAGAGAGTAGCTAATATTTTAATTTAGGTTATTTATTCAAAGTCAGTTGGTCCTTAAGTCCAAGCATGAGTCAAATTCAATAGATTGACTTTAAGAGGTATCAGAGCCCTAAAGATCAAACATGCTTAACCTGAATATTTGCATTTCCTTTAGTTTGAGAGATGCTTTTAGCTGAGATAAGGTTATTTTTGTCTTTAACAAGTAACTAAGCAAATTTTTGTGATATCATAACACTTTAAATTCTTAGTTTTTTAAAGAGGGAGTTTAGCTAACAAAATTTGATCAAGACTTAGTTTAGCTAAGATTTTTACTTTTTAAAATACTTTTATCAAGGACTTAGCTAAACTTATGAAGATAATAGTTTTGTTAAGTATTTAACCTTAAAAAGATTTAGTTTTTCAAAATAAACTGTTTTGATGAAATTTTGAGAATGCTTTGGAAAATACTTAGCATTTTCAGCAGAACTTAGCATTTGAAAACAATTGCTTTGAGAGATACTTAGCTAAATTTTTTTTTTTAAAACACTTTAAAGAGTACTTAGCTAAATATTTTTTAAAAAATATTTAGCTAACTTTGAAAATACTTAGCTATGTTTTCAACTTAAACATGATTGCGTTGAGAAAATATCTTGCCAAGTAGCTAAGCTTAGAAAATAATTTAACTAAGTTTAGTTAGAGAAAACTTAATTAAGTACTTAGCTTTAAAAACATTTAGCTTCTAGAGGAGTTATAATTTAAGAGTCAGGTCATCAATAATTTTAATTTTAAAGCTTAGTTAAAAATAACTTGAATTTTCGAAGATATGCCAAAAATAGTTTTTAATTTTGAGGTCATGTCAAAATTTTTAAAGAAAAACTAATTTTAAAACCGACTTAAAATCACTCCCCCTTAATTAATGCCTTAATAAATTTTTGAGTTTAGGAGTTCAAGCATGAGCGGTTAAAAAATTATTTTCCTAATTTTTCATCTCACTCAATCTAGATTAACAAACATGTTCAGCATTTGAGTGAACGTGAGATGAAGTTGTCTTTACAGTTGATATAAAACATAAGTTTTGAATTTCAAATAATTTTGAAATGAAGTTTTAAAAGATTTTAAAATGATTTTTAAAATTTAGTTTTGAAAAGATTTTAAAATGATTTTTGAAATTTAGTTTTGAAATGATTTTGAAAATAAGTTTTGAAAAGATTTTAAAATGATTTTTGAAATTTATTTTGAAAAGATTTTGAAAATAAGTTTAAAATGATTTTCGAAATTTAGTTTTGAAAAGATTTTAAAATGATTTTGAAATTAAGTTTTGAAATTGAAATTAAGTTTAAAAGATTTTTAAAGTAATTTTGAAAGATTTTTCAAATAATTTTGAAATGAAGTTTTAAAAGATTTTTAAAATAATTTTGAAATTGAAATTAAGTTTAAAAGATTTTTAAAGTAATTTTGAAAGATTTTTCAAATAATTTTGAAATGAAGTTTTAAAAGATTTTTAAAGTAATTTTGAAAATAATTTTGAAATTAAGTTTAAAAGATTTTTAAAGTAATTTTGAAATTAGGTTCATTAATTAAGAATTTAATCATAGAATTATAGTAACGAATTTAATTTTGAAATTTTAAATTTCTCAGTCATCTCACCCGATCTAAGTTTTCAATCAGGTAATCCTATAATTGTTGTGAGATGAATTGAGGTTCTATTTAAGGGTTTGGTTTAACTTTGTGTTAGATTCAGGTTTAGCTTTGGGTTCAACAAGTAAGCAATCTTTGGATAAACTTCTGGGCTATGGTGAGTCACAAGGAACTCATTAAAGTAACCATGCCTTCGAGGTTTTCCAAATAGTCCTACCCATTGAACTTAATACTAACCCTTGGTCTAACTAGTTAGGATCCATTTAAGGGTAGCTTCGGTCAGTTCCACTTGGCCAAATGTACCAGGTCGAAGCCATATCTTCCTAGACATGCGATGCCCAAGTTTCCCTTACGTACTATCATCCAAAAACTTCACCAGTACTGTGAGTCAAGTTAAACCTAGCCCGTTTTGATCTAACCTTAATTACCCTGCCGGGTAATCTACTCTTGTTTTACCCATTTCAGGTAGATTAGGTTCAGTTACCCTGTCGGGTAGTTCAGTTGGGGGTGCCAGCGAGTTTGGATCCTTCATCTATTTTTATTTAACTTAAGTTGAAATTTACTTTTAATTTTGAATTAATTTCGAATTGAATTTCGAATTTAATTTGATTTCAAATTTTTAATTGAATTTTTTATTTTGAATTTAATTTTGAATTTTGAATTTTGAATTTAATTTTGAATTTTTAATTGAATTTTTAATTTAATTTTGAATTTTTAATTGAATTTTAAATTTTGAATTTTAATTTCAAATTTAATTTGAATTATGTTCTTAATATTATTTTTCTATTAGCTCCCCCTGGATCATAGCCTCGATATGGTCTATCAAGGTAATAGACTTGATCCTTGGGGACCCAATAGTGTCCAGTTCCAACTTGATTAACCAAGTTGGATTTTGGCACCCATGCTTGGAGAATTTTTCTATTATTTCTATTAACTAGCGATAAATATGATTTGTATTTTATTTTAGTTTTAAATCCAAGTCTAGTTTTGTTGTAAACGGCTCGCTGTTTTCCAAGAATCAGATCCAGATTCTTGGAGCCCAAGGTGAACCGTTCCAACGTGTCCTTGACTTCTTTAATTTGAGCTTTCAAATTGTAATTTTCTTCCTCAAGTTGTTGGACTTGAGTTGAACTTCCAATTTGAACTAACTCAGTTAAAGAGCTCGAGTCAGTCGCTTCCTTAAGGGTTGTTACCTCCTTTTGGAGCGACTTAACCCGGACGTTGGATTTAGCCAACTTTTTTACTAAGTAAGGTAATAATTCATGCAAGTTATCTAATTGAAATTCTGCGAGTAGTGAACTTACAGTGGGTTTTGGTCCTTCGGAAACGAATGCAGATTCGTGGCTTCGATCAGACTCAGTCTCGGATTCGCTCTCAGTTTCTGACTCATACTCGGACTCAGTTTCCGCCACGGTTGCTAGTACTAGTAGAGCGAGGAAGCTCGTCGGTTCTTCTACGTCGGACCCGGATTCATCTGAAGACTCGGACCATATCTTTTCCTCTGTCTTACTTGTACCTGCAACCATCGTAATACCTTCCTCGGCCGAAGTAGTATTATTCTGCACATCTAATTCAAATAAATCATTTATTAAATTATGCTTACTTACTTGAGCGTCGGAAGTGCCCTCGTGTAGTTCTATCAACTTTTGCCACAACTCTTTTGCACTTGCGAATGGGCCGATGCAGTTCAGTTCTTCATTGATTAGGCCACATTGTAGCATGCAGGTTGCTTTGGCATCGACTTCAACTTTTTTCATTGTGCTAGAATCCCAGTTGATGCATGAGATAAGTTCTCCAGTGTCGTCACGTGGAAGTTCGAGTCCGGTCTGGATGATGATCCACATCTCGACTTGCGTCTTGAGGTGGTATTCCATCCAGTTCTTCCAGTATCCAAAGTCCTCGCCAGAAAAGAGTGGCGGTTGGACGGTGCAGAATCCTTCTTGGAATGCCATTTTAAAAGAACCTTGCACACAAAAAATAGAAAAAAAAATGTACCAGGACTTGATCCTGGATTAACAGTGCGGTATGGAAGGATAGAAATAGAAGTTCACCGGTTTCGAGAAACAATAATAAAATAATAATAAAATATTATTAAAAAATATTTAAAAAATATTTAAAAAATATTATTTCAAATTTTGATAAATTCAATATTTTATCAATAAACCCTATACAAACGACAAAGCCACAAAAAATGCTTGAATGGTGGTTGCACCAGTTCAAAGCGACCCCGCTCTGATACCAATTGTTGGATCGAGATGCCCCAGAGGGGGGGGGGGTGAATAGCGCTCGCGGCTATTTCGTTCGATTCGTAAAACACTCGAGTAAAAACGCAGCGGAATAAAAACAAACAACACAAAGACACAGGTCGATTTTACTTCGTTCGGAGCCTAAGGCGACTCCTACTCGAAGGCCCGCGATCCTTGATCACTTCCGGTGGGCAACAACTATAAGTTCGAAAGTATACAAAAGATGATTTACAAGTAATGCAGTAAGTAATCTTATACCGACAATGGAAAATACTAAATTCAAGCTTCGGGTTGTCGGTGTCGAGTTGCAGCACTTCGGGACGAGTTCGTTAGCAGCTAAATGCAGAAGTAAGACTTGAATCTTGTTGTTACAAAGCTGCTGGTCGAACCCCCTTATAAATAGTGTTCAAGGCGCCTTGAATGCTACCCAAGGCGCCTTGAATAGGCCGAGTCAGCCGCGGAGATGAGGAGCTAACTGGTCGAATCTTATCACAGATTCAAGGCGCCTTCCACTGTTCACAGGGCGCCTTCATCTGTTCAAGGAGCCTTCCACTGTTCATCAAGGCGCCTTGAACAGCTTCTCGCAGCCAGCTCCAGCCTTGCACCCGAGGCACCTCCAATCTCCATGAAGGCGCCTCGGACACTGTTCATCCGAGGCTTTAGGTTGCTTCTTTGCACCTGCAAGATACGTTAGTCCCAAACACTATCCTGCAGCACAAAGTTAGCACATAATACAATAAATATGACAAATGAAGTATTGACAGTCTCCGGACTATCCGAGTCTGACTTCGGGTTTCCAGTCGGAAACCCTAGGTCGACCCGACGCATACTGTTCCCTCTACGGGGAACGCGTCCTCACCTACTCCACTCAGGAGATTTACCTGTTGCCAGTATGATCCTCCAGATCGATTGGACTTTTGCTCAGCACTCGATGCTTCCGGACTTTCTGCTGGACATCTGCTTCTCGGCTAGTCCAGTCTTTCACCTGGTTCACGACACCAGGACTTTCCACCTAGGGTTACCACCCCCTAGGACTTTTGCCTTAAGCCATCGACCTGCCAAGACTTTTCGCATAGGGTTACCACCCCCTATGACCTAGGGTTACCACCCCCTAGGGTTTTTCCTTTGCCTAACCGCAGCTAGGACTTTTCTCCACCTAGGGTTACCGCCCCCCTAGGACCTAGGGTTACCACCCCCTAGGGTTTTCACCTGCCTAACCGCAGTTAGGACTTTCCTGAAACACTCATTCAACATGTTAGATAACAACACGACTTAACTTTGAACCCTTTGCCATTATCAAAACTTGGGTTCGATCGTCGGATGCTTCTCGCACTAACATACTGTATGCGGGACTTGGGTTGGATCGATCCAGTGATCGATCCAGCACGCTACTGTGCTCGGGGCAATATTCTGGATCGATCGGCTGATCGATCCAGATTGGCCAATCGATCCAGTGATCGATCCCAGAGTCTTCTGTTCGCGACAGAATATACTGGATCGATCGGCTGATCGATCCAAAGGCCTACTGTTCGCGAGATGAGTTGCCCAGTCGATCCTTCGATCGATTGGAAACTCTCGAATCGATCAGCTGATCGATTCGAGTTTCTGATTTCGTGCCAAAGGTCTGATTTCAGCCCTTGTTCGTGCCAAAATTACTTATAACAGTTCTAAACTAAATGCCAAACATTCTAACATCACAAAAATAGCGTTCTAAACATGATAGGATGCATGATTAACTAATTCATAACACTTAACATACGAAGGTGCAACTAATAAAAGGCTAAAAGGTTTTAGTACTTAAAACAAGCTTGCTGAAATTCCCTAAGATCTCTATTCCAAGTTCCATCCACACACATCTTCATCGCATTGCCCTCCAGCCTCCGCTAGTCCATCTTTCCTTTACCTTTATCTGTAGTATAAGGAAAAGTATCTGTAAGCTTTCGCTTAGTAAGAAACCATCTACCTCACAAAAACATGCATTCGATGCAATATGCTTTTAAAACATGGTATTTGAAATATGTAATGATTAGACTAAAACATGGCATGCTATCATACATAAAAATCAAAGCTAGTCATGACATACTATCATCTAAAGATGTGTAACAAAAGCTGAGCATAGAGCTATCATACATAATCATAGGAGAAAGAGTTGAACTGAAACATGAACTGAGCTAATTCTAACAAATGCTAAAGCTGTACTGATTTCACCTAACTATTTTGTGAGAGTTTAAAAAAAATACATATATAATAGATGAAAATACTAATCATGCTGCTGATGGGCCCGACATCTGTATGTGCTATGCGCGCATCCCTAACTAGACCCGGGTTTGCAAGTCCCGAATTTAGTAGGGTTACTAGGTTATCTAAACCTGGGGACGACTGTGGGAGCCCAACCCAATGGATATCTAATCCAGTACAGTGCCACTGAGAAAGTAAAATAATGAACATAAGCTAATAAATCCTTGTCTTGCTTTTACTAGGTTGTCTAATCCTAGAACTAGGTTATCTAAACCTAGAGGCGACTGTGGGAGCCCACCCATTGAACATCTAGTCCTGTAAAAGCTGGAGCAAGACTAAATAGGCTATAAAATGCTTCTATTGCATTTATCTCAGCTACTAAAATGCCTAAGTGGCATTTTTCTGTGCTAAACAATTTAATCGAACACTTGGTATGCGCTAATTCGCATCCTTTGTGTCGGTATTCTACATATTACTAAACTAATACATAAAAATCCACACGGAAGCTACTTATACTGCAGGTGAGGGGTTTCTTACCTCGTGCTCGGATTTTCTTACGGTTCTAATCGCTAGATCTCCGGAGGAGACGATCCTTTCGATGATCTTCTCGCGTCTACGCTTTCCTCTCGCGGAGGGGAGCGTCCTCGTGTCGGAGTCGTCGCCGGAAGGTGCTCCTAGCCTAGGGGACGGAACCCTAGCCTTTGCTTGTGGTTGGTGCCGAGAGAAGAAGAGGAAGGGAGAGGGGTCGGCGGGATTAGGTTGAGGAGAAGAGAAGTCTCGTTAAAAATTATCTCCTCACTAATTAATTCCCTATTTATATCAAGTGGGTATTCGGCCCTACTTAAACTTAAATATAAATGTTTCCCTTTCCTTTCAGCACGGCCCTGCTGGGTTCACTTGGTTACCATGGTTCACCATAAGTCATAGGACCCAATAGGTCTCGGGTTCAATTCCCGCCTAGGCTATTTTCGTTTTCTATTTATTTTTGCTACTTTCGCTACTCTAAAAATTCTGTAAAAATATCCTAAAATTCCAGAAAAATCATAGAATATTTCTAAAATAGTTTTGAGAATTTTCGGGCATTATAGTTCATGTCCTACATCATCCAAAGTGACTAATGGTTGTGTGACTAAGGGAAGTGATTCTTGGGTCATCCCTACACATCCCTCCACAATATGACTATAAATTGGTTCAGATGTAGGAAGAGAAGGCTCTTCCAAATCTTTGACATTAAGAGATAATGGAATTAAAGTGGTGCACTCCGTTATCAAAGTCTCAGATTCATGATCCTCAAGCTCATCACAATATTTTCTCATTATAGACTCTTGTAAAATTAAAAGATTAGCTGATATTCTATTATTTGCTGAGTCTATACTATCAAGTGTAGCATGCATTTTCTTGATGCCCTTATGTGTTTCAGCTTGAATAGCTAGGACCTCCTCTAAACCTTTCAATATTCTATCCATAAATGATGAAAATTAGGGGTCATTCAAGTCAAAGTCATATGTGTGTGAATTTGATGAAGCCATTTCATCTAATTTTCTATCAAGTTCATCAATTGATGTTCCCAAATTGAATAACTTGTAACAACTCTCAATTGAATGGCCTATTTCATTGCAATCTTTACAAAAATTTTGCTCTGACCTATGATAAAAGTTAGAGAAAACACCCCTTCTTTCAACATGCATTCTATATGGGCGGTCAAGCAATATTGGACAATTATCAAATATATGACCAGTTGCACAACAGAATTCACAGAAAAGAGTATTAGAGTTCACAACAAATATTTAGTCAAACTTTTGAAATAGAGCTTTCAATCTAGTAATCAATTTAAACATGTCCATCTAAATGATTATAGCCAAAATAAGATAGACATGTAGAAGTAACAAAAATAAAATACAGAATTTAAATTGCAGAAAAAATGCATAATGAAAACAAGTAAGAGAATGCAAAAAGAAAAAGAAAAATGTCTAGAGTAACTCATATGCTAATCAACTAATGTTAATCGAAAACAGTCCTCGGCAATGATGCCAAAAACTTGTTAACCTCCGTAAGTGTACGGAAATATCGCAAGTAATATAAAAGATTATCGTATCCACAGGGACTGGAATAAGCACTAAGAATATCTTAACATGAATTACCTAGACAACAAATCAATGGATTGACAAAGTCTAAGTGTAACTATGAAAAGTAAACAAAAAAATGAAAGAATAGGCAACAAGAATAAAGGCAATGATAAGGGATATTCTAGGAGTTTGGATTTCTTTGTAAGGTTGTTCAATGTAAATGATCTACCAAATCCTTTTTCTCAATCGTCCATCATTTGTAGAAGGTTGTCAGTTGTCTCTTGCAATAGAGAACCGACCTAGGACTGAAATTCATATCTAGATTGATCAATTAGGAATGAATCTATGTTGTCCTTACACGGGCTTGCCTGTCACGTTCGTCCCTCGGAAAATCAACATAAGAATTCATCTCTCATCAACCCATCAAGATATAAAGATTAATGCATAAATCTATCCTACCCTCTTGAAATACTTAATTTTCCCTTCAAGATAATCCCTCAAATGTCCTTACACGGGCATGTTCCTGTCACGAAGATCCCTCGGAAAATTGAATGAGGAATTACCTCTACAAGATCCACAAGATATCCAAACATTTAATCAAGCATGGTAATTAGGTCCTAATCACAACAATCCACACAAGATCAAATAGATACAAAAAGGACAAAATCATAGAAATAAGAAATTGATAAATCCACAAGAGTTTGCATACAATCACATTACATCAAACAAGAACAATGCATCAACAAGTCATTGAATAGAATCATGGCAAAAATCTACATAGTTTTACATCATTAATCCCATCACAAATACTCCCTACATCCTAGATCTAGATATCTACTCCATTGCAAAGGAAGAATATCCCCAAAACATAAATAAAAGCATACTTACAACCCTAGATTTGAGAAGAAGGGGAAGAAGAGATGCTTACCGATGATTCTGATGTCTTGGGGATGCCTCCTTGCTCCGGAGATGGTGGATCACCAAGGGATGAAAGAGAATGAAGCTCTAGGGTCATTGGGATAATAAAAAATTTAAGTCTGGGGGGATGTGTTGGGTTTAGTTTAATTTTGTCATATTCCTTAATTTTATTACATTTCATTTTACATAATATAATTTTTGCTAGTTGCAACATTCATCACATCATGATTGTTTGTTCCTTAATGTAAAATACTAGCACGCTTGTTCCAGATTTCATGTGGCTTATTGGTTACTCATGGTACTAGTATATTTAGTGATCTAGCTTTTCCTATCTATGTTAGTATGAAGTGAGCAATATTTTTACTTTAGAAGTTTAGTGTTGACCTTGTTTTTGGATCTCTTTACACTTTGCCTAGTTTTGATGGTAGATAACTCTAAAAATAATCATGATTCATAGAATTAGATTAGTATTTGTATTTCTAAGGTGACCTCTTAATTACATTTTGGTTAATGCATGATCTCACATCATGGTAACTCACTTGAAAAGAACAAAATCTTGGCATTGACATTTGTTTATTTGCATATGTGTTAGTGATACACTTTTAAAGCACCAAAAAAAAAAAAGAAAAAGAATAAGAAATCATATGAATAAGGGAAAGAAAATTGTTGTCATGAGTGGAAACTAACAATTTACCTATTTGAAATCGAGTTAGGTTACTGGGGAAATAAATATTATGTTTCTCTTGATTCTGAGTAGTCCTTTAAGACCTTGTGTAGTTTTAGAGATATGAACCAAGCATGTGGCAGGTAAGTACCTATTGCTAGAAGCATAAGGAACATAATTTTATGATGACTTGACTAGGCTTAGGGATTAAAAGTTAAAAAATTTATGACACTATTACATTGAGCATGGAGAACTATTACTTAGGTTGTACTCAAATAAATTTTATATCTTGCTCACCAATGAAATCATTTTATAGAATTAGATCAACTTGATAGAGATTATGATGCACTATTTAACCACATGAGTTTAGATACAATTTTTGCTTGAGGACAAATAGAGGTTTAAGTCTGGGGGTGTCAAGTTCATAGATTATATATACTTTTATGCATATTTTAACTCACATCTACTTGTATTTCATGAGCATAATCTATATTTATTGCACTCTATTTTATTATAATATCATATTTCAACTTCTTTGTTAGAGATATGCTCTGTATATGTTTTTCTACTGATAGGATGCACCTTTAGAGTGAAAATGATGCTTATAGATGACTCAGAGAACAAACGAAGAAAAAGAGGCCGACTATGTGGAATCCACACGGTCGTACCACATTCCAAAAGAGGAGAAAGCTCCGGCTATGTGAACTCACACGGTTGTTCCACAAGCAGAGGCTATGCATACCTCGACCATGTGGAATATGTTAGTATTAACCCTAGTATCAATTATGAGATGATTGTAAAGGACTCATTTTGTATCATATATCATTATTAATAAAAGGTAAAGTTGGTTATTATATTTATTTCAGTTCAGTGCCAATTGAATAAGTATAATAATGTCCTTGGGTAGTAGGTTCTTATCTACAGTATATCAATTGGTTGAATTGATAGTGAGATATTGTATAGAATATTACTCTTAACTATTCTTAGTCGAGCATGAATATACAAGGACAATATTAATGCGTTGAGACTAGCATGTAGGTCAACGGATGACTTGATCTCACAAGTCATAGATATGAGATATCAGGTTGACACATAGGTATATATTAGAGAATATATACTGAATGCCCCGCCATGAGAATGTTTCATAGATCATTATATGAGTATCATAAATATTCTCATGTTACTATTGGTATGAATAGTCCTTAGACCTGAAGTCACTACGGTTCCCTACATAAGGGGTTGTATACTTTGGAATCAACAAACGTCACCTGTAACAAGGTGGACAATAAAGTCGATCACTGGGTATGTAATAAATTATACAGAGGGGTGTGAGTGATGTAGATGGGATCTATCCCTTCCATAGTGGGCCCCTTGATTAGTAGGACACAAAGAAAGCATGACCATGCTTAAATGAGTCAATATAAGATATTGAGGTCATTTGATTAAGTTTGTCTACTTAGAGATTTAGAAACACAAAGATTGATAAGAGGATGACACGGTCTATGTCTCATTGATCAATCTAGATATCAATGATAGAGGGACCAAGTCATACAAGATAATATCCACGGAAAGGTTAGGTCGGATCTCGACTTTCTCGTCACTTGGGTAGCAATGGTGCCTTGCTAGACGCCACTCATTGCTTATGTATCTAAATGTTGATTTGAGTACATTGCCAATGTTACGAGAACCTATTGGGTCACACATAAAGAATAAGTAGATTTGGAGATGTATTCATATGATGAATAATTGGATTAAGTCTAATCTGAATTGGACTTATTGAGTTAGACTCAATTGAATCTAATTATTGGATCAAGTCTAATTCAAACTAGACTTGAAGAAGTCAATTTAAATTAATGAAATAGTGATTCATTGAATTTGAACTGCATGAGAATTAATTGAGTATGATTCGAGTGAATTAGACTTGAGTTAGACTCAAGTGAGCTAAACTTGAGTTAGACTCAAGTGAATATGAAATGAGAGAGTATTTATTGAATTTTCGAAATTCAATGAATCACAATATTCAATTTTTGAAATTGAATATGAAAGGAGGAGTTTTTAAAATGGTCCTTAATGAAGAGTGAATACTAATTAAGACTCATTAATGGGATTAATGAGCATTAAGTGTTTTTCATTAGATGAAAATACTTAAACCATTTTTCTCTCATTTTTACTAACTTCTTCATTCTTTTCTCTTCTTCTTCCTCCCTTGGCTGAAATCACTCTTGGTTGCTAGCACAATCATATGCGATTTTTGTTCTCCATATTTGAGAGTTTGTAAGACAAACGGAGGAGTACTTGTTCATGTGGATATTGAAAGAGGCGCGGACGCTTTGATCGTGCTGAGATCTGAGCAGTCGGGAGATCGAGTGCACGCTACAAAGGTATAACCTCATGCTCTTTAGATCTAACTTATTATAAGTTTTGTTTCCCTTCGCATGGATCTTCTGGAGGAAATAGGTTCTTCCGCTACACGTTTGTGTGTTTAGCAACCTATTCCCTTATAGAATCCACACGACCGTGTGGATTTTCTAAAGAAGGGGTAGACCTCAGCCGTGTGGATTCCACACGACCGTGTGGATTTTCCAGAGATAAAGCAGCATCTGGCCATATGAATCTACATGGTCGTGCCACTGGACTAGAGCCAAGGCAAGCTTCAGCCTTGTGGATTCCATATGGTCATTGGCACGGGCCATGCCAAGCCTATTCCTAACTCTATATAAATGGGTTTTCTCCCCTTTTTTAATGATCTTTGGCTTGGGGCTCACCCCCATTCCTTAGGAAAGGGTTCTCCCCTTGGAGAAACCCTAAATCTTCCATCTTCGTAGATCTTTCCACTTCCGGAGTAAGGATTACATCCAAGAAAATTGACGCTACATGGATAAGCCTTCTCTTCTCTTCACTTTATGTTTTGAGTTATAGGTTGCTTTACTTCTTCTCTCTTGGTTGTCTTTCCTTCGCAATGAAGTAGATCTCTAGATCCAGGATATATAAAGTAGTTCTGATATGTTGTGGATGTATGAACTATGCATTTGGATATTTTCTTGTGCTATGATATGTTTATACCATATTCTTGTGTGTTGTGTCTTATATGTATTTGACAAAATATGTTGAGGTCAATACTGATGTGAAACTAAAGAGAAAGATATCTCAAGAACCCACAATGAATGGAAGAAGAAAGAAAGAAAGAACTAAATCGATAAGATTTAAGAAAAGAACCTCGACCTAATGCTTAGAAAAAGTATAAACCTTGGTATAAAAGATGGTAGATGCCACAACCTTGGAATGGAGGTTGATAAGTCTTCGAACGCCAAAAGGAAATTCCTTGATAAGTTCTAATTCAATGAAGAACCAACAAGTGAGAGCCTCACCGTGCTTTAGATTGAAAAATATATCAAAGATACAAGTGTGGCTGTCACCCCCTTTATTTATACCTATAAGGTGACCAAAAAACCCTAAAAGCCCAACAGAAAGCCCATTTAGTAAAGGCTTATGTAGACTACCTAGCCATTTTAAGGTTATGACTTTATTACAACCCAAATAAAAGTAGAAATTGAGTCTAAATTAAGCCTACATATCCCTACTACATAGACATGAGACTTAAGTGCTAATTAAGCACATCTAAGGCTAGAATTATGTTGACTATGCCGTGTTAGGATCTTAGATGGCTAGAGGGGGGTGAATAGCCTCTTAAAAACTTAAACAAAACTTTCTACAGAGAAACTTGTTAGCACAGCGGAATTAGGAAACTAAAACAAAAGGAAACAAGCACACTAACACACGGATTTACGAGGTTCGGGGATAACTTGCCCCTACTCCTCGGCGTGTCCGTAAGGTGGACGACTCCTTGATCTTCGGTAGATCGCACCCCGGATAAATCCAGCTAAAGATCCTCCTTCTCGGTGGAGTAACCTCTCCACAAAGTCTCAAGAAATATATATGTTAAAGCACAAGACTTACAGAGCTCGGTGGCAAAGAAGAATGAACTAATCGCTTACAACCATGCGAGGATCAGTGGAAACAGAGAACTCACAGATCGCAGTTTCTCACACGAGAGCTCAAGAACTTAGCACACACAGTTTCTTTTCCTTTTTTACTTGCTTGTGATGCTTTCCTCTCGCTTTTTACTGCTTCTTAAGCCCCTGTTCTCTGCTGTCATGGATCGTGGTCAATCTGCACAAGATCATCGCCGCAGCCAATCCCTCTTCCTCCTTACCTGGTTCTCTGAACTCACACCAATGAAATCACAGTCTTCATTGGTGTCTTCTGAGCTCGAACCAATCACCAGGAGTCAAGCGGATCACAGCCAGATCACACCAGTAGCAGTTGATGCTTCAAATGCACCATGCGCCGTGAATCACAGCAGAAAGTCCATTTGTCGTATTCCTCTTATGGACTTAATTTGAAATTATGCTTGGAATGGTACCTGTGATCCTGCAAACTCAAAAGCTAACAACACAGATGGTTATATCACATGAATCAAATCAAATGCAGTGAAGGAATCGCAGAACCAGCGAACAAATGTGTGTGGATCGGTCACCAGACCGATCCATGGACCGATCAGGGCATATCCTGATCGGTCCACAGCTTGTCTGATCGGTCGTGGAGACCGATCAGACGGCAGGTGGATCGGTCGGCAGACCGATCCCCTGCCTTCTTCTCTTCGCACTACCATCTCCTGATCGGTCTGAAAACCGATCAGATTGCACTCAGTGTGCTACTGAGTGTTTCCTGATCGGTCTACAGACCGATCAGATTACACTCAGTGTGCTATTGAGTGATCCATGGAAACTTAGTTTCACTGGATCGGTCTGCCGACCGATCCACTGTCTTATGTGTCACTGGATCGGTCTGCCGACCGATCCACTGTCTTTTGTGTCACTGGATCGGTCTGCCGACCGATCCAATGTACCATGGAATCATTCTGACCTAATCCGGAGAACAAACTATCGAGCCCTCTCCGACTTCGTCCGGTCCAGAGAACGAGCTACCGAGCCCTCTCTGACCTAGTCCGGAGAACGAGCTACCGAGCCCTCTCCGACTTCGTCAGGTCCAGAGAACGAGCTACCGAGCCCTCTCTGACCTAGTCCGGAGAACGAGCTACCGAGCCCTCTCCCATTTCGTCAGGTCCAGAGAACGAGCTACCGAGCCCTCTCCGACTTCGTCAGGTCTAGAGAATGAGCTACCGAGCCCTCTCTGACCTAGTCCGGAGAACGAGCTACCGAGCCCTCTCCGACTTCGCGTGCCAAGTTTCCAACTTGGACTTTTCCCTTCCACTTGATCAACCTTGATCATTAATCAAACTGAGTTTAATTAACATCTGATACAAACTTAAATCCGTGTCAACATCAAAACAATAGCCAAGTCAGACTGTATCAACAATCTCCCCCTTTTTGTTGTTTGACAACACGATTTAAGTTTAGATCAGAAATGTTCTTATTTTCATAATTTTCGGGGAATCAAGATCCTCCCCCTAAGATGAATATACCATGATGTAAGGAACTCAATAACGAAAATCAAGATCCTCCCCGTTATCTTCTCCCCTAAAATCAAACCTTCATACATCTCTAAACTTAGATATCTCTCCCCCTTTGTCAAACACCGAAAAGGTGCGAATGGGGTGATAAGATTCAAAAGACTCCCCCTTAACCCATACTGTCTTTTCTTAATGCACCTAGAGTTCCCTCTAAGTGTACTATGTGACAGTAAGAAAGAGATAAGATACAATCAAGTCATGGCATAGGAACAACATATTAATATGAACTGAAGCATAAGGAAAAACGAGAAATAGACAAATGAATAGCAAAAATATATGAGTAGCATAAGTATCCAGGTCAGACAAAGATATCCAACAAATATCATCCAAAACACAGACAGACAAAATAACACATAGAATGTATCAATCAATTTCCTCAACACGAGGAACATCATCATCATCCGCGGGAGGCTCGTAACCCTGAGGCAGCATGCTGGAGCTCGAAGGTGGATGGCCCGAGAAACGCTATGGAGGTGGGTAGTTGGCCATCCAGCCCAGAAGCAGCTGCTGCGTCACCAGCTGCTGACTGCGTAAGTCATCGTAGCGCTGGTCGATCCGAACACGCAGTCCATGAAGCTCAGCAGACAGTAGGTCATCGTGCTGATCGAAGCGGCTCTCTAGCTCAGCGATCTGCCAGCGCAGATCAGGATCGACCTCTCCATCATTGGCAGCAGGAGGAGCAGCAACAGGAGCAACCTGTCGTGGAGGTCCCCGTGGTAACTCACCTAGACCTCTCCCATCCTTCCATCGAACAGTCCCATTCTGTCCTATGATTCCAGACTTGGAAAATGCCCGCTTCCCAAGTCTGCAATCCTGTCTGACCATCTTGACTATTCTACCCTTAGAGACATCAATCTGAAGGGTTTCGAGCCAATCTGTAATTATATGCCCATAAGGCATATAAACAGTGGAGCTGCTAGGCTGAGAATATGAGATGATCGAAGAATAGATGCTCGACATGATATCAAAATCGAGACGCCGACGCAAACCATAAAGCATCAGGCAGTGGTATGGTCGGATCTCTGCTAGTGGTTTGGATGTGATTGGAAGAAGACAGTTTGTGACGATCTTAAAAAGGATATAGTCAGGAGGAGTTAGTCGTAGAGCCGTAAAAGTAGGAAACTCTACATCCAACTCATCCATTCCATCCGGTCTAGGGTGTCCAAAGAAATACTCATAGATGGAATCAGGTGAGACATCAAGTGGAGGAGGTAATGACTCTGGTAAATCAGGATAAATGGGAAAAGGATCTCCTGAACACATCCGGCAACCTAGATACCCAAAGAATTCTGTGATGGAGAAATAGATAGTTCTCTTAGCCACTCTGGTTCTATAAGTACCATCACTGGCCTAATGAAGATTGTTGTAGAATTCAGATACTAGGTCATAGTTGATGTCCATTTCCAGGTAGACTAACGAGTCAAGTTTATAATAAGCTAGGGTTTCGGATACAGAGGGACAAAACTCATCCATGTACTTTCGATCCACAGATCGACATGGGAGTAGCTTGAATGTCCTCTATTGAAATGCTTGTTCAAACTGTCGGTTTCGAAATCTCGAAGAAGAAGAAGGTTGAGGTCGGGAGGGTGTCTGGGACTTGGACTTCTCAGCAGATGACTTAGAGGAACCCTCACCGGCTGATTTCTTCCTAAATAGGTCAAAAATGGGACATGGTCGTGGCAAATGGGAGTCCACGGGAGCCACAAACAATCAAGAGCCGAGACAACACACAGAAATAAACTGTGAAAAGACGCTAAAATGCCAAAAATGAACAGATTTTGGGGAGAAAGGAAGTTACCTGGGCGGCATTTGTAGCTTTCGGAGAAGATGGAGAGAAGAGTCGGGACTGAGGAGTGGTTCGGCTAGGGTTTTCGGTGTGAAATGAGAGGACGAAGGATTGGGGGAAGTTAAAGAGGGTGATCAGATCATAGGATCGGACGACTGTCCGATCAGGAGAAATCCTGACCGATCAGGGAACGTCCTGATCGGTCAGGGAGTGTCCTGATCAGTCGTGGAGACCGATCAAGGAGCTTCCTGATCGGTCCAGGGACGGATCCGACGTGGGTCAGTAAGTCCCGTGCCAGAGCCTCCTGATCGATCGTGGGGACCGATCAGGGAACCTCCTGATCGGTCCCCGGACCGATCAGAGGTCGATTAATAGGTAACAGAACCGGAACTCTCCTGATCGGTCGTAGAGACCGATCAGATAGCATCCTGATTGGTCCCTGGACCGATCAGTGTCTGATAATCAATGATTTTAGTCTCTGAAATTCGTATCGAAAGTTCTGAAACTTGGTTCAACAACTTCCAAGTTCAGAACCTAGGATCTGAAGAGCCCATAGATTATATTCAGTGATACCAATGAATATTTCCTAATGATGAGATCTAATGATTTGGAATTATTTAGGGCACGAAAAGTTTCAGACACTTCATAACAAATGTGTTGAATCTCAAGGTTTCAAAACCAGAGAAGTTTGTTTTGTTTGTTTGCTGAAACTATGATCTATAGTGAACCAAGGTAATAAATCTGACTCAGGCTATCGGTTCAAAATATATCCCTGCTATGAGTAGTTACAAGTTTGTCAAAATATGTCAAGGTTTCTTCACCAACTTGTCTTATTTTCAATCAAAATTAGGAAGGTATCAATCAAGGGTATCAATCAACACATCAACAAGGTTAGATGATTTCTAGACACAGGTCCAACCAAGATTCCTTGGTTGGAATATATGAGTAAGATCTAGGAGCCAAATACACATGAATTATGTAATGGCCTTCCCTATACTCAATTTATGTCTCTTCAACCTAATTATTCAAGGGATGCATGATACATTTTGAATAATTTGGTTGATCCTAGCATCTCACCCCATTTCTAGGAAACAAAAATATTTTGTTAAACCTTATAGTTTGTGTGAGATGTTCCCAAGTTGCCCAAATTAATTTCCCAATTTCTCTTATCATTTTAATGGTCCTTATTGATCATGATGTGGGCAAAATGACTTATTGAGCCAAACACATTCCCAATTCCCTCCTTAAATGACTAAATTCATTTTCCGGAAGGGGTTTGGTGAAAATATCGGCTAGGTTTTACTTTGACTCAACATATGTGAGTGCAATGTCTCCCCTAGCTACGTGATCTCTAATGAAGTGATGACGCACTTCAATGTGTTTGGTCCTAGAATGATGGACTGGATTTTTTGTTAGGTTTATTGTGCTAATGTTATCACACAACACTTGCACTCCCTTATACGAAAGTCCATAATCTTCTAGAGTGTGAATCATCCACAACAATTGTGATACACTCTCTCCCATGGCAATGTATTCAGCCTCGGTCGTGGAGAGAGCAACACAATGTTGCTTCCGACTTGACCAACTAACCAATGATGATCCTAAGAATTGGCAACCCCCACTAGTGCTTTTCCGATCCAATTTGCATCCAGCATAATCGGAATCGGTATAGCCTATCAAATCAAAAGACTCCGTACGAGGGTACCACAGACCTACTCTAATTGTGCCTTTAAGGTATCTTAGAATTCTCTTAACTGCAGTTAAATGAGATTCTTTGGCACAAACTTGATATCTAGCGCACATGCCCACAGCAAAAAGTATGTCCGGTCGACTAGCTGTGAGATATAGAAGACTATCTATATTGCGTTAGATCAACTGGTTTCCCACTCTCATCATTGTCAAGACGAGTGTTTGTTGCCATTGGAGTGGATACTTCCTTAGAGTCACTCATATTGAATTTTTTGAGCATCTCTTGAGTGTATTTCGTCTGATGGACATAAATTCCATCTCGAGTTTGTTTGATTTCAAGTCCAAGGAAGAATGTCAATTCTCCTACTAGACTCATCTCAAACTCACTTTCCATGTGAGAAATAAATTCATTCAAATAGCCCTTGTTATTTGAGCCACAAATTATGTCATCGACATACACTTGGGCTACAAAAATATTTTCACCATCTCTACGCAGAAATAGTGTTGGGTCTATTTGGCCTCTTACAAAATCCTTTTCTAGTAAATATGTTGACAACCTTTCGTACCAAGCTCGTGGTGCTTGTTTAAGCCCATAAAGTGCTTTCTTGAGCTTGTACACGTGGTTTGGAGCTTCGGTATTCACAAACCCCGGTGGTTGTTCAACATAGACTTCTTTAATAAAGCCATTTAAGAAGGCAGATTTAACGTCCATTTGATAGAGCTTGAAACCTCTATGTGCAGCAAAAGCTAGCATTAAACGAATGGACTCTAATCGTGCCACGGGAGCATAAGTCTCATCATAATCGAGACCTTCGACTTGACTATAGCCCTTGGCTACAAGTCTTGCCTTGTTTCTTACAACTTCTCCCTTTTGATTTAACTTATTTTTGAAGACCCATTTAGTTCCAATAATGGTGGTCTTCTTAGGTCTAGGAACTAAGTCCCACACTTGGCTCCTTTCAAATTGACCTAACTCATCTTGCATAGCTATGATCCAATCAGGATCGCGCAATGCCTCATCAACTAATTTTGGTTCAATCTCTGAAATCAATGCGACTTCATTAGACTCATTTCTAAAGAATGACCTAGTCCTAACCCCTTGTTGGATGTCTCCCACAATTTGGTCTTGGGGATGACTAGTGGCTATCCTAGATTATCTTGGTGTTGGTGGTGCCTCATGAATGGTCTCACTAGGCATAGGCAAGGACTCAATATCAGGTGAAGGATCAGATTGAGTTCTTTGTTGCCTTTGCTCATCATCATCAGAGTCAACTTCGACTCTTTCTATGTTTCGATCATTCAAACTTAGCCTTCTAAGTTCAAATTGAATTTCTCCTACATCCCTTGATTGATCATTTAAGTTAGGGATTTCTTCAAAAGCTACATCAGAGGACTCTTCAATCAATTTAGTCCTATTGTTGTAGACTCGATAGGCTTTGCTGGTGAGCGAGTACCCGACCAGTATCCCTTCATCAGCCTTGGCCGAAAATTTTCCAAGATGGTCCTTGGTGTTCAAAATAAACACCTTACAACCAAACACCCTAAGATGTTTAATTGTAGGGGGTTTTCCAAACCAAAGTTCATGGGGAGTCTTTCCTAAAAACCTATGTATCAGGATTCGATTTTGCACATAGCAAGCTGTATTTATAGCTTCAACCCATAAGTAACTCGGTAGTGAGTACTCATTGAGCATACTTCGTGCAGCCTCTTGTAAGACTCGGTTCTTTCTCTCCACAACCCCATTTTGCTGTGGGGTCCTTGGAGTAGAGAACTCATGCCTATATCCCTTTTCTTGATAGAATTCTAAAAACCTATGATTTTGAAATTCCCCACCATGATCACTTCTAATGGTTTTAATTGTTGTTGATTTTTCATTTTCAGTTCTTCTACAAAAGGAAATAAAAATATCTATGATTTGATCCTTAGTTTTCAAAAAGAAGGTCCATGTATACCTAGTAAAGTCATCAATAATCACTAAACAGTATCTACTTCCATTTAATGAAATAACTCTACTGCAGTTAAACAAATCCATATGTAATAAGTCTAAGGCAGTAGTTGTACTTACAGCGCTTTTACCTTTATGAGGCGCTTTAGTTTGCTTACTCTTCTGACATGCATCACACAATTTGGTCTTTTGGTTCTTGATGCTTGGTAAGCCTCGCACTAACCCTTTGTTGACCAGCTTCCGGATATTCTTCATGTTCACATGAGCCAACCTCCTATGCCAAAGCCACGATTCTTCTTCTTTTGACATGAAACACTTATCAAGAGCATTAGTAGCACTTTTAAAAGAAACTTGATAAATGTTATCTACCCTTGTGCCTACTAGTACCGTGTCAAGTGTGTCAATGTTTTTGACTAGACATTGACTCGAATGAAACTCAATTGTGTAACCCGTATCACACAATTGACTGACACTTAGGAGATTAAAAGTCATCCCCTTGACTAGAAGGACATTCTTGATTTGGAGGCATTCGGATATATGAATGTCTCCAACTCCTATAACTTTAAGACTACCATTGTTACCAAATGACACATTACCTCTATTTTTGTTTTGAATGGTAGAAAATAGTGACTTGTCCCCGGTCATGTGCTTGGAGCATCCACTATCAACAAACCAAGTTGATAGACGCTCCCCCTTTACCAATGCCTACAAGACACGAAAGATAGATGTTTTAGGTACCCAAATCTTGGGACCTATTGCATCTACAATGAAAGACTTAGGCACCCATGCCTTTGTTACCTTCTTCCTAGTCTCATGAACCCTAGAAGCATGCGATCTATGAAATTGGGTTCTTGACACTAAAGAAATAAAGCTAGACTCCTTAGGTTGGTATCCTAATCCAGCCTTGTTGTAGACCGCCCTTTGGGCATTTAGAATCATGTCTAGGGTCTTAGAGCTAGTTGAGAATTTTTCAAGCATTTTCTTGAGTTTCTCAACCTCACCCTTCAAGGCCTTGTTCTCATCCTCAAGGACCTCTAGATGTAGGTCATCAACCTCATCTTCCCTAAGGGCCCTCAAGTTTTCTACTTCTTCTTTTAATGATTTATTTTCTGTTATTGATTTTTTAAGCAAGGTAGACAAATGTGTAATAGTCTTATAACATTTTTCTAAGTGAGAAGAGGTTATCTCTTCATCATCCGAAGATGATGAAGCCGCGGTTGAAGTGCTTGAGTCATCACTCTCGGACTCGGACTCCTCCCTTGCCATGAGTGCCAATTGCCGAGTACTCTTCTCCTTCTTCTCTTCCTCCTCCGATGAGCTTGAGGAAGATTCATCCCAAGTGGCCTTGAGAGCTTTCTTCTTCTTGGCTCTTTCCTCCTTCTTTTTAGCCCGTTCCTCCTTCTTGAGTTTTGGACACTCACTCCGGTAGTGGCCTTTCTTGCTACACTCATAACATGTAACATTAGTCTTATCGATATTTTGATCATTAGGTTTACCTTTTCCTTTGTATCTTCGGCTTCTTCTCATAATTCTCCTCACAAAATTTGCCATCTCGCTTAATGATGATCCACCTTCATCATCGGACTCGGAGGAGGATGTAGATGAAGAAATCTCTTTCTCCTTCTTCTTTTCCCTCTTTCTTCTTCCATCCTTGTTCTTTGGTCCTGAAATTAAGGCAATACCTTTCTCTCTTTGACCTTTGTTAGCGAGTTCATGAAGTTCCATTTCACAAAAGAATTCGTCTAATTTAACAATGGAAAGATCCTTGGAAACCTTGTAGGAATCTACCATAGATGACCACAAGGCATTCCTTGGAAAGGATTTAAGAGCGTACCTTACTAGATCGTGATTCTCCACGCGTTCATCCACGGAATGTAGACCATTGATGATTTCCTTGAACCTCCCATGTAGTTCACTTACCGTTTCGTTTTCCTTCATGGTGAGATTTTGTAGTTGATTCAAGAATAGGTCCCTCTTGGCTATCCGAGAATCACGAGTTCCTTCTTGGAGCTCGATAAGCTTGTTCCATAAATCTTTTGCACTCGAGAATGGACCTACCTTGACGAGTTGGT
The DNA here is from genome assembly GCF_018446385.1 of Zingiber officinale. Classification (NCBI taxonomy): domain Eukaryota; kingdom Viridiplantae; phylum Streptophyta; class Magnoliopsida; order Zingiberales; family Zingiberaceae; genus Zingiber; species Zingiber officinale. The sequence continues at coordinate 72,542,450 of NC_055987.1, read as the reverse complement.
CCTTGGCAATCCCACATTGTAAGGTGACTACCGCCTTGGCATCGGCTTGCCCTTTACGAGTTTGTTCGGTAGACCACCTTGATGAATCAAGTTCTTTACCTTCTTCGTCCTTCGGTGGTGTGAATCCTTCCTTGACCGAGAACCACATGGAGATATCAGTCTTGAGGTAATACTCCATGCGGCTCTTCCAATACTGAAAATCTGCTCCATCGAAGAAGGGTGGTCTGTTGGTGCTGAATCCTTCCTTCATGGCCATCTTCTTGCTCCTTAGGATGTTAGTCCAGATGAAGAGCACCAGGCTCTGATACCACTTGTTAGGATCTTAGATGGCTAGAGGGGGGTGAATAGCCTCTTAAAAACTTAAACAAAACTTTCTACAGAGAAACTTGTTAGCACAGCGAAATTAGGAAACTAAAACAAAAGGAAACAAGCACACTAACACACTGATTTACGAGGTTCGGGGATAACTTGCCCCTACTCCTCGGCGTGTCCGTAAGGTGGACGACTCCTTGATCTTCGGTAGATCGCACCCCGAATAAATCCGGCTAAATATCCTCCTTCTCGGTGGAGTAACCTCTCCACAAAGTCTCAAGAAATATATATGTTAAAGCACAAGACTTACAGAGCTCGGTGGCAAAGAAGAATGAACTAATCGCTTACAACCACGCGAGGATCAGTGGAAACAGAGAACTCACAGATCGCAGTTTCTCACACGAGAGCTCAAGAACTTAGCACACACAGTTTCTTTTCCTTTTTTACTTGCTTGTGATGCTTTCCTCTCGCTTTTTACTGCTTCTTAAGCCCCTGTTCTCTGCTGTCACGGATCGTGGTCAATCTGCACAAGATCATCGCTGCAGCCAATCCCTCTTCCTCCTTACCTGGTTCTCTGAACTCACACCAATGAAATCATAGTCTTCATTGGTGTCTTCTGAGCTCGAACCAATCACCAGGAGTCAAGCGGATCACAGCCAGATCACACCAGTAGCCGTTGATGCTTCAAATGCACCATGCGCCGCGAATCACAGCAGAAAGTCCATTTGTCGTATTCCTCTTATGGACTTAATTTGAAATTATGCTTGGAATGGTACCTGTGATCCTGCAAACTCAAAAGCTAACAGCACAGATGGTTATATCACATGAATCAAATCAAATGCAGTGAAGGAATCGCAGAACCAGCGAATAAATGTGTGTGGATCGGTCACCAGACCGATCCATGGACCGATCAGGGCATATCCTGATCGGTCCACAGCTTGTCTAATCGGTCGTGGAGACCGATCAGTCGGCAAGTGGATCGGTCGGCAGACCGATCCCTTGCCTTCTTCTCTTCGCACTACCATCTCCTGATCGGTCTGAAGACCGATCAGATTGCACTCAGTGTGCTACTGAATGTTTCCTGATCTGTCTACAGACCGATCAGATTACACTCAGTGTGCTACTGAGTGTTTCCTGATCGGTCTACAAACCGATCAGATTACACTCAGTGTGCTACTGAGTGATCCATGGAAACTTAGTTTCACTGGATCGGTCTGCCGACCGATCCACTGTCTTATGTGTCACTAGATCGGTCTGCCGACCGATCCAATGTACCATGGAATCATTCTGACCTAATCCGGAGAAAAAACTACCGAGCCCTCTCCGACTTCGTCCGGTCCAGAGAACGAGCTACCGAGCCCTCTCCGACTTCGTCAGGTCCAGAGAATGAGCTACCGAGCCCTCTCTGACCTAGTCCGGAGAACGAGCTACCGAGCCCTCTCCGATTTCGTCAGGTCCAGAGAACGAGCTACCGAGCCCTCTCCGACTTCGTCAGGTCCAGAGAACGAGCTACCGAGCCCTCTCTGACCTAGTCCGGAGAACGAGCTACCGAGCCCTCTCCGACTTCGCGTGCCAAGTTTCCAACTTGGACTTTTCCCTTCCACTTGATCAACCTTGATCATTAATCAAACCGAGTTTAATTAACATCTGATACAAACATAAATCCGTGTCAACATCAAAACAACAGCCAGAGCAGACTGTATCAACATGCCGAATGACTTGTTCTTGGTCAAACCTTCTTCAATGGTAGCTTTGGCCTTCACATTTTCAATTAGTACATTAAGTGGTTCCTTCATCTTTCTAGCCTTAGGCCTTGTAATTGAGCCTCCATTGATGCATAATGGATCATTATTAATATCTAGAGTGGGTTGACCATGATCCATATCATTAGCTTGTTGCTCTCTTTCTTTGACTATATCATTCCCCCTTTCCCCAAAAGGATTCATCCTCGAATCTTGATCACCTACATCAAAGGGAGAAAGATCAGAAACATTAAATGTAGCACTCACATTATACTCACCTGGTAAGTCAAGCTTGTATGCATTATCATTTATTCTATCAATGACTTGAAATGGACCATATCTTCGAGGATGCAACTTAGTACGACGTTTAGTAGGGAATCTTTCCTTCCTCATATGAACCCAAACCCAATCTCCAGGTTCAAAGATCACTTTCTTTCGTCCCCTGTTGGCTTGCGTAGCATATTGTTCAGTCCTCTTTTCAATTTGCAATCAAACTTTTTCTTGAAATTGCCTCATAAACTCAGCTTTTTTGGTACCATCTAAACTGGCACGCTCAGAGATAGGTAAGGTGACAAATCTAAAGGAGTTAAAGGGTTGAACCCATATACCACTTCAAAAGGTGAAATATTAGTAGTAGAATGCACAGATCTATTATAAGCAAATTCAACATGTGGTAAACAATCTTCCCAACCTTTTAAATTCTTTTAAATAATAGCTCTCAATAAAGTAGATAAAGTTCGATTTACTACCTCAGTTTATCCATCTGTTTATGGATGACAAGTTGTAGAAAACAAAATCTTTGTTCCCAATTTTTCCTTTAGTTTCTTCCAAAAGTAGCTTAGGAACTTTGCATTATGATCTGAAACTATACTCCTCGGTACTCCATGAAGTTGCACAATCTCCCTAAAAAATAGATCCGCAATATGGTTAGCATCATTTGTTTTCCTACAATGAATAAAATGAACCATTTTAGAAAATCCGTCCACAATGACAAAAATAGAATCCATACCTCGTTTAGACCTTGGTAGTCCTACAACAAAGTCCATGGAAATATCAACCCAAGGTTCACTAGGAATTGGTAAGGTGTATACAATCCATGAGGTAAAGATCTAGATTTTGCTTGCCTACATGTAATACACTTCTCACAAAACTTGACTACATCTCATTTCATGTGTGGCCAAATGAAATGCTTACAAACACTTCTAGAGTTTTTCTTACTCCAAAATGTCCCATTAGTCCCCCACCATGAGCTTCTTGGAATAATATCTCCCTTAATGAACAATTAGGGACACACAACCTAGTCACTCTAAAAAGAAATCCCTAATGCCTATAAAACTTCTCAAATGCAGCATGTTCACAAACATCAAACATATTTCCAAAGTCAGTATCATTAGAATATAGATCTTTAATGTATTTAAATCCTAACAATTTAGTGTTCAAAGTAGAGATCAAGGTATACCTTCGAGACAAAGCATCTGCAACAATGTTTTCCATACCTTGTTTATATTTGATCACATAAGGGAATGATTCAATAAACTCCACCCATTTTGAATAATGTCTATTCAACTTACTTTGACTCTTCAAATGCTTCAATGATTCATGGTCAATGTGAATAACAAACTCTTTGGGCCACAAGTAATGTTTCCAAGTCTCTAAAGCCCTCACCAATGCATACATCTCCTTGTCATAAGTTGGATAGTTCAAAGATGCTCCACTGAGTTTCTCATTAAAATAAGCAAGAGGTCGACCTTCTTGTATTAGCACAGCTCCAATACCTATTCATGATGCATCACACTCAATTTCGAAAGTTTTAGCAAAGTTAGGTAATGCAAGTAATGGTGCAGAACTTAGCTTCTCCTTAAGTAAGTTGAAAGCTGAAACTTGTTCACTATCCTAATGAAACCCAACATTCTTTTTAACAACTTCAGTTAAGGGTGCAACTATAGAACTAAAATTTTTAACAAACCTCCTATAGAAACTTGCCAACCCGTGAAAGCTACATACCTCAGTTATCGTTTTTAGTGTTGGCGACTCACGAATTGCCCTAACCTTTTCTTCATCAACTGTTATTCTCATAGCACTAACAATATAACCAAGAAATTCTATTTGACAAGTGCAAAATGAACATTTTTGAAGGTTTGCATACAATTTTTCATTTCTCAAAACAAGTAGAACTTTTTGTAAATTATTGACATGCTCATCTAAATTCTTACTATAAATCAAAATGTCATCAAAATATACTACAACAAAGTTCTCAATATAAGCACGCAAAATATGGTTCATTAATCTCATGAAAGTACTAGGTATATTAGTTATCCCAAATGGCATGACTAACCATTCGGTCAAACCATATCTAGTCTTAAAAGCAATTTTCCATTCATCTCCCTCACGCATGTGAATTTGAATATAGCCAGACTTTAAATCAATTTTAGAGAAAATGCAAGAACCATATAGTTCATCTAGCATATATCTAATCTAGGAATAGGATGATGATACTTTACCGTAATTTTGTTGATAACCCTACAATCAACGCACATTCTCCAAGTTCCATCCTTCTTAGGCACAAGGAAAACAGGAACTAAACAAGGACTTAGACTTTCTCGAACGTACCCTTTTTCTCATCAACTCTTCAACTTGCTTTTGAAGCTCCTTCATCTCCATAGGATTGCTCCTATAGGCTGGTCGATTAGGAATGGCTGCTCCTGAGATGAAGTCAATTTGGTGCTTTATTCCCCTAAGTGGTGGCAATCCACCAGGAACTTCTTCAAGAAAGACATCATCAAATTCTTGCAAAAGAGATTTAATAACACTAGGCAAAGAAGGGTTAATATTGTTAGTGTTGAAATAAGTCTCCTTGTACAAAAGTACAATCATCAGCTGTTGAGAATAAAAAGTTCTCTTAACCTCTCTTTCTTTTGTATAAAAGCTCCCTTTTTTACGCTCTTGCTCTATTTTTTTTGTTTCTTTTTCATTCTTTTTTTCACTACTCTCATCCTCATTTTTTCTTTTCTCACACTCTTTTCTTTTTTATTTTTTTTCTCTCACAATCTTTTCTTTTTTCACTCTCTTTTTTTATCCTCGATTGATCTTCATATACTTGCTTAGGAGTTAATGGTACAAGAGTTACAAGTTTACCATGCATCTTAAAAGAATATTTATTTGTGAAGCCATTATGCATGACCCTCCTATCAAATTGCCAGGTCTACCTAAAAGCAAATGACTTGCATGCATTGGTACTACATCACAAAGAACATCATCATGATACCTACCAATGGATAATGAAACGAACACTTACTTAGTGACCTTAACTTTCCCAGAATCATTCAACCATTGTAGTTTATAAGGTCTAGGATGTTTAGTGGTAGGTAAGCATAATTTCTCAACCAAGATAGTACTAGCAACATTAGTGCAACTTCCCCCATCTATAATCATACTACATACCTTGTCTTTGATGTGGCAATGAGTATGAAATATGTTGTCTCGTTGTTCTTCATCTTCTTCCTTCACTTGCACATTTAGAGCACTCCTAGAGACAAGGGCTTCACCTTTGACGGGATACTCTTCTACATTACTTTCCATCAATGGTGGCATGACATTATCATCTTCGGACTCACTCTCAGTTTCAATATCACTATTTTCTTTCAAAAGCATAATTCTTTTGTTTGGACTTTGTGAAGCAATATGTCCTCTTCCCAAACATTTAAAGCATTTAATATCTCTATTTCTTGAATATTGAATAGGTTCTTTACCTTTGACCAATGGAGAACCAGCATCTTTATTCTTCAAAAACTCGGTCTTACTCTTTGTTGCAAATTTGTCATCTCTTTTGTTCCAACAAGATTTCCAAGTGGATGAATTTTGACCATGCTTGATTGAACCCTTCCTTTTGAGTTTCCTTTCAACTTTCATGGACGTATGCACCATATCTTCCAGCTCCACATAATGTTGCAACTCCACTACATTTGCATTTTCTGAATTCAAACCTTGTAAAAATCTTGCCATGGTTGCTTCTCGGTCCTCCTCCACATTGGCTCGAATCATGGCAATCTCCATCTCCTTGTGATCTTCCTCCATAGTTTTGGATCCTTGGGTTAGATTTTGTAGTCGTTGGTACAAATCTTGATAGTAATGTGATGGCACAAACCTCTTTCGCATAATAGATTTCATCTCTTCCCAAGTGCCAACGGGTCTCTCGTTGTTTCTTCTCCTACTTAGAATAATATGATCCCACCAAATAATAGCCTAATCAATAAATTCAACAACAACTAGTTTTACCTTCTTCTCTTCAGAGTAGTTGTGACAATCAAACACTAATTTAACTTTCTTTTCACACTCCAAATATATGTCTGGATCGCCTTTGCCTTGAAATGAAGGAATCTTCATCTTGATATTTCCCAAGTTTCTATCAACATAATCATTCATTCTTTCTCTTCTACCACCAATTCTAGCATGACCAGATCTACCACTAGAAACTCTATCATCAATGTCCTCAGATACGCCATCATCATCATCATCATTGTTGGCATCACGGTTATATTGCCTTGAATTTCGTGTAAGAACTCTACCCGCATGGCTATTTTATAATCCCGAAATTACAACATCTTGTCTCTCTAATCTATCGAGGATTTGATTGAATCTGATTTCCGTGCGTTCCAAGTGTTGTCTCAAGGCTCGTTGTTCAAGTGTTTCTTTCGGTCTTGCTTCCTCTCCACTTGTCGCCATTAATGCAATCTGTTGACACTCAATCACTCAACTCACTAATTTAGCTCTTTAAAGAACTTAGAATGGTGGCAATTTCCCTATAAGCGTTCGTTGACTAATTTAAACTCGCAAGGAAATTAGGATAAAATATAAGAATTGATATAAAAATACAAGTTGAAGAATTGAAAACTGATATTAAGGAGTGAAATGAAATTTGCCAGAATTAAATCTAGGCAGAACTTAAAATGAAAATACGGAATTGGAAAATACAAGTATACTAAGCAAGACTTTAAAGTAAATACGGAATTGGAAAACACAAGTATACTAGGCAAGATTTTAAAGGAGATGCGGAGTATACTAGGCAAGACTTTAAAGAAAATATGGAATTGGAAAACGCAAGTATACTAGCCAAGACTTTAAAGGGGATGCGGAGTATACTAGGCAAGACTTTAAAGAAAGATACGGAATTGGAAAACGCAAGTATACTAGGAAAGACTTTAAAGGGGATGCGCAGTATACTAGGCAAGACTTTAAAGAAAATACGGAATTGGAAAATACAAGTATACTAGGCAAGACATTAAAAGAAATGCAGAATTGGAAAATGCAAGTATAGAAATAACAATTCTCTTTACCCACCTTCTTTTTTTTTCTTTCCTTTTTTTCTTTAATTTCCGACCCTTTTTTTTGCTGAAAATATTTTTTTTCTTTTTTTTTTTTGAATTTTGGCCTCTTTTTTTTTTTTTTTGAATTTCGGCTTTTTTTTTGTTGAAAATATTTTTTTTTTTTAATTTTGGCCTTTTTTTTTTTATAGCTACAAGACGACTAAAAACTCACTAAGATTGAGATGATAATGATAAGTAGATAATATTGAACAAAATAAATAAAGATTCAAGCATAAAAGAAAAAGGATAACGAAATCGATTTAGAAAAACCAAAGCTCTGATACCAAATGATGTGAATCCAAAGAGAAAGATATCTCAAGTACCCACAACGAATGGAAGAAGAAATAAAGAAAGAACTAAATCGATAAGATTGATGAAAAGAACTTCGGCCCAATGCTTAAAAAAAGCATGAACCTTGGTATAGAGGATGGTAGACGCCATAACCTTGGGATTGAGGTTGATAAGTCTTCGAACGCCACAAGGAAATGCCTTGATAAGTTCTAATTCAATGATGAACCAACAAGTGAGAGCCTCACCGTGCTTTAGATTGAAAAATATGTCAAAGATCCCCCCCCCTCTTATTTATAGCTATAAGGTGACCAAAAACCCCTAAAAGGCCAAAAGAAAACTCATTTTTGTAAAGACCTATGTAGACTACTTAGCCATTTTAAGCTTATAGCTTTATTACAACCCAAATAAAAGTAGAAATTGAGTCTAAATTAAGCCTACATATCTCTACTACATAGACATGAGACTTAAGTGCTAATTAAGCTCATCTATGGCTTGAATTAGGTTGACTATGCCGAATGACTTGTTCTTGGTCAAACCTTCTTCAATGGTGGCTTTGGCCTTCACATTTTCAATTAGTACATTAAGTGTTTCCTTCATCTTTCTAGCCTTAGCCCTTGTAATTGAGACTCCATTGATGCATAATGGATCATCATTAATATCTAGAGTGGGTTGACCATGATCCATATCATTAGCTTGTTGCTCTCTTTCTTTGACTATATCATTCCCCCTTTCCCCAAAAGGATTCATCCTCGAATCTTGATCACCTACATCAAAGGAAGAAAGATCAGAAACATTAAATGTAGCACTCACATTATACTCACCTAGTAAGTCAAGCTTGTATGCATTATCATTTATTCTAACAATGACTTGAAATGGACCATCTCTTCGAGGATGCAACTTAGTACGACGTTTAGTAGGGAATCTTTCCTTCCTCATATGAGCCCAAACCCAATCTCCAGGTTCAAAGATCACTTTCTTTCGTCCCCTGTTGGCTTGCGTAGCATATTGTTCAGTCCTCTTTTCAATTTGCAGTCGAACTTTTTCATGTAGTTTCCTTGCAAACTCAATTTTTCTGGTACATCTAAACTGGCACGCTCAGAGACAGGCAAAGGTGACAAATCTAAAGGAGTTAAAGGGTTGAACCCATATACCACTTCAAAAGGTGAAAAATAAGAAGTAGAATGCACAAATCTATTATAAGCAAATTCAACATGTGGTAAACAATCCCAATCTTTTAAATTCTTTTGAATGATAGCTCTCAATAAAGTAGATAAAGTTCGATTTACTTACCTCAGCTTGTGCATCTGTTTGTGGATGAAAAGTTGTAGAAAACAAAAGCTTTGTTCCCAATTTTCCCCATAGTGTCTTCCAAAAGTAGCTTAGGAACTTTGCATCACGATATGAAACTATGCTCCTCGGTACTCCATGAAGCTGCACAATCTCCCTAAAAAATAGATCTGCAATATGGTTAGCATTATCTGTTTTCCTATAAGGAATAAAATGAGTCATTTTAGAAAATCTGTCCACAAAAAAAAATAGAATCCATACCTTGTTTTGTAATGCCCGCCCTCCCTGCTACAAACAAGGGACGGGGCTACGATACTCTACGTACGTATTACAGCGGAAGACTTAAAATTATTTTTCTTAACTTAATTAAAACCGAACTACACTAACATGGTTTCATAACATGATAACAAAATAAATAAAAACTTAACATCAAGTCACCCATATTGTATTACATTTCACAAAACCAAAGCATAGTTCTTAAAGGTTTTAAAGCAGGTTCTTAATTAGTTGCCTAGCCACCGCCACACACATCTTCGTTGCCCCTCCTGCTGCTCCTTTAACTCATCCAGCTTTTTCCTTTATCTGTGGTACAAGGAAAGTAAGCTATGAGCACTCATGGCTCAGTAAGTTCCTTTCCTACTCACTAAAACCAACAATCAGCACATAATCAAATAATGTCTCAACTTAACATGATCTCAACTAGTCATGGCATAACATATCATACTCTTTAAGCATAATCATGCAACATAACAAACATTATAACTAGTCATGGCATATCATCTCTTAAAGCATAGCATGAAACATAACATAATCATATCATGGCATATCATCTCTTAAAACATAGCATGAAACATAACATAATCTTATCATGGCATATCATCTCTTAAAACATAGCATGAAACATAACATAATCATATCATGGCATACCTTAAATCATAGCCTCAACACAACATAATCATAGATTATATGCATTATGATTTTAAAAACATGTATCCGAAAAACATGTGTATGTCTCATGATCTTTTAAAACCATTTTCTTCTTACATATATATACTTGAACATAATATCAACATATTTAGGGCCCCGGCTTGTACCATACATACATAACATAAATGCGCGCATCCTAAGTATATCCAAGGTAGCAAGTCTTGAATCATACTAGGAACTAGGTCAAGATCACAAAGCATGGCCTAGGGGCGTATTTGAAGAGTCCATCCCTTATTAGCCTAGATCACAAAGCAAGGCCTAGGGGTGTACTAAGGAGCCCATCCCTTATTAGCCTAGATCACAAAGCAAGGCTTAGCCTAGATCACAAAGCAAGGCTTAGCCTAGATCACAAAGCAAGGCCTAGGGACTGATTAGGAGTCCACCCTTGGTACAAGCCTTACAAAGTAAAATAGCATGTATAAAAATGCATCATTTAGTCACATAGCATAGCATAAAAGTATGCATCACTTAGGCATACACTATGTCATAAAGGTATGCATCACTTAGGCATACATCATATCATAAAAAGTATGCATCACTTAGGCATACATCATGTCATAAGAAAGTATGCATCACTTAGGCATACATCATATCATAAAAAGTATGCATCACTTAGGCATACATCATGTCATAAGAAAGTATGCATCACTTATGCATACATCATATCATAAAAAGTATGCATCACTTAGGCATACATCATGTCATAAGAAAGTAGGCATATTTTAAACACATAGCACATCATAAAACATGCATATTCTAAGTACATAGCATATCATTAAAGCATGCATATTTCTACTCACATAGCATATCATAAAAGCATGCATATTCTAAGCACATAGCATATCATTAAAGCTTACATTTCTAAGCACATAACATATCATTAAAACATGCATATCCCTATCCACATATCATATCATAAAAAGGTATAAATCACAAGCATACATGGTTAAGCATAAGGGTATATCATGTGATTATACTATCATAAGAAACATGGTAACATAGTTAACTTGGGTTCTAAGCTTCCTAAACCCTTGGGTTCCTATCATGGCCGAACCCCCTTAGGTCTCAATTTAGGTAAGAACAACCTCCAAGCATGTGAAACCTAAATCATCATCACATAAATTTCATAGGAAGCATTATAAGCATGATTAACTTGGTTTCTAAGTTCTCCAAGTCCTTAAACTCATGTGGCCGAACCCTATCAGTATATAAACAAGGTCCCAAATGTCATGAAAGCATGGAAACCTTAAACCATATTTATAGCATTTTTTTCCAAATAGCATAGTAAGCATATTGAGCTAGTTCCTAAGTCCTTCAAGCCCTTAACGTATGTCTTGGTCAATCTTTTAACAAATATTCATTAGGGCTAAAAACAAACATACAAGCATGTGAACTTGAACTAACATCATGTATAAATTCATAACAAGACATCATACAATAGGTATGGCCGAAACTTACCCTAGCCTCATTTAGGTCACTAAACAACATATAGTATGAGAACTTTGGTTTTCTACTTATCATATTTCATGTAGAGTGACATAAGCATATTTAATTTTTGTTCTAGGGTTTCTAGGGCATTTATCCCTTCATGGCCGAAACACACAATGATCCATTTAGGTCATGGAAAAATTATACAAATATGTGACACAATCAACACTTTATCATATTTTCATAAGAAGCACTTTTAACACATTTGGTTTCATTTCTAAGGCCTCTAGGTCTTTTAAACCCTACTTGGCCGAAACTCACAGAATATAAAATTGCTTCAAATAGCCTAAAAGCATGAGAAATTATACAAGTTTCATAGCATGTATAAAGACAAGCATAATAAACATACATGTGAATTGTGTCTTAGGCTTCCTAGGTTTCTTTCCCTTTTTCTTTTATTTTTCCTTATGGCCGAAACCTACCAATCTCTAAACTAGGTTTTAAGTGGCCTAAAGCATGGAAAACCTAAGTAAGTTTCATGGCAAAAATTACTAAGAACATCATATACAAAGTTGGTTCATAAACAAGCTAGGACCCTTGTGATCTTACATGTCATATATCATGTAACTAATTTTCTATACTCAATTTAAACATAAGAGCATTAAAAAACTTTCATATCATAATATCACAGAGGTCTTGAGCATATTAGAATTTTGTTCAAGCTTTTCTAAACTATCCATCTTATCATGGCCGAAAATCTAAAATAAGAGTTCATGAATTTCTAGCAATGTACAACATGCAATTCTTTAAGAGAACTCTATATTCTATCATACAAACATGGTTATTTAAATTTAAAGGTCTTCCTAACCTTAAGCCCTTTTCTTGGCCGAAACATATAAATGGATTTCTTTGGTTCTAAGTAACTTTCAAGCAAGAAAACCAATAAAAACCCTTAGTAGTTCATGGGAGAAATTTTGTACTAGTTTAGTTAAACAATATTTTTCCCTAACCTCCTTAACATATTTTTGGCCGAAATTCTAGGGTTAGGTACTCCTCTGATCAGGCATCATTTAAGTCTAAAAACATGAAGAAAATCCTTCCTACATAGCATAGAAAGAATATCATGAAATAAGGACTTGTTTAAACCATCCTAGATTTGAAACCCCTTTCTTTAGCCGAATTTTCTTAAATTCTTTTCTAGGTTTTCTAATCCTTATAGAATCCGAAAATCACATAAAAGCCTTGTACCACAGGTGAGGGGAAACTTACATCCTTTTCGCTTGTGGATCTAAGGTATGGTGAAGAAGAAGTAGCCTCTTCTTCTAGTTCCTTTCCCTTGATTCCTTTGCTAAGTCCTCCTTGTATCTTAGGCTTTCTTAGGGAACAAACTTGGCTTTGGGGCCGAAGATGGAGGAGAGGGGACTGTGGTGTTCTCGGTGAGGGAGAGGATGAATGAGAGAAAATGAGAGAAAAATAGTTTTCTCTTTTCTTGCTCCCTTTTATGTTAAGGGGGAAGAAGTAGCAAAATTGAATTTTGCTTTCCTTCTCCCTTAACTCATTTTCTATTTTTCTTACACTTATTTTATTTTCTATTTATTCTCATCATTCATGATAAAATAAGGGGGAATGAATCCCCTTAATCCCTCTTTAAGTTTTCGGCAAAATCAAAGAGGAAGAGGGAGAGAAAGGGAGGAAGGCAAGTTGCCTTTCTCTTGCTCTTTTCTTGTTTTCTTTTGGCTAGCTTTTACTCTTACCTTTATCATGAGTTTCCCTCCTTTGCTATCAATATCTTCTCTCTATCCCAATTGGTTTCTACTAATTAATTCTATGAATTATAATATAAGAGGTTTAAGGTTCAATCCTTGACCTCCACTTCTTTTTATTTTATTTTATTTCTTTTTGGCTTCAACTCACTTCCTATTATTTTTCTAAGGAAAAATCCCACATTCATATATTTATCTTACAAGCTTAGTGGGTATTACATGTTTAAACCTTGGTAGTCCTACAACAAAGTCCATGGAAATATCAACCCAAGGTTCACTAGGAATTGGTAAAGTGTATACAATACACTTCTCACAAAACTAGACTACATCTCGTTTCATGTGTGGCAAAAAAAAAAATGCTCTGCCAACATTTCTAGAGTTTTTCTTACTCCAAAATGTCCCATTAGTCCCCCACTATAAGCTTCTTGGATTAATAATTCCCTTAATGAATAATTAGGGACACACAACCTATTCACTCTAAAAAGAAATCCCTCATGCCTATAAAACTTTCCAAATGCTGCATGTTCACAAACATCAAACATATTTCCAAAGTTAGGATCATTAGAATATAGATCTTTTATGTATCCAAATCCTAACAATTTAGTGTTCAAAGTAGAGATTAAGGTATACCTTCAAGACAAAGCATCAGTAACAATGTTTTCCATAACTTGTTCAATAAACTCCACCCATTTTGCATGACGTCTATTCAACTTACTTTGGCTCTTCAAATGCTTCAACGATTCATGGTCAGTGTGGATGACAAACTCTATGGGCCAAAAGTAATGCTGCCAAATCTCTAAAGCCCTCACCAATGCATACATCTCCTTATCATAAGTTGGATAGTTCATAGCTGTTCCGCTGAGTTTCTCACTAAAATAAGCAAGAGGTCGACCTTCTTGTATTAGCATAGCTCCAATACCTATTCCCGATGCATCACACTCAATCTCGAAAGTTTTAGCAAAGTTAGGTAATGCAAGTAATGGTGCAGAACTTAGCTTCTCCTTAAGTTGAAAGCTGAAACTTGTTCACTATCCCAATGAAACCCAACATTCTTTTTAACAACTTCAGTTAAGGGTACAACTATAGAACTAAAATTTTTAACAAACCTCCTATAGAAACTTGCCAACCCGTGAAAGCTAAGTACCTTAGTTATCATTTTTGGTGTTGGCCACTCACGAATTGCCTTAACCTTTTCTTTATCAACTTCTATTCCCTTAGCACTAACAATATAACCAAGAAACTCTATTTGACTAGTGCAAAAAGAACATTTTTTAAAGTTAGCATATAATTTTTCATTTCGCAAAATAAGTAGAACTTTTTATAAATGATTGAAATGCTCTTCTAAATTCTTACTATAAATCAAGATGCAATCAAAATATACTACAACAAAGTTCCCAATATAAGCACGCAAAATATGATTCATTAATCTCATGAAAGTACTAGGTGCATTAGTTAGCCCAAATGGCATGACTAACCATTCGTACAAACCATACCTAGTCTTAAAAGGAGTTTTCCATTCATCTCCCTCACGCATGCGAATTTGATGATAACCATGCTTCAAATCAATTTTAGAGAAAATGCAAGAACCATATAATTCATCTAGCATATCATCTAATGTAGGAATAGGATGATGATACTTTACCATAATTTTGTTGATAGTCCTACAATCAACGCACATTCTCCAAGTTCCATCCTTCTTATGCATAAGAAAAACAGGAACTGAACAAGCACTCAAAATTTCTAGCCTTAGCCCTTGTAATTGGGCCTCCATTGATGCATAATAGATCATCATTAACATCTAGAGTGGGTTGACTATGATCCATATCGTTAGCTAGTTGTTCTCTTTCTTTGACTCCATCAAATACATTCAGATGTAGAGTTTTGATCACCACATAGAGGAAGGGCCTTGGATTATAAGATCATGGGATCTTGTGACACAAGGTATCTCTTACATTCTATGGCGTTTTCTTAAAACAGGGATGAATTCTCTACTAGGGAGATTAATTAAAGTTTTAGGAGTTTTTCCCAAATTAATGTTAGAAAGTCGTTTGTGTAATCTAGTAATTGTATGACCGAGGGACCCTGTGATAGAGGGCATCCCTTTAATCAGAGTTTCTATGTTAATTTTTTATTTAATTACATTAATCTATCATTAGGAAGTAAATTGGATAATTCTAGTGATTGTATAACTAGGGCCCTGTGATAGAGGGTATCCTTTTAACTGAGCTTTCTAGAGTTGTTTCTTTACTTAATGGTGTTAGAACTTGGGCAAATGTTTCGATGCAACTTTCGTGGGGTTATGTTAGACGTTAGTTAGAATTCCTACATGAATGTAAGCATGAAATTAGATAGATGAACAATGCATAGGGACATTAATTGGCATCATAACGAAACCAAAATCCTAGAATCTATTATCCTTCACTCACTTATGCTAATTCTCTCACTCCTCTACTCTTTACTCTCTCTCAACCTTCTTCCCACTTCTCAAACTCTCTTCTAGCATTTGTGACCATATTTCAATTATCTAGATAATTTGTTGTGTGAAGTTAACTAGTGTTTAATCAACAGTTTCTATGGGATTGATATTTTTATTACTCGACGACACCCGTATACTTGCGGGGACACATCAACAATGGGTGATCTTGCTTTTGCAAATATGGGTGTGAAAAATTCTCTTAAAGGCTTATTTACCATTTCAAAGCTTATTGGATTTTATAAAAAAAGTAGTAGGTTTTTTAAAATAACCACAATCACCTACAAAATAGAATTATTGTAAAAGCAAGTAAGTAGAATTTAAACAACAAAAAAGTAAATACAGAATTAATAAAGAAAAGACAGTCTAGATTAACTAAATTGCTAATCAACTAATGTTAACCTGAAAGAGTCACTTGAAATAGTGATAAAACTTGTTGTCAATTGGCAAGTATATGAAATGTCGTCAAGTCACAAAATATTAATTTCATAGGGACTATTGATTAAGCACTAGTCAATTTTATAAAGTAAATTATCTAGACAATCGAAAGCTATTTTGGCCATGAACACAAGAGAGAATAAAAGAGAGGGAGAGAGAGTTGGGAGAGAGAGAAAGTGAGTAAATGTGAGTGAATAGAATTGGTGATGATTATAGGATTTCGGTTTTACTATGATGCTAGTTAATATCCCTATGAATTATTCAGTACCTCACCTCCATGCTTATACTCTTGTAGAGATTCTGATACGAACCTCACCAATAAATGTGATGGAACCTGAGACAAAGGTGGATAGAGCCCCAAGAACTAGATGACAAGAGTGTGAGTCTTGACCCATATCCAAGAACTGGAACGAACCAAGCCTACTAAAGAAAGAAACTCCACACCCAGGGTGATAAGTTTTGATGGGTTGAACGCCACGAGAGTAAATTCGATAAATTCATAAAGTCCTTTCAAGAACTAAGAGAGCATACAATCTCACCAAAAACTAAGTTTCTTCATACTAAGATGCCCCTCCCTTATATAATGGGAGTGAACAAGGAAAAGTACAAGATAAGTGCACACACAATTAGAGTCCCAATGTGGCATGCCTCATGCAAGCTATCTAGGAGCCCAAAACTAAATAAATGCATGCATAATTAGAGTCCCAAGTCGCATGCTTCATTAAACAATCTAAAATACTTAAGTCGTCATGCATGAACGAGTTTCCATGCTTATTAGCATTCTTCCGTTAAGCGCGACCAAGTCATGGATGGCTATGCCTGATTATGTGGATTAGGTCACGACTAGCAGTTGGCATTATCTTGGTCTCTCCTTGCTCATAGTCCACCCAATATTCTTTGATTAGCCCATTTTGTGCTTCCTTGAAACGCTTTGCCCGCAATCTTGTAATTGGACCTTCCAGAAGTGATAACCAATATCTCTCCTAGCTTCAGCCTTTGGGTATACATCATTCTCCCCTTCTTGAAAAGAATTTGTCCTCAAATCATCACCTGCATCAAACGGGGATAAGTCAACAACATTAAAAGTAGAATGTACGCCATACTCACCTGGTAGTTCAAGTTTGTATGCATTATCATTGATATGCTCTAATACTTGAAATGGGTCATCCCCTCGAGGTAGAAGTTTAGAACGATGTTTGTCTAGAAATCACTCCTTTCAAAGGTGCAAACAAACCCATTCTCCTAGTTCAAACACAATTTTCTTGCGCCCCTTGTTAGCTTGTTGCATGTATTCTTGGGTTCTTTTCTCAATATTCAGTCATGCTTGTTCATGAATCTTCTTTAAGAATTTGGCCTTCTTCTTACCAATCTAAGTTTATATACTCACTTATAGCTAAAGGAATCAAATCTAATGGTGACAAGGGATTGAAACCATAAACAATTTCAAATGGAGAAAATTGAGTCGCATAATGAATGCTCCTATTGTAAGCAAATTCAACATGAGGTTGATAATCTTCCCATATTCTCAAATTCTTGTTAATGATTGTACGAAGTAAAAAAGGACAAAGTTTGATTGACCACTTCAGTTTGCCCATCAGTTTGGGGGTGACACATAGTAGAGAACAATAATTTAGTTCCTAATTTTCCCCACAAAGTCTTCCAAAAATAACTCAAAAACTTTGTATCCCTATCAGAGACAATGGTCCTAGGAATGCCATGCAACCTAATAACCTCTTTAAAGAACAATTTAGCTATATGTGATGCATCATTGGTTTTATGACATGGAATGAAATGCGTCATTTTGGAGAATCTATCTACCACAACAAAAAATGAATCTCTCCCCCTCTTGGTCCGAGGTAATCCCAAAATAAAGTTCATTGAAATATCAGTCCAAGGTTCACTGGGTATAGGCAAAGTAGTATACAAGCCATGGGGTTTCAATTTAGATTTAGCTTGTTTGCAAGTGATGCACTTCTCACAGATTCTTTCTGTTAGAATGTATACTAAAAGCCTAGCTTTTATATAAACATTTATTTAGAAATGAGAATCACATTGGTCAAATGTCTACATTATGCTAAGTGTAGTTGTCCGTTTAATTTATATTGAAGATAACATGGTGTGAGGAGACACACAGAAGTTCATGTTATCAGTTCCTTATAAATTATAAATAGTTGCTCACAACTAAGATGGAATGAGACAAACCATTGGAGTAGTTGTAGTGTAATTAGGTATTAGTTTATCTTGACTAATAAATTACACTAGTACACTATAAGTGTATTGAGCAGGACCATTTGAGGTAGTTTCTTTTTATACTGACTCTTTAAAAAGAACAAGACCTCTGTTATTATGGAAGTACACACTCTTAATCATGATATAATAACAAGCACGTATACTTAATATTTATTTCTTTAATTTATCAAAGGGTGTGATTTAGTTCGATAAATCAATAAGTCCGATAAGTTGGGAAATGATATTATTTATATGGTGTGTTGTTGATTATAGAATGAAACTGTGTCCTACTAATCTAGGTTGATGATGTTCCCTTGAGGAGCTGATAAGGATTGTCATGTAAACCCTGCAGGTGAACTTAGTCCGACATGACAATAAGGTTGAGTGGTACTACTCTTGGAGCTAGATATTAATTAAGTGAGTTGTTAGTAACTCATTTAATTAGTGGACATTCGATATCTTAAACATAGGGAGATTAACTCACTCATAATAAGAAGGAGCCCATAATGTAATTTGAGATTGGTGCGGTAATTCAATAGTAGCTCTTTAATGGTATGAGTTATTATTGATGAACTTGAGTTGGGTGTTCGGGGCGAACACGGGAAATTCAAGATCATCGGGAGACCAGAATCAATTCCTTCTCTCGGTCTCTATTGTAGCCTCTTATATATAGTCTTATCTCCACCCAAAGCCTAGCCTCTTAGCCCATGCTAGGGGTCGGCCCCTATCCTAGCTTGGAGACAAAGCATGGGGTTGGCCAAGCCAAGGTTGGAGCTCAAGCTAGGGCCCACCAAACCTTGCTTGGTGCCCAAGCAAGTGGTCGGCCAAGTAAGGAAAGGAAAGGAAATTTTATTAAAAATAAATTTTGATAAAATCTTTCCTTTTATGTTTTTATTCACATGGTTTTAAAAGAGAGTTTTTAATTTTAAAATTTGTCCTTTTATAGATTTTCTATAAAGGATTAAATGAGAGATTAGATATCTTTCCTTATTTGTAGATATCTATAATGTTAAAAGAAAGATTTTATTTTTAAGAAAACTTTTCTTTTTTTTGTAACTATGATATAAAAAGAGTTTTATTTTTAATCTTATCTTTTATAGATATCCATAAAAGGATTTAAAAGAGAGAGATTTTAATTTATAAAACGTTCCTATTATAGCTAACCACAAAAGGGATATTATAAAAGAGAGATTTTAATTTTTGTTTAAAATCTTTCCTTGAAAGAGGTGGTCGGCCATGTCATGAATAAAAAGTAATTTTTATTTTTGTTATAAAACTTTCCTTTTTTGAATTCACCAAGGATTATAAAAGAGAGGTAAAGGGTTCCTTCCTGGTACACAATTTCTATTCTATTTTTCCTCTCTCTTTTCCTTTGGTGGTCGGCCCTCTTCCTTTCTCTCTTCTCCTTTTATTTTCCACATTGTGGCCGGTGGCATCAAGTCTACTAGGAGCTTTAGTGGCCGGTTACTAGGAGGAGAAGAAGAAGAGAAAGGAGGCACTCTTGTCTAGATCCCTTTGGTGGCCGGAGCTTGGAGGAAGAAAAGAAGGCTTTGGTGGATTTCTTCTTAGTAGATCATTGCTCACACGATGTCCAAGACAAGGAGAGGAATACAATAGAAGATCAAGAGGTTTTTGTTAACAAAGAAAGGTATTACTAGTTGCTTATTCCGCATCATACTAGTTTACTTTATACAGATTTTGAATTACCAAACACAAGAGGCTAACGATTCTAGGCAATCGATTTTATGTTTTGATTTTATGTTTCTTTTGTTTTTCGATCTTGTGATTCGATTGTTCTTGGTGGTTAAACCTAGGGTTACTGTAAGGAGATTAAATATTAAATTTCATTGAAATGCTTTGTTTAGAAAGTGGTGGATGATCCCATACCCAAGAAGGCCTAGTGCTTCTCTATATTTAACTTGGAAGCCGATCTTTGAAATAAATATTTAATCAACTTTGTAACATGGGTGGATTTGGATCAATAATGTTAAGCATCGTTTGCGATCTAAGTCTAAAACCTCTAAGACCAGATAAGTTGAATTTGGAATCAATAATGTTAAGTTCTGTTTGTGATTCCAAATTTAATTTCTATAGAGCACATTAGGTTGTTAAGAAAGGTTCGGGACTTGTACAAAACTTTTGTATAGTGGAACCAGTATTATATTCCAAGTAGCAACTAACAATTGGTGTCAGAGCTAGGATATTGCCTCTATGTGTTTGGTTTTTCAGTTTAATTATGCACATGTCATACATATTTTAGGTATGATAATAGTAGGATGTGCAAATAGATTAACTCTGTGGTTGCAGGCATCTTAGATCCAACTATTATGGCCCTAATGTGTTTATGTGTGATTGGACCCTCGAACTTGTCTAGGGAATTTTATGTGTGTGCATGATTGTATGTATTAAATACAGCAGGAGCTGTATTAGTTTTAGGATTTTACTTTTTGTTCGATCTAGATTACATGTACATTTCTTCATGAAATATAGGATCGATAAATGTAAAATTCTATTTTTGTTGCAGATCATATCCTTGCAAGGTGTGGTACTATTTGAGGACCAGAGGCGCAGCGGAATAAGAAGCAAGATAGATGCGACGACTAGACCCGATTGCGGTGGCTAAAGATGGCAGCAGCTAGGGTTGATAGCACACGGAGGACAGTGATGGAAGAGACCATAATAGTTGGAAAATTATTTTTCCATATTTATTGCTTTTATTTGCTGTGATGTGTGTGTGTGTGCATGATAAAATCCTCATCTTAAAAAACTAAGTGGGAGAGGGATCAGTAAATAAATTCCACGGTCTCCATTACTGGTTTGTAAGCAATGCAAACATACTTGTGCGTTGGCTCTGAGTGCCTCCCTCCACATCGGATGAGTTTGTTTGCGGATCACTAGATCAAACTTCCTTTATGGATGATTATAGGAAATTATTTAGGAGCATGTGATCTTCTCCAACTGATGGGGCAGAATTCTATTTAATGGACTAAGTATCAAGTAATGGTATACACTTAGGCACATTTAATAGTATCCTCCCCAACGGAGTCACTACTATTATTTGTGTGACCAAAGGAATACCAACTATTAATTTTATTTTTCATAAAGTTAGGATGATAAGAATAAAATTAATAGGTAAAACCTCCTCTTACAAATGTTTGAATTTGTATACGTCCACACTATCGTGGCATACAAAATTCACGATGTTTTGAAGTGTTGGTGAATTTAAATAATATTATTTGAGGATTCAATATTATTCTAAATTCTAAAGTATTGGCCAAAACATATTTTGTGATTCTTAGGATGACTTTTAACCCACTGGCTATTATACTGAAAGAGAACAAACTTATTGGTCCCAATTACATAGATTGGAAAAGAAACCTGGACATTGTCCTAACTGCTGAAGGCTATAAGTTGTACTGTTAGAGGTCTCCCTAATGAGCCTAATAGTGATTCTAGTGAAGAGGAGATTGAGTATCATAAGAAATGGGTCAAGGCAGATGAGATGACGCGGTGTTACATTTTGGCTTCCATGTCAAATATGCTACAACATCAGCATCAGGATATGCCTACTGCCTATAACATAATGTACAATCTCAAGGAACTCTTTAGACACCAGAATCGGGCCACTAGGCAAGAAGCTATGAGAAACTTAATGACAACCACCATGTCAAAGGGGACACCTGTAAGGGATCATATCCTCAAAATGATGACTTACTTGAATGAGATACAAATCCTTGGAGCTGAAATCGATGGGAAAACCCAGGTCGATATTATTCTCCAATCGCTACCCAAAAGTTTTGAGCAGTTTCGCCTGAACTACAATATGAATAAAAGGATTTATTCATTGGCAGAACTACTGACAGAACTTTAGGCAATAGAAGGACTATTTCGTCATAATTCTCAAATTCACTTTGCTGAAAATGTTTCTACTTCTAAGTCGAAAGGCAAGAAGAAACAAGCTGGTTCGGCAAAGAAAGTGAATCGATCTCTAGGTACTGGACTTAAAGCAGGAGTAAAGAAGCCAAAGGGCAAGTGCTTTATTTGTAAGCAGTCTGGACATTGTAAGTCGCACTGTCCTCATAGGAAAGAGAACAATAAAGGTATATCTTATTCTCTAGTAGTTGAAACCTGTTTAGCGGTGTTATCTACCAGCACTTGTTGTGTAGATACAAGAGCCATTGATCATGTCTGAAATTCATTGCAGGGGTTCCAGGAAACCCGTCAACTATATGAAGGAGAGATAACCATCTACATGGGAAATACTACGAAAGTGGCGGCTATTATAGTGGGAGACATTTACTTATCATTTGATAGGAATAGAACTTTGATTTTGAGGAATTATCTTTATGTACCAAGTTTTAGAAAGAATTTTAATTTCAGTTTTTAAACTGTTTTTGGATGGATATACTGTTTCTTTTGATGACAAAGTGGTTGTCAAGAAAAATAGGGTAATTATCTGTTTTGGTATATTAGTTGGCAATTTGTATACTCTAAATCTGATAACTCCCACAAAGCAATAAATGGAAATTAATAACACATCCTCTAATTCTAATAAGAGAAAGGAACCTTCAAATATGAACCAAACATATCTTTGGCATCTAACACTTGGTCATATTAACTTGAGTAGGATTCAAAGGCTAATAGCCGATGGACTTTTCGGTTCATTAGTGTTGGAAAACTTTCCAACTTGTGAATCTTGCTTGGAAGGAAAAATGACCAAGAGACCTTTTAAGGCCAAGGGGTATAGAGCAAAAGATGTGTTGGAATTGGTTCATTCTGATTTGTGTGGACCTATGACTATCCAGGCGAGAGGTGGTTTCGAATATTTCATCTATTTCATATACAACTATTAGAGATATGGGTACATTTACTTGTTACGCCGTAAGTCTAAGTGCTTTGATAAGTTCAAAGAGTACAAGGCTGATGTAGAGAAACGTTATGGTAAAAGTATCAAGACACTACGGTCTGATCGTGGTGGCGAGTACCTCTTAGGAGAGTTTAGGAATTACTTATCAGAGGTTGGGATTCAATCCCAATTGTGTGCACCTGGTACACCCCAACAGAATGGTGTGGCAGAACGAAGGAATATGACTCTTATGGAAATTGTTAGATCGATGATAAATTATTCAGAATTACCAAATTCATTCTGGGGATATGCTTTAGAAACGACAGTGTACATTTTGAACCTGGTACCTTCTAAACCAGTACCCTATACTCCCATGGAATTGTGGAATGGACATAAGCCTAGTCTGAGTCATATTCAGATATGGGGTAGTCCAGAACATATGCTGAAGGGAGATATTGATAAGTTGGAATCTCATACAGAAGTTTGCCTGTTTATAGGTTATCCCAAAGGAACAAAAGGTGATTTGTTTTATAGTCCTAAAGATTAGAAAGTCATTGTTAGCTTGAATGCTCGATTTTTAGAAGAAGACTATGTAATAAAACATAAGCCCATGAGTGAAATTATTCTAGAAGAAATGAGAGAGGACACGCCTACTTTAGTATCAAGCTTGTAAGATGAAATATCACAAGAAATTGCAACACATATCACAAGTGATATACAACTACAGACAATGCCTCGTCGTAGTGGGAGGGTTGTAAGGCAACCTGAGAGATTCATATTTTTAGGAGATTCTTCGGACTTGATCCCAAGTAAACATGAACCTGATCCTCGAACATATGACGAAGCACTCCAAGATAAAGATGCAGTATCTTGGCAAAGAGTAATGAATTCAAAAATAGAATCTATGTATTCTAACAAAGTCTGGGAGCTAGTAGAACCATCAAATAGTGTAAAAGCTATTGGATGTAAATGGATCTACAAAAGAAAAAGAGGGACAGATGGGAAGGGAAGGTGGAAACCTTCAAAGCAAGGCTTGTTGCGAAGGGGTACTCAGAAAGAAGGAATCGATTATGAGGAAACCTTTTCGATAGTAGTTATGCTTAAGTCTATCCGGATACTCTTATCTTTTTCTGCTCATATGGATTATGAGGTTTGGCAAATGGATGTCAAGACAGCTTTCCTTAACGGAAGTCTTGAAGAAAACATCCATATGAAGCAACCAGAGGGGTTTATTACAAAGGGAAAAGAGCATCTAGTGTGCAAGCTTCAAGATCTTGGAACATTCGGTTTAATGAAGTAATCCAGTCATATGAATTTATTCAGTGTCCGGATGAGTTTGTGTATACAAGAAGTGTGATGGAAACATGGTGGTATTTCTTGTACTATACGTATATGACATTTTGTTAGATGGAAACAATATCAAAGTGTTGTCGGAAGTAAGGGTATGGTTGCCCAAGCAATTCAATATGAAGGACTTGGGAGAATGTGCACATATTCTTGGGATCAAAGTAATAAGGGATCGTAAGAAAATAATGTTATGCTTATCCCAAACTTCATATATCGATACGATCCTAGCTCATTTTAGCATGCTAGACTCCAAGAAAGGTTTTCTACCTTTTAGGCATGGAGTATCTTTATCTAAAGAGATGTCTCCGAAGACATAAAAAGAGATAGAAGAAATGAAGGCAGTTCCTTATGCTTCAGCTGTAGGAAGCCTAATGTATGTTATGTTGTGTACGAGACCGGATATCTATTTTGCCATAGACATGGTTAGCAGATATCAAAGTAACCCAGGACCGAGACATTAGATTATTGTAAGGCAGATAATTTGCTCCCTGTGGGTTACACAGATTGGGACTAATAGGAAAAATAGTAAGTCGACCTTGGGGTTTTGTGTTTACTTTAGGAAGTGGAGCCATAACTATGGAGGAGTGTTAAGAATAGATGCTTTTTCGGACTCCACCATAGAAGATGAGTATGTGGCAGCCTCTGTGGCAGTCATAGAAGATGTATGGCTCAGAAACTTCATGATGGAGTTAGATGTGATTCCTGGTTTGCCCAAAATTATTTGGTGCAGTAGCAAACTCGAAGGAACCATGAGCCCTTAAGGCAAGTAAACACATAGAGCGCAAGTACCACCCAATATGAAACATCGTATACCGAGGAAAAGTTATTGTTGCCTAGATTGCATCAAGAGATAACCTGGATCTTTTCACTAAGGCCCTTAGGCGAGAGCTTATGATGGGCATGATGAAGGGATAGAAATCAGATGTATGGTAGCAAATATGGCAGCATAGTCTTTTAGTATAAGTGGGAGATTGTTGGAATATATACTAAAAGCCTAGCTTTTGTATAAACATTTATTTAGAAATAAGAATCACATTGGTCAAATGTCTACATTTATGCTAAGTGTAGTTGTTCGTTTAATTTATACTGTAGATAACATAGTGTGAGGAGACACACAGAAGTTCATGGTTATCAGTTCCTTATAAATTATAAACAGTTGCTCACAACCAAAATGGAATGGGATAAACCATTGAAGTGGTTGTAGTGTAATTGTTAGTTAGAGCCCTAGAGCCAATCATTTGATGATTGTTGTATGGACTCATTGTATCATATTCTTATATATAAAGGCATTTGGTTTTTTGGTTATTATGCTTACTTGTATTGATGCGAAATAAACTAAGTATAATAGCGTCTTTGAGTAGAAGGTTCTTACCTATATCAATCGATTGGTTGAATCGATAGTGAGATGATATAGGGAACACTACTCTTAATCATTCCTAGTCGAGTATTAACATTCAGGGACAATGTTAATGCAATAAGACTAGCATGTAGGTCAACTCGATGACTTGATCTCACAAGTTATGGATATAGAGATATCAAGTTGACACATGAGTATGCATTGGAGAATGTATACTGAATGACCCGCCATGAGAAAGTATTATGGATCGTTATATGAGTGTCATATACTTTCTCATGTGGCTATTAGTATGGCTATTAGTCCTTGGACCTGAAATCACCATGGATCCCTACATAAGAAGTTATGTACTTTGGCTTCGTCAAACGTTACCCGTAACTGGGTGGACTATAAAGGTGATTACTGGGTATGTAACAAATTATGCAGAGGGATGTGAGTGATGTAGATGAGATCTATCCCTCCTATATGACGGGAGTGATATTGATATTCTTGATAGAGTGAGACCACTAAGTGCATAGTCATGCCCAAATGAGTCAATATGAGATATTGAGCTCATTTGATCGAGTGAGTCTACTTGGGATTCAAGATTTAGATTGATTAGAGGATGACACGGTCTATGCCTCACATTGATCAATCTAGATGTCTAGGATGATGGATCGAAAGCGCTAGAGGGGGGGGGGGTGAATAGCGCTCGTGGCTATTTTAACGATTTTAAACACAGAATAGAAACACAGCGGAAAGTAAAATCAAACACACAGAGACGCAGGTGTTTTACTTCGTTCGGAGCCTATGGCGACTCCTACTCGAAGGCCCGCGGTCCTTGACCGCTTTCGGTGGGCAACAACTATATATCGGAAAGATTACAATTAGAATTACAATTAATGCAATAAGTAAACTAATACCGACAACAAAAGATTGAAGAGTCTGAGCTTCGGGTTGTCGACGTCGAGTAGTAGGACTTCAAGGTCGTCTCGTTGGCAGCACTTCACAAAAGAAAGCTTGGAATTCGTTGGTCTTTGAAGCTGCACCTCAACCCTCCTTTTATATGCGGTTCCGGGCGCCTGGATCCCTTCCGGGTGCCTGGAGTGTGACGTGGCCAACCAACTAGGATGCTCCACGTGGCGAAGTCGCGGCAGGGATAAAGTTTGGTCCCGGGCGCCCGGACCACCTTTTTCCAGCAGGTTCCTTACCTGCAAACAAAGGTTAGTCCGAGCAATATACCATGCAAGACAGTGTTAGAATCTGATAAAACACAGTAAGGAATAACTGACAGTCTTCGGACTGTCCGAGTCTGACTTCGGATTCCCAACCGGAAACCCTAGGTCGACCCGACGCCTACTGTTCCCTCTATGGGGAACGCATCCTCACCTACTCCCCTCAGGAGAGTTTACCTGATGCCAATCCGGTCCTCCAGACCGACTGGACTTTCCGCCTAGGGTTACCACCCCCTAGGACCTAGGGTTACCGCCCCCTAGGGTTTTTCTCCACCTAGGGTTACCGCCCCCTAGGACCTAAGGTTACCGCCCCTTAGGATTTTCCTCCGTCTAGGGTTACCGCCCCCTTGGACCTAAGGTTATCACCCCTTAGGGTTTTCCTCCACCTAGGGTTACCGCCTCCTAGGACCTAAGGTTACCGCCCCTTAGGGTTTTCCTCCACCTAGGGTTACCGCCCCCTAGGACCTAAGGTTACCACCCCTTAGGGTTTTTCACCTACCTAACCGCAGCTAGGACTTTCCTGAAACACTTATTCATCACGTTAGATCACCACAAACCTTAACTTTGAATCCTTTGCCATTATCAAAACTCAGGTTCGATCGTCGGATGCTCCCCGCACCAACAATCTCCCCCTTTTTGATTATGGCAATCGAAATTCAAAGTTAAGTAATAATATGCAGTAAGATGTAAAGAAAGACATGGCATTACAAACTCCCCCTTAATATAACCTCCCCTTTGGATTTATTGTTCTCTTTTAAATTTCTCTAGTCTACCCCTTTGCCATATATCAAAAAATAAGCTAGTTTTGAAAAAAAACTTAACTTTTCAAGACAAAACTTAGGTACGAGGCAAAAAAAGGTTTAAGAGAAAAGCAATATCTTAGAATTGGTTTTAATAGCAACATTTTTGAAAATTTGCTAAGGAAAATAGTTTTAAAAACTTTAAACCATTGATTTTGCTTGAGGAGATTATTCTTTGTGCTATGTTAAATAAGAATTCAGCTCTTTTTAACTTAGTGAATTTTGAGGAAAAATTCAATCAACTTCAGAAATTTTCCGATTTCAAAAATTTTCCAGCTTAAAAAATTTTCAAGGAAAATTTTCAACTTAAAGAAGTTAATTGCAGCTTAAAGAGTTTTCAAACAGAATTTCAACTTAACGAATTTTCAAAAAGGTTTCAACTTAAATAATTTTCTAACAAAATTCCAAAAAGAATTTTCAAATAGAAGAGATTTGAAAGTTTTATGTTTGAAAAAGTTTTAAGTTTGAAAAACTGCTTAAGAGAAATGAATTTCAAAGATACTTAAGGCAAAGGAGAAGCGTTAACTTTAGTGTTTTAGTAAGGTATCAGAGCCCTAAGGTCCAAGAATGAGTCAAGATTTGGTTTTGGTCAGGTATCAGAGCCCTTAAGTACAAGCATGTTTAAACTTTAATATTGCCTCTAGAGAACATCTTGCCAAATAGCTAAGTCTAGAGTGCAATTTAATTGAGTTTAGTTAAAGAGGATTTGATTGGGTACTCAGCTTAAAGGGGTTTTACATAAGGGCTTAGTTTTAAAGGTCAGGTTATCAAGTAATTTTAATTTTAATGCTAAAAATAGCTTGAATTTTTGAAATATGTCAAAAATAGTTTTTAATTTTCAAAATTTTTTTAAAGAAAAACTAATTTTTAAAACCGACTCAAAATCACTCCCCCATAATTAATGCCTTAATAAATTTTTGATTTCAGGAGTTCAAGCATGAGAGGTTAAAAAATTATTTTCCTAATTTTCCATCTCACTCATTCTAGATTAACAAGCATGTTTAGCATATGAGTGAGTGTGAGATGGAGTTTACAACATTGAAAATATCAGTTAGAATTCCAAATAGGTGACCATTACTTTGAAAATTTAAAAATTAATTGAGTTTAGAATTTCAAAGAATTTAATAACTTCTGAAAAGGGTTTTCAAATTAATTTTTCAGAGGATATTTCAAATGATTTTTCAAATAATTTTTGAAATAATTTTGAAATTAATTTTTCAAGGATTTTTCAAATAATTTTTCAAAATATTTTGAAATGATCATTTTTCAAATTAAGTTTTAAAATAATTTTGAAATGATTTTGAAGAGATTTTTCAAATAATTTTGAAGAGAAGTTTTAAAAATTTTGAACTGATTTTGAAGAGATTTTTCAAATAATTTTGAAGAGAAGTTTTAAAAATTTTGAACTGATTTTGAAGGGATTTTTCAAATAATTTTGAAAAGAATTTTTAGAAGATTTTAAACTGATTTTGAAGAGATTTTTCAAATAATTTTGAAGAGAAGTTTTAAAAATTTTGAACTGATTTTGAAGGGATTTTTCAAATAATTTTGAAAAGAATTTTTAGAAGATTTTGAACTAATTTTGAAAAGGTTTTTCAAATAATTTTGAAAAGAAGTTTTAGAAGATTTTGAACTGATTTTGAAAAGTTTTTTCAAATAATTTTGAAAAGAAGTTTTAGAATATTTTGAACTGATTTTGAAAAGGTTTTTCAAATAATTTTGAACAGAAGTCTTAGAAGTTTTGAACAACTATCAGTTTGAATTTTTAAAATTCCTTGGTCATCTCACCCATCTAAATTTTCAATCAGGGAATCCTATAATTGTTGTGAGATGACTTATGGTTGAATTTAAGGGTCTGGTTTAACTTTTTGTTAGATTCAGGTTTAGCTTTGGGTTCAACAAGTAAGCATTCTTTGGATAAACTTCTGGGCTATGGTGAGTCACAAGGTACTCATTAAAGTAACCATGCCTTCGAGGTTTCCCAAATAGTCCTACCCATTGAGCTTAATACTAAACCTTGGTCTAACTAGTTAGGATCCATTTAAGGGTAGCTTCGGTCAGTTCCACTTGGCCAAATGCACCAGGTCGAAGCCATATCTTCCTAGACATGCGATGCCCAAGCTTCCCTAACGTACTATCATCCAAAAACTTCACTAGTACCGTGGGTCAAGTTAAACCTAGCCCATTTTATCTAACCTTAATTACCCTGCCAGGTAGTCTACTCTTGGTTACCTTTATCGGGTGAATTAAGTTCGGAGGTGCCAGCTATTCTGGAGCCTTCCTTTGGATTTTAGTTTGATTTTGATTTAATTTAACTCGAATTTAACTTGATTTTAATTTAATTTAAATTTTAAGTTTACTTAATTTGATTTCCTTTTTAGCTTGTTTCGTAGTATTTAAGTTTTACTTTAGACTTGTAATCTAAGTCTAGATTTTGTGATTTGACTAAATTATTAACAATCTTCTCTAATTTATCAATTTTATCTTTTAAAATGTTATTTTGTATTCCTAATTTTCTTAAAGTTAATTTCTTATTTTTACTTAATAATTTGGAGTTATTCTTGTTTAGATATGAATCAAATTTAATCATGGTAATATTAGCATGAGTATCTAATTTTAAAGAAAAATCTATACTTGAGCAAGCAAGATTAGTTGAACTACTGCAATCATGTGTTGTAAAAACTGGATTTTCATATAATGCAAATTTATTTACCTTGATTTCTCCCTCTGGATTATTAGGTCTTCTTTCTGTGAATTGTCTTTTGCAGTGACCCATTAGATTGTATTTGAAGCATTTAATTTGTTCCATCCCTCTTTTGATCATTTTCTCCTTCTCCTTCGATTGTGCCGGCCGAGTCTTATGAGTAGGACACTCGTTTTTATAGTGCCCTCTCTCCCTGCACTTAAAACAAGTTATGTGACATTTGCATTTTGAATTTACAATCTTACCTCTCAAAGTCATGACAGGATCCTCCCCCTTGACTGTTGCCACCTCAAGTTCAGACTCAGATTCAGCAATTTCCTCTTTGGCCATTAGTGCTATGAAATCGGTCTGATCTGATTCTTCTGAGTCTGGTTCGGAGGTTGACTCTGGAGATTCGTATTTGGGTTCGCAGTTTTGTTCAATTTCTGACTATAAATGAATCTCATGAAGTTTAAGTAGTTTCTCCCAAAGCTCTTTAGCTGTGTCGAACCTTCCGACTCGATCAAGCTCGGAATTTGATAGTCCGCCCAGGAGAATACATGTTGCCTTTGCATTTGTCTCGAAGTTTCTTATCGTTTGTGCATCCCACTTGTCATAGGTGATGGATACACCTTCTTCAGTTGGGAGAATGAGTCCGATCTGGACTATGGTCCATGTCTCCACTTGGGCTTTCAGTTGGTGCTCCATCTGGTCTTTCCAGTAACCAAAATTTTCGCTGGACAGGAGTGGTAGGCTTGCGATGTTGTATCCATCTTCATAGGCCATTTAAAAACCTAGCACGCAATATAAACAAAAAACTTGTTCCAAGACTTGGTCATGGATTAGTAGTGCTGAATAAAGATAGAAATAGCAATTTACAATTTTTTTTTAAAATAATAATAAAATAATAAAAAAATATTATTAAAATAATATAAAAAATATTATTTCAAAATTTGCTAAATGCGATATTTCGTTAATCCCAATCAATTGTGAAAAGATGAAAATGAATTTTTTGAAAATTGTTTTTAACCTATATAAACGACAAAGCCACGAAAAATGCTTGAATGGTGGTTGCTCCAATTCAAAGCGACCCCGCTCTGATACCAATTGATGGATCGAAAGCGCTAGAGGGGGGGGGGGGTGAATAGCGCTCGTGGCTATTTTAACGATTTTAAACACAGAATAGAAACGCAGCGGAAAGTAAAATCAAACACACAGAGACGCAGATGTTTTACTTCGTTCGGAGCCTATGGCGACTCCTACTCGAAGGCCCGCGGTCCTTGACCGCTTTCGGTGGGCAACAACTATATATCGGAAAGATTACAATAAGAATTACAATTAATGCAATAAGTAAACTAATACCGACAACAAAAGATTGAAGAGTCTGAGCTTCGGGTTGTCGACGTCGAGTAGTAGCACTTCAAGGTCGTCTCGTTGGCAGCACTTCACAAAAGAAAGCTTGGAATTCGTTGTTCTTTGAAGCTGCACCTCAACCCTCCTTTTATATGCGGTTCCGGGCGCCTGGATCCCTTCCGGGCGCCTGGAGTGTGACGTGGCCAACCAACTAGGATGCTCCACGTGGCGAAGTCGCGGCAGGGATAAAGTTTGGTCCTGGGCGCCCGGACCACCTTTTTCCAGCAGGTTCCTTACTTGCAAAAAAAGGTTAGTCCGAGCAATATACCCTGCAAGACAGTGTTAGAATCTGATAAAACACAGTAAGGAATAACTGACAGTCTTCGGACTGTCCGAGTCTGACTTCGGATTCCCAACCGGAAACCCTAGGTCGACCCGACGCCTACTGTTCCCTCTACGGGGAATGCGTCCTCACCTACTCCCCTCAGGAGAGATTACCTGATGCAAGTCCGGTCCTCCAGACCGACTGGACTTTCCGCCTAGGGTTACCACCCCCTAGGACCTAGGGTTACCGCCCCCTAGGGTTTTTCTCCACCTAGGGTTACCGCCCCCTAGGACCTAAGGTTACCACCCCTTAGGGTTTTCCTCCATCTAGGGTTACCGCCCCCTAGGACCTAAGGTTACCGCCCCTTATGGTTTTATTCCACCTAGGGTTACTGCCCCCTAGGACCTAAGGTTACCGCCCCTTAGGGTTTTCCTCCACCTAGGGTTACCGCCCCCTAGGACCTAAGGTTACCACCCCTTAGGGTTTTTCACCTGCCTAACCGCAGCTAGGACTTTCCTGAAACACTTATTCAGCACGTTAGATCACCACAAACCTTAACTTTGAATCCTTTGCCATTATCAAAACTCAGGTTCGATCGTCGGATGCTCCCCGCACCAACATAGGATAGAAGGACAATGTCATATATTGTGAAGAGTCACAATTAGTAGTCACAAGGTGATGTTGGATCTCAACATTCTTGTAACTTGGGTAGTAATGATGTATTGCTAGATACCGCTCATTACTTATGCTTCTAAATGAGTTTAGGAGCATTGCCAACGTTACAAGAACCTATAGGGTCACACACAAAGGACAATTAGATGGAGATTAGGTTCATATGATGAACCAAGAGGATTAGATTCATATGATGAATCAAATTGGATTAAGAGTAATCCTAATTGAACTAATTGAGTTGGACTCAAGTTGATTCATGTGTTCAATGAGTCTAATTTAGATTTTGACTCATTGAATCAATTTAATTAAATGAATTAGATTCATTATATTAAGTTGGTTTGAATCAAATGGTTAGATTAGATCAACCATGAGAGAGATTTGGTCAAGTTTGACTTGACTTGAGAAGGAAGATGAAAGGTCAAGTTTGACTTGACCATTTGCCACCTCATTTGTGAGTTGGCATTAAGTGGCCAATAATGGTGTTACACATCATCATGTTTAGCACATGTGTGTGCCACCTCATGGAGGTTACAAATCTCCTCTTTAATGGCCACATTAAATGAGAATGGAGGTTACAACTCCAATAGTGGCCGGCCACTTATGGTTGAATGGATGGATTAATTTTCATTCAAGCAAAGTAACTCTCATCTTCTTCCTTTCTCTAATTCTCCTCTCCCTCTCCTCCTCCTTGGCCGAACAACCTAAGGTGCTAGCAAACCTTTGTTTGGTCTTCTCTACCTAGTTTGTTTGTGTGGATATGCATAGAGGATCGTACACTTGACGATCTCGAGATCCGGCGAACCTTTGGACGAGCGGGATTGCGAAGGGCATCGCATCAAGGGTAATTCTCTTAACATGTAAATCTAGTGTAAATCTAGGGGTTAGAAACTCGTACTCAAAATTTTACGAAATTATTTTACTTCACACGGATTCGGTGGCATGAGAATCGGGGTTTTCGCAACGTGAAAAAGTGGTTTTTGCGGTCCGAAATTCCCAACATTGGTATCAGAGCCACGTGTGAAGTCTTGTACAAGTTTAATTTGTATTTTTATGAAAAATATCAGTTCTGTAATTGTAACACCCACTAATCTTTTAAGATAAATAAGAGAATGATGAATTTTGCCTTAGAAAAATAATAAGAAGTGAGTTGAAGCAAAAAGAAATAAAGTGAAATAAAAAGAAGAGGAGGTCAAGGATTGAACCTTGAACCTCGTATACTATAATAGATAGAATTAATTAGTAGAAACCAATTGGGATAGAGAGAAGATGTTGATAATAAAGGAGGGAAACTCATGATAAAGGTAAGAGTAAAAGCTAGCCAAAAGAAAACAAGAAAGGAGTAAGAGAAAGGCAACTTGCCTTCCTCCCTTTCTCTCCTTCTTCCTCTTTGTTTTTGCCGAAAATTTAAAGAGGGAATTAAGAGGATTCAATCCCCCTTATTTCATCATGAATGGTAAGAATAAATGAATAAATAAAATAAATTGGAAATAGAAAAAAAAAAGGCTAAGGGAGAAGGAAAGCAAAAAATCAATTTTGCTACATCTTCCCCCTTAACATAAAAGGGAGCAAGAAAAGAGAAGTTTATTTTTCTCTCATTTTCTCTCATTCTTCCTCTCCCTCACCGAAACCATCAGTCCCCTCTCCTCCATCTTCGGCCCCAAAGCCAAGGTTTTTCCCCTAAGAAAGCCTAAGATACAAGGAGGACTTAGCAAGGGAATCAAGGGAAAGGAATTAGAAGAAGAGGCTACTTCTTCCATCACCATACCTTAGATCCACAAGAGAAAAGGATGTAAGCTTCCCCTCACCTGTGGTACAAGGCTTTTTATGTGATTTTCGGATTTTATAAGGATTAGAAAACCTAGGAAAGAATTTAAGAAAAATTCGGCCAAAGAAAGGGTTTTCAAATCTAGGAAGGTTTAAACAAGTCCTTAATTCATGATGTTTTTTCTATGCTATGTAGGAAGGATTTTCTTCATGTTTTTATACCTAAATGATTCTTGATCAGAGGAGTACCTAACCCTAGAATTTCGGCCAAAAATATTTTAAAGAGGTTAGGGAAAATATTGTGTAACCAAACTAATGCAAGATTCTCTCCATGAACTATTAAGGATCTTTTATTGGTTTTCTTGCTTAAAAGTTACTTGGAACCAAAAGAAATCCATTTATATGTTTTGGCCAAGAAAAGGGCTTAGGGTTAGGAAGGCCTTTAAATTTAAGTAACCATGTTTGTATGATAGAATATAGAGTTTTCTTAAAGAATTGCATGTTAAACATTGCTAGAAATTCATGAACTCTTACTTTAGATTTTCGGCCATGATAAGATGGATGGTTTAGAAAAGCTTAAACAAAATTCTAATATGCTCAAGACCTCTGTGATATTATGATATGAAAATTGTTTAATGTTCTTATGTTTAAATTGAGTATAGGAAAATTAGTTACATGATATATGACATGTAAGATCACAAGGGTCCTAGCTTGTTTATGAACCAACTTTGTATATGATGTTCTTAGTAATTTTGCCATGAAACTTACTTAGGTTTTCCATGCTTTAGGCCACTTAAAACCTAGTTTAAAGAATGGTAGGTTTCGGCCATGAGGAAAAATAAAAGAAAAGGGAAAGAAACCTAGGAAGCCTAAGACACAATTCACATGTATGTTTATTATGCTTGTCTTTATACATGCTATGAAACTTGTATGATTTCATATGCTTTTAGGCTATTTGAAGCAAGTTTATATACTGTTGAGTTTCGGCCAAGTAGGGTTTAAAAGACCTAGAGGCCTTAGAAATGAAACCAAATGTGTTAAAAGTGCTTCTTATGAAAATAGGATAATGTGTTGATTGTGTCACATGCTTGTATAATTTTTCCATGACCTAAATGGACCATTGTATGTTTCGTCCATGATGGAATAGATGCCCTAAAAACCCTAGAACAAGAATTAAATATTCTTATGTCACTTTACATGGAATATGATAAGTAGAAAGACAAAGTTCCCATGCTATATGTTGTTTAATGACCTAATTGAGGCTAGGGTAAGTTTCGGCCATACATGTTGTATAATGTCTTGTTATGAATTTATACATGATGTTAGTTCAAGTTCACATGCTTGTATGTTTGTTTTTAGCCCTAATGAACACTTGTTAAAAGTTTGACTATGACATATGTTAAGGGCTTGAAGGACTTAGGAACTAGCTCAATATGCTTACTATGTTACTTGAAAAAAAAATGCTATAAATATGGTTTAAGGTTTCCATGCTTTCATGACATTTGGGACCTTGTTTATATACTGATAGGGTTTGGCCACATGAGTTTAAGGACTTGGAGAACTTAGAAACCAAGTAAATCATACTTATAATGCTTCCTATGAAATTCATGTAATGATAATTTAGGTTTCACATGCTTGGAGGTTGTTTTTACCTAAATTGAGACCTAAGGGGGTTCGGCCATGATAGGAACCCAAGGGTTTAGGAAGCTTAGAACCCAAGTTAACTATGTTACCATGTTTATTATGATAGTATAATCACATGATACACCCTTATGCTTAACCATGTATGCTTGTGATTTATACCTTTTTATGATATGATATGTGGATAGAGATATGCATGTTTTAATGATATGTTATGTGCTTAGAAATATGCATGCTTTAATGATATGCTATGTGCTTAGAATATGCATACTTTTTTTTTATGATATGATGTATGCCTAAGTGATGCATACTTTCTCAAGACATAATGTATGCCTAAGTGATGCATACTTTTTATGATATGATGTATGCCTAAGTGATGCATACTTTCTCAAGACATGATGTATGCCTAAGTGATGCATACTTTTTATGATATGATGTATGCCTAAGTGATGCATACTTTTATGACATAATGTATGCCTAAGTGATGCATACTTTTATGCTATGCTATGTGACTAAATGATGCATTTTTATACATGCTACTTTACTTTGTAAGGCTTGTACCAAGGGTGGACTCCTAATCAGTCTATAGGCCTTGCTTTGTGATCTAGGCTAATAAGGGATGGGCTCCTTAGTACGCCCCTAAGCCTTGCTTTGTGATCTAGGCTAATAAGGGATGGGCTCCTTAGTACGTCCCTAGGCCTTGCTTTGTGATCTAGGCTGATAAGGGATGGACTCTTTAAGTATGCCCCTAGGCCATGCTTTGTGATCTTGACCTAGTTCCTAGTATGATTCAAGACTTGCTACCTTGGATATACTTAGGACGCGCGCATTTATGTTATGTATGTATGGTACAAGCCGGGGCCCTGAATATGTTGATATTATGTTCAAGTATATATGTAAGAAGAAATGATTTTAAAGATCTTGAGACATACACAAGTTTTTCGGATACATGTTTTCAAAATCATATTGCATATACTTTATGATCATGTTGTGATAATGCTATGATTTATGATATGCCATGATTAGATATGACTATGATATGTTTCATGCTATGCTTTAAGGGATGAGATGCCATGATTAGATATGTTTATGTTATATTTCATGCTATGCACTAGTTGAGATCATGTTATGTTGATATATTCTTTGATTATGTAATTATTTTTGGTTTTAGTGAGTTGGAAAGGAACTTACTGAGCCATGAGTGCTCATAGCTTACTTTCCTTGTACCACAGATAAGGGAAAAAGCTGGATGAGCTAAAGGAGCAGCAGGAGAGGCAAAGAGATGTGTCTGGCGGTGGCTAGGCAACCAAATAAGAACCTGCTTTAAGAACTTTTAGGAATTACACTTTGGTTTCATAAATTGTAGTACTACATGGTTGACTTGATGTTATGTTTTTATTTAACTTGTTATCATGTTATGGAAACCATATTAGTGTAGTTCGGTTTTTATTAAACCAAGAACAAAATGATTTTAAGTCTTCCGCTGTAATATGTACGTTGAGTATCGTAGCCCCGTCCCTTAGGGTTAGCAGGGAGGGCGGGCGTTACAGTAATATTCTGTTAATTTCCTATTTTTATAGTTTTTATGGGTATTTTTCTAGTAGAAGCGAAGCTCAAGTGTTTAGACACTTGTAGGCTTCGGCTACCAAGAAGATTTTCCCGAAACGGCAAGGTTTCGCCCCAAATCTTTTTGGGACAGCGGGCTAAGGTGCTGTAGGATCGCTAAGGAACACTCGCGATGGTTAGATCGCGGGTAGGGGCGCTGCCCCTGACCCCGCAAGGGGATTCGTTCCGCGATTGCGCCCGAAAACCCGCTAAACGGAACCACCGGGAATTTTACTCATAAAAATTATAGGAAATTATAGAAAATACATAATTTAGAATTGTGTATTATTTTGTGATAGTCATGGCCCAAAAGACCTAAATTGGATTTAAAAATAAAATTGTGTTGTAATTCATATTACGGCATGCGCGCCGTCATTTGTGTTGTGTGTGATGTATACTTGATACGCGACCTGCGCGTCGTGCCTCTCTTTTATTCTTATTGTAAATTAGTTTAGACTCGAATGTAACTCGAGTTTCAAAATTGTAATGTACAAAATTGAAGCGGTGGAAGGTCCACTCGAGACGGAGTTACGAGGAGGGTGCGAGCAACACAAGGTGGTCAAAGGGAGGAGCTTGAGAAGCTGTTGACCCTAGGTTGACCATCCGATCTTCTCATTGGCTTGAGAAGATCGTAGTAGGACCATGACTAATCACAAATAATTTAATTAATTTCTTGTGTGTGTATATGTGATGCATGCTAGTATAGTAATTAATTAGCGCCTTAACGATTAGATTAGATCTAAATCGTATACAAGATGCACCCTATCGATTAGATTAGATCTCAATCGCGTCAACTCAAATGACTACCATGCCGTGATACCTATCACTACCTTGATCACATGTGTTGTTGAATCTGCAAAAGAAGAGCAACACATATTATCTTGGTAGGGTATGGAGGGACAATCTTGGTCCCGCCTATCAACGCATGGGTGAGTACAACTCAATTAGATTGAGTAACTAGTTAACTCAATTGGATCAAGTTTAACTATAGGCATTTTCCAATGGTTGGTAGATAGGTCAAAATCATATTTATATTAACTCTTGGGCGTATTAGGCAAAGCTAACTCGAGTTTTAATATAAATGTGGATCTTGATCCTATAAACAAGAGTTGCATAGAGATGTAATTGGTAAATTGTTACCTACCAATCATACTAAGTCTTGGGCAATTTTACCAAAGCTAACTCAAGGCGTAGTATGATGTGGATCTTGTCCCACTTGAATTATAGAATTCAGTGGGAGCATCATTTAGTTAAAGTCCTAATTAAATGATTAAAAGAATATGATATTTATTTTCTGCATTTTTCTGTTGTAGATTGCCATGTCGAACACGAACACCTTCTCTCTGCGTTCTGTCCTTGATAAGGACAAGCTCAATGGAGTAAATTTCCTGGACTGATACAGGAATCTGAGAATAGTTCTCACTCAAGAATGTAAACTGTACGTTCTGGAGCAGCCCATTCCGGAGGCTCCTCCTGCCACTGCCACGCGAGCTGACCGAGATGCTTACAAGAAGCATCAAGATGACGCATTAGATGTGTCCTGTCTAATGCTCGCGACCATGAACTCTGAGCTTCAGAAGTAACACGAGTTGATGAGCGCTTACGATGTAACACCCACAAAATTATAAGAGAAGTATATGGGTGTTATTTGCTTTAGAACATAAAAGAAGAAGAATCAAAGAAAAAGAAATAAGAGAAATAAAAAGAAGAGATGAAGGTTTGAACCTTGAACCTCCCACCAAGGATAGAAATAAAATTATGTATGTTAACCACTAGGATAATGAATAATATGTGAAAGGGAAATGATAGAAATTGTAGTTAAAAGTAAAGATATAATTTAGTAAGGGAACAAGAGAAAAACCAATGAGCTTTCTTCCTCTTGTTTACCTCTTGGTTAAGAAAAAGAGAAGCAAAAGACAAGTTGTCTTTCTCCCTTTTTCCTCTCTATTTTCGTGGGGTTTAAGAGGATAATAAAGAGAAGAATTTAGGGAAGGGAATGAGGACATATTCTCATTAAAAAAATACATGTATGCATTAAGGAGGAAGGGAAGCAAAGTTCATCTTTGTAACTTCCACTCACTTAGCATAAAAAGGAAAGGAACTAAAGGATTTCATTTTTTTCCCTTCTCCCTCACCCTTGCCGAGACTAGCATCCTCCTCCCTCATCTCCACAAGCCAAGTTTAGGTTTCTCCCTAAGATAAAACTAAACTACAAGAAGGAGCCTTCAAGGTGTACCTTTCCAAGCAAGAGAAATCGAAAGGAGTGCTAGAAGAAGAAGCTCCCTACTTCCTCTTCACCAAGGGTACCATTTCTTAAGGATTAACAAGTGAACATTAGGTAAGCTTCCCCTCACCTGTGGTACAATAGTTTGTATGGTTTTTCCATGGAGATAGATCGCTTAAAAAACTTAAGTTTTTGTTAAGAAAATTCGGTCAAAAAGAAAACAAGAAGAAGAGTTTAAGAAAGTGGTAATTAGATATGCTTTCTATTTTTCTTGTGACATGTATTTTATGTAAGAAGTTAATCTATGGTTTCCATGCTAGAATAATTAATAAAAAAATTAGTTTCATGATTTACATGTTTCGGCCAAGCATGAACAAGAAGACTAGGTAAGTTCAAGACTCAAACTAAACATGTTTTCTTATTCTTTTGGTTATGTACCCTATGATAATGAGGTTGTTAACTTTTCTCTTACTTGTATGTTGTTTGAAACTCCATTTACATGCTCATAAATATTCGGCCAAGTAAGGAGTAAAGGCCTAGGAGAGTTTTAAACCTAAGACCAAGCATGCTAAGATTTTTCCTAAGACAAGACATGAAGCTAAAATGTTATGCCATGATTGTATGTTAGTTATGAATCTTATTTCATGCTTATGAGGGTTCGGTTATGATGAGAGTTGAAGTCTAGGAAAGTTGAAACCAAGGCTAAGAGGCTCATGACCTTCTTGATAATATAATATGAAACTAGTTGATGTTTTATGGTTGCTTGTTATATAGAATTTTGAATACATGTAACTTTCGGCCACATTAGGTTTAAAGCTAGTATGTGTAGTTTTTTTTTAACTAAGTTTACTCATGTTGTTCCTTGTTACGAAGCCATGAAAATTGTGTAGGGTTTCCATGCTCTTGTGCCACTAGAAACTTAGTTTCATGCTTGTTAAGTTTCGGCCACTACAAGTTTAAAGGGTCTAGAGAAATTTGAATCCAACTTATACATGCTTATGATGTCCTTGAGATATATGCTATGAAATGTAGTTGTGGTTCCCATGCTCTCATGTCACTAAAAATCTAGTTCCATGATTTACATGTTTCGGCCACTACAAGTTTAAAGGCTTAGAGAAATTAGAACCCAACTTATATATGCTTATGATGTTCTTGTGATGTATGCTATGGAATGTAGTTGTGGTTTCATACTCTTATGCCACTAAAAACCTAATTTCATGATTGTTAGGTTCGGCCACCTTGAATTAAGGGGTCTAGGAAGTTTGAAATTTTAAACAAACATGCTTATGTTGTTCCTCATGAAAATGTATAACATGTTGGCTTAAGGTTCAACACCTCTATGCTACTTGTAACCTAGGATGAGATAAGCAAGGGTTCG
The DNA here is from genome assembly GCF_018446385.1 of Zingiber officinale. NCBI lineage: Eukaryota > Viridiplantae > Streptophyta > Magnoliopsida > Zingiberales > Zingiberaceae > Zingiber > Zingiber officinale. The sequence goes on along the minus strand of NC_055987.1, from coordinate 72,500,931 downwards.
ACCATGATACGATTAGGAGCTTAGGGAACTTAGAACCCAAACTAAATGTGCTTAAGTAGTTCCCTATGAAATATAATATGATATGAGTATAGGGTTTACATGTTTACATGTTGCTTAGAACTTGATTCCTCTTCATGAAAGGTTTCGGCCATGAAATAATTGGAAACCTAGGAGGGCTTAAAAATTTAGGTTAACATGCTTATGATCTTTCTTATGTTAGTATGTGAAGATATCATGAAAATTTTTATGTTTGTATGTTGTCTAGAGATCATGTGGTCCTTTCATGACTTTCGGCCATATGGGTTTAGTGACTAGATATACCTCACATGCTATGAAGAGATGATATTTAATGATTCCATGAATGATTATGTCTTTATAGGATATGTGTTATGTTCTTTCATGTATGCTTATGACCCATGTATGTATGTACTATGTGCTCAAACATGCTTACTTTATGACATGATAAAATGATACGTTCGTTATGCAAGCCTATGATTCATGCATGTGCTGTGTGCCCAAATATGCATGGTTTAAGATAAGTGATATGTTCATGATGTATGTTATGATTCATGCATGTGCTGTGTGCCCAAATATGCATGTTTTATGATATGTTAAGAAATATGATATGCATGAAATGATAAGAACTATGATATGTAAGTTAAGTCATGCTACTTTACTTTATGTATGGCTTGTACCAAGGGTGGGCTCCATAAGCGCCCCGGGGTCGATGGACTAAGAAACGGGCCTCGTTAGGGATGGGCTCCTAAGTGCCCCTAGGTCGATGGACTAAGAAACTGGCCTAGTATGTATGCCTTGTAGGGTTCAAGACTTGCTACCTTGGACCTACATAGGACGCGCGCATTTATGTATGTGGTACAAGCTGGGGCCCTAATCATGTTGAGATTATATTTAAGTATGAATTGTATAAGTTTTCAAAAGACATGTTGCATATGTTGCATGATATATGTTTAGGGATGTACCATGATTATACTTTATGATTACGCCATGCTAGTTATGATGATGTTATGCTATGACAGGATATGTTTGATGATCATGATATGTTATGCCATGATACTTTATGTTATGTTATGATATGCCATGATATGCTCTTAACATGATACACTTGTCTTTATGTCTTATGACTTGTGATTTTAATATGCTTGACGATTTTTGTGAGTAGGAAAGGAACTTACTGAGCCATGAGTGCTCATAGCTTACTTTCTTGTACCACAGATAAAGGCAAGGAATGAATGTACTAAGGGAGTAGCAGGAGGGCTTGAAGGATGTGTGCGGTAGTGGACTGGCTAAAAGAAATGACCTGCTTTCATTTATTAAGAAATTTTCCATGTTGATGTTTTTACTTTATGACTCCATGACTTTAAGTATGTGTTTGGTATTAAGACCCAAAATTTATGATAAGTATGCTATGTGGACCTTTTACGTCTATTGTGATTTCTAAGTAAGAAAAAGGTTTTTAAATTCTCTAAGTAAGACTTCCGCTGTGTTAAGTATGCAAGTGTCATCAAGTGACCCCCGTCATCTTAGCAGGAGGGGCGGGGCGTTACATACGATATGGTTGAACATCTTCGTCAACTGTATTAAGGACAAGCGAGGCACGAGAGATTCGAGATCTCTAAGGCACTATTTCAGTGCAAGATGTCAGATGGGGCTCCCGTATGTCCATATGTGCTCAAGATGATTGGGTACATAGAGAACCTACAGAGGTTGGAGTTCCCACTTGGCTAAGAGCTGGCCACTGACCTGATGTTGCAGTTTTTGCCAGATAGCTATAGTCAATTCGTTTTAAATTATAACATGAACGAAATTGACAAGCCACTGCCCAAGCTGCTTAGCATGTTAAGAACTGCTGAGCTCAACCTTAAGAAGGTTAAGCCCAACTCTGTTCTGATGGTTCAGAAACATAAGGGCAAGGGCAAGCCCAAAGGCAAGGGAAAGTCCCAAGCCAAGGGCAAAGGCAAGGCACTGAAGCCTAAAGGAGGGGTTGCCATGGATGCTACCTGCTTCCACTGCGGTCAGACCGGGCATTGGAAGAGGAACTGCAAGGTGTACCTGGAAGATCTTAAGAAGAAGCGAAGTGAGACTTCCACTTCAGGTATATATGTTATAGAAGTCAATCTATCTATTTCTTCATCATGGGTATTAGATACCGGATGTGCTTCTCACATTTGTACTAATGTACAGGCACTGAGAAATAGCAGGGCATTGACGAAGGGCGAGGTGGACCTACGAGTAAGCAATGGAGCACGGGTTGCTGTTGTTGCTGTAGGAACTTACTATCTATCTCTGCTCTCTGGGCTTGTACTAGAATTAGATGAATGTTGTTATGTGCCTGCTGTTTGTGTTCTTCTTCTCACTCTTACATTTCATCTATTGTAGCACAGATAATTATGTTTGTGTGATGTGTGTGAGTGTGATTAGAGGTTGAGTTGACATTGCTTTATGCATGCATGATGTAGTGAGGATGGTTATGTAAATGACTTGAGTGATGAGTAAGGAGTTCCCTCTTCTATGAGGATGAACTCCTGGATATGCTGTATGGTTTGATATTCAGTTTGAGAGTTTCTCACTCTCAAATCAGTTTTTATACATATGTACCAATTTTCGTGTAGGAACTTATCATCTATCTCTGCCCTCTGGGCTTGTATTAGAATTAGATGAATGTTGTTATGTGCCTGCTTTAACCAAGAACATAATTTCAGTTTCTTGTTTAGACAAGAAAGATTTCTCTTTTTTAATAAAAGGCAAATGATGTTCTGTTTATTTAAAAGATATGTTCTATTGTAGTGCACCTCTGATGAACGGACTCTACATTCTAGACCTTGAAAGCTCTATCTATAACATAAGTACCAAGAGGTTCAAGTCAAATGACATGAACCAAACCAATCTCTGGCACTGTCGCTTAGGTCATATAAATGACAAGCGCTTATCCCAGCTCCATAAAGATAGTTTGCTGGACTCATTTGATTTTGAATCATATGAGACATGAGAGTCATGCCTACTGGGCAAGATGACCAAGACTCCCTTTGGTGGGCACAGCGAGAGAGCGACTGACTTGTTAGGACTTATACATAGTGATGTATGTGGCCCTTTCAATGTCGCTGCTAGAGGCGGTTATAGATACTTCATTACATTTACTGATGACTTCAGTAGATATGGTTATGTGTACTTGATGACACATAAGTCTGAATCCTTTGAAAAGTTCAAAGAATTCAAGAATGAAGTACAAAACCAGCTTGGCAAGAGTATTAAAATACTTCGATCAGATCGAGGTGGTGAATACCTTAGCCATGAGTTTCGTGACTATCTAGCTGAGTGTGAGATCCTATCCCAATTCACTCCTCCTGGAACACCACAGTGGAATGGTGTATTTGAAAGGAGGAATCGTAACCTATTAGATATGGTATGGTCTATGATGAGTTACACAGATCTTCCTACATTTCTTTGGGGCTATGCTCTAGACACGGCAGCTTTTATACTTAACTGAGTTCCATCCAAGGCCGTGATAAAGAGACCATATAGGATATGGACTGGGAGAGATGCCCAGGTGTCTTTTATGAGGATTTGGGGTTGTGAGGCTTACGTTAGACGTCGAGTCTCAAACATACTGGGACACAAATATGATAAGTGCTATTTCATTGGATATAGCAAGGAAATTATGGGATATTACTTCTACATTCCCAGTCAGCACAAGGTAGTTGTGGCAAAGACTGGGGTATTTTTAGAAAGAGATTTTGTTTCTAGAAATACTAGTGGGAGTACGTTCGATCTTGAAGAAGTTCAAGATGTGAACAATAGCACTGAAGCCTCGATGGAAGTTGAACTGGAACCACAAAGTGTTGCGGATGATGTTGTTCCACAAGGAGTTGAGGAACAACAACCAGTTCAAGTAGACATACCTTCTTTGCAGGTCTGATAGGGTACGTCGTCAGCCTGAGAGATACTCATTTCTCTTGTCTGACCATGATGAAGTTTTGCTCATAGAGGATGAGCCTACCACCTATCAGGAAGCTGTGATGAGACCAGATTCCGAGAAATGGCTAGAGGGCATGAGATTCGTGATGGAATCCATGTACACCAACCAAGTATGGACTTTGGTTGATCCACCTGAAGGGGTAAAACCCATTGGGTGTAAGTGAGTCTTTAAGAGAAAGACTACATGGATGAACTTATCTATAAGGGTCACTTGGTAGCTAAAGGTTTCAAGTAAATTCATGGTATTGACTATGATGAAACTTTTTCTCCAGTTGCGATGTTTAAGTCCATTCGGATCATGCTTGCTATTGCAGTATACCATGACTATGAAATATGGCAGATGGATGTCAAAACCGCGTTTCTGAATGGAAACTTGCTCGAGGATGTGTACATGACACAACCTGAGGGTTTTGTAGATCCACAGCATATTAGCAGAGTATGCAAGCTGCATAGGTCCATTTATGAACTAAAGCAAACTTCTCGGAGTTGGAATCTTCGATTCTATGATGTGATCAAACAGTTTGGTTTCATCAAGAATGAAGATGAGCCTTGTGTCTACAAGAAGGTTGTAGGGAACACAGTTATCTTCCTTATATTGTATGTGGATGACATACTACCCATTGGGGGTGACATCCCTTTGCTTCAGTCTGTCAAGACCAGCCTAGGGAGTTGTTTCTTAATGAAGGACTTAGGTGAAGTATCTCGCATTCTAGGCATACAGATCTATAGAGATAGATCTAAGAGATTGCTTGGCCTAAGTCAGAGTACATGTATTGACAAGGTACTCCTACGGTGCCATGCAGAACTCCAAGAAGGGATTTCTGCCGATGTCACATGGCGTGAGTCTTTTGAAGACTCAAGGTCCCTCTTCTAGAGAGGAGAGAGACCGCATGGATCAGATCCCTTATGCCTCAGCCATAGGATCTATCATGTACGCCATGCTATGTACTCGACCTGATGTCTCGTATGCTTTGAGTATGACGAGCAGATACCAGTCAGATCCAGGTGAGAGTCACTGGATAGCGGTCAAGAATATTCTTAAGTACTTGAGAAGGACTAAAGAATATTTCTGATATATGGAGGCGATGAAGAGCTAGCTGTAAAGGGTTACAGTGATGCTAGCTTCCAGACCGACAAGGATGATTATCGATCGCAGTTAGGGTTCGTGTTTTGCATAAATAGTGGTGTTGTGAGCTGGAAGAGTTCGAAGCAGGACACAGTCGCTGATTCTACAACAGAGGCCGAGTACATTGCTGCATCAGAGGCAGCAAAGGAGGCAGTTTGGATCCACAAGCTTATCACTGAACTTGGGGTGGTTCATAGTATCGCTGACCCTATTGAGCTCTATTGTGACAACAATGGAGCTATAGCACAGGCTAAGGAACCTCGCTCACACCAGCGGACCAAACACATTTTACGGCGCTTCCATCTCATTCGAGAGATTATCGATAGAGGAGATGTGAAGATTTGAAGAGTACCTACAGAGGCTATCATCGCAGATCCCTTGACTAAGCCTTTGGCACAGAGAAAGCATGATGGTCACATTAGGTCATTAGGCCTTAGAGCCTACACTGATTGACACTAGTGCTAGTGCGAGATTGTTAGTTAGAGCCCTAGAGCCAATCATTTGATGATTGTTGTATGAACTCATTGTATCATATTCTTATATATAAAGACATTTGGTTTTTTGGTTATTATGTTTACTTGTATTGGTGCCAAATAAATTAAGTATAATAGCGTCCTTGAGTAGAAGGTTCTTACCTATATCAATCGATTGGTTGAATCGATAGTGAGATGATATAGGGAACACTACTCTTAATCATTCCTAGTTGAGTATTAACATTCAGGGACAATGTTAATGCAATAAGACTAGCATGTAGGTCAACTCGATGACTTGATCTCATAAGTCATGGATATATAGATATCAAGTTGACACATGGGTATGCATGGGAGAATGTATACTGAATGACCCGCCATGAGAAAGTATCATGGATCGTTATATGAGTGTCATATACTTTCTCATGTGGCTATTAGTTTGACTATTAGTCCTTGGACCTGAAATCACCATGGATCCCTACATAAGGAGTTATGTACTTTGGCTTCGTCAAACGTAACTCGTAACTGAGTGGACTGTAAAGGCGATTACTGGGTATGTAACAAATTATGCAGAGGGATGCGAGTGATATAGATGGGATCTATCCCTCTTATATGACGGGAGTGACATTGATGTTCTTGATAGAGTGAGACCACTAAGTGCATTACCATGCCCAAATGAGTCAATATGAGATATTGAGCTCATTTGATCGAGTGAGTCTACTTGGGATTCAAGATTTAGATTGATTAGAGGATGACACGGTCTATGCCTCACATTGATCAATCTAGATGTCTAGGATAGAAGGACAATGTCATATATTGTGAAGAGTCACAATTAGTAGTCACAAGGTGATGTTGGATCTCAACATTCTTGTAACTAGGATAGTAATGATGTATTGCTAGATACCGCTTATTACTTATGCTTCTAAATGAGTTTAGGAGCATTGCCAATGTTACAAGAACCTATAGGGTCACACACAAAGGACAATTAGATGAAGATTAGGTTCATATGATGAACCAAGAGGATTATATTCATGTGATGAATCAAATTGGATTAAGAGTAATCCTAATTGAACTAATTGAGTTGGACTCAAGTTGATTCATGTGTTCAATGAGTTTATTTAGATTATGACTCATTGAATCAATTTAATTAAATGAATTAGATTCATTATATTAAGTTGGTTTAAATCAAATGGTTAGATTAGATCAACCATGAGAGAGATTTGGTCAAGTTTGACTTGACTTGAGAAGGAAGATGAAAGGTCAAGTTTGACTTGACCATTTGCCACCTCATTTGTGAGTTGGCATTAAGTGGCCAATAATGGTGTTACACATCATCATGTTTAGCACATGTGTGTGCCACCTCATGGAGGTTACAAATCTCCTCTTTTATGGCCACATTAAATGAGAATGGAGGTTACAACTCCAATAGTGGCCGGCCACTTATGGTTGAATGGATGGATTAATTTTCATTCAAGCAAAGTAACTCTCATCTTCTTCCTTTCTCTAATTCTCCTCTCCCTCTCCTCCTCCTTGGCCGAACAACCTAAGGTGCTAGCAAACCTTTGTTTGGTCTTCTCCACCTAGTTTGTTCGTGTGGATACGCATAGAGGATCGTACACTTGACGATCTCGAGATCCGGCGAACCTTTGGACGAGCGGGATTGCGAAGGGCATCACATCAAGGGTAAATCTCTTAACATGTAAATCTAGTGTAGATCTAGGGGTTAGAAACTCGTACTCGAAATTTTATGAAATTATTTTACTTCGCACGGATCCGGTGGCATGGGAATCGGGGTTTCCGCAATGCGAAAAAGCGATTTTTGCGGCCCAAAATTCCCAACAGTAATTAGGTATTAGTTTATCTTGACTAATAAATTACACTAGTATACTATGAGTGTATTGAGTAGGAACATTTGAGGTAGTTTCTTTTTATACTAACTCTTTAAAAAGAAGAAGACCTCTGTTATTATGGAAGTACGTACTCTTAATCATGATATAATAACAAGCATGTATACTTAATATTTATTTCTTTAATTTTTCAAAGGGTGTGATTTAGTTCGATAAATCAATAGGCCCGATAAGTTTGGAAATGATATTATTTATATGGTGTGTTGTTGATTATAGAATGAAACTGTGTCCTAGTAATCTAGGTTGATGATGTCCCCTTGAGGAGCTGATAAGGATTGTCATGTAAACCCTGCAGGTGAACTTAGTCCGACATGACAATAAGGTTGAGTGGTACTACTCTTGGAGCTAGATATTAATTAAGTGAGTTGTCAGTAACTCATTTAATTAGTGGGCATTCGATATCTTAAACACAGGGAGATTAACTCACTCATAATAAGAAGGAGCCCATAATGTAATTTGAGATTGGTGCGGTAATTCAATAGTAGCTCTTTAATGGTATGAGTTATTATTGATGAACTTGAGTTGGGTGTTCGGGGCGAACACGGGAAATTCAAGATCATCGGGAGACCAGAATCAATTCTTTCTCTCGGTCTCTATTGTAGCCTCTTATATATAGTCTTATCTCCACCCAAAGCCTAGCCTCTTAGCCCATGCTAGGGGTCGGCCCCTATCCTAGCTTGGAGACAAAGCAAGGGGTCGGCCAAGCCAAGCTTGGAGCTCAAGCTAGGGCCGACCAAGCCTTGCTTGGTGCCCAAGCAAGTGGTCGGCCAAGTAAGGAAAGGAAATGGAATTTTATTAAAAATAAAATTTTGATAAAATCTTTCCTTTTATGTTTTATCCACATGGTTTTAAAAGAGATTTTTTAATTTTAAAATCTATCCTTTTATAGATTTTCTACAAAAGATTAAAAGAGAGATTAGATATCTTTCCTTATTTGTAGATATCTATAATATTAAAAGAAATATTTTAATTTTTAAGAAAAATTTTCTTTTTTTTATAACCATAATATAAAAGGAGTTTTACTTTTAATCTTATCTTTTATAGATATCCATAAAAGGATTTAAAAGAGAGAGATTTTAATTTATAAAACATTTCTTTTATAGCTAACCACAAAAGGGATATTATAAAAGAGAGATTTTAATTTTTGTTTAAAATCTTTCCTTGAAAGAGGTGGTCAGCCATGTCATGAATAGAAAAGAAATTTTTATTTTTGTTATAAAACTTTCCTTTTTTGGATTCACCAAGGATTATAAAAGAGAGGTAAAGGGTGCCTTCATGGTATACAATTTCTATTCTATTGTTCCTCTCTCTTTTCCTTTGGTGGTCGACCCTCTTCCTTTCTCTCTTCTCCTTTTTTTTTCCACATTGTGGCCGGCGGCATCAAGTCTACCAGGAGCTTTGGTGGCCGGTTACTAGGAGGAGAAGAAGAAGAGAAAGGAGGCCCTCTTGTCTAGATCCCTTTGGTGGCCGGAGCTTGGAGGAAGAGAAGAAGGCTTTGGTGGATTTCTTCTTGGTAAATCGTCGCCCACACAACGCCCAAGAGAAGGAGAGGAATACAATAGAAGATCAAGAGATTTTTGTTAACAAAGAAAGGTATGACTAGTTGTCTTATTCCGCATCATACTAGTTTTCTTTGTACAGATTTTGAATTACCAAACACAAGAGGCTAACGATTCTAGGCAATCGATTTTAAGTTTTGATTTTGTTTCTTTTATTTTTTGATCTTGTGATTCGATTGTTCTTGGTGGTTAAACCTAGGGTTACTATAAAGAGATTAAATATTGAATTTCGTTGAAAGACTTTGTCTAGAAAGTGGTGGATGATCCCATACCCAAGAAGGCCTAGTGCCTCGCCATGTTTAACCTGGAAGCTGATCTTTGGAATAATTATTTAATCAACTTTGTAACATGGGTGGATTTGGATCAATAATGTTAAGCTTTGTTTGCGATCCAAGTCTAAAACCTCTAAGAACAGATAAGTTGAATTTGGAATCAATAATGTTAAGTTCTATTTGCGATTCCAAATTTAATTTTTAAAGAACACAATAGGTTGTTAGGAAATGTTCGGGACTTGAACAAAATTTTTGTACAATGGAACCAGTATGATATTCCGAGTAGCAACCAACACTTTCCACGTCACGTTTCATATGAGGCCAAAAGAAATGATCGTGTAAAACCCCTAAAGTCTAAGTAACGCCAAAATGACCTATCAAACCACCACCATGGGCTTCCCTAGTGATCAATTCACGTAAAGAACACATAGGCACACACAATCTATTTTCACGAAATAAAAACCCATCATGCCTATAGAACTTACCAAATGTAACCTTATCGCATGCTTTGAACACATCAGGAAAATCAGTATCGTTAGTATATAAATCCTTGATATATTTCAAGTAACTTCGTATCTAAAGTGGACAGTAAAGCATACCTTTGAGATAGTGCATCAGCAACTATGTTCTCCTTTCCTTGCATGTATTTGATCACATATCTCAATGAATTCTACCCATTTAGCATGGCATCGATTCAACTTATGTTGGCTTTTCAAATGCTTTAGAGATTGATAATCTGTGTGAATCACAAATTCTTTTTAGATAATGTTGTCATGTCTCCAATGCTCTCACCAATGCAGACATCTCCTTGTAATATGTGGGATAGTTGAGAGTGGATCCACTTAAATTCTCACTGAAGCAAACAATGGGTCTCATCTCCTACATAAGCACAGCACTTATTCCAACACCAGAAACATCACATTCGATTTCAAAGGTTTTAGAAAAATCTGGTAGGATTAGTAAAGGAGTAGAACTTAGTTTTTCTTTCAAAGTGTTGAATGCCCCTCTTGCTCCTCTCCTCGCTTGAATGACTCATCTTTCTTGATGACTTTAGTAAGAGGAGCTGCAATATTGCTAAAATCACAAGCAATTCATCGATAGAAGCTGACCAAACCATGGAAACTCCTCACTTGGCTAATTATTGTCGGTGTTGGCCACTCTTGGATTGCTTTCACCTTTTCCTCATCCATCTCAACGCCTTTAGTACTAACAACAAAACCAAAAAACATAACTTTCTCCGTACAAAAGGAGCATTTAACGAGGTTAGCAAAAAGCTTTTCTTCTTTTAGCACACTCAAAACTAACCTTAAATGTGTAACATGCTCTTCTAAGCTTCTGCTATAAATCAAAATGTCATCAAAATACATAACTACAAATTTTCCTAAGAAATCACGCAAAACATGTTTCATCAAACTCATAAAAGTGCTAGGAGCATTAGTTAAGCCAAAAGGCATTACTAACCATTCATATAAGCCATGCTTGGTTTTAAATCCAGTTTTCCATTCATCACCTTCCTTCATCCTAATCTGATGATATCCACTCCTAAAATCAATTTTTGTGAACACATAAGAACCATGCAATTCATCAAGTATATCATCAATCCTAGGAATTGGATGGCGATACTTTAGTGTGATGTTGTTGATGGCTCGACAATCCACACACATCTTCCATATTCCATCCTTCTTGGGAACTAGTAACACAGGCACGACGCAAGGGCTCATACTTTCTCAAATATACCCCTTTTCTAATAATTCATTAACTTGCCTCTGAAGTTCCTTTGCTTCCTCCGGATTGCTTCTATAGGCAGGTCGATTTGGAATGGATGCACCGGGTATGAAGTTGATTTGGTGCTCAATTCCTCTAATTGGAGGTAAACCATGTGGAACCTGTTCAGGAAAGACCACCTCGAATTCTTGTAAGAGAGAAACGATAACACTAGGCAAAGAACCGTTAAGGTCATTAGCGCTCAGGAATGCCTCATTATACAAAGGGATAAGGGGCAGCTAATTTAAAAAACAAAGCTAGTTTGATCTCACTTTTTTTTTTGCATAAAAACTATTTTTCTTTCTCTCTCCTTTTTTTCCTTGCCCTCTCATTTTCTTTCCTCTCATTTTTCCTTTCCTCGACTTCTTTTCTCTCAATTTATTTTTCTCTCTTCTTTTCATTTGCATTTTGTAATCTCAACTGGTCCTCCATAACTTGTCTTAGAGTCAATGGTACAAGAATAATAGGTTGTCCCTTCAGAGTAAAAGTATACCTATTTGTGAGGCCATCATGCGTTACCTTTTGATCGAATTGCCAAGGTCTCCCCAACAATAGATGGCATGCATGCATGGGAACCACGTCACACAACAGCTCATCTTTATATTTGTCGATGGAAATTTCTACCAAGACTTGTTCTGTTACCTTGATTTCACTGCAATCATTTAGCCACTGGAGTCGATAAGGATTCAAATGTTTCCGAGTTGGTAGTGACAATTTCTCCACCAAATCAGTACTTGCCACATTGGTGCAACTCCCCCATCAATAATAACACTGCAAACCTTGTTATTGACAAAGCAACGGGTATGAAACAAGTTCTCCCTTTGATTACCTTCTTCTTCCTTAGCTTGTAGATTGAGAACTCGTCAGGCCACAATAAGTCTCCAATAACAGCATGTTGTTCATCATCACTGCCCTCTTTCTAACACCCGCCCCTCCTACTAGTAGGGCAGGGTTAGTTACTTGCAAAGGGAACATACATGCATATTAAAATTTCTTTTCTAAAGTAAAACAACGGAAGAACTTATTTATTTTTATTTTTTATATTCTTTTTAATGAACGAGGTCACGATGTCAGATTCTATCATAAACCTGAATAAGTATCATGAAATCATGCAGAACATTAACATAGATAAACTTAGTTCATGTCAACATAAAATAACATAAGCAGATCTTTTTATTTTTCTTAGCCGAGCCACCACCACACACATCTCTTGCCTCTCCTGCGGCTCCCCTAGTTTATCCATTCTTTGCCTTTATCTGCGGTACAAGGAAAGTAAGCTATAAGCACACAGGCTTAGTAAGATCCTTTCATACTCACAAAAACGTATTTCATATCATAATCACATAAGCATATAACAATGGAGACATAATCATCTAAATATCATATCATGTAAACATAGTATCATAACATATCATCTCATAAAGAACATCATGCTATATCATATCATAAATCATAAGAGCATCATGTCATATAAATCATAGGAGCATATTATATTATAAAGAAATATCATGATGTATCATATCATAAATAAAAGAGCATCATATCATATAAATCTTAAGAGCATATCATATCATAAAGAAATATCATGATGTATCATATCATAAATAAAAGAGCATCATGTCATATAAATCATAAGAGCATATCATGTCATAAAGACATATCATGATGTATCATATCATAAATAAAAGAGCATCATGTCATATAAATCATAAGAGCATATCATGTCATAAAGAAAATATCATGCAAGATGTCTTTTAAAACATGTGTCATGTCATGTGCAAGATGTCTTAAAACATATCATATAGTACTTGAACATAATATCATCATGAGAGGCCGACGTGTACCACATACATACATAAATGCGCGCAATCCCTAGGACAGGGTAGCTAGCCACGAACCTACTAGGGAACTAGTTCCGTACTACGACCGTCGACCTAGGGGCGTACTAAGGAGCCCATCCCTTTTTATTAGACCCATTCATAGTCCGTCGACCTAGGGGCGCTTATGGAGCCCACCCTTGGTACAAGCCATACAAAGTAATATAACATATCATAGTTACTTATCATATCATGAAGAGTGCTCTTAGTCCAACTTCACAAGGAAGCAACTCTTAGGCCTTTACTTATCCTATCACAAAGAGTGCTCTTAGTCCCACTTAATAGGGAAGCAACTCTTAGGCCCTTACTTATCATGTCATAAAGCATGCATACTTGAGCATATAGCACATCATAAGAGTCATCATAATGCATGATTCATAAGCATATTACTTGTCATATCATAAAGCATGCATACTTGAGCATAAATCACATCATAAGCATCATTATCATGCATGGTTCACAAGCCTACATAAATGAGCATATTACTTGTCATATCGTAAAGCATGCATACTTGAGCATAAATCACATCATAAGAGTCATTATAATGCATGATTCATAAGCATACATAAATTAACATATAATGCATCATAGGAAACATAATCATGCATGGAAAACCTTAACTAGCATCTCTTCATTCATATCGTAGCATGTGAGACACATAGTGAAATCATAATTGGGTCTCTAACCCTAATTCCATGTAGTGGCCGAAAGTTCCAAGTCTAGCCCTAGGTTATAAACAACCTAAAATCATGTGAACCCTAAACCAATTTCATATCATAATTCATTAAGAACATAATGAGCATATTTAGTTTAGGTTCTAAGCTCCCTAGGTCCTTGGTCTTGTTGTGGCCGAAAGTTACCATGCCTAGTTCTAGGGTATAAACAACATAAAAGCATGTGAACCCTAAACTAATTTCACATCATAAATCATTAAGAACATAATGAGCATATTTGGTTTAGGTTCTAAGCTCCCTAGGTCTTTTAACTTGGTTATGGCCGAAACTTAGGGGTATGAAACTAAGGTCTAAACAGCATACAAGCATAAGAATATCAAGCTAACTTCATATCATATCATAAGGGAATTCATGAGCATGCTAGATTTAATTTTAAGCTTCCTTGGACCCTAAAATTAATCATGGCCGAAACATAAAGAGGCATGTATCTAGATTTCAAGCAACATTCAAACATGATAACCCTAAGTTAGCTTTATATCATGTCATAAGAAGAGTCATGAGCATGTTGGAGTAAGTCTTAAGCTTTCCTAGGTCTTAATTCTCATCATGGCCGAAGCCCTAGGGTGCTATACATCAAGGTTCCCAACAACCTACAAGCATGAAACCCTAAGAAATCTTCCTACCTTCTCATAAGGAAAGTCATGAGCATGATAGCTTAAATTTTTAAACACTTCTAGGTCTTCATTTCTATCATGGCCGAAACCCTAACTCCCTAAGGTGGCATGCATTTAGGTTCCAATCAACATACAAGTGTGAAAACACTAAGTACTCTTCATAACATATTAATAAACAAGTCATGATCATGGTAGACTAAATTTTTAACCTCTCCTAGTCATTTACTTCTATCATGGCCGAATACTTCATGAGCATGAATTTAGGTTTTAAGCAATATACAAGCATAAAAACACCAAACTAATCTCTTATCATAGGGTACATATCATAAGGACATAGTGAGCATGTTTAGTTTAGGTCTTAAGCCTTCCTAATCCTTTATTCACTCTTTGGCCGAAAGTTCAAGAGTATGGATCTAAGTTTTAGGTAAGCATACAAGCATAAGAAACATTAACTGACTCCTATACTAGGGTACATATCATAAGAACATAGTGAGCATGCTTAGTTAGGTCTTAAACTTCTCTAAATCCTTTATTTAAGTCTTGGCCGAAAGTTTCAAGAAGTGATCCTAGGTTTTTAGGCATTCTAACCTCATGGAAAACATATAAACAACTTGTACCACAGGTGAGGGGATACTTACCTCCTCTTGCTTGTTTTTTCCTAAGAAAGATGGTACCCTTGTGAAGAGGAAGAAGAAACTTCTCTTCCTAGTTCTCTCTTTTCTTCTCTTGCTTGTAAGGAGTAGATCTTGAGGACTCCTTCTTGTGAATTAGTTTTTCTTAGCAAGAAAAACCTTAGCTTGGATTTTCGGAAATGAGAGAGGGAGAGGTTTAGGTCTCGGTGGAGGAGGAAGAAGGAGAATGAAGGAGGAGGAAGAAGAAGGAGGAAGAAGAAGAAGGAAGGAGGAGGAAGAAGAAGGAGGAAGAAGTAGTGAAACTTTTTCTCCTTTCTCTTCTCATTCCTATTTATTCTCAATGAGGATGAAACATGTCCAAATTCATCCCCTTGACTCCTCTACTCTCTCACCCTCTTGATTCCCACAAAAATAGAGAAAAGAAGGAAGAAAGGCAACTTGTATTTTGCTTGCTTCTTTTCTTAACCAAGAGGAAGAGGAGGAAAGCTACTTGCTTTTCTCTTGTTCCCTTACTTAATTATACTCTTACTTTTAACTATAATTTCCATTCTTTTCTATTCATATATCATTCATTACTCTAGTGGTTACCATACACCAATTTAACTTTATCATTTGTGGGAGATTCAAGGTTCAAACCTTAACCTCTCTTTCTTTTTATTTCTTTTTGGTTCTATTTCCATTTCCCTTCTATTCTAAAAGAAAAATACCCATAGGTATAGCTTATTATTTCGTGGGTGTTACACTCTTTTCGCTGTACTTCTTCAACTATTTCATCCTCATCTTCCGACTCAAGTTCACCTTGGGCGTTTATTACCATCACCCTTTTGTTTACACATTGACTAGATATATGACCATGCCCTTGACATTTAAAACACTTGATATCATGAGTTTTGGAGGAAATGAGCTCGCAATTACCTTGAGTAGTAGATAGTGTGGGTTTGGGCTTCTTGAAGGGTTCAAACTTTGCCTTATTTTAAGATTGTTCCTCCTTTCTTGGAGTTGTCCGCCATGTGCCTTGAGTAGTCATTGGTTGTCCCTTCCTTGCCAATCCTCTCCTCTTGAGTTGTTCTTCCACTTTTTCTGCTTGGTGGACCATGTCTGACAGCTTAATAATGTTGCAATTCAACAATATCAGTAATTTCTGGGTTTAAACCATGTAAAAACCTTGCTATGGTGGCTTCCCGATCTTCGTCGACATTAGCTCGGATTATGGACAACTCCATCTCCTTGGAATATTCATCCACACTTTTGGAGCCTTGAGATATCCTTTAAAGCCACTGATATAAGCTTCTATAATAATGGTTGGGCACAAACCTCCTTCTCATGAGCACTTTCATCTCCTCCCAAGTGGACACAGGTTGCTCTCTATTCCTTCTCTGAGTCATCACCACTTGATCCCACCAAACAATAGCGTAATCAATGAATTCAATGACAGTTAACTTCACCTTTTTTAACTCTGAGAATTCATGATAGTCAAACACCATTTCCATCTTAGTTTCCCATTCCAAGTAAGCTTCTGGGTCATTTCTCCTTTGGAAGGTTGGAATCTAATCTTAATTCCTCCTAAATCATTATTTCTTCTAGTTCCGTTTCTATCTTCTCGATATTCAATCCTGCCCCAATTGTAGTTTTACTCATCAAAGTCTTCCACAATAACCTCTTCATCTTCTTTGACATCAATCCCTTGGACATGTCTTCATTGTGGTCTAGTAATATAGTCTTGTTGATGTCTTCTTGGTGTCCCATCCTCCACCCAATCCAACCTCTCATGGATAGATTCTAATTCCGGCCTCATCATTCGTTGCATCTCCCCCATCAATGCTTGCAATTGTAGATTCGGAAGTGGCCTAGCCCCCTCATTTGCTCCATCCTCTCGGTTGTTGTACATGGCTGCAAAATGAAAGAAAACCTCACAAGCACTCAACTCACGTTTGGGTGGTAAGCTCTCAATTGATGATATCTCTTAGTTCTTAATCAAACTCTAGAACAAATCAAAATATCATGTAGCAATTCAAAAGATACCACCAAAACTTATGATGGCAGAATTTTAAGAGAAAATGAAAAAGTAGAAGTTTGAGAGTAAGGAAAACAAGAAAGGGATTGTTGAAGATAATTTACTTCGATTCATACTAACAGTTTTTATTACGCTCTCTTCTTTTTTTTTGTCTTTTCGTTACACTCTCTTCTTGTTTTTTTTTATTTTTTTATTTCCATGATTTTTTCCTTTTTTCTTTTGGTTGAACAACAAGTAAAGATAGATTTGCACTTACCTTTGAACCGAAGCTCTTATACCAGATGATACAAACCCCACCAACAAATGTGATGGAACCCAAGAAAAAGGTGGATAGAGCCTCAAGAAATAGATGACAAGAGTGTGAGTCTTGACTCGTAACCAAGAACTGGCACGAACCAAGCTACAAAGGAAAGAAACGCCACACCCGGGATGATAAGTTTCGATGGGTTGAATGTCACGAGAGTAAACTCGATAAGTTTAGAAAGTCCTTTCAAGAACTAAGAGAGCACACAATCTCACCAAAAACTAAGTTGCTTCATACTAAGATGTCCCTCCCTTATATAATGGGAGTGAATAAGGAAAAGTACAAGATAAGTGCATGCACAATTAGTGTCCCAATGTGACATGCCTTGTAACGAACCAAAATTCCTTATTATGAGTCCTAATAGTATGTAAAAATATTTAGAAATGCTTTAGAAAAATTTTAGAGATTTTTAGAAATTTTTAGAGTATTTTTATGCAATTTTTGAAGGTCGTTTGGTATTTTTACTAAACGAAAGAAGTTTAGACAAAAATAATATCCAAGCCGAGATTCAAACCGGAGACCTCCAGCCGAGCCAACTCTTAAGCGAATCCGGCTGACCAAGTGTACCAATGGGCGTTGTTGATTAAAGAAGGAGCAAAAATCTGTTTAAGCAGTAGTTGAGGAATAGGAAATAAATTGAAATAAAAAGGGGCGGTTGAGGAATCGAACCTGCGACCTCTGACGCGGTCAAGATTTAGCAAAGCGCGGCTAACCAAGTGTCCCAGCGAGCGTTGCTGATTGAAAAGGGGAATGAAATTTATTTAAGTAATAGTTAATAGGAAACATAAAATAAATGGGAATAAAAGGGGCGGCTGAGGAATCGAACCCGCGACCTCTGACCCGGTCAGAGGTTTCAGCGAATCCGGCGGACCAAGAATCCAAGCGGACGGATCTGTTTAGAAAAGATAGAAAAATTTATTTAAGGAGTTAACAGAAATATTAAGTTATAAAAAGGGATAAGTTGATGCTCTGTTTTCCCGTGATCTAAACCATTCTCTCCTTCTCTTCTGCGTGCGACGGTGGAGCTCGGGCAGAAAACAAAAGGGAGTTAGGGCATCGTCTCCGGTGGCCGGCCAAGGTCCTAGAAGCCCTTCTTGTTCGGTTGTGAGTCCAAGAAGCAAGGTAAGTGCTTCCTCACCTGCAGTAGAGTAGCGCCAGATTCTTGTAAAGTTCCAGGTT
Source organism: Zingiber officinale (assembly GCF_018446385.1). Classification (NCBI taxonomy): domain Eukaryota; kingdom Viridiplantae; phylum Streptophyta; class Magnoliopsida; order Zingiberales; family Zingiberaceae; genus Zingiber; species Zingiber officinale. The sequence continues at coordinate 72,482,486 of NC_055987.1, read as the reverse complement.
CGATTTGAGGTTTCCGTGAGGTCTTTGAGTCGATTCCGAGGTTTTCATGAGGATTCTTGATTCGGCTTGGCATTTTTGGTTAGAATTGGATAAGTTGAGTACTGATTTCTATGTTGTGCTGTTTGTTTCCGAGATAGCTTATGGTTTGGGACAGATCTGGCTTCTCTTTAAGGATGTGTTGTATGTTGTTAGATTCAAAGAAAGAACAAGAAAGAGGAACGATTAGTATAGTTGGGCATGTAATTTAAATCCTTTCACCTTCAGTACATCATATTTAGACATGCTGTAGATGGGTTTATGTTTGGCCTTTCGGTTCAGATTTTTGACTTTTGTTTGGAGTTGCTGCCATGAAGCTTAATTCAGTTTTTGATCGGATCAGCAAATTGTTTCTGATGGGGTGATATTCTTTAAATAGTTTGCTAATGGTTGTGGTTTGATTCTATGGGTGAAATGGGATTGCAGGTGGTGTTTTTTCTATATGTTATAGGTGTTAATTCCAACAAGTTTTAGATTTAGTTTAAGCTTGTGTGGTATGCAGATTTTTATAAGTATTGCTTGCAGATTTTGATAAGTATTATATGCAGAACTCCAATGTTAGAGCAGATTTTGATTAAGTTTGTAGGCATATTTGATTAAGCTTATAGTGCAGATTTGATTAAGCTTATAGTGCAGAATTTTGATTAAGCTTATAGTGCAGAATTTTGATTAAGTTTGTAGGCAGATTTGATTAAGCTTATAGTGCAGAATTTTGATTAAGCTTATAGTGCAGAATTTTGATTAAGTTTATAGTGCAGAATTTTGATTAAGTTTGTAGGCAGATTTGATTAAGCTTGTATGCAGATTTAGTTTTACTGCAGTTTCAATAAGCATTTCAGTACAGTTTTATTAAGTATTTCCATGCAATTCTGTTGAGCATTTTAGTGCAGAGTTAATAAGCATTTTAGTGCAGTTTTGTATGCGACATCTTTTTAATAGAGGTATTAACAAGTATAAGCAAGATAAAAAAAAGAAAGAAAAAGGCCAAGGCCTTAAGTAAATCCCAAAGTCAAGACTTTAGGGATTTTGGCACACAAGGTGCTTATTAAAATGTCAAGACATTTAAAGAAGAAGTAATTAAGATATTTTACTTTGAAGAGGCTAGTACCCGACTTCCGAGGTTGTCGTTAAACAAATCCAGGTGTCCAATTCCGAGGTCTTGACCCTGGTAGACCAAGGTCTGCTCTTTTAGGATTGGTGGCTCGCTACCCCAACCTATTAGGGAACGCGCATATGATGGTACTATTCCTGGGCCCAAGAGAAGTTGATTATTATTTTGAAGTATTAAAGTATAAGTTTGTTTAAATAAAAGAAATAAGCTTCACATAAGTTTAAAATTCAGCAAGTTTAGTTCTTTATGCTAGCATGATTGTATAGATTTGTTTTACATATTTAGCATGTCAGTATGTTTCTTTTCTTGTAGATGAGCATGAGTAGTATCTTCTTTTGAGCATTAAGTTGTTTTTAGATTTCAGTATATTCACATGCATATTCGAGTTTTTGTGAGTTAGATAGTGCTTACTAAGCAATTTTGCTTATAGTTGCATTTCCTCTTACTGCAGATAAAGGAAAGGAAAAGTTATAGCAAAGGAAGGCGACAAGGAGGTGCGGATGGATGTGTGATGCCTGGACTATAGAAGCCTTGGGATTTAGCATAAGAATTTATTAAGATTATTTTGTATTTCGACTATTGGAATTGTTCATTCATGTTGATGATTTTATTCATAGAATGATTTTATGTGTTTAGATGAGTCATTTAGTCTTCCGCTGCTAGTTAATTGTATGTTTTGAGTTCTCCGAGAGTTTTAGGAATGACTATCAACATGTGAACAAGGATAGTTAAGTAAAATTAGTAGTCCAGAAGCGCTCCGCCCTCACAGTCCAATAGTGAGGAGGGTGGGGTGTTACATGCCTCATGCAAGCTATCTAGGAACTCAAAACAAAATAAATACATGCACAATTAGAGTCCCAAGTCGTATGCTTCATTAAACAATCTAAAATACTTAAGTCTTCATGCATGAACGAGTTCCCATGTTTATTAGCGTTCTTTCATTAAGCACGGCCGAGTCATGGATAGTTATGCCAGATTACGTGGATTAGGCCACGACTAGCAGCTGGGATTATCTTGGTCTCTCCTTGCTCATAGTCCGCCCAATGTTCTTTGATTAGCCCATTTAGTGCTTCCTTGAAACGCTTTGCCCGCGGTCTTGTAATTGGACCTTCTGGAAGTGATAACTGATCTCTCCTAGCTTCAGCCCTTGGGTATACATCAGATTCTGACCAAATACTAGTATGACCTCATGAAGATTGCACAAGAGACTTTATACAAATTTTCAATGTCATTAAGTAAAGAAGGAACCCTAGAAAGTTTTGTTAAAGGGACATCCACTATCACTAAAGGCACCGAGTCATACAATTTCTAGAGTTATCTTAATTAATTTATAATATTAGATTAATGCTATTAAGTAAAGAGATAACATATAAAGTCCAGTTAAAGGGATACTCTCTATCACTATGGTTCCCCTGGGCATATAATTTAGATTACACAAGTTACTTCTTAACATTAAGTTGGGGAAAACCTATTTAGTCAATTCCTTGTAGAAGGTTGACTTTAGTTTCAAGGCAATGCTATAGAAAGTCTGGTTAAACGGATATCCTCTATCACTAAGGACCCCCTACTCAAACAATCCAAAGCATCAACACTACATGGTTATCAATCCATTACATCTAATTGCATTTACCATACACACATTTGGTCGAACATGAATAATAGAACAAGTCATAAATATATCATTAAACAAGGTAATAAATGAATTCATAATTCATATATCAATATTCCATCATAATTACTCCATACATCCTAGATCAGGAGAATCTACTCTATAACATAGGAAATACAATTGAGAGATAAGAACAATAGCATTCTACAATCCAAAACATAAGATATAGAAGAGAGAAATGCATATCATGATCTTAGTCTTCTTGGATGAAGTCCTACCTTGGATGGTGGATGGATCGTCGATGGTAGCTCTTGGATAAGGTTTTAGGTTTCCCTCAAGGGGAGAACCCTTCTCCAAGGAAAAGGCTAAGCCCTAAATCCAAGATATCTCCAAAAGGGAAGAAAACCTCCTTTTATAGGTAGGGGCATGACCCATGCCTTTCACACCACATGGTCGTGTCATAAGACATGGCCCTGGCATGTAGGCTACAGTGAATGTGGCATGGTTGTGCTTCTCAGAAATGGCCAAGTCATGGGAATTTCTGAAAGTGAGACATGGTTGTACTAATTGGTACTGCCAGGCCATAGGAACTGCCTAAAAGTGAGTCAAGGACGTGCCTCTGGGGCATGACTTGCCCATGAAATTTGTTGGAGAGGGAACATGACCGTGTCCAAGGGACATGGCCTCGGTGTTGGATCTTCTGGAGTGAGACATGGACTTGCCTTTTGGCATGGTTGTGATGTGTGTTCTATTGGGTAAGCTATATTTGGCTCCTGGGAGACACGATCGTGCCTTTTGGAGACATAGTCATGTCAGCTTGAAGAACAAAACCGTGTCTTTTGGAGACACGACCATGTCAGCTTAAAGAACATGGTCATGCCCTATGTGGCATGACCATTTTTGTTGATTTTCCTCTAAAACTACTCCAATGTTTGCCTTTGCTCTGTTCTCATTCTAAATCACATCCTATCAATGAAAACATAAAAAAGTAGTTCTTCAAACAAACAGAGTAACTATATTGATAAAATGTTAAAATAATGTGTGATAACATAAATCATACTTTAGAAATACAAGTGAATATGCATCAAATAATACATAAAAGTATATATAATCTATGCACACCACACCTCCAGACTTAAACCTTTACTTTTCTTAAGTAAAAACTTGCAATCTAGACTCATGAGTTGGTATAGTGTATTATTATATTCTTAGTGAATCAATTTAGATCTATCAAATAGTTTCATTAATGAGCATGGTAATAAATTAATTTAAGTGTGGCTTATGAAGAAGTCCTCCATGCTCAGTGCGATGAGTGACCTAAATTTTTTAAGCTTCAATCTCTATGACTAGTCTAATCATCATATAACTAACTTCCTTATGCTGATAGGAATTTACTTTCCATATGCATTATTCATTCTTCTCAAACTACTGAAGGTCTCAAAGAAGGGCTCAGAATTAAGAGAAACATTGAAGTTATTTCCCCAGTAACCTAACTCTATCTTAAAAGGGAACCATGCTAGAGTTATCTACTATCTAAACTGGCAAAGTGAAAAGAGATCCTAAAACTAGGTCATCACACAAATTTTCTCAATTGCAACACTTCTCACTTCATGCAACTAAAGATAGAGAAAAACAAGCATGCTAGTATTATTACATGAAGACAAACCAACAAATAGTGACATAATATATGACGAAACTAGAAATATTTTATTATACAAAAAGAAATATGGCAAAAACTAAATTATAACCCAACATATATACGTTTGTAATGTGCTAAAAACTGTTGTCAATCCCAAGTGCACAAAATATCATCAAGTAATAAAATATTGATCCCATAGGGACTGTTAATTAAGTACTAATTAATTTTATAAAGTAAATTATCTAGACAATCAAAAACTATTTTGGTCTCAAACTCAAGAGAGCAAAAGAGAGGAAGAGAGAGTTGAGAGAGAGAGAGAGAGAGAGAATGAGCAAAGGGAAGTGAATGGAATTGGAGATAATTTTAGAATTTTGATTTCACTATGATGTTAGTTAATGTCCCTATAAATTGTTCATCACCTTACCTCCATTCCTATACTCATATAGGGATTCTAATCAAATATTGGTATGACCTAGTACAATCGTACTGGAGAGTTTACACTAATTTTCATTGTCATTAAGTAAAGAAGGAACCCTATAAATTCTAGTTAAAGAGATACCCTCTATCATTAAGGGCCCCCAGATCATACATTCTCTAGAGTTATCTTAATTATTTCCTAACATTAGATTAATACTATTAAGTAAAGAGGTAACAAAGAAAGTCTAATTAAAGGAATACCCTCTGTTACTAAGGTCCCTCCGTGTTGGGTTCTTCGAGCCGCGAAAACTGCTTTTTCGCGTCGCGGAAACCCCGAGTCACCCAAAGCCGTAGATCCGTGCAAAGATTCGTAAACAAAAACTTTTCGAAAAACCTTTTCTTGTACGAGTTTGTAAAACCTTTAGATCTACACTAGATAAGGGTTATACCTTCGAAGCGTGCCTTTCGCGTTCCCGCTCGTCCAAGGTGCCGGATCTCTAGACCGTCAAGTGTACGGTCCTCTAGAAGTATCCACACGAACAATCCTTGATGGAGAAGACCAAACAAAGGTGTGCTAGCACCTTGTCTTGTTCGGCCAAGAGAGGAGGAGAGGGAGAAGAGAGAGCTCTAGAGGAAGAAGATGACTTAATCACACTTGAATGAAAAATGAATATTTTCATTCCCCACTAGAGTGGCCGGCCACATCTTGGAGGTGTAACTCCCCACATTAATTCCAATTAATGTGGAGACCATTAAGAGTTGTAACCCCCATGAGGTGACACTCTAGGATGATATGGATCAACACTATTGGTCCACATCTTGCCACCTCACTCAATGACATTGCAACAAGTGTAACCTCCTCATTTAATGTGGGCCGGCCACATTAAATGCTATGGAGGCTTGTAACCTCCATGAGGTGGCACACATTGATGATGTGGAGCAATCCTATTGGTCCACATCTTGCCAACTCACTAGTGATGTGGCAAAAAGTCAAGTCAAACATGACTTTTTCTCTTCCTCTCAAATCAAGTCAAACTTGATCAAATCTTCTCATGGTTGATCTAATCCAACCATATAATTCAAGCCAACTTAATATAATGAATCTAATTCATTAAATTAAGTTGATTTAATGAGTCATAATCTAAATTAGACTCATTAAATACATGAATCAACTTGAGTCCAACTCAATTAGCCCAATTTGGATTACTCTTAATCCAATATGATTCATCAAATGAATCTAATCCTCTTGGTTCATCATATGAACCAAATCTCCATCTAATTGTCCTTAGTGTGTGACCCTATAGGTTCTTGTAACGTTGACAATGCCCTAAACCCATTTAGGAGCATAAGTAATGAGCGGTATCTAGCAACACATCATTACTACCCAAGTTACAAGAATGTCGAGATCCGACATCACCTTGTGACTACCAATTGTGACTCCTCACAAAATAATGACAAGTGTCCTTCTATCCTAGACATCTAGATTGATCAATATGAGGCATAGACCGTGTCATCCTCTAATTAATCTAAATCTTGAACTCTAAGTAGACTCACTCGATCAAATGAGCTCAACATCTAATGTTGACTAATTTGGGCATGGCCATGCACTTAGTGGTCTCACTCTATCAAGAATACCGATGTCGCTCCCGTCATATGGGAGGGATAGATCTCATCTACATCACTCACATCCCTCTACATAATTCGTTATATACCCAGTAATCGCCTTTAAAGTCCACCCAGTTACGGGTGACGTTTGACGAAACCAAAGTACATAACTCCTTATGTAGGATCCATGGTGACTTCAGGTCTAAGGACTAATAGTCATACTAATAGCCACATGAGAAAGTATATGACACTCATATAACGATCCATGATACTTTCTCATGGCGGGTCATTCAGTATACATTCTCTAATGCATACCCATGTGTCAGCTTGATATCTCTATATCCATGACTTGTGAGATCAAGTCATCGAGCTGACCTACATGCTAGTCTTATTGTATTAACATTGTCCCTGAATGCTAATACTCGACTAGGAATGATTTAGAGTAGTGTTCCCTATATCATCTCACTATCGATTCAACTAATCAATTGATATAGGTATGAACCTCCTACTCAAGGACGCTATTACACTTAGTCTATTTGGCACTAATATAAATAAGTATAATAACCAAACAAATGCCTTTATTAATATACAAGAATATGATATACATGAGTCCATACAATCATCAAATGATTGGCTCTAGGGCTCTAACTAACAATCTCCCACTAGCAACAGTGCCAATCAGTATAGGCTCTAAGGCCTAAAGACCTAGTGTGACCATCATGCTTCCTCTGTGCCAAAGCCTTGGTCAAGGGATCTGCGATGTTAGCCTCTGTAGGTACTCTGCAAATCTTCACATCTCCTCTATCGATAATCTCTCGAATGAGATGGAAGCGCCGTAGTATGTGCTTGGTCCGTTGGTGTGAGCGAGGTTCCTTCGCCTGTGCTATAGCTCCATTGTTGTCACAATAGAGCTCAACTGGGTCAGCGATGCTAGGAACCACCCCAAGTTCAGTGATGAACTTGCGGATCCAAACTGCCTCCTTTGCTGCCTCTGATGCAGCAATATACTCGGCTTCTGTTGTAGAATCAGCTACTGTATCCTGCTTCGAACTCTTCCAGCTGACAGCACCACCATTAATGCAAAATACGAACCCTGACTGCGATCGGTAATCATCCTGATCGGTCTGAAAGCTGGCATCACTGTAACCCTTTACAGTTAGCTCATCATTGCCTCTATATATCAAGAAATATTCTTTAGTCCTTCGTAAGTACTTAAGAATATTCTTGACCGCTATCCAGTGACTTTCACCTGGATCTGACTCGTCATGCTCAAAGCATACGAGACATCAAGTCGAGTACACAGCATGGCGTACATGATCGATCCTATGGCTGAGGCATAAGGGATCTGATCCATGCGGTCTCTCTCCTCTCTAGAAGAGGGACCTTGAGTCTTCGAAAGACTCACGCCATGTGACATCGACAGAAATCCCTTCTTGGAGTTCTGCATGGCAAACCGAAGGAGTACCTTGTCAATATATGTACTCTGACTTAGGCCAAGCAATCTCTTAGATCTATCTCTATAGATCTGTATCCCAAGAATGCGGGATGCCTCACCTAAGTCCTTCATTGAGAAGCAACTCCCTAGCCAGGTCTTGACAGACTGAAGCATAGGGATGTCCTTCCCAATGAGTAGTATGTCATCCACATACAATATGAGGAAGACAACTATATCCCCTACAACCTTCTTGTAGATACAAGGCTCATCTTCGTTCTTGATGAAACCAAACTATTTGATTGCATCATCAAAATGAAGATTCCAGCTCCGAGAAGCTTGCTTTAATCCATAAATGGACTTATGCAGCTTGCATACTCTGCTAGTATGCTCTGGATCTACAAAACTCTCAGGTTGTGTCATGTACACATCCTCGAGTAGGTTTCCATTCAGAAACACGGTTTTGACATCCATCTGCCATATCTCATAGTCATGGTAGGCTGCAATAGCAAGCATGATCAGAATGGACTTAAACATTGCTACTGGAGAAAAAGTTTCATCATAGTCAATACCATGAATCTGCTTGAAACCTTTAGCTACCAAGCGACCCATATAAATAAGTCCATCCATGTCAGTCTTTCTCTTAAAGACCCACTTACACCCAATGGGTTTTACCCCTTCAGGTGGATCAACCAAAGTCCATACTTGGTTGGTGTACATGGATTCTATTTCGGATCTCATGGCTTCTAGCCATTTCTTGGAATCTGGTCTCATCACAGCTTCCTGATAGGTGGTAGGCTCATCCTCTATGAGCACAATATCATCATGGTCAGACAAGAGAAATGAGTATCTCTCAGGCTGACGACGTACCCTATCAAACCTGCGAAGAGGTATGTCTACTTGAACTGGTTGTTGTTCCTCAACTCCTTGTAGAACAACATCATCCACAACACTTTATGGTTCCAGTTCAATTTCCATCGAGGCATTAGTGCTATTGTTCGCATCTTGAACTTCTTCAAGATCGAACGCGCTCCCACTAGTCTTTCTAGAAACAAAGTCCCTTTCTAGAAAGACCCCAGTCTTTTCCACAACTATCTTGTGCTGACTGGGAATGTAGAAGTAATATCCCTTAGTTTCCTTGGGATATCCATTGAAATAGCACTTGTCGGATTTGGGTCCTAATTTGTCTGAGACTTGACGTTGTACGTAAGCCTCACAACCCCAAATCCTCATGAAAGACACCTGGGCATCTCTCACAGTCCATATCCTATATGGTGTCTTTATCACGGCCTTTGATGGAACTCGGTTGAGTATGAAAGCTGCCGTGTCTAGAGCATATCCCCATAGATATGTCGGAAGATCTGTGTGACTCATCATAGATCGTACCATATCTAATAAGGTACGATTCCTCCTTTCGGATACACCATTCCACTGTGGTGTTCTAGGAGGAGTGAGTTGAGATAAAATCCCACACTCAGCTAAGTAGTCACGAAACTCATGGCTAAGGTATTCTCCACCTCGATCAGATCGAAGTATCTTAATAATCTTGCCAAGCTGGTTCTGTACTTCATTCTTGAATTCTTTGAACTTTTCAAAGGATTCAGACTTATGTGTCATCAAGTACACATAACCATATCTACTGATGTCATCAGTAAATGTGATGAAGTATCTATAACCGCCTATAGCAGCAACATTGAAAGGGCTACATACATCACTATGTATGAGTCCTAACAAATCAGTTGCTCTCTCGCTATGCCCACTAAAGGGGGTCTTGGTCATCTTGCCTGGTAGGCATGACTCGTATATCTCATATGTTTCTAAATCAAATGAGTCCAGCAAACCATCCTTATGGAGCTGGATAAGCGTTTGTCATTTATATGACCTAAGCGACAGTGCCAGAGGTATGTTTGGTTCATGTCATTTGACTTGAACCTCTTGGTACTAATGTTATAGATAGGGCTCTCAAGGTCTAGAATATAGAGTCCGTTTATTAGTGGTGCACTATAATAGAACATATCTTTCAAATAAACAGAACATCATTTGTCTTTTATTATAAAAGAGTATCCTTTCTTGTTTAAACAAGATACTGAAATGATGTTCTTTGTGAGAGCAGACACATAACAACATTCATCTAATTCTAGTACAAGCCCAGAGGGCGGAGATAGATAGTAAGTTTCTACAGCAACAACAACAACCCATGCTCCATTGCCTACTCGTAGGTCCACCTCGCCCTTCGTCAATGCCCTGCTATTTCTCAGCGCCTGCACATTAGTACAAATGTGAGAAGCACATCCGGTATCCAATACGCACGATGCAGAAATAGATAGATTGACTTCTATAACATATATACCTGAAGTGGAAGTCTCACTTCGCTTCTTCTTAAGATCCTCCAAGTATACCTTGCAGTTCCTCTTCCAGTGCCCGGTCTGACCGCAGTGGAAGCAGGTAGCATCCTTGGCGACCCCTCCTTTAGGCTTCAGTGCCTTGCCTTTGCCCTTGGTTTTGGACTTTCCCTTACCTTTGGGCTTGCCCTTGCCCTTGTGCTTCTGGACCATCAGAATGGGCTTAACCTTCTTAAGGTTAAACTCAGCAGTTCGTAACATACTAAGTAGCTCGGGCAGTGACTTGTCAATCTCGTTCATGTTATAGTTGAGAACGAATTGACTATAGCTATCCGGCAAGGACTGCAAGATCAAGTCAGTGGCCAGCTCTTGGCCAAGTGGGAACCCCAGTCTTTGTAGGTTCTCTACGTACCCAATCATCTTGAGTACATAAGGACCTACAGGAGCCCCGTCTGACATCTTGCACTGAAACAGTGCCTTCGAGATCTGAAATCTCTCATGCCTCGCTTGTCCCTGATATAGTTGGCGAAGATGCTCAACCATATCGAAAGCGCCCATCAACTCATGTTGCTTCTGAAGCTCTGAGTTCATGGTCGCGAGCATTAGACAGGACACATCTAATGCGTCGTCTTGATGCTTCTTATAAGCATCTTTGTCTGCTCGCGGGGCATTGGCAGGAGGAGCCTCCGAAATGGGCTGCTCCAGAACGTACAGTTTACGTTCCTGGGTGAGAACTATTCTCAAATTCCTGTACCAGTCCAGGAAATTCGCTCCGTTGAGCTTGCCCTTCTCAAGGACAGATCGCAGGGCGAAGGAATTTGTGTTTGACGTCATGGTTATCTACAACAGAAAATTTGCAGAAATAAATATCATATTCCTTTTAAAAATTATTTAATTAGGCCTTTAATTAAAAGATGCTCCCACTGAATACTATAATTCATGTGGGACAAGATCCACATCATACTACCCCTTGAGTTATCTTTGGCTAATACGCCCAAGGCTTAGTATGATCGGTAGGTAACGATTACCAATTACATCTCTATGCAACTCTTGTTTATAGAATCAATATCCGCATTTATATTAAAACTCGAGTTAGCTTTGGCTAATACGCCCGAGTGTTAATATAGATGTGATTTTGACTTATCTTTTCCAACCTTTGGAAAAATACCTATAGTTGACTCGATCCAACCGAGTAACTAGGAATACTCAATCTAATTGAGTTTGTATTCACCCATGCGTTGATAGGCGGGACCAAGATTGTCCCTCCGTACCCTACCAAGATAATATGTATTGCTCTGCTTTGGCAGATTCAACAATACATGTGATCGAGGTAGTGATAGGTATCACGGCACGGTTAGGCCTTTAGAGTTGGTTCGATCTAGATCTAATCTAATCGAGAAGGATGCATCTTGTGCACGACTTAGATCTAATCTAATCGCAAGGGTGCATCATGTGCACGACTTAGATCTAATCTAATCGTTAAGGCACTAATTAATTAATTAATTATTAAACATGCATCAGATACATAACAATTAATTAATTAATCTATTTGTGATTTAGTCATGGCCCTACTACGATCTTCTCAAGCCAATGAGAAGATCGAATGGTTAACCTAGGGTCAACAGCTTCTCCAAGCTCCTCCCTTTGACCACCTTGTGTTGCTCGTGCCCGTCTCGGAACTCCGTCTCGTGTGGACCCTCCACCGCTCCAATTTGTACATTACAATTTGAAACTCGAGTTACATTCGAGTCTAAATCTAATTTACAACAAGAATATAAGAGAAGGCACGACGCGCAGGTCGCAAATAAATAAAAACATACAACACGCGCAAACACATAACGGCACGCAGGCCGTTTTATAAATTACAACACAACCAATCATATTGGGTTTTTGGGCCATGACTATCACAAATTAATATATAATTCAAAATTATATATTTTTCATAATTTTCTATAATTTTAAAATTAATTTTTACAATTTTTATGAGTAAAATTTCCCGGCGGTCCCGTTTAGCGGTTTCGGGCGCAATCGCGGAACGGATCCCCTTGCGGGGCCCAGGGGCAGCACCCCTACCCGCGATCTAACCATCGCGAGGGTTCCTTTGCGATCCAAAAGCGCCTAAACCCGCTGTCCCAAAACGATTTGGGTCGAGACATTGCCGTTTCGGAAAAATCTTCCCGGCGGGTTCGTTTTTAGGGATTTTGGGTGCAATCGCGGAGCAAATTTCCTTGCGGGGTTAGGGGCAATGCCCCTACCCACGATCTAACCATCGTGAGTTGCTCCTTTGCGATCTAATGGCACCCGACCCCGCTGTCCCAAACGGATTTGGGGCAAAACGAAGCCGTTTAAAAGAAAACTTTCCGGTAGCCGAAGCCTACAAGTGCCGAGACACTTGTGGTTCGCTTCTACGGAAAAATTAATCATAAAAACTCTAAAAACTCAATTTTTACAGAAAATCACAGAAGGTATATTTTTCATAAAAATATAAACGAACTCGTACAAGTCTTTGCACGTGGCTCTGATACCACTGTTGGGTTCTTCGGGCCGCGAAAACCGCTTTTTCGCGTCGCGGAAAGCCCGAGTCACCCAAAGCCGTAGATCCGTGCAAAGATTCGTAAACAAAAACTTTTCGAAAAATCTTTTCTTGTATGAGTTTGTAAAACCTTTAGATCTACACTAGATAAGGGTTATACCTTCGAAGCGTGCCTTTCGCGTTCTCGCTCGTCCAAGGTGCCGGATCTCTAGACCGTCAAGTGTACGGTCCTCTAGAAGTATCCACACGAACAATCCTTGATGGAGAAGACCAAACAAAGGTGTGCTAGCACCTTGTCTTGTTCGGCCAAGAGAGGAGGAGAGGGAGAAGAGAGAGCTCTAGAGGAAGAAGATGACTTAATCACACTTGAATGAAAAATGAATATTTTCATTCCCCACTAGAGTGGCCGGCCACATCTTGGAGGTGTAACTCCCCACATTAATTCCAATTAATGTGGAGACCATTAAGAGTTGTAACCCCCATGAGGTGGCACTCTAGGATGATGTGGATCAACATTATTGGTCCACATCTTGCCACCTCACTCAATGACATGGCAACAAGTGTAACCTCCTCATTTAATGTGGGCCGGCCACATTAAATGCTATGGAGGCTTGTAACCTCCATGAGGTGGCACACATTGATGATGTGGAGCAATCCTATTGGTCCACATCTTGCCAACTCACTAGTGATGTGGCAAAAAGTCAAGTCAAACGTGACTTTTTCTCTTCCTCTCAAATCAAGTCAAACTTGATCAAATCTTCTCATGGTTGATCTAATCCAACCATATAATTCAAGCCAACTTAATATAATGAATCTAATTCATTAAATTAAGTTGATTTAATGAGTCATAATCTAAATTAGACTCATTAAATACATGAATCAACTTGAGTCCAACTCAATTAGCCCAATTTGGATTACTCTTAATCCAATATGATTCATCAAATGAATCTAATCCTCTTGGTTAATCATATGAACCAAATCTCCATCTAATTGTCCTTAGTGTGTGACCCTATAGGTTCTTGTAACGTTGGCAATGCCCTAAACCCATTTAGGAGCATAAGAAATGAGCGGTATCTAGCAACACATCATTACTACCCAAGTTACAAGAATGCCGAGATCCGACATCACCTTGTGACTACCAATTGTGACTCCTCACAAAATAATGTCAAGTGTCCTTCTATCCTAGACATCTAGATTGATCAATATGAGGCATAGACCATGTCATCCTCTAATCAATCTAAATCTTGAACTCCAAGTAGACTCATCGATCAAATGAGCTCAACATCTAATGTTGACTCATTTGGGCATGGCCATGCACTTAGTGGTCTCACTCTATCAAGAATACCGATGTTGCTCACGTCATATGGGAGGGATAGATCCCATCTACATCACTCACATCCCTCTACATAATTCGTTATATACCCAGTAATCGCCTTTATAGTCCACCCAGTTACGGGTGACGTTTGACGAATCCAAAGTACATAACTCCTTATGTAGGGATCCATGGTGACTTCAGGTCTAAGGACTAATAGTCATACTAATAGCCACATGAGAAAGTATATGACACTCATATAACGATCCATGATACTTTCTCATGGCGGGTCATTCAGTATACATTCTCTAATGCATACCCATGTGTCAGCTTGATATCTCTATATCCATGACTTGTGAGATCAAGTCATCGAGCTGACCTACATGCTAGTCTTATTGTATTAACATTGTCCCTGAATGCTAATACTCGACTAGGAATGATTTAGAGTAGTGTTCCCTATATCATCTCACTATCGATTCAACTAATCGATTGATATAAGTATGAACCTCCTACTCAAGGACGCTATTATACTTAGTCTATTTGACACTAATATAAATAAGTATAATAACCAAACAAATGCCTATATTAATATACAAGAATATGATATACATGAGTCCATACAATCATCAAATGATTGGCTCTAGGGCTCTAACTAACACTCCGGTCATACAGTTTAGATTACACAAGTCACTTCTTAACATTAAGTTAGAGAAAACCTATTTAGTCAATCCCTTGTAAAAGGTTGACTTCAGTTTCAAGGTGAAGATCTAGAATGTCTGGTTAAAGGGATACTCTTTGTCACTAAATACCCCTCATTCATACCATCCAAAGCATCATCTCTACATGGTAATCAATCCATTACATCTAAATGCATTTACCATACACACATTATATCAAACATGAATAAGGTAAAACACAATAGGACAAGTCATAAATATATCATTGAATAAGGGAATAAATGAATTCATAGTTCAAACATCAATGTCATATTATAATTACTTCTAACATCATAGATTTAGAGAATCTACTCCATAGTGTAGGAAATACAATCGAGAGATAAGAAGAATAACATTCTACAGTCTAAAACACAAGACATAGAAGAGAGAAATTCTTATCAATTCAATGTTTATCTTCTCAGATGAAGTCCTAGCTCAGATGGTGGATGGATTGATGACGACAGATCTTGGATAAGGTTCTAGGATTTTTCCCAAGGAGAGAACTCTTCCTCAAGGAAAGGGGCTAAGACCCAAACTCATGATGTCTCCAAAAGGGGAGAAAACCTCCTTTATAGGCAAGTTGTACCACTCCTACCTTTCACACCACATGACCATGCCATAAGACACAGCCGTGGTATGTAGGCCACGGTGAATGTGGCATGGTCATGCCTCTTAGGCACAACCAGGCAGTGGGAATTTTTGAAAGTGTCGCACGACTATACCAATTAGCATGAACAAGCCATGGGAACGACTAGAAAGTAAGGCATGGTCATGCCTCTGGGGTATGACCTGCTTGTAGAATTTGCTAGAGAGGAAACACAGTCATGTCCAAGGGATGTGGTCCTAGTGTTGGATCCACTAGAGCAAGACAAGACCATGCCTTTTGGAATGGTCGTGCCATTTGTTCTACTGGGAAATTTATGTCTGGCTCCTAGGAGACATAGCCATGTCTTTTGGAGACATGGTCATGTATTCTTGAAGAACATGGCCATGCCAAGGGTGCACTATAATTGGGGAAGCTCTAGGAGAGGTGCATTGCTCTCAGGACTTTTGGATCAACTTGAGTGTTTATTTGCTTTTATTATATACTTATGCCCTTCATTCATATTATTTTTCTATATATCATAAAAGTGGAAGAGGTTAATCCTCCTCTAGAAAAGTTTCGGAAAGGAACTCATTGTGAACTCTCACTTAAGTGCATATGCCTTAGATGTACTAACTCCGAGGGTTGGGAACTAAGTAAAAAGTCATATTCGCTTTATCTTTTGTTTGTTTATATTTTTCTGCTACTAATACTTTGACTAAAAATAAAGAACGAACAATGAAATTGAAGAAAGCGAGAATTGATATATTCACCACCCCCTCTATCGACGTGCACAGATCCTACAATAGGTAAGTACCTATCGCCGAAGACTGAGGAACATGGATTAGATAATGACTTGATTAGACTTGGAGATTAACGCTTGAAAAGCTTATGCTATTCATTATACTGAGCACTGAGAACTTCCACTTAGGTCACAATCAAAAAATTTTGTTATCTTACTCATTAGTGAAACTACATGATAGAATATGACTGATTCACTAGGGATTTTGATACATTATTTACAAACATAAATCTAGATTGGAGGCTTTTCTTGAGGACAAGGAAAATTTTGTCTTAGGGTGTGATGTGTGTATTTTGTATGTATTTTTAAGTATTGTTTAGCATACATTTTGTTGCATTTCAGGAACATATTTCGTATTCTTTCTTTTTCCTTTTAGTTTATTTACTCTTTACACTTTTTGTTTGGAGAATTGCTCTTTGTGCCTTTTTGTTGATACGAAGTAAATTCAGATCTAAAACAGAGCAAAGAAATCTTAGAACATTTTTCTAACATAGTACATGGTCTTGGATTATATGTGGAGAAAAGGCACCCAAAAACCATTAAATTAAATGTTTAATCAAGGAACATTCTTTAGCCATGTCCCAAGACACATATCTATTTATGTAGATAAAATTTGGTGCAAAATGGTACTAAAATAAAGTCTACAGCCTCCAATACACCTTGACCTTGCCTCCCAAGAATGTCCATATGAATCTGTGTAGAAATTTTCAATTCCAACATGCCCTGGTTGTGCCTCCTAAGCATAGCTATGTCAGCCACTTGCCCAAATAGTAGACCAAACTTAAAACATACATAACTTTTGGATTGATTCAAGCTATAGGGCCTACAATCTATCAAAGTAGTTAATTTTAAGATATATAATTTTGAATTAGAGAGGAAGCCATAAAAATTGGTCTAAGGGGTGAAAACCCCATTTTGGTGGCGCCTAGAAAATATGATAGATCTGGAAGGTTTAGGGATGTTATAAAAGGATCAAGTAAACTCTTAGGAGGAGGGTTCTCTTCTTTCTAAGAAACCCTAGATTAGCCATTTTCTCAACCTTGACAAAATCCATCCACTATCAGAGCATGGAACTCATCTGAAGATATTGACATCGATTGGATAAGCATTTTCCTCTCTTCATTTCAAATTTAGAGTTGTAGAATGCTACCTTTTATGTCTTTTATTATTTCTCATTATCTATGTAGTAGTTCTCCAAATTCTATCAGTAGGAAGTAGCTATGATGTAATTGTTGATGTAGGAACTAAGTATTTATTTCTTTCTTTATTACATGACATGTATTTTCCTTGTTCTATCTTTATTGTGTATGCTTTGAATACCATAGGATATGGAGAGTTAGTCTCAAAGTAGAGATGATAATCTAGAAGAAAGCTAGTGATAGGGGTAGTCCCACAAATAAGACATTCTAGTGTCATTGCTTTGTAAAGAGGTATCGAGTTTGGGTAGGCACACCAGTATAATACTCCAAAATCCAGATAACTAATTTGGGATAGGACACCGTACATGTGAGTAAATAGAGGTAGGAAAATAAAAAATACTTAGGGCATTGATAACCCATATTTTGATGTATTATTTTAGTTCTTATATTCTCCTTGTGATATATCGATCTACTTTCATAGCCAACTCTCCACATCTTGGATTTCTACAAGTTGGAGGATTGGATCCTCCTTTTGGTTCATCTCTAAATCCTCATGGGATATGAATCTCATTCTTTTGGCTTGAGATCGTGTGTACATAGTAGGCCTAATCCATAAATACATATTTCATCAAACAAAAAACATGCAAACTCAATAGATTAAATAATAGTGTTTACATATCAAAGGGCTAATTCGTGATTCTAGAATTCAGATATTTACCCAATGGAGGAGGAAATACAACCAAAAGATAAAGAAAATAGTTATCTATAACTCAATCTATAAGATAAGAGAAGAGAATATTTATCAATGTGTTGCTAGTCTTATCAGATAAAATCCTTGCTCTAGAGGAGGATAGATCATCGAAATGGATGAAGATGGTTGCTCTAGGGTTTCCCCAAGAGAGGAAAATCCTTTCCCTAGGAAGGGGATAGAACCACAAGATACCTCAAGCAATTATTTACTTCATCGTTTCATACCTCCCCTAAATTTCTAGATCTGCAGATTTGTTAGGCAGAGCCAAAATGGTTTTTTCGGCCTTTAAACCTAGTTGTCTCAGGTTGGACCTTGAATCAAAGTTATAGGTCTTGAGATTATCTAACTTTTGTTATGTGATATGATCCATAACTCTAACTGAGTCAAAAGTTTTTTTTTCTTTCAGTCCATTATGCAGTTAGAATCTGACATAGGTCGTGGCCACTGACCATGGGCGGGCCGTGTTGTATTATGGAAATGGCATTAAATTTGTTATGGGTCATGTCGACTGGCATGACCCCCCATAGTGGACTCTATTGGGAGGTGTTTTAGAGCTATTTTGCGTCCAATTTCTTGTTGGGTTTTTCGGGCCGTGAAAACCTCGAAACCCCAAGCCACGGATCCGTGCGAAGAATAAAACTTTTGAAAATATTACGAGTACGAGTTTCTAACTTAGATTTACACTAAATCTACAGAGGAGAAGAATATTACACTCGTTGCATGCCCTTTGCAAGTCCCACTCGTCCAAGGAGATGCCGGATCTCAAGTTGTCAAGGTAGACAACTCTCTAGAAGTATCCACATGAACTAATTAGGTGGAGAAGACCAAACAATAGGTGTGCTAGCACCTAGATGGTGTTCGGCCAAGAGAGGAGAGGGAGAGCAAGAAGAGAGCAAGAGGAAGAAGATGATGTGAATTGCCTTGAATGAAAAAATGAATTCTCATTCACCACAAAAGTGGTCGGCCACAAGCACAAGTGTAACTCCCATTCTCATTAAATGTGGCCATTAAAGAGAATAGATTTGTAACCTCCATGAGGTGGCACACACATGTGCTAGCCATGATGATGTGGCACATCATCATTGGCCACTTAATGCCAAGTCACAAATGATGGGCATAAAGTCAAGTCAAACTTGGCTCTTCCTCTTCCTCTCAAGTCAAGTCAAACTTGACTTAATCACTCTCATTGTTGATCTAATCCAAGCATTTAATTCAAGTCAATTTAATATAATGAATCTAATTCATTTAATTAAATTGATTCAATGAGTCATAATCTAAATTAGACTCATTGAACTCATGAATCAACTTGAGTCCTACTCAATTAGCCCAATTAGGATTACTCTTAATCCAATTTGATTGATCACAAGAATCTTATCCTCTTGGTTCATCATATGAACCTAATCTCCATCTAATTGTCCTTAGTGTGTGACCCTATAGGTTCTTGTAACGTTGGCAATGCCCCTAAACCCATTTAGGAGCATAAGTAATGAGAGGTATCTAGCAACACATCATTACTACCCAAGTTACAAGAATGTTCAGATCCAACATCACCTTGTGACTACTAATTGTGACTCCTCACAATATATGACAAGTGTCCTTCTATCCTAGACATCTAGATTGATTAATGTGAGGCATAGATCGTGTCATCCTATGACCAATCTAAATCTTGAACTCCAAGTAAACTCACTAAATCAAATGAGCTCAATATCTCATATTGACTCATTTGGGCATGGCCATGCACTTCGTGGTCTCACTCTATCAAGAATATCGATGTCTCTCCCGTCATATAGGAGGGATAGATCCCATCTACATCACTCACATCCCTCTGCATAATTCGTTACATACCCAGTAATCGCCTTTATAGTCCACCCAGTTACGGGTGATGTTTGACGAAACCAAAGTACATAACTCCTTATGTAGGGATCCATGGTGACTTCAGGTCCAAGGATTAGTAGTCATACTAATAGCCACATGAGAAAGTATATGACTCTCATATAACGATCCATGATACTTTCTCATGGAAGGTCATTCAGTATACATTCTCTAATGCATACCCATGTGTCAACTTGATATCTCTATATCCATGACTTGTGAGATCAAGTCATCGAGTCGACCTACATGCTAGTCTTATTGCATTAACATTGTCCCTGAATGTTAATACTCGATTAGGAATGATTAAGAGTAGTGTTCCCTATATCATCTCACTATCGGTTCAACTAACTGATTGATATAGGTGAAAACGTTCTACTCAAGGACGCTATTATACTTAGTTTTTTTGACATCAATACAAGTAAGTATAATAACCAAAAACAAATGCCTTTATTTATATAAGAATATGATACAACAAGTCCATAATACAATCATCAAATGATTGGCTCTAGGGCTCTAACTAATAATCTCCCACTGGCACTAGTGTCAATCAGTGTAGGCTCTAAGCCCCAATGACCTAGTGTGACCATCATGCTTCCTTTGTGCCAAAACCTTGGTCAAGGGATCTGCGATGTTAGCCTCTGTAGGTACTCTGCAAATCTTCACATCTCCTCTCTCGATAATTTCTCAAATGAGATGGAAGCGCCGTAGTATGTGTTTGGTCCGCTGGTGTGAGCGAGGTTCCTTTGCCTGTGCTATAGCTCCATTGTTGTCACAAAAGAGCTCAATAGAGTCAGCGATACTGGGAACCGCCCCAAGTTCAGTGATAAACTTGCAGATCTAAACTGCCTCCTTTGCTGCCTCTGATGCAGCAATATACTCGGCCTCTGTCGTAGAATCAGCTACTGTGTCCTACTTCGAACTCTTCCAGCTCACAGCACCACCATTTATGCAAAATACGAACCCTTACTACGATCGATAATCATCCTGATCGGTCTGGAAGATGGCATCACTGTAACCCTTTACAGCTAGCTCATCATTGCCTCCATATATCAAGAAATATTCTTTAGTTTTTCTTAAGTACTTAAGAATATTCTTGACCGCTATCCAGTGACTTTCACCTGGATCTGACTGGTATCTGCTCGTCATGCTCAAAGCATACGAGACATCAGGTCGAGTACATAGCATGGTGTATATGATAGATCCTATGGCTGAGGCATAAGGGATCTGATCCATGCGGTCTCTCTCTTCTCTAGAAGAGGGACCTTGAGTCTTCAAAAGACTCACGCCATGTGACATTGGTAGAAATCCCTTCTTGGAGTTCTGTATGGCAAACCGAAGGAGTACCTTGTCAATGTATGTACTCTGACTTAGGCCAAGCAATCTCTTAGATCTATCTCTATAGATCTGTATCCCTAAAATGCGGAATGCCTCACCTAAGTCCTTCATTGAGAAGCAACTCCCTAGCTAGGTCTTGACAGACTGAAGCAAAGGGATGTCCTTCCCAATGAGTAGTATGTCATCCACAAACAATATGAGGAAGACAACTATATCCCTTACAACCTTCTTGTAGACACAAGGCTCATCTTCATTCTTGATGAAACTAAACTGTTTGATTGCATCATCGAATCGAAGATTCCAACTCCGAGAAGCTTGCTTTAGTCCATAAATGGACCTATGCAGCTTGCATACTCTGCTAGTATGCTGTGGATCTACAAAACCATCAGGTTGTGTCATGTACACATCCTCGAGTAGGTTTCCATTCAGAAACACGGTTTTGACATCCATCTGCAATATCTCATAGTCATGGTATGCTGCAATAGCAAGCATGATCCGAATGGACTTAAACATCGCTACTGGAGAAAAGGTTTCATCATAGTCAATACCATGAATTTGCTTGAAACATTTAGCTACCAAGCAACCCTTATAGATAAGTACATCCATGTCAGTCTTTCTCTTAAAGACCCACTTACACCCAATGGGTTTTACCCCTTCAGGTGGATCAACCAAAGTCCATACTTGGTTGGTGTACATGGATTCTATCTCGGATCTCATGGCCTCTAGTCATTTCTCGGAATCTGGTCTCATCACAGCTTCTTGATAGGTGGTAGGCTCATCATCTATGAGCACAACGTCATCATGGTCAGACAAGAGAAATGAGTATCTCTCAGGCTGACGACGTACCCTATCAGATCTGTGAAGAGGTATGTCTATTTGAACTAGTTGTTGTTCCTCAACTCTTTTTGGAACAACATCATCCACAACACTTTGTGGTTCCAGTTCAACTTCCATCGAGGCTTCAGTGCTATGGTCGGCATCTTGAACTTCTTCAAGATCGAACGTACTCCCGCTAGTCTTTCTAGAAACAAAGTTCCTTTCTAGAAAGACCCCAGTCTTTGCCACAACTACCTTGTGCTGATTGGAAATGTAGAAGTAATATCCCTTAGTTTCCTTGGAATATCCAATAAAGTAGCACTTGTCAGATTTGGGTCCTAACTTGTCTGAGACTTGATGTCGAACGTAAGCCTCACAACCCCAAATCCTCATTGAAGACACCTGGGCATCTCTCCCAATCCATATCCTATATGGTGTCTTTATCACGGCATTGGATGCAACTCAGTTGAGTATAAAAGCTGTCGTGTCTAGAGCATAACCCTAAAAGAATGTCGGAAGATCTGTGTGACTCATCATAGATCGTACCATTTCTAATAGGGTACGATTCCTCCTTTCGGATACACCATTCCACTGTGGTGTTCCAAGAGGAGTGAGTTGGGATAGAATCCCACACTCAGCTAGGTAGTCATGAAACTCATGGCTAAGGTATTCTCCACCTCGATCTAATCGAAGTATCTTAATACTCTTGCCAAGCTGGTTCTGTACTTCATTCTTGAATTCTTTGAACTTTTCAAAAAATTTTGACTTATGTGTCATCAAGTACACATAACTATATCTATTGAATTCATCAGTAAATGTGATGAAGTATCTATAGCCGTCTCTAGCAGTGACATTGAAAGGGCCACATACATCAGTATGTATGAGTCCTAACAAATCAGTCGCTCTTTCACTGTGCCCACTAAAGGGAGTTTTGGTCATCTTGCCTATTAGGCATGACTCGCATGTCTCATAAGATTCAAAATAAAATGAGTCCAGCAAACCATCCTTATGGAGCTGGGATATGCGCTTGTCATTTATATGACCTAAGCGACAGTGCCAGAGATAGGTTTGGTTCAGGTCATTTGACTTGAACCTCTTGGTATTTATGTTATATATAGGGCTTTCAAGGTCTAGAATGTAGAGTCCGTTCATCAGAGGTGCACTACAATAGAACATATCTTTTAAATAAACAGAACAACATTTGTCCTTAATTATAAAAAAGAAACCTTTCTTGTCCAAACAAGAAACTGAAATTATGTTCTTAGTTAATGCAGGCACATAACAACAATCATCCAACTCTAATACAAGCCTAGAGGGCAGAGATAGAAAATAAGTCCCTACAGCAACAGCAGCTATCCGTGCCTCGCCCTTCGCCAATGCCCTGCTATTTCTCAGCGCCTGCACATTAGTACAAATGTGAGATGCAAATCCGGTATCTAATACCCATGATGAAGAAATAGATAGATTGACTTCTATAACATATATACCTGAAGTGGAAGTCTCACTTCGCTTCTTCTTAAGATCTTCTAGGAACACCTTGCAGTTCCTCTTCCAGTGCCCAGTCTGACCGTAGTGGAAGCAGGTAGCATCCTTGGCGACCCCTCCTTTAGGCTTCAGTGCCTTGCCTTTGCCCTTGGCTTGGGACTTTCCCTTGCCTTTCGGCTTGCCCTTGCCCTTGTGTTTCTGAACCATCAGAACAGAGTGGGGCTTTGCCTTCTTAAGGTTCAGCTCAGCAGTTCTTAACATGCTAAGCAGCTCGGGCAGTGGCTTATCAATTTCGTTCATATTGTAGTTTAGAACGAACTGACTATAGCTATCCGGCAAGGATTGCAAGATCAGGTCAGTGGCCAGCTCTTGGCCAAGCGGGAATCCCAACCTCTGTAGGTTTTCTATGTACCCAATCATTTTGAGTACATATGGGCCTATGGGAGCCCCATCTGACATCTTGCACTGAAACAGTGCCCTTGAGATCACAAATCTCTCATGCCTCGCTTGTCCTTGATATAGTTGACGAAGATGTTCAACCATATCGTAAGCGCCCATTAACTCGTGTTGCTTCTGAAGCTCAGAGTTCATGGTCACGAGCATTAGACAGGACACATCTAATGCATCATCTTGATGCTTCTTGTAAGCATCTTTGTCTGCTCGCATGGCATTGGCAGGAAGAGCCTCCGGAATGGACTGCTCCAGAATGTACAGTTTACGTTCCTGGGTGAGAACTATTCTCAAGTTCCTGTACTAGTCCAGGAAATTTGCTCCGTTAAGCTTGTCCTTCTCAAGGACATAACGCAGAGAGAAGGTGTTCGTATTCGACGTCATGGTTATCTACAATAGAAAAATGCAGAAAATAAATATCATATCCTTTTAAATCATTTAATTAGGCCTTTAACTAATGATGCTCCCACTGAATTCTATAATTCATGTGGGACAAGATCCACATCATACTAACCCTTGAGTTAGCTTTGGCTAATACGCCCAAGATTTAGTATGATCGGTAGGTAACGATTTACCAATTACATCTCTATGCAACTCTTGTTTATAGGATCATTATCCGCAGTTATATTAAAACTTGAGTTAGCTTTGACTAATACGCCCAAGAATTAATATAAATGTGATTTATGTCCTATCTTTCCAACCATTGGAAGAATGCCTATAGTTGTACTCGATCCAACCGAGTTAACTAGGAATACTCAATCTAATTGAGTTTGTATTTGCCCATACGTTGATAAGCGGGACCAAGATTGTCCCTCCGTACCCTACCAAGATAATATGTGTTGCTCTGCTTTGGCAGATTCAACAACACATGTGATCGAGGTAGTGATAGGTATCACGACACGGTAGACATTAGAGTTGACGTGATTTAGATCTAATCTAAACGATGATGCGTATCATATACTCAATTTAGATCTAATCTAATCGTGGGGTGCATCATGTGCACGACTTAGATCTAATCTAATCGTTAGGCACTAATTAATTACTTAATCATGCATCACATATACACAAGCAATTAATTAAATTAATTTGTGATTAGTCATGGCCCTACTACGATCTTCTCAAGCCAATGAGAAGATCGGATGGTCAACCTAGGGTCAACAGCTTCTCAAGCTCCTTTCCCTTGACCACCTTGTGTTGCTCCCGCCCTCCTCGTAACTCCGTCTCGAGTGGACCTTCCACGGCTCCAATATTGTACATTACAATTTTAAAACTCGAGTTACATTCGAGTCTAAACTAATTTACAACAAGAATAAATAATAGAGAAAGGCACGACACGCAGGTCGCGAATCAAATGTACAACACGCACAACACAAATGACGGCGCGCAGGCCGTAATATGAATTACAACACATTACCAATCAGATTGGGTTGTTTTGGGCCATGACCATCACAAATTATACATAATTCTAAATTATATAATATCCATAATTTTCTGTAATTTTTACTACAATTTTTACGAGTAAAAATTCCCGGCGGTCCCGTTTAGCGATTTTCGAGCACAATCGCGGAACGAATCCCCTTGCGGGGCCAGGGGCAGCGCCCCTACCTGCGATCTAACCATCACGAGTGTCCCTAAGCGATCCAATAGCGCCTTAGTCTGCTGTCCCAAAAGGATTTGGGGCGAAACCTTGCCGTTTCGGAAAAATCTTCTCGGTAGTCGAAGCCTACAAGTGTCGAAACACTTGTGCTTCGCTTCTACGAGAAAATTACTCATAAAAACCATAAAAAAACTTAAATTTATAGAAAATCACAGAAGCTATATTTTTCATAAAAAATCAAATTGAACTCGTACAAGTCTTCGCACGTGGCTCTGATACCACTGTTGGATTTTTCGCGTCGCGGAAACCCCGAAACCCCAAGCCACGGATCCGTGCGAAGAATAAAACTTTCGAAAATATTACGAGTATGAGTTTCTGATTTAGATTTACACTAAATCTACAGAGGAGAAGAATATTACCCTCATTGTGTGCCCTTCGCAAGTCCCACTCGTCCAAGGAGATGCCGGATCTCAAGTTGTCAAGGTAGACAACTCTCTAGAAGTATCCACATGAACTAATTAGGTGGAGAAGACCAAACAATAGGTGTGCTAGCACCTATATGGTGTTCGGCCAAGAGAGGAGAGGGAGAGCAAGAGGAAGAAGATGATGTGAATTGCCTTGAATGAAAAAATGAATTCTCATTCACCACAAAAGTGGCCGACCACAAGCACAAGTGTAACTCCCATTCTCATTAAATGTGGGCATTAAAGAGAATAGATTTGTAACCACCATGAGGTGGCACACACATGTGCTAACCATGATGATGTGACACATCATCATTGGCCACTTAATGCCAAGTCACAAATGATGTGGCATAAAGTCAAGTCAAACTTGACTCTTCCTTTTCCTCTCAAGTCAAGTCAAACTTGACTTAATCTCTCTCATGATTGATCTAATCCAACAATTTAATTCAAGCCAATTTAATATAATGAATCTAATTCATTTAATTAAATTGATTCAATGAGTCATAATCTAAATTAGACTCATTAAACACATGAATCAACTTGAGTCCAACTCAATTAGCCCAATTAGGATTACTCTTAATCCAATTTGATTCATCACATGAATCTTATTCTCTTGGTTCATCATATGAACCTAATCTCCATCTAATTGTCTTTAGTGTGTGACCCTATAGGTTCTTGTAACGTTGGCAATGCCCCAAAACCCATTTAGGAGCATAAGTAATGAGCGGTATCTTGCAACACATCATTACTACCCAAGTTACAAGAATGTTGAGATCCAACATCACCTTGTGACTACTAATTGTGACTCCTCACAATATATGACAAGTGTCCTTCTATCCTAGACATCTAGATTGATCAATGTGAGGCATAGACCGTGTCATCCTTTGACCAATCTAAATCTTGAACTCCAAGTAGACTCACTAAATCAAATGAGCTCAATATCTCATATTGACTCATTTGGGCATGGCCATGCACTTCGTGGTCTTACTCTATCAAGAATATCGATGTCTCTCCCGTCATATAGGAGGGATAGATCCTATCTACATCACTCACATCCCTATGCATAATTCGTTACATACCCAGTAATCGCCTTTATAGTCCACCCAGTTACGGGTGACGTTTGACGAAACCAAAGTACATAACTCCTTATGTAGGGATCCATGGTGACTTCAGGTCCAAGGATTAGTAGTCATACTAATAGCCACATGAGAAAGTATATGACACTCATATAACGATCCATGATACTTTCTCATGGCGGGTCATTCAGTATACATTCTCTATTGCATACCCATGTGTCAACTTGATATCTCTATATCCATGACTTGTGAGATCAAGTCATCGAGTTGACCTACATACTAGTCTTATTGCATTAACATTGTCCCTGAATGTTAATACTCGATTAGGAATGATTAAGAGTAGTGTTCCCTATATCATCTCACTATCGGTTCAACTAACCGATTGATATAGGTGAGAACGTTCTACTCAAGGACGCTATTATACTTACTTTATTTGGCACCAATACAAGTAAGTATAATAACCAAAAATAAATGCCTTTATTTATATAAGAATATGATATAACAAGTCCATAATACAATCATCAAATGATTGGCTCTAGGGCTCTAACTAACATTTCTTCCATGCAAACATGCTCATGTCATTGGACACGGTTGGACCATGTTCCTTGATTAAAACTTTAGTTTGATGGTCTTTTGAATCCCTTTTCTTCCTGAATGCTTCGTATCTTGTCTTGATGATGAGACTCAATGTTGAAGCATGGATAACCTATGTCGAGCCTTTTTCCTCTCTATTCTTCATCTTCTTGGCGATAGAAGCACGATCATGACATGGGACATGGCTAGAGCGTGCTCCTTGCTCCAACTCCATTTTAAAGGGTTTTATGCTCCATTTTAGCTTCAAGATTCCAAATGCGCTTTTATGCCCCCTTTCTAGGTGTGTACCATGGACCACGCCAGCAGTCATGGGCACTCGTAGTAGGCGCTGTGATTTCTCTTCAAGTTCAGCATGAGCCATGTCGATTGGCACGACCCCTCGTGGCAGCTAGGAAGTTTTGAAAGTTGGCTTTTTAGCACCATTTTTACTCCATTTCATGTTCTACTAAAAGAAATACACAAGAGTAGTTCTCCGAACTAGGAAAATATTGAAATGAAGCATAAAGAGATGAAAATTTGAAATATATACATAAAATGGGACAATATATGTATCAAACATTATAAAAAAAAACCTATATAAAATATGTTCATCACTTCATCATCTCTAATCAGATCCAGCTCACATCTCCTCTTCTTCTAGATCTGGACAGTTTCAATCAGTCCTTCAATTAGAGTTTCCCCTTCATCCGAACATCTCCTCAAGCTCACAGCCATGCTCAGCTTGGTTTATTGTTAGATGAGTTGATTTGATCTTATTTGGTTGTTGGTTTCTAATGTGTGTCTTGATTTAATTTGGGGTTGATGAATTGTAATTGGTTTAATTTCCCTGTTAAAGATTGAATGTATTAGGGTTAATTTCATTCATGCCTACAACTTGTTCATTGAAATGTTTCTTTGACTTGATATGATTTTGTTTTGTAATATCGTTTGTTTAGTTGTTTGCAATGTCATTCTATTGAATTATAGGTTAGTTGTGCTTGTTAACTAGATGATCTTATTGCAATGTAGCTTAGTTTTAATTCCAACATCATGAGTAGATTAGGGATAATTTACTTTATGCTCTCGTAGATTAGCTTAGAGAAGCTTTATCTTTACTTTCATTAGCTTAAGGATCTAAAACCCAACCTCTATTCCTAAATAAATCTAATCCTGTGATTTATCATGTGATAAGCACATTTCATATAGGTTTTTATCATAGTTTGACGCACAGCTTGTCTCATTTTATATGCATATATTTCATGTTTTCATCTTTTGTACTTCATTTCATTACTTTTACTCTTTTAGTTTAGAGAATTGCTCTTTACTTATTTTCATTGATAGGACATGATTTATGGAGCATAAATCCCTTGGAGCGTGAAGTGTTGGTGAAGAGAGCACAAGGCGATTGAAGCTGTATTTTAATAATGGCAAAGTGGTTCAAAGTTAAGCTTTCTTGTTGTCTAATAAGTTGAACTTAGTGTGTAGGAAAGTCCTAAGTAATCTTAGGCAAATGAAAGTCCTAACTGTAGTTAGGCAACAAAGTCCTAGTCTGGGGGACTGGGCGAAGTCTTGGCAGGTTGAGAACTTTGGGTGAAATCTTAGAGTCGAGGACTCTAGGTGAAAATCGTAGGGGTCGCGGACACAGGTGAAAAACTAGACGGATCAAGGATCAGATGTCCAGCATAAAGTCCTAAAGTCTCAAATACTAAGCAAAAGTCTAGCTGGTCTATAGGACTGGTCTAGTAAAAGGTAAATTCTCTTGAGAGGAGTAGGTGAGAATACGTTCCCCGTAGAGGGAACAGTAGACATCGGTTAGACCTAGGATTTTTATAAAATCTAAAAGTTAGAACCAGACAGTCTAAAAATTGTCATGTAGTTTTATTAATTATATTTTATTGTATTAACTTTGTTTTACAAGGTATGTTTAGTATTTTGGACTAACATATCTTGCAGGGAGTGAAAATCACAAGATAAGCTTGGATAAACTGTGTTCAAGGCACCTCTGGGGCTATTGGAGGCGCATCGGGTGGCTTGGCAGAAGGCACGCACAGAGAGGTGCGGAGGTGCCTTCCATGCACCTGAAGGAGCCATGAATGCTGGATGGAAGGCACCGTCCATGAGCTTGAAGGCACCCTCAAAGGGATAAACTTTACAAAAAGCGGAAGTTATCATCTCCGATACTACGGGGATAAGCTACACTGCTGGAGGCGCCTTCAACAGCCCATAAAAGGAGACCATGATTAATGCATTGGAAATACTTTATTTTTGCAATCTTTCTCCTGTGCACTACTCTAAAGATGATCCTATGACTCTACGACATGACTCCGGCTAGTGAGCAATGCAACTCCAACAACCGAAAGCACAACCCTCTAGATCCTTAAAGTTGTCGATATATATTTCAATTATAGTAGTTAAATCTATTGTACTCATCTTTGTGAAGATTTTTTGAACTGATAGTGGATTGCCCAATGAAAGTAGTTGACGATCGCAAGCCTTTGAGTAGGAATTGTTAAAGGCTCCGAACCAAGTAAACCAAAAGTTTCAACATTTGTTTGCTTTTTTCCATTCTTTCATTTCCGCTGCATTTTACTCGATCGAACATTTTTCAAAAAGAGTGAAAAAACCACGAGTGCTATTCACCCCTTTCTAGTACATCTCAATCCTTTAATTGATATAAGAGTAAGGCCACTCAAAATTGGTGAAACAACCAATCAAGCAAGGAGTTCCTTTTTTTGAAAAGAAATTTATATATCATTTTTATTTAAAATCGAGTAGGGGGTTCCTTTCATTTTTTCCCTCCAATTTTTTTTTTGAAAAGTTCACTTTCATTATTTTACCATTAATCAAAGTTGGTGAAATATCACATTTAAGAAAATTTAACATAATATTTTTTATTATTATTTTATTGGTTTTTCTCGAAATTAGTGAAATACTTGTATTTTATTTTTCTCTAGCACTACTAATCCATGACCAAGTTTTGGGACATTTATTATTTTTTATTATGTGGAAGATTTTTCTAAATGGCCCACAAAGAAGGCTACAGAACCACTCGTCCACCTCTCTTATCCGGTGAGGATTTTGGCTACTAGAAGTGCCGAATGGAGTATCACCTCAAAACGCAGGTGGAAATATGGATAATTATCCAGATGGGATTCACATATCCCATCGAAGGCGCAGCTCTCGTTCCCTACGATAAATAAGACGCACCAACTTGTAAGAAGATTGAAGCTGATGCAAAGGCAACCCATACTCTTCAATGCAGCTTAACTAAAAAAGAGCTGAGCTAAGTCAACCCCTTCAACAGTGCCAAGGAATTATGGGAAAAGCTAATCGAGCTGCATGAGGGCACCTCCGACACTAAGGTAAGCAAACAAGTCTTGATTTTAAATAAGTTATACAATATTAAAATATAGGATGGTGAGTTGGCAAGTCAACTCCACGCTCGAATCCAAGACTTGCTTAACATACTACACGCAATCAGCCAAAAGGTAGAGAATCATGACATTATCAGTACACACTTAATGTCTTTCCAAGGAATACTTTATGGGAATACTTTAAATTAGATGAGTTATTTTCGAAATTTAACTTCATGAACAGAATAATGCACTACCGATTGAGAAAGGTATTGCTTTGGTTGTAGGTACAAGCAGAATGCGAGAACCAAAAATCAAACACTGAACTGAACCCGAGCACGAAGATGAATTAGACTCAGAAGATGATGACGAGATCATCGTCGAGCTCATCAACCTTGTGATGGAGTCAAAGAAAGAGATCAACAAGCTAATGATATGGATCATGGTCAACCCACTCTAGATATTAATGACGATCCATTATGCATTAATGGAGGGTCAATTACAAGGGTTAAGGCTAGAAAGATGAAGGAAGCACTTAATGTACTAATTGAAGATGTGAAGGTCAAAGCTACCATTGAAGAAGGTTTGACCAAGAGCAAGTCATTCAGTATAGTCAACCTAATTCAAGCCATAGATGAGCTTAATTAGCACTTAAGTCTCATGTCTATGTAGTAGGGATATGTAGGCTTAATTTAGACTCAATTTCTACTTTTATTTGGGTTGTAATAAATCCATAAGCTTAAAATGGCTAAGTAGTCTACATAGGCCTTTACAAAATGGTCTTTCTTTTGGCCTTTTAGGATTTTTTTGTCACTTTATAGCTATAAATAAAGGGGGGTGACGGCCACACATGTATCTTTGACATATTTTTCAATCTAAAGCATGGTGAGGCTCTCACTTGTTGGTTCTTTATTAAATTAGAACTTATCAAGGTATTTCCTAGTGGCGTTCGAAGACTTATCAACCTCCATCCCAAGATTGTGGCATCTACCATCTTCTATACCAAGGTTCATAGTTTTTTCTAAGCATTGCGTCGAGGTTCTTTTCATCAATCTTATCGATTTAGTTCTTTCTTTCTTTCTTCTTCCATTCGTTGTGGGTTCTTGAGATATCTTTCTCTTTGGATTCACATCATTTGGTATCAGAGCTTTGGTTTTTCTAAATCAATTTCATTATCCTTTTTTTTGTGTTTGAATCTTTGTTTATTTTGTTCAGCATTATCTACTTATCATTATCATCTCAATCTTAGTGAGTTTTTAGTCATCTTGTTGCTATCAAAAAAAAAAAGGACAAAATTTTAAAAAAAAATATTTTCAGCAAAAAAAAAAAAAAAAAGAGGCCGAAATAAAAAAAAAAAAAATTTCAACAAAAAAAAAGGTCGAAAATTAAAGAAAAAAAAAGAAGGTGGGTATAGAGAATTGTTATTTCTATACTTGTATTTTCCAATTTTACATTTCTTTTAATGTCTTGCCTAGTATACTTGCATTTTCCAATTTCGTATTTTCTTTAAAGTCTTGCCTAGTATACTTTGCATCTCCTTTAAAGTCTTGCCTAGTATATTTGCATTTTCCAATTCCGTATATTTCTTTAAAGTCTTGCCTAGTATACTCCACATCTCCTTTAAAGTCTTGCCTAGTATACTTGTGTTTTCTAATTCCGTATTTTAATTAAAGTCTTGCCTAGTATACTCCGTATCTCCTTTACAGTCTTGCCTAGTATACTTATGTTTTCCAATTCTGTATTGTCTTTAAAGTCTTGCCTAGTATACTCCACATCTCCTTTAAAGTCTTGACTAGTATACGTGCATTTTCCAATTCTGTATTTTCCATTTAAGTTTTGCCAAGATTTAATTCTGGCAAATTTCCTTTCAGTCGTTAATATTAGTTTTCAATTCTTCAATTTGTATTTTTATATCAATTCCTATCTTTTATCCTAATACACTTAGGAGTTTAAATTAGTTAATGAATGCTTATTGGGAAATTGCCACTATTCTAAGTTCTTTAAAGAGCTAACATTAGTGAGTTGAGTGAATGAGTGTCAACAGATTGCATTAATGGTGACAAGTGGAGAGGAAGCAAGACTGAGAGAAACACTTGAACAACGAACCTTGAGACAACACTTGGAACACATGGAAATTAGATTCAATTAAATACTCGACAGATTAGAGAGACAAGATGCTGTAATTTCAGGATTGCAAAATAGCCAAGTGGGTAGAGTTCCTATAAGAAATTCAAGGCAATATAACCATAATAACAACAATGATGATGATGATGGCATATCTGAGGATATTGATGATAGAGTTTCTAGTGGCAGATCTGGTCATGCTAGAATTGGTGGTAGAAGAGAAAGAATGAATGATTATGTTGATATAAACTTGGAAAATATCAAGATGTCTTAAGATTCCTTCATTTCAAGGCAACAACTATCCAGACATATATTTGGAGAAAAAAAAAGTTGAATTAGTGTTTGATTGTCACACCTACTCTGAAGAGAAGAAGGTAAAACTAGCTGCTATTGAATTTAATGATTATGCTATTATTTGGTGGGATCAAATTATTCTAAGCAGGAGAAGAAACAACGAGAGACCCATTGACACTTGGGAAGAAATGAAATCTATTATGAGAAAGAGGTTCGTGCCATCACATTACTATCGAGATTTGTACCAACGACTACAAAGTCTAACCCAAGGATCTAAAACTGTGGAAGAATATCACAAGGAGATGGAGATTGCCATGATTCAAGCCAATGTGGAGGAGGACCGAGAAGCAACCATGGCAAGATTTTTACAAGGTTTAAATTCAGAAATTGTAAATG
Source organism: Zingiber officinale (assembly GCF_018446385.1). Lineage (NCBI taxonomy): Eukaryota > Viridiplantae > Streptophyta > Magnoliopsida > Zingiberales > Zingiberaceae > Zingiber > Zingiber officinale. The sequence goes on along the minus strand of NC_055987.1, from coordinate 72,448,624 downwards.
TAGTGGAGTTGTAACATTATGTGGAGCTGGAAGATATGGTGCATATGTCCATGAAAGTTAAAAGGCAACTCAAAAGGAAGGGTTCAATCAAGCATGGTCAAAATTCATCCACTTGGAAATCTAGTTGGAACAAACGAGATGATAAATTTGCATCAAAGAGTAAGATCAAGTTTTTGAAGAATAAAGATGTTGGTTCTCCATTGGTCAAAGGTAAAGAACCTATCCAATCTTCAAGAAATAGAGATATTAAATGCTTTAAATGTTTGGGAAGAGGACATATTGCTTCACAAAGTCCAAACAAAAGAATTATGCTTTTGAAAGAAAATAGTGATATTGAAACTGAGAGTGAGTCCGAAGATGATAATGTCATGCCACCATTGATGGAAAGTAATGTAGAAGAGTATCCCATCGAAGGTGAAGCCCTTGTCTCTAGGAGTGCTCTAAATGTGCAAGTGAAGGAAGAAGATGAAGAACAACGAGACAACATATTTCATAATCATTGTCACATCAAAGACAAGGTATGTAGTATAATTATAGATGGGGGAAGTTGCACTAACGTTGCTAGTACTATCTTGGTTGAGAAATTATGCTTACCTACCACTAAACATCCTAGACCTTATAAACTACAATGGTTGAATGATTCTGGGAAAGTTAAGGTCACTAAGTAAGTGTTGGTTTCATTATCCATTGGTAGGTATCATGATAATGTTCTTTGTGATGTAGTACCAATGCATGCAAGTCATTTGCTTTTAGGTAGACCATGGCAATTTGATAGGAGGGTCATGCACGATGGCTTCACAAATAAATATTCTTTTAAGATGCATGGTAAAATTGTAACTCTTGTACCATTAACTCCTAAGCAAGTATATGAAGATCAATTTAGGATAAAAAAGAGAGTGAAAAAAGAAAAGATTGTGAGAGAAAAAAAATAAAAAAGAAAAGAGTGTGAGAAAAGAAAAAGTGAGGATGAGAGTAGTGAAAAAAAGAATGAAAAAAAAAACAAAAAAAATAGAGCAAGAGAGTAAAAAAGGGAGCTTTTATGCAAAAGAAAGAGAGGTTAAGAGAGCTTTTTATTCTCAACAGCTGATGATTGTACTTTTGTACAAGGAGACTTATTTCAACACTAACAATCTTAACCCTTCTTTGCCTAGTGTTATTAAATCTCTTTTGCAAGAGTTTGATGATGTCTTTCCTGAAGAAGTTCCTGATGGATTGCCACCACTTAGGGGAATAAAGCACCAAATTGACTTCATCTCAGGACCATCCATTCCTAATCGACCGGCCTATAGGAGCAATCCTATGGAGATGAAGGAGCTTCCAAAGCAAGTTGAAGAGTTGATGAGAAAAGGGTATGCCCGAGAAAGTTTGAGTGCGTGTTCAGTTCCTGTTTTTCTTGTGCCTAAGAAGGATGGAACTTGGAGAATGTGCGTTGATTGTAGGACTATCAACAAAATTATGGTAAAGTATCATCATCCTATTCCTACATTAGATGATATGCTAGATGAATTATATGGTTCTTGCATTTTCTCTAAAATTGATTTGAAGCATGGTTATCATCAAATTCGCATGCGTGAGGGAGATGAATGGAAAACTCCTTTTAAGACTAGGTATGGTTTGTACGAATGGTTAGTCATGTCATTTGGGCTAACTAATGCACCTAGTACTTTCATGAGATTAATGAATCATATTTTGTGTGCTTATATTAGGAACTTTGTTGTAGTATATTTTGATGGCATCTTGATTTATAGTAAGAATTTAGAAGAGCATTTCAATCATTTATAAAAAGTTCTACTTATTTTGTGAAATGAAAAATTGTATGCTAACTTTAAAAAATTTACTTTTTGCATTAGTCAAATAGAGTTTCTTGGTTATATTGTTAGTGCTAAGGGAATAGAAGTTGATAAAGAAAAGGTTAAGGCAATTCGTGAGTGGCCAACGCCAAAAATGATAACTAAGGTACTTAGCTTTCACGGGTTGACAAGTTTCTATAGGAGGTTTGTTAAAAGTTTTAGTTCTATAGTTGTACCCTTAACTGAAGTTGTTAAAAAGAATGTTGGGTTTCATTGGGATAGTGAACAAGTTTCAGCTTTCAACTTACTTAAGGAGAAGCTAAGTTCTGCACCATTACTTGCATTACCTAACTTTGCTAAAACTTTCGAGATTGAGTGTGATGCATCGGGAATAGGTATTGGAGCTGTGCTAATACAAGAAGGTCAACCTCTTGCTTATTTTAGTGAGAAACTCAGCGGAACAGCTATGAACTATCCAACTTATGATAAGGAGATGTATGCATTGGTGAGGGCTTTAGAGATTTGGCAGCATTACTTTTGGCCCAAAGAGTTTGTCATCCACACTGACCATGAATCGTTGAAGCATTTGAAGAGCCAAAGTAGGTTGAATAGACGTCATGCAAAATGGGTGGAGTTTATTGAACAAGTTATGGAAAACATTATTGCAGATGCTTTGTCTCGAAGGTATACCTTAATCTCTACTTTGAACACTAAATTGTTAGGATTTGGATACATAAAAGATCTATATTCTAATGATCCTGACTTTGGAAATATGTTTGATATTTGTGAACATGCTGCATTTGGAAAGTTTTATAGGCATGAGGGATTTCTTTTTAGAGTGAATAGGTTGTGTGTCCCTAATTATTCATTAAGGGAATTATTAATCCAAGAAGCTTATAGTGCACACTACAAGAATTTTTGCATTCAACAACACCCAATAGACAACGCTTTTTAATAAAAACGTTGTCGTTCTTTGTTTTACAACGCTTTTAGTGAAAAGCGTTGTCTATGGTATTTACTTTTTACTAAAGACAACGGTTTTTAATGAAGTGTTGTCTTTAGTGTTGTTGTTTATGGTCAAAGACAACATTTTTTTAAAAAACGTTTTTTAAAGTGTTGTGTATGTTTCCCCTAAACTCACTTAAAATAAATTCGCAGCCCTCGCTTTGCTAAACTCTAAACCCTCAACGCGCGCGCGCCTTCTCCTCACCACTCCTCTCCACGAGTTCTCCTCTCCACTCCTCTCCACGAGTGCCTTCTCCTCTCCTTCTCCTCTCCACGAGCGCCTTCTCCTCTCCACGAGCGCCTTCTCCTCTCCTTCTCCTCTCCACGAGCGCCTTCTCCTCTCCACGAGCGCCTTCTCCTCTCCTTGCCGCGTGATCTCCTCTGAACCCTAATCTCGACCCAAACTCCTCACGCAAAACTCCTCACGCCGGCCCAACTCCTCCAAGTCGAGATCCCTAATCTCGCATTTCCCCATCTCCTCAATCAAAGTCAGCTTACCCTTCCTAATCTTCTCACGGCTCCTCAACTCCTCTGAACCCTTCGATCTTAGTTCCTTCCTCGCAGAGCAGATTCGAGAGTAGGAGGAACGGAAGAAAGAAAGGTAAAATTTCTTCCATCCCTCTAGAATAAGATTTTGTTTATTTTTGATTATTTTCCGAACTAGCCATTTTGCCGGATTCATACTGCATCAATTTTCCCCCTCCCCTGATTGTATTTTCTCATGATTTAATCTGGAATTTTTAAACGTTTAGCTATAGACTTTGGCAGTAGGTATTAATCCTTAAAAATAGCATGAAGCATATAACATGCTATCCTTTTTTCTCAAATTCAGTGTGAAGCTGTTGGCCAAGTTGCAGATATTATTCACATTCCAGCCTTTCTTTGTCGTCAGGTATAATGTGCAGCTTGAAATTAATCAATCTCTAGTGTTATTCTACTATTATTTTTATTGTGTACCCTTAATGCGCAGAGAATATCTCTCATTTTTATTGTATCTAAAACTTGTGTTCTGCATTATCTCATCTTAATTCTGGGCAGTGACTTGTGCCTACTCAGTTTGTTGAATTTATATCAACTACTATTGTTATATTTATGTCACTTGCCTTCTAAGAGCTTAATGGCTTAAGTATGATTTAATACATCATGCACTATTGCATTGAGTTGCTTATGTTGATGTCCCTTTGAGGAAGTTGCAGATTCTCAAGTGCTAAAGAAACAAAGTTGCTTATTATAAGTTATAATTCAAGCATTTTCCTGGAATGGTTTCATTTTTCAACTAAAGGTTAACATGTTTCAATAGAGAATATGTTTTGGTGAATGCTCCAATATTATATGACTCTACAATTTATACCAAGGCAAAAGTACCTAACTACCTATACGTAGACTCTAACAAACATGTACATATGGATAATATAGATAACTAGGTTATCTCCCCAAGTGAGAAATTTGCTATTGGGATTGCATTTTGATGAGAAACCTGTATGGTCAAAAATTTTCAGGTAGAAATACAATTTTGATTAATTGTTTAAATATTTTGTTATAGTTTCACACTATTGTTTGTGTTAATATTTTTAGGTATTAGCTCATTGTTGATTGATTAGTTATAAAGAATGGACAAAGATTGGATGTCAAAGGATAGACTATCACGTGAATATGAGAATGGAGTTGAGTCTTTCTTGCAATTTGCAATGGAAAACACTAATGATCCGAATATGGGAATATCTTGCCCATGTGCAAAATGTGGCAATCTAAAGAAGAAAAATATACAAACTATCAGGGCACATCTGTATTGTAACGGTATAGATATGACATATCATACATGGATATGGCACGGCGAAAGATCTACGATAGGGATTTCACAAAATGAAAGTGACCAAGTAGGGCCAAATGAATATGTTCGTGAGGAACCAATAAATATGGTTCATGATGCATATGATAGTTATGCCGAGAATCCAACCCAATTCAATAAGCTTCTTGAAGATGCCGAGACACCTTTATATCCGGGATGCACTAAATTTACAAGGTTATCTGCAATTGTGAAATTATTCAACTTGAAGGCCAAATATAGTTGGAGTGATAAAAGTTTCACTGACCTACTCAGTTTGTTAGGAGAAATACTTCCAGATGACAATAAATTGCCTTTATCTCTGTATGATGCAAAGAAAAGCTTATCTGCATTAGGGATGGATTATGTAAAAATTCACGCTTGTCCTAATGATTGTATCTTATACCGGAAGGAGTATGAGGATTTAACTAATTGCCCTACTTGCGGGATGTCAAGGTGGAAGTTGGGAAAAAAAATATGATAAATGAAGGAATTCCTGCCAAGGTTTTGTGGTACTTCCCCCCTATTCCAAGATTTCAAAGAATGTTTCGGAATAAAGAGATATCTAAGGAGTTGACTTGGCATGCCGAAAAAAGACTTTGTGATGGATATTTACGCCATCCAGCTGATACACCTTCTTGGAAAATAGTTGATCGCAAATGGCCAGATTTTGGTATTGAGGCAAGAAATCTCAGATTGGCTATATCAGCTGATGGGATGAATCCTCATGGTTTAATGAGTTCTGCATATAGTTGTTGGCCAGTTTTAATGATTACTTATAATCTTCCTCCATGGTTGTGTATGAAGAGAAAATTTATGATGCTCACATTGTTAATTTCTGGTCCCAAACAGCCGGGAAATGATATTGATGTTTACTTAGCACCTCTAATTGATGACTTAAAATGCTTATGGGATATAGGTGTCGAAGCATATGATGCATATCGCCAAGAAACTTTTATGCTTAGGGTTATCTTATTATGGACGATCAATGATTTTCCTGCATATGGGAACATGTCAGGATGCATTGTGAAAGGATATCATGCATGTCCTATTTGTGGTGAAGATACCTATTCAACAAGGTTGAAGCATAGTAGGAAAATGTCTTATACAGGTCATAGAAGGTTTCTACCTGCAACTCATCCTTATCGAAGGCAACGGAAGGCATTTAATGGGAACCAAGAATTTAACCCTGCTCCAAAACCATTAAGTGGCGATGAAGTTTTTGAAAGAGTTGAAAGAATTAATTGTCATTGGGGAAAAATGAGTAGAAAGTCTCAGTCGAATGATGATGTAAAATCATGCTGGAAAAAAAAATCAATTTTCTTTGAACTTCAGTATTGGAAACATCTATACATTCGACATGTTCTTGATGTGATGCACATTGAAAAGAATATTTGTGAAAGTCTTATCGGAACGTTACTTGATATTCCAGGAAAAACAAAGGATGGAGTAGCAGCGAGATTAGACCTTTTGGAAATGAATGTCAGGACAGATTTGGCACCAAGGATGGGGGAGAAGAAAACATTTTTGCCAGCAACTTGTTATACACTTAGTAAGGATGAGAAAAGGAAAATTTTGAATTCTTTGTTTGGAATACAACTTCCATCATGTTACTCATCTAATGTTAAAAACCTCGTGTCGTTGAAGGACTTAAAACTTATTGGCCTTAAGTCACACGACTACCACGCTTTAATGCAACAATTGCTTCCTGTGGCGATACGTGGTGTTTTGCCCAAACATGTTAGAGACACTATCACTCGCTTGTGTTTCTTCTTCAATGTGTTATGTAATAAAGTGATAGATGTTTCAAGGATGGATGATATGCAAAGAGAGATTGTGACAATATTGTGTTTACTTGAAAAGTATTTCCCCCCTTCATTTTTTGATATAATGATTCATTTAAGTGTTCATCTTGTGCGGGAGGTGAAACTGTGTGGACCGGTTTGGTATAGGTATATGTATCCATTTGAAAGATACATGAAGATTTTGAAAGGTTATGTGCAAAATCGCAATCGACCTGAAGGGTGTATGGCTGAATCTTATATTGTGAAGAGGCTATTGAATTTTGCTCGGACTATCTGTCTAGTGTGCACACAATTGGGATCCCATCAAGTCATCGACAAATAGAACTTACTAAGCCTTTATCAGGTGCAGTAGTCTACTCCACTACTCACGATGAGTTGACGCAAGCACATCGTTATGTATTGGCAAATGATGCTGAGATTGATCTCTATATCGAGTAATGTATCTAACTTATTAATATTTTAATGTGGTTTGCTTACATTCTGTTGGTTTATTTATACCAAATAATTTGATTAGGGAACACATGACGTATTTGAATGCAAGATTTCCTCGTAAGGCTAAGTCCAAGAAGTGGTTACAAGATGAGCATAATCGAACGTTTATTACTTGGTTGCGTGATCGTGTAAGTTTCTTTAGTATTACATATTGGCATACATTCATTTTCATATTTATGCATAATTAAAAATTTATTGCATAAAAAATTTAGGTTGCTGATGTAGTTGACCATTCCACTCATCAAGTTTCAGAAAGATTGATGTGGATAGCTCGCGGGCCTAACAAGCAAGTACTAAAATACTCTAGCTATTTGATTGATGGGGTTACTTATGCTACAAAAGAGCGTGATGCTATACGAGTTGTTCAAAACTCCGGAGTCAGCTTAGTTGCAAAGACAATGCAAGTTGCAAGTGCAAAGGATAAAAATCCTATTGTGTCAGATATGGTTTTTTATGGAGTTATAGAAGAAATATGGGTAGTTGATTACCATAAATTTCAACTTCCAATGTTTAAATGTAATTGGGTGGAGCATAATAACGGCATTAAAGTAGATGATCTTGGTTTCACATTGGTAAACCTCAATAGACTTGGATTCAAATCTGACGCTTTTATCCTGGCAAGCCAAGCAAAGCAAGTATTTTACATTGAAGATCCTGAAGATCCTTTATGGAGTGTTGTACTTGCAACACCAAACAGAGACTACTTTGAATACCTAAAGGGCGAAGAGTTAGAGGACACTGCTATCCACTATCAATGTTTTAGTAGGGGGTTACCATCAATGGATATTGACGGAGAAGATGATAATGAACCACCATGTATTCGTGAAGACTGTGATGGAAGTTGGATTGACAATATTTAATTGCTGAATTTTTGCTTTTGAATATAAGTGTGTAAACAATTTACCTATGAGGATGAATTTGTGGACAATATTAATATGTTATATTCCTCACTTTAATTCGAATCAGATATGTTGTGATGTTGCTGCAAGTTTCTGCTTTTATCTTTTATTTTTTTTCATACTGTTGTGAATTTGTTGGTGTAAATATATCATCTTGCTGTGAGTTTATGCATGTTTCTAACTAAACTTATGTTGATCAGTCTAAGTTGTTACAGATCAATGGATTCTACTAGAAAGAGTAAGAGAATAGGGCAACTTGCAAAGTTGGACAAGGGTAAAGAAGTCATTACAGCTGCCCGTGAAGAGAGTTGCGAGGGTGATAAAGTGTTGGATTCCAAAGACACTATCTCCTCAAGAACTTCTAGAGGTCGCACACAGTTGGATAAGATTACAAAGCAAAGAATGCAAGGTATTAGAAATGAGGTGTCATTCAATAATTTTGGACAACCGATAGGACCAGCTGCTGTAGCCATGCAAAGTTACATTGGTGTCTTGGCTCGGCAAAAGGTTAATATTAAATACAAGACATGGAAGCAAGTCCCAATTGCTGTCAAAGAATTAATATGGGAATCAGTCAATGTAAGCAAGTTAGCATGTTTTAACAATTATAATATTTCACTACTAATGATAGATATATTTTATGTTTGTCTTAATTAATCTTATTAATGTTTTCCACTTATTTGATGTACAGTTGATTTATAATGTTGACTCAAAGTGGAAAAAGGGATGTTTGAGGTCTGCAAACAGTAAGTGGAGGCAATACAAGACCCATCTCACCCAAAAATTTATTTTAAGCAGGCGTGACAAACCTGAGGAGTTGAATGAGCCACCTGTTGGCTTTGAAATTACAAGAGAAGATTGGCGTGCGTTTGTCATTAGTCGCATTTCTGAAGATTTCATTGTAAGATTCTAAATTTTTTCTTTTGAAACTATTCGATCATAATTCATTATGTATTATTCAAATTTGATATGTCGCCTGTTTGAAATAACTAGAAACTCAGTGATCAACAAAAAGAGCGAAGGAAAAAAAATAGATATCCTCATCGACTCTCACGCAAAGGGTATGCACGCTTTGCTGAAGAAATTGTAAGTATTTTTAAAATATATTTCCTCTAAGAACCCTCTAATTGATTCACATTAAATTATTTCACATTTGTTATTTGATTTTTCTTTGTTGTAGGGGACTGAATTATGTGATGATAATGACATCAATAGAGCTATTATGTGGAAGAAAGGATGCGCCAACAAAGGAGGAGAGTTTGAAGGTGAAGATTTGGTGAACACAGTACACAAGATTGTAAGTAAATTTTCATGTTCTTCTGATAATGACTTCAATATATCTTCTAGTTTTCGAGAGTAAAGTTGCATGCATGCATACCCTTTGCGTGAGGAAGCCAAGGCAAGCAGTGCAATGAGGAGTTTAACAGCCATTCCTTGCATAGCTTGAATTCTCAGTACTAGAGCATGTATTGAGGAAGTAAATGGTGAATGAATGCATTGAGAGCTTAGAGGTGACGGGTTTATATAGAACATATGTGGATTTACTAGGTATCTAGGTTTGAAATGTTCTTACTTGGAGAAGAGATCAAGTCGAAAAGTCTATTACATGCAGTGGTTTCCTTTTGCTGCAATCAATTAATGGTGAATGCATTGAGAACTTAGAGGTGATAGCTAGAGTTTCTATAGAACAGATGCAGATAAATCAACCAGGTTTGAAACGTTCTTGGCAGTAAGCAATTTGTAAGCTTCAGTAACCCAAGGGCCAGTAAAGTTGTTCCCCAGACCACTGCTCTGAAGCTTCTATTATGTTTTCCCACTTAATTGGTGACAAATAAAGCTCCTTGTCTCCTTGAGCATTCTCTTTGTGCTGTTTTAGTTTGAATTAAAGCATAAGATTCATGAATCGGAACTTGAGAGGTTGGGAACAACTTTACTTTTGATTATTCTTTCCTGCAACTCCAGACAATTAGCTTCAATTATGTGGTGGTCCTCTCTTTATGGGTTTGTGTAGTGAAAATTTATTAAAATTTTGTCATTTTATTAAACTTGTAGTCAATTGCTCAATCAAATATGTGCCTTTTTTAGAACTGTGCAGAAGTAAATATATGATTGAATGCCAAAAAAGGAAAAAATATTTCAAAGTCAACTTCATATTTGTTCAATATGACTTACTAAGCACTTGACTTGAGCTATCACGGGAAGAACCGGCCTGGACATCAGTATTTTTTAAACCAATATTGCATATCCTTGGTAATTATCCTTGGTAAAGTACTGATAATTCTTTTTAATGTTGCATTACAGGATGAATATATACAGCAAAAGAGGGAGGGTAAGCTGCAATGCGAAGGAGCAAAAGAGGATATTCTTACCAAGGCACTTGAAACTCAGGAATATTCTGGGCGTGTCCGGGGTATCGGAGGTCATATCAACCCAACAATCTATTTCAATGTTGGTAGAACAAGGAAGAAATATGATGTTACCCTAGATATAATCGCTGAGCATAAAAGGGAGCTGAAGGAGGCGAAGATGCAAATTTTAGAACAAGATGTACGCATCCAAAAACTTGAAGCATTAATGCATAAAAGGGGTGCATGGGACAATTCAATTGATGACAAAGGCAGTTGCTCGGTGAAGTTTCATCAGAAGAATATTGAAGAAGATGACGTACAGATTGTAGGTAAAGACGAAGTTTTACAGGTAAAATACAAGTTATAGTGATATTCATTATTATTATAGCATTATAAACTAAATATAATCAACATGTTTTTTTTTAATATTTTAGGGTCAATCAGTTGCATTGACATTGGAATCTTGCTCAAATATTGCTGCATATGGTACAATTGTTTGTTTCAATGGCATGGAAAAAATGCTTCATGGTATTCCATTTCCCAAGAATTGCATTCGAGTCTCCATTGATCAAGCAGTGGACAAATCCGCTCCTTTGCCATATCCAATTCCAAGTGAATGTGAAGTAATTGGTGATGCCATAGGAACTGTTGTGGCTTGGCCTGAACAGCAGATTGTGAAGCAAGATGAGGTATATGAGATATTATATTTCTAATTATATTGTCACTTTATTATTATATTTCTAATTATATTGCCACTTTATTATTATTCAACCTAGCTATCTAACTTGTTTATATTTGAAATTATTAGAAGCCTAGAAGGAAGAAGTTTGAACGAAAAAAATCAAAACCTACTTTGTCAACAAGTGTCCCAAGAGCATTACATATGTTATATTGTTACAGTAAGCATGCTCTAGATGGAGGAAAATGTATATCAATGTGCTTAGATAATGAAGTGTTTGATGAAGATTGTGAACTTTTTCTTGACCTTGAGGACATCAATTCTTTGTATCATTTGGAGCCAATTTCAGGAAATTTGATCGTTGCCTACATATGGTAAGTAAGTTTATTTAAGCAATTTCAGCAACTTTTTCATCACATGTTTGCTTCCCAATTTTAGCAACTTATTATGGTTTATTGTTACAATTTCACCAACTTATTATGAGTGATCATTATTTTTTAATCCACATGATTGTTTTGTATCTAAATTTTATTATTTAGTATCTAAATATTATTTTCTCAGTTGCAACTGCATTGCTTTACTTATGCTGGGAAATTACTGCATTGCTTTATGTTTGCTGGGAAATTCTAATATCTAGCAAGACAGAAAATCCCTGATTTGAACTGCAAGAAGTTTACTAATATTGTTGTGTGAACAAGTTTACTCTTGAAAAATTCAACTTCTAGTAATTTTCTCATACCATGTTATTCTCATTAAGTTAATAGTTCATCATTTCTAAATGTCATTTGTTCTTCTAGACAGGAAGTACTTTGCTCATATCTTTTTTCTTGTATATTTTTAAGTATCTTAAATGTGCTTGTCCTCAAGAAATAAAAGAATTTGCATGTATACATTTCTGGTATGTTTAATATGCAAGACTGTTCATAGTAAGTTCTCATGTATGGATGTTACTATCATCAGCCATAACTTAGTGTTATGAGTGATCATTATTTTTTCCAACTTATTATGAGTGTTTTGTATCTAAATTTTATTATTTAGTATCTAAATATTTTTTTTCTTTGCAATGATAGGTGTCTGTATAAAAAGATGGTGAAAGATACCAAGACAAAGAAATTCAGATTTATGAATCCTCACAAACTCCCATATCTGGCAAAAACGGCACAAGACAAATCAGTTAAGCTTGAAACCCTGAATCAAAGGGCAACTCTTTTAGCAGATAAGCTGACAAGTGCATCAACAGATCAACTAGTGTTAGTGCCATGTAATGTCGGGTAAGCAAGAAGTAAAACATCACTTTCAATTGCTTCCTTTCGATAATTTATTCAATTTTATGATCTAATCCTATGTATTTGCCTAGTTTCCATTGGAATCTTAGTGTTATTGAACCTTACAAGGATGCTATTTACTTGTTGGATTCCCTAAGTTGCCGCATTCGCGATGATGATTCAAAATACGTAATGGAAATGTGAGTTCAGATTTCTTTTAGTAAATATTTATTATAATAAAAATCTTATTTAACAAATATTCTTAACGTATGAAGGGCCTTAAAATTGTTTAATTCAACCAAGGGAAGGAAAGGTAGGAAAAATGTTAAGTGGGAAGTAGTTAAGGTATGTGTACTTTTGTTTAACATATATTGTAATGTGTATAATTTTCATTAACAATTTGACTCTAATTACTATATATAGGCTCCTCAACAACCGGATGCGAAACAATGTGGTTTTTTTGTGATGCGATTTATGAGAGAAATTATTGAAGAAGTTGAGACTATTGAGAGAGATTCGCTGCAATCAATAGTAACATTATTTAGCTTATCTCAAATTATTTGACATAAACTATTTAAAATTGCAAAGTGATCAGTGTTGATTATTTTTTCCATTAACATAAATTGTGTATGCTCACAGTTCACAAAAATAGGGTACTCTCGTGAACAAATTGATGAGGTTCGGTCCGAGTTGGCGGAGTGCATACAAGATCATATTTATGAATAGGTATGGAATGATAGTTGCCATAATTCTATTTAGATTTAAGTTCATGGAATGGTGGTTTTTTTTGGTGGAATCATAGTTAATGCCAATTTTTTTGATGCAGTGCATAGTTACCAGATCGACCTTGAGCAGTTGACCCCAAAGAAAAGTTGTCACTGAAGTTTAAAAACTTGTGAAAATTTTTAGTGAATGATGATGTTTTGTGAATGATGATGTTTTGGAAAAATTGTCACTTAGGTGAAAGGATGTTTTCTGGATTAATATGCAAGTACAAAGCACTGTATTATATGTTATTCTGTAAAGTTCTGTCCGTGTAAATTATCTAGTTTCTTTATCTAGCTTTTGTTCCACTATTGGGTTTGTTTTTCTAATAATTACTCGTGCAGCAAAATACTGAGCAAGAAGCTGTAGATCTTATAATCAGGTAAAGTAGAAAAAGTTAACTACTTCATTATGCTTTCATCTTAGTATTTGTATATTTGATTTGTCTTCTTTGAACCAGCTTCAAGTCAAAAAGCCAGATCCTCTAGATAGCTGTTAAAAATAAGGTATTATTTGGTTTGTCAGTGATCTTAATATTTGGTAATATTTGGTCTTTGATGCTCACGACAGAGTTCCAACGCTGCATGATTACCTTGTTCAAGCAGATTGCTCATGGCAGATTCTTCGCCATTTCGTGTTCTGGTGTTTGGATTGCTATGGATGGAGAAGTTGTGCAATAATTCAGAGTGATGCCACCGTTGGGATTCGAGGTGATAAGTTGCAAATTTCTAGGCTAACCAAAACAATGTGGGTGCTTCTCATGTGGTGTGGTAGGATGTCTTAAAAAGAATAGGACAGTAAGATGAGTAATTTACTTTTTTTGATTGCTTGATCAGATGGCCTTTGGACAAATGCATAACCATAAAAGATGGATAATTCAGAATATTGGTTATTAGGGAGAAAGGTGATAGAGATCTCATTTACGATGAGCCACACAATCTTTTCAAGAAAATAAAGTTCTTATGTGCTTTATATTAACTTGGTTTTTCTCTAATGATTTCTATCTGTTTGTATTGCAGGTTCTAAAATATAGTAAGCATTGTAGAGTCTGTGACAAATGCGTTGATGGCTTTGATCATCATTGCAGGGTGAGGGTTTTCTCCATTCACAACCTTATATGTTTTGTTATCTTGTAGTAATATGCAGTATTCATCTTTCCTAGTAGTGGATCAATAACTGCATAGGAAGAAAAAATTACAAAAGGTTCTTCATCCTCATGGTGTTTGCTCTTCTCTTGGTAAGCACAAATATTTCCTACCATTCCAATAGTTGTATTCATTAATCATAGTGATTGACACTATTTTCTTAGTGTAGATTTATCATCTGTGTGCATCAACTTAGAAGATACTATTTTCTTAGTACGTGAAGGACCTGATACATAGAATGCATTTTATGTCAGGTCCTTTTCATTCTGATTGACTATTGATTGGTCTCCATGCTTTGTGCACCTTGGGCCAGCTTATTCTGCAGTGGGCTGTTGGGATGCTTGTGCTGATACTGTGTTTTGTTGAGAGAAGGAGATTTTCTGCTGAAATTGTTTCAAAGCTGGGTAGTAGCTTTTCCTTGGCACCCTTTATCATTGTGGTGGTGAGTACTCAGAAGAGAAAATGAATGAAAATCACACATCATAATGAGGATTTTTCAAGGTTCTGATACTAATTTGATAATGTCTCTATAATGCAGGCTGTGTGCACTTTATTAGCCATGGTTGCTACTCTTCCAGTTGCACAACTTTTCTTCTTCCATATTCTTTTAATAAAAAAGGTACACTACTTTCATATTTCTACTTGTGACACAGCAAACACTACCAGTTACACAGCTCCTACATTTATATAAAACAAACCTATGTATCCGGTCAAATATCTCTATTTCAAGGAATATATCTTTTATATTTTCAAATTCTTTGCATTCATCCATACACTGAGCATTACTGAAACTTATTATCCAACTGAACTATTACAGCTTGTTATTTAACTGATAGATTTTCCATAGTGGAAAACAAATAGTAGAATTTGAACGATATGGTGTTGTTTATTCATCAATTCTGGAGAAAATTGACACTTTAACTAGCTCATGCTACTCTACATGGATGCGCTTACAGGGAATCAGCACCTATGATTACATTATTGCTTTGAGGGAGCAAGATCAGGAGCAGGAGCAACTTGCTGTTGGTGGGCAGCAAAGTCCGCAAATGTCCCAAGTGAGCTCTTTTACTGGACTAAGCAGCACCAGTTCTTTCAATCAATTCCATCGGGGTGCATGGTGTACTCCGCCAAGATTATTCCTTGAGGATCAGGTATCATACTTTCATTATTTAGAAAGTTATTGTGAATGTAATTTACCATGGTTAAGATTATTTTTGAAAAACCTTTTAATAAGATTTTTTTTACTGTACGAGGCAAATCCATTTAATTAAAAGTTTTTTTTTGGTAAAAAAGCCTAGTTGTAAATCTTTATCAGCACTTCATTCATTTCTCCTTATTCATCATTATCGTATTTTTGAATAAAAATTGAAATAACAAATGTAATCCACTTGCTTATTGTACACTTGGTTCAATGGTTAGCGAACTTAGGTGTGTGCTGTTTGAATTTTGTTTTCATGCATTGACCTCTTTAGATGATTTGTTTCTTGTGAACCTATTTTGAAAGATGCAATATATCTTTTAATATGGGTAGTTAATGTTGTTATAATTAACCCGTTTTTATGGAATTTCGTGAACTAAGAATCTTGTAAACTGCATGCGATTTCTTATTCAAGCTCTCGCTGGAAAGCTAACCAAAATCAACTTAGTTGATCATTAGCTATTCATAAATTGAACTGCATTCACATTTCCATTGCCAACTTCTGACTTCTGAGAATTTGATAGTAGGATAATGTCTACAGTTTGTTAATATATATATTTCCATGACGCATGGGTGTTGGAAGGGAATAGAATGTCGTCCTCGATTTTGGGACTGTGAATGTGTCATGTCAAGTTGAACTTTTACCTTGCTTCAGCTCAATTGTGTAAATAATTGTCAATCTCATGGTATAACTTAAGTTAGATTCTATTACAGAAATTCTAGTTCAAAATTAATTCTAGTTCAAAATTAATGTCAATAGCACTCGTTGCTTTTTCACGTTCGTTTAAAAACAATTGAGTAAAATGCAGCAGAATATAAGTTAAGTAAAAACAATTGCTAACACAGTTTATTTTTACTTGGTTCGGAGTCTACAGCACTCCCGCTTGGTTAATATATATGCTTAGAACTTGTAAAGACAGGTCAAACATTAATATGCTTGGTTAATATATCCATCTACAGCACTCCCGCTTTTTCCTCTAAATATGATTTTCATTTAGCACAGAACTAATGCCAATTTTTTTATTTTGATGCAGTGTTTAAAGAGCTTGAGTAGAAGTTGGCCCTAAAGAAAACTTGTCAGTTACGATATAAACACACTTACGGTATGAATTACATGTATATATAACATTGACATATTATTTAGTACGAGATTTACATGTATGAAAGTTTTCATACAAAATTTCTTGATTGCCTACAACCCCAGGTGTGCTGATGACAAGTTGAAGAAGATGGCTCTAAGAGTGATAGCTGAAAGCCTTTCAGAAGAAGAGATTGCTGGACTTAAAGAAGCAATTCCATGCGATGGACACCAACAACAGCGGTTAGTCAATGATGAGGTTTTGTAAAACTTGTGTGTTTGAAAAATTATTGTCATGAAGTTAAGGATAACTTGTATGATACAAATTTAATTTGTGGATCAATATGTATACATTTTGTTTGTATAATATAAAGTTTTATTTATTTGTTAAATAGTCTTATTATAAAAATGATTGTGGTTGTGGATATTCAATTATATGTAAATTTTGAGTATTTTTTATAATTTTTGCTATTTAATTAAGAAAAACACTATATTTTATAAATTTAAAAAGACAACGTTTTTAAGTAATAAAAGACAACGCTTAAAAAACAATGTCTTTGAGACCAACCACAACGCTTTTAAAGCGTTGTCTTTGATATGTGCATTTTTACAACAGCATCTTTAACAACGCTTTTTAAGAACGAATAGACAACGCTTAAAAAGCGTTGTCTTTGTGACCAACCACAACGCTTTTAAAGCGTTGTCTTTGATATGTGCATTTTTACAACAGCATCTATAACAACGCTTTTTAAGAACGAAAAGACAACGCTTAAAAAGCGTTGTCTTTGTGACCAACCACAACGCTTTTAAAGCGTTGTCTTTGATATGACTTTCTACAACACCATCTACAACATCACTTTTTAAGTACATACGACAACGCCAAAAAAGCGTTGTTGTTTAGCTTTTTTCTTGTAGTGGTGGGGGACTAATGGGACATTTTGGAGTAAGAAAAACTCTAGAATTGTTGGCAAAGCATTTTTTTTGGCCACACATGAAACGAGATGTAGTCAAGTTTTGTGAGAAGTGTATTGTATACACTTTACCAATTCCTAGTGAACCTTGGGATGATATTTCCATGGACTTTGTTGTAGGACTACCAAGGTCTAAACAAGGTATAGATTCTATCTTTTTTTTGTGGACAGATTTTCTAAAATGACTCATTTTATTCCTTATATGAAAACAGATAATGCTAACCATATTGCGGATCTATTTGTTAGGGAGATTGTGCGGCTTCATGGAGTACCGAGGAGCATAGTTTCATATCGTGATGCAAAGTTCCTAAGCTACTTTTGGAAGACACTATGGGGAAAATTTGGAACAAAGCTTTTGTTTTCTACAACTTTTCATCCACAAACAGATGGACAAACTGAGGTAGTAAATCGAACTTTATCTACTTTATTGAGAGCTATCATTCAAAAGAATTTAAAAGGTTAGGATTGTTTACCACAAGTTGAATTTGCTTATAATAGATTTGTGCATTTTACTTCTTATTTTTCACCTTTTGAAGTGGTATATGGGTTCAACCCTTTAACTCCTTTAGATTTGTCACCTTTGCCTATCTCTGACCGTGCCAGTTTAGATGGTACCAGAAAAACTGAGTTTGTGAGAAAACTACATGAAAAAGTTCGATTGCAAATTGAAAAGAGGACTGAACAATATGCTACGCAAGCCAACAGGGGACGAAAGAAAGTGATCTTTGAACCCGAAAATTGGGTTTGGGTTCATATGAGGAAGGAAAGATTCCCTACTAAACGTCGTACTAAGTTGCATCCACGAGGAAATGGTCCATTTCAAGTCATTGCTAGAATTAATGATAATGCATACAAGCTTGACTTACTAGGTGATTATAATGTGAATGCTACATTTAATGTTTTTGATCTTTCTCCCTTTGATGTAGGTGATCAAGATTCGAGGGTGAATCCTTTTGGGGAAAGGGGGAATGATGGAGTCAAAGAAAGAGAGCAACAAACTAACGATATGGATCATGGTCAACCCACTCTAGATATTAATGATAATCCATTATGCATCAATAGAGGGGCAATTACAAGGGCTAAGGCTAGAAAGATGAAGGAAGCACTTAATGTACTAATTGAATATGTGAAGGCCAAAGCTACCATTGAAGAAGGATTGACCAAGAGTAAATCATTCAGCATAGTCAACCTAATTCAAGCCTTAGATGAGCTTAATTAGCACTTAAATCTCATGTCTATGTAGTAGGGATATGTAGGCTTAATTTAGACTCAATTTATACTTTTATTTGGGTTGTAATAAAGTCATAAGCTTAAAATGGCTAAGCAATCTATATAGGTCTTTACTAAATGGGCTTTCTTTTGGCCTTTTAGGGGTTTTTGGTCACCTTATAGCTATAAATAAAGGGGTGACGGCCACACATGTATCTTTGACATATTTTTCAATCTAAATCTTGGTGAAGCTCTCATTTGTTGGTTCTCCATTGAATTAGAACTTATCAAGGCATTTCCTTGTAGCGTTCGAAGACTTATCAACTTTCTGTTGGTGCGGAAAGCATCCGACAATCGAACCTTAGTTTTGATAATGGCAAAGGATTCAAAGTTAAGTTAGTGTGTGATCTAACATGTTTGAATGAGTGTTTCAGGAAAGTCCTAGCTGCGGTTAGAAAGGTGAAAAACCCTAAGGGGTGGTAACCTTAGGTCCTAGGGGGCGGTAACCCTAGGTAGAGGAAAACCCTAAGGGGCGGTAACCTTAGGTCCTAGCGGGTGGTAACCCTAGGTGGAGAAAAACCCTAGGAGGCGGTAACCCTAGGTCCTAGGGGGTGGTAACCCTAGGCGGGAAGTCCAGTCGGTCTGGAGGACTGGACTGGCATCAAGTAATCTCTCCTGAGGGGAGTAGGTGAGGACGCGTTCCCCGTAGAGGGAACAGTAGGCGTCGGGTCGACCTAGGGTTTCCGGTTGGGAATCCGAAGTCAGACTCGGACAGTCCGAAGACTGTCAGTTATTCCTTACTGTGTTTTATCAGATTCTAACACTGTCTTGCAGGGTATATTGCTCGGACTAACCTTTGTTTGCAGGTAAGGAACCTGCTGGAAAAAGGTGGTCCGGGCGCCCGGGATGGATCCGGGTGCCCGGGACCAACTTTTATCCCCTGCGCGACTTCGCGACATGGAGCAACCTGGTTGGCTGGCCACGTCACACTCCAGGCGCCCGGAAAGGTCCCAGGCGCCTTGAACCTCATATAAAAGGAGAGTTGAGGAGCAGCTTCAAGAACAACACATTCTAAGCTTTCTTCTGTGAAGTGCTGCCAACGAGACGACCTTGAAGTGCTACTACTCGACATCGACAACCCGAAGCTCAGACTCTTCGATCTTTTGTTTTCGGTATTAGTTTACTTATTGCATTAATTGTAATTCAAATTGTAATCTTTCCGATATTATAGTTGTTGCCCATCGAAAGCGGTCAAGGACCGCAGGACTTCGAGTAGGAGTCGCCATAGGCTCCGAACGAAGTAAAACATCTGCGTCTGTTGTGTTTTCTTTTACTTTCCGCTACGTAACTCTTTTACGATTTCCGAAAAACGTTAAAATAGCCACGAGCGCTATTCACCCCCCCCCCCTCTAGCGCTTTCGATCCATCAATTGGTATCAGAGCGGGGGTCATTTTTAATCGGTGCAACCACCATTCAAAATATTTTTTCGTGGTATTTTTATTTTATTTTCGGAGTCAATTAGAATTTAGCCTCATAGCTATATTCTAATTCTTTTTCCCTCGAATCGGTTTTTCTTGGAATTGGAGCAATACCACCCAAGTTCGCGATCTTTTTTTTTCTACCGCACTACTAAGCCAGGACCAAGTCATGGGACCTTCCTTTTTGGTTGTTTTTTCGCTTTAGGTAAAACTAAAATGGCCCTTCAAGAAGGCTACAGTACTGCCCGCCCTCCACTATTCACCGGAGATGACTTCGGGTATTGGAAAGGTCGGATGGAAGCATATCTCCAGACTCACTTTGAAGTCTGGATGATTGTCAAAACCGGATTCGAACTACCATCTGACAGCGCCGGCAAACCACTACCGTACGAGGACTGGGATGCATCTTTGATCAAGAAAGTGGAAGCTAATGCCAAAGCAACCTGCACCCTCCAGTGTGGCCTTTCAAAAGAAGAACTCAACCGCGTCAGCCCCTTCAACAGTGCCAAAGAGTTATGGGAGAAACTAATTGAACTTCACGAAGGGACATCCGAAACCAAAGTAAGTAAAAGAGACCTAATTTTTAATAAATTATTTAACATCAAATTGCAGGAAGGTGAAACAGCTGCCCAACTTCATGTCCGGATTCAAGATCTGCTCAATGAGCTTCATGCAATTGGACAGAAGGTAGACAACCGGGACATCATAAGGTATTCTCTAAACGCATTTCCAAGGAACACCTTGTGGGCATCCATGGTAGATGCCTACAAGGTCTCCAAGGACTTATCTACCATTAAATTAGATGAACTGTTTGCAGAACTCGAACTTCATGAACAGACTAATGCACGCCCGACCGAGAAAGGGTTGGCTTTGGTTGCAGGAACAGGGAGATCGCGTGAGTCAAAAAACAAGCGGAGAACCGAACCTGAGTCAGAAGAAGAATTAGATTCAGAAGATGACGATGAACTTACAACCGAAATAGTCAACTTAGTAAAGAAGCACTGCAAAAAGAAGGGCTTCAACAAAAAGGATCTCAGAAAGGCCATTCAGTCTAAAGAAGCCCAACCAAGCTCCAAGGTTAAATTCGAAGTGACCTGCTACGGATGCAATCAGAAGGGTCACATCAAGGCAAATTGCCCGAACCAGAAGGATCCAAAGAAACCCAAAAGAAAGAAGGCATTGAAGGCAACATGGGACGAATCTTCTTCCGAGGAATCCGACGACGAAGAACTAGAACAGACGAACTTTCTCGCCTTGACAGCCCGGGACTACACCAACGGATCCAGAAGTGAGGACGAATCAGAAACCGAGTCCGAGAGAAGCCACGGATCCGCATCCGTTTCCGAAGGACCGAACCTCTCTGTAAGTAAAAATCGTTTATATAGCTTAATTAATTATTTAATGCATAAAGTAGCTAAGTCCAAGATTCGAATCAAAACGCTTCTAAAGGAGGTAACACTCCTTAAAGAAATGCCAAACAACAAATCCTTAACTGATCAAGTTCAGACTGGAACCTCAACTCAAGTTCAAAAACTTGAGGAAGAGAATTCCAATCTGAAAAGTCAGGTAAAGGATTTGAAAACTACCCTAGAACGATTCTCCTTGGGATCCAAGAATCTTGACTTGATTCTTGGAACACAAAGGGCAATCTACAATCGAACTGGACTAGGATATAAAAAGAAATATAAATCTTACCTATCCTTAATAAACAAACCAAATAGAAAAATGGTCCAAGCATGGGTTGCCAAGTCCAACCTGATCAATCAAGTTGGACTTGGACATTATTGGGTTCCTAAGGATCAAATACATTACCTCAATAAACCTTATCGAGGCTATGATCCAGGGGGAGCCAAAACAATAAAAATTCGAAATTAATCTAAAACTCAAATTTAAAAATTCAAAATTAATCTAAAACTCAAATTTAAAAATTCAAAATTAATCTAAAACTCAAATATAAAAAATTTGAAATTAATCTAAAACTCAAATTTAAAAATTTGAAATTAATCTAAAACTCAAATTTAAAAATTTAAAATTAAATTAAACTCAAATTTAAAAATTCGAAATTAATCTAAAACTTAAAACTCAAAATTCAAAATAAAAAACTCAAAATTCAAAATTCAAAATAAATTTAAAACTCAAATAGAAGGAGGGTCCAGAATAGCTGGCAACTCCGAAATCTATTTACCCGACAGGGTAACCGAACTTAATCTACCCGAAATGGGTAAACAAGAGTAGATTACCCGGATGGGTAAATAAGGATAGATTAAAAAGGGTTAAATTTTAACTTGAAGAACAGTACTGGTGAAGTTTTTGGATGATAGTACGTTGGGAAAACTTGGGCATCGCATGTCTAGGAAGATATGGCTTCGACCTGGTGCATTTGGCCAAGTGGAACTAACCGAAGCTACCCTTAAATGGATCCTAACTAGTTAGACCAAGGTTTAGTATTAAGCTCAATGGGTAGGACTATTTGGGAAACCTCGAAAGCATGGTTACTTTAATAAGCTCCTTGTGACTCACCATAGCCCAGAAGTTTATCCAAAGAACGCTTACTTGTTGAACCCAAAGCTAAACCCGAATCTAACATAAAGTTAAACAAAACCCTATAAATTGAACTAATTCATCTCATAAAATAATAGGATCCCCTGATTGAAAACATACATCGGGTGAGATGACTAAGCAAATTAAAATTTAAATATTCCTCCAAATTACTTAACTTAAACATCTTCAAATCAAATTAACTTAAACAATTTCAAAATTGAATTAATTTAAAATGATTCTCAATTAAACATGTTTAAAATCAAATTAACTTAAATGTTTTTAAGTTAATTAAAACATTAAAAAAAAAAATTAAAAACGAACAAACAAGGGTCAAAAGCCGGGGGCGGGCGCCCCCGGTATTCGGACTCAGGGCGCTCGCAGAGAACCCGGGCGCCCCGCCTCACACGACCCCGGGGGCCCGGAACAGGTCCGGGCGCCCGGACTCCCTTATATATAGGGGGCAAGAGGCGCCCCCTACCCTTGCACCCAAGTCTTCCTTAAGCTTCTTCTTAGCTTCCCTGCGAAGACTTTCAAAATTAAATTTTTTTCGCGGTTAATACGAAGTTGTGCTCAACCGAGGTCGTCAGTTCTAAAATTTCTAACAATGGCTCCTCGGTAAAATTTCTATCCCCTCCTAAACTTCATTTCTTATAATTTTTTCTTAGTGTAATATTAGTTTGAAATTTAGGAAGCGTACTAAATCTGGTGTTGGGCCCTCTACACCTAGCATTGACCCTAGGTTTCCCACCGACGAACTTAGGATTAAGTTTATGTCAACAAATTACATGGCCATTAGAACCAAATGTATAGATAGATCGTTCTTTCTACGCTCTTGTATTCCAGTCTCCGAGGCTATAAACCACTATAGGTTGCGAAACCTTGTTGAGTGCACCAGCCCAGTAAACATAAGTTTATGTGCCGAATTTTACAACAACCTAGTGAAAGTAGACGACTACTCCTATACCACTAGGGCAGCTGGCACGGATATCACATTATCTCCCACTACCATTCGTGAGTTTCTAGGGTTACGAGAGTCAGCCTGCACCTTTTTATGCTATCCTCCTAGGGAGCTACCTTTTGGAGATCCCTACTCACATATTACCCTCGATACGATCTATTCGTATTTCTTTGAGGACCAGCATGATCCCACTGAGACCCAGTTTAGGTCACTTAACCTTAGAATTCAGGACTACGCCCTTTATAGGGTTCTAGTGCTTTGTATTCTACCGCTGACCACTCATGACATTGCGGTGATGCGTCCATTTCACTCCTTTCTTCTCTATGCCCTGTGTCATAGGTTAGACATAGACATCAGCCTACACATCTTTTCCACTATTATTTATGCAGCTGGATACGTGACCAGCAGACGAGTACATATGCCTTACTGTCACATTCTGACAGCTTACATGTCTTCATTGCACATTGATGTCACCAGAGGTGACATCCGCCACATGACTGAGTTTGACATCATAGGAGCTAGGAACTTTTCCCTAGCAAATATCCATATAGGCGATGAGGGTACCATGTCCTGGCGTAGGGGGGCACAGCACCAGCAGGCGGGGGAGGCAGAGCAAGATGAGTTCATGTTGGCACTATTTCCTGAGGAGGTTGCTCCTACCCCACCACCACCTCGAGCACCACACCCTGCTCCCCGCACTCTAGCTGATCGAGATTCCGGACTAGAGAGGGCTATGTCGAGTCTCAAGCACGAGAGCTCTGAGTTTCATCAGTCCATGCGGCGAGAGGTCTCCGATCTTTGACGATAGGTCCGATAGGAGGTCTCCGACTTACGACGGGACGTACGGCAGGAGCTCTCCGACCTGCACCGAGATCTACGAGAGGACGATCGGGCTCGTCACACTGAGCTCCTGACACTACTCCGGTCGCTAGGTTCCGGACCACCTCCCTCATTATCTCAGTAGCTCCGACTGTAGCTCTATTATGACTCTAGTACAGCATGTAGTAGCTCTATTATGACTCTTTTATCTATGTCGACTGTTTAATCTAATAGACTGTTTTACTTCAGACTTGATTGACTATACCTTAATCTAATAGATCAGTCTTTTAATAACATCTTTATAACTTCTAGGCAAAACTGATTTTTCAAAATCCCTACTTTACTAGACTTTCAAAAGTTGGATTTAGACTAGGATTTCCCCCTAGAAATCATGCTCCCCCAGAACGCAGCCAGAGCATCTCACAAAAACCTAGGTTTACCTTGATTGTGTTTGTAAAACATAGAACGGTGTGAGATGCATAGGGTACAGCCTGGACTCGAGAATGCTTATTTCTGTGCATCAATATGAGTCTGGGCGTTAAATACGTGATTAAAAGTAATCAAATCAAGTCTTCCAGCCTTAGTCAACTCTAACTAGATCAATTGACTTGACTTGACTAACCATGTGAACACTATTGCCCTCTAGGCAATCAGCAAGTAGCTAAACAGTTAGACAGTTGGTGAAGGAAATAATAAGTTTAAGCATGTCTGTACTTAAGGGATCTGATACCTGATCAAAACAAATCTTGACTCATGCTTGGACTTTAGGGCTCTGATACCTTACTAAAACAAATGGCAAGCTATTAAAAATAAGGTTATCGCTTCTCCTTTGCCTTAAGTATTCTTGAAACGCATTTCAAAAACATACCTTAAGCAGCCTTCTTAAGCTGAAACTTTTTCGAAAATTCGTTAAGTTAAAAAAAAAAACTTTGAAATTTTTTTAAGTTAAAAATTTTCCTTGGAAATTTTCTTTAAAAACCTGAATATTTTTTTCCAGAAAATTTCTGAAGTTGAAAATTTTGTAAGAAAATTTCTGAAGTTGAAATTTTTTTTTGAAAATTTCTGAAGTTGAAAATTTTGTTTGAAAAATTCTGAAGTTGAAAATTTTGTTTGAAAATTTCTGAAGTTGAAAATTGTGTTTTGAAAATTTTCCTGTGAAAATTTTGGAAACTCCTCAAAATACACTAAGTTAAAAAGTGCTCCTTTTTGCTATATCTCTTCAAGCAAAATCAATTCTAAGGTGTTGCCTTTCACTTGCTCCTTGTCTAAGTTAAAATGTTTTCTGCTAAATTCTGTCTTGAAAAGTTAAATTTTTCAAAACTAGCTCATTTTTGATATATGGCAAAGGGGGAGAGTAGAGAAATTCAAAGAAATATTTTAAAGGGAACTTGTATTAAGGGGGAGCTATGGCTATTAGTAAAAAATTCAAAGAGAATAACTTATATTAAGGGGGAGCTATGTTTATCTGGTTATATTAAGCGTAAATATTTCACGCTTATCTTGGTTCTTGTATTTATACATAACTGCATATTTTTTACTTAACATTGAATTTCGGTTGTCATTATCAAAAAGGGGGAGATTGTTGGTGCGGGAAGCATCCGACGATCGAACCTTAGTTTTGATAATGGCAAAGGATTCAAGTTAAGTTAGTGTGTGATCTAACATGTTTGAATGAGTGTTTCAGGAAAGTCCTAGCTGCGGTTAGGCAGGTGAAAAACCCTAACGGGTGGTAACCTTAGGTCCTAGGGGGTGGTAACCCTAGGTAGAGGAAAACCCTAAGGGGCGGTAACCTTAGGTCCTAGGGGGTGGTAACCCTAGGTGGAGAAAAACCCTAGGGGGCAGTAACCCTAGGTCCTAGGGGGTGGTAACCCTAGGCGGGAAGTCCAGTCGGTCTGGAGGACCGGACTGGCATCAGGTAATCTCTCCTGAGGGGAGTAGGTGAGGACGCGTTCCCCGTAGAGGGAATAGTAGGCGTCGGGTCGACCTAGGGTTTCCGGTTGGGAATCCGAAGTCAGACTCGGACAGTCCGAAGACTGTCGCTATTTCTCACTTGTGTTTTATCAGATTCTAACACTGTCTTGCAGGGTCGGACTAACCTTTTTGCGGGTAAGGAACCCGCTGGAAAAGGGTCCGGGCGCCGGATGGATCCGGCGCTGGAGGTCCGAGCGCCGTCCGGGCGCCCGGGACCAACTTTTATCCCCTGCGCGACTTCGCGACGTGGACCAACCTAGTTGGCTGGCCACGTCACACTCCAGGCGCCCGGAAAGGTCCTAGGCGCCCTGAACCTCATATAAAAGGAGAGTTGAGGAGCAGCTTCAAGAACAATACATTCTAAGCTTTCTTCTGTGAAGTGCTGCCAACGAGACGACCTTGAAGTGCTACTACTCGACGTCGACAACCCGAAGCTCAGACTCTTCGATCTTTTATTGTCGGTATTAGTTTACTTATTACATTAATTATAATTCAAATTGTAATCTTTCCGATATTATAGTTGTTGCCCATCGAAAGCGGTCAAGGACCGCGGGCCTTCGAGTAGGAGTCGCCATAGGATCCGAACGAAGTAAAACATCTGCGTCTGTTGTGTTTTCTTTTACTTTCCGCTGCGTAACTCTTTTACGATTTCCGAAAAATGTTAAAATAGCCACGAGCACTATTCACCCCCCCCCACCCCGCTCTAGCGCTTTTGATCCATCACTTTCATCCCAAGGTTGGGGCGTCTACCATTTTCTATACCAAGGTTCATGCTTTCTTAAGCATTGGGTCGAGGTTCTTTTCATTAATCTTATTGATTTAGTTCTTTCTTTCTTCTTCCATTCGTTGTAGGTTCTTGAGATTTCTCTTTGGATTCACATCACCTTGCATGAAAATTGTACAAGAAAAAGAAGAGCTTCACAAAACACAAGATCAAGAAGGTGATCCAGCCAAAGATGACGCAACCAAGCCCCAACTTGAAAATGAAGTTTGAAGTCACTTGCTACAACTGCAATAAGAATGGACATATCAAGGAAAATTATCTAATCCAAAAGGAAATGAAGAAGCAATGAAAGAAGAAGGTGCTACAAGCAATGTGAGATAAATCATCATTGAAAGACTCTGATGAAGATCACGAATAGACAAGCTTCCTCGCACTTCCAGCCTAAGAGCAAGTCATCGAATATGAGTTCGAGACAGAATATGAAACTGAGTTCGAGCGAAACCACGGATCCATATCCAATTCAGAAGGTTCCCAATCCACTCTAAGAATTTCCTTAATTAGATCTCATAACTTGATCTCCTACTTGTCTAGAAAATTGACTAAATCCAACCTCTGGATCAAGTCACTCCAAGAGGAGGTTAAATCCCTCAAGGAAGTGACTAACCCAAGCTCCTTAACTGAATCGATTCAAGCTGAAACTTCAACTCAAATCCATCAACTGGAGGAAGAAAATTCTAACTTGAAAAGTCAAGTCAAGGAACTTAGAGCCTCATTGGAATGTTCACTTTAGATTCCAAGAACCTTGACTTAATTCTTGGGAAACAAAGGGCCGTATACAACTGATTCGAACTTGGGTATAAGACCAAATGTAAATTTAAATCCTACCTATCTCTTGTTAATCGAACAAATAGAAAAGTTGTACAAGCACGGGTCCCCAAGTCCAACTTGATTAATCAAGTTAGACTTGATCAATATTAGATCCCCAAGGTTCAAATTTATTTCCTTGATAGACCTTATCGAGCCTATGATCTAGGGGGAGCCAATAGAAAGACCATCCTTATTATTAAATAAATTTGTTTGATGTTTGATTTACCACTTTCCTTATACTTTCCTATATTAGGATAGATAAGGACTTAGACTTGATCAACATTTGTTTAGTTAGACTAAGAATTCTCAGAAAGAAAATTAAATATTTAAATTCATTAAAAAAACTTTATCTAGAAGTGGTTGTTATTCTAATATTCAAGAAGGTCTAATGACTTGTCATATGTTGGAAGTCAATTATTGAAATGAATGTTTAATTGAATAACTGTTAAACCACAGTCTAACTCAAACGTAAATCAATTCTTATATTTTAATCTAAATTGAAAATTAAAATAACCATATCTTAAAACCCATAAGATTCCCTGATTGATAATCTAGTAAAGGGTGAGATAGATTTAGGTTAAAATAATAAAATTTAAATTAAACCTAAATTTAAATTAAACCTAACTTAAAATAAAAATTAAACATAAATTAAAATTAGACCTAAACCAAATTAAACTTAAATTAAATTAAGCCAAACTTAAAATTAAAATTAATCTTAAACTAAAATTAAACCAAACTTAGGTAACGCCCGCCCCTCATGGATACTAAGACTACCCAAAAAGGGATGGGGTTACTTAGGCTAATTGACATATATATATATGCATAAGGTCTCATGGCAGCGGAAGACATATTTTCACCTTACGCATCTAGCTCTTAATATGGCATGTGAACAATATACATGATTCAGAACTGCTACTTGTACACAATTCATAATGTCATGAATATACTAACATGAATAAAGTGTCATAAGTGCATAACATACTAGTTCCAGTTATCATCACAAGTATAAAAATCCAAACAGAGTTCACATGCACAACTTAAGCAAATATAATTTCTTTAGAAATAGAATTAGATCTATCCACCATGCCACTTCCACACACAATCTTGCCCTTCCTGTTGCTCCCATCAGTTCATCCATTCCTTTCCTTTTTCTGCAGTACAAGGAAAATAATCTATAAGCCCATAGGCCTAGTGAGTTCCTTCCCTACTCATAAAATCATTAATCATACATACACATAAAACATGTTATAGCATGTGAGGAAATAACCCAAACCATATCATAGCATGTGAGAACATACACCTAAAACATATCATGGCATGGGAGAACATAACATAAACATATAACATATCATGAAAACCTAAACATACCATGGCATGGAAGAACATAACATAACCATATAACATATTATGACCATATTCTCAAGAGCATCTGTAATATGTGTAAAGGAAGACACATGGCATGAACTTGTAGATGCAAGATGTTCCTTTGAAATCATGTATAATGAAATGAACATATCCAACATGTCTTCTTTTTTTTTTTTTAAAACATATCATATACATACTTGAAAATAAGCTTATCATGAGGGGCCCGACTATGTACCACATAACATGAATGCTGGAAATCCCTAGGATAGGGTTGCTAGCCCTGAACCTAATAGGGAACTAGGTCCGTACTACGACAGTCGACCTAGGGGCGTATTGAGGAGCCCATCCCTTTACTAGACCTGTTCATAGTCCGTCGGCCTAGGGGCGCTTATGGAGCTCATCCTTGGTACAAGTCATACAAAGTAAAATAGCATATATACATATCATGTTTCTTATCATATCATCATACATGTCATGATCTTGTCATATCATACATATCATGTTTCTTGTCTTATCATGAAGAGCGCTCTTGATCCCATCTCAAGGGAAGCATCTCTTAGGCTTTTTTTTTCTTACATAAGCCTTTCATAAACATATATCATGAGGCATAACATGTTCTTATCATAACATAGAGCATAACATGTTATTATCATATCATTAAGCATGGCATGTATCATATCATGAAGCATAACATATCATATATTGAAGCATAGCATATCTTATCATGAACCATCGCATGTATCATATCATGAAGCATAGCATATCATATCATGAAGCATAACATATATCACATCATGAATCATATCATATCATATCTTGAAGCATAGCATATCATATGATGAACATAGCATACATCAAGAATCATACATCATGGAAAACATAAGCATGCATAGTTAAGTTCAAAACTTTTCCCTAAACCTATGCATTCAATCATGGCCGAACCCTATGGTAAGAGAGTTGACCATATATACAAGATCATATATCATGATAAAGCATCACAAGCATGGTTTGATTTCAAGTCCTTGTTCTAAGCTTTACATACATTCTTGACCTAAACCCAAAGTAAGGTCCTAATGTTTGTTGGTAAATCATGTAACATGAAAGCTTAGCTAACCACATACAAGGGATCATATAACATAACCAAGCATGATTGGGTTCCAAAGCTCTACTCTAGGCTAACATTCCATCTTGGCCGAAACATAGAGTAGTGGTTTTGAACTTTCTAATACTACACATAGCATAAAGACTTAGCCTAACAACATACAAGATCTCATACATTATGAATAAGCATAACAAACATGATTAGGTTTTTTTTTAAAAAAAAAAAAATTAACCTAAGCCTCATATCTCATCATGGCCGAAACTTGAAGATGGAGTTTTCATATTTCTATTCAACATGAAATATGAGAAAATCTAGGCTATAACCATGTAAGAGATCATTCATCATAGAGAAGCATAGCCAAGCATGTTATCATTTCTAAACTTGACTCTAAACATTATTTTCAACCTTGGCCGAAACTTGCAAATAGGATTTCTATATTTTCATACAACATGGAGTAGGAAAAACCTAAGCTATAAACATGTAAGAGATCATTCATCATTTAGAAGCATAACAAGCATGTTATCATTTCTAAACTTGACTCTAAACTTTAGATCTAATCTTGACCGAAACTTCATGTTAAGGTTCTTAACTTTCTCCATAACATGATGCATGAAACTTAATCCCACCACCTATGAGAGATCATACCTTAAAAGGGAGCATGAACAAGCATATTGTCATTTGAAAACTTTGCTCTAACCCTCATTTCTATTCTTGGCCGAAACCTAGAACAAGGGTTTTCTATTTTTTTTTCCAACATGGAGAATGAAAATCTAAACTATCAACATATGAGAGAAGCATACATCATGAAGAAGCATAACAAATATGTTTTCTTTTCAAGAACTTTGCCCTAAGCCCTATAATTCATCTTGGCCGAAACATTAGGTTAGGGTTCCTAATCTTTCAATATGATAATAAGCTTTAAAAATTAAACTAACAACATATGAGAGATCCTACATCATCAAGGAGCATAGGCAAGAATGATACCAAAAGAAACTTTGCTCTAAACCTTCTCTTTTTGTCTTGGCCGAAACATCAAGGTGAGGTTCTAGATTCTCTTTCTTCCTTTTTATTTTTTTTATAAAACATAAAGCATAACTTGTAAACTTGTTAGTACTAAGTGACCACTAATTTATCCTAGCCGAAACTTGCAAGGAAATCTCTAAGGTTTCAAAACATTTACATACGAAGAAATCGATAACTACTTGTACTGCAGTGAGGGGATACTCACTTCCTTTCGCTTGATTTCCTAAGAGGAGTGACCTTGCTTGTGAAGCTTTCCTAGAGAGCAAGCCTTCTTGCTTGGTTCGGCAATGGTGAGGAGGAAAGAATGGTTTTGGTGGAGAGGAGGAGGGAGGAGGAAGAGAGCAAAATGAAGATTTTAATTCATTTTCTCCTTTTATTCCAAATGAAAAGAAGAAGGAAAAATGGGTTTTTCCTTCTCTTTTCTTTAACTCATCCCTTAATGAAAAGAGAAAGCAAGAATCATCTTTTCATTTGAGAGGAAGAAGGCAACTCCAACTTCTCCTTCTAAATAAGAGAAACCTTTTCTTACTCTTAACTATGTTGTCCCTTCTCTTTCTAACAATATCTCCTCTTGGTCTATTGGTTATCACATACATGTATCTAGTAAGAGGTCCAAGGTTCAAGCCTTGTCCACCTCTTTTTGGTTCTATTCCATTTTATTTTTGCAAATCTTCACATAAGGCCTATTTTTAAACATGGTAAAAATATATGAAATTTCTAGGGACTTATGGGTGTTACAACTTAAGTTAAAATTAAACCTAAATTAAATTAAATTAAACTTAAATAAAATTAATATAAAATTAAATCTAACTTGAATTAAAATTAAATTAAATCAAAATAAACTTAATAAACCATCTCACACGCACCCATAGGTATAACATGATTGACAACCTAAACTAGGTGAGATAGAAAATAAGGAGTTGAACTCAATCAATCTATCTTATAATCTATTTTCATTGGATCCAAATCAAATACTTTATGTATAGGAACATAATGATTTGGACCAATGAATGTTGGATAGTGGACGCTCCAGACATATGACTGGAGACCGATTAAAGTTCACCAAGCTAAAACTCAAGAACTTAGGGTCGGTTACGTTTAGTTACAATGAAAAACTTAAGGTAATCGGAATAGGTAATATCGAACTAAGTTTTGATTTCATTATTAGAAAAGTCTCATTAGTTGAGAAATTTAAGTTTAACTTATTTAGTATAAGTTAACTGTGTGACTCTGGCTACTTAGTAACATTTTTTGACTTTAAATGTATAATTAAAAATATCAAAAATTCTGAAATTATACTTAAGCGAATTAGAAAAAATAATGTTTACACAATTGACCTACCAACTTCCTCACTCAAGTGTCTCTTGACACAACAAGAGGAAACCAAATTGTGACACAAAAGACTAGATCACACTCACATTAGACTCATTTTAAAAATGAGTCAAAATGACTTAGTTAGAGGTCAACCTAAATTAAAAAATTTAGAAAATAAATTTGTAAGCTTGTCAATAAGATAAAGAAACTAAGTCAACCTACAAACCAACAAACCTAAATCAAAATAATTCAATAATTGAGCTCCTGCACTTAGACCTAGTTGATTCATACAGAGCCAAGTCACTAAGCAAAAAATCAATACTGCTTAGTTATAATTTATGATTACTCAAGATTTACTTAGGTAAATTTATAAAAACTATGGATGAAACCTTTTAATTCTTTAATAATTTTTGAAAATTAATAGAAAATGAAAAAGATACAAAAATTAAAAGAATAAGAAGTGATCATGGGGAAAATTCAAAAATCATAGGTTTACCAAATTTTGTCAAACTAATGGATATAATCATGAATTTTCATGTCCTAGGACTCCCCAAAAAAATAGTCTAGTAGACAGAAAAAATAGAACATTACAAGAAGCTGCTAGAACCATGCTAAATGAATATAATCTAAGTAACTAATTTTGGGCAGAAGCAATAAACACAGCATGTTACATTCAAAATAGAATATTAATTAACAAATCTTATAGTAAACCCCCCTATGAAATATATTATAATAAAATTCCTAACTTAAATTATTTAAAGGTTTTTAGGTGTAAGGGTCATATACTAAACACTAAAGACTATTTAGGTAAATTTACATCAAAATTAATAACAAGGATCTTTTTAGGGTACTCCACAACCAGTAAGGCTTATAGAGTCTATAACAAAAATACTCTAATGTTATGAACTGCAAGTGCATGACTACGTCGTCAGTAATATAAAAGATTGTCGAACTCATAGGGACTGTTGATTAAGCACTAGTTAACTTCACACGGCAAGTTATCTAGACAATCAAAGGTTGGTTGGAAAAGAGAGAGAGTAATAGAAAGATTAAGGAGAAGGAGAGTGAGAGGAAGAAAGAGATAATAGAGAGAGAGAGGGAATAGGAGATGATCTTGGAAGGGGATGAATGATAAATGCTAGGATTTTAGTTTTATCATGATGTTAGTTAATGTCTCTATGCATTGTGTATCTGCCTAACTCCATGGTTACACTCGTGTAGGGATTCTAACTAAAGCCTAGCACAACCCATGCATAGGTTGCACCTGAAAGTTTACCCGAGTCCTAATGTTATTAAGTAAAGAAGTAACTCTAGAAAGTTCGGTTAAAGGGTTACTCTCTGTCACAAGGTCCCCCGGTCATACATTCCTAGAGTTATCCGATTTACTTCCTAATGGTAGATTAATACAATTAAGTAAAACAAGTAACCTAGGAAGTCCATTTAAAGGGTTATCCTCTATTATAGGGCCCCCTGGTAATATATTCCTAGATTACACAAGTCACTTCCTAACATTAATTTGGGAGACCCCTCTAAACTCTAATTAGTTTCCCTTGTAGGGAATTGATCCCTATATCAAGGAAACACCGTATAAAGTATGGGATATGTTCTATCACAAGGTCCTATGGTCTTACAATCCAAGGCTCTTCTTCTACATGATGATCAAAACCCTACATCTATATGAATTGACCTCACACACATTTCATCAAACACATAAAAACCACAACACACATAAAGCATGGCATAAACACTTCATAGAATAAGAAAATGTCCAAATACATAGATCATACATCTACAATCACAATATAACTACTTCCTATATCCTAGATATAGAAATCTACTCCTTGCAAGAGAATACAACCAAAAGACAACAAAAATAGCAAAGTGCAACTCAATACATAGAAATAGAGAGAGGAGAGTGCTTGTCCTTGGAGCATGGCATCTTTGGAGGTGTTCCCTTGCTTCGGAGGTGGATGGATCGGTGAAGATCAATAAGGATGAAGCCTAGAGATCCCCCCAAGAGGGAGAACCCTTCCTCAAGATCCAAAGATGCATTGAAAAAGGGGATAAATCCCTTTTATTACTCTAGACACGACTCTTGCTTGGGACATGACACGACCGTGTGAATCCACACGACCATGTGGATCCACACGGCCAAGGTCAGCTCCTTCTCTAAAAATGTGACACGGTCATGTGAATTCCACACTACCATGACTTGACCCTTGTATGACCCTTACATTGACGTGTGGATTTCACACCGCCATGACCTAGCCCTTGCATGGCCATACATGACTATGTCTCATAGAAATATCTTTTAGACCATCAAGATATGATTTTCTCTAGTTTAAGTCCTCGTTAAAGTTGTAGATATTGAATTTATCTACATTTTGACATAAAAAAATAGATCATAACTCTAATCGAGCAAAAAGTTATGGTCGTTTTACTTTAAGTCTGTAGTGTAAAACATTCCACACGGCTGTGGACATGATCGTGTGAAATCCACACTTCCATGGCATGGGAAAATCTTGGTTTTCATATGGCCATATGAGTTCTACACGTCCTGGACACTTTAAAGGCTCTAGACTCTATTTAAGCTCCGCTTTCCATCAAATTTCATCCGTAGGAACATGATCATGTCAAGGAACATGGCTAGAGCGTATTCTTTGATTAAATATCCAATTTGAAGGTCTTTTGAAAGCCTTTTCCTTAATGTATGTTTTGTGTGAGCATGCTCCTTTCTTTGACTTCACGTTTGAAGGCTTTTTACTCCATTTTCCCTCCAAAAACATCTCATATCAATTAAAATTAACAAAGAGCATATCTCCAAATAAATAGAGTAGAAATATGACATTATAATGAAATAGGGTGCAGTAAACATAGATTATGCTCTTGAAATATAAGTAGATGTCCATCAAAATATGCATAAAAGTGTATATAATCTACGCATAACATACTTCGAGACTTAAACCTTTGTTTGACCACAAGCAAAAATTGCATCAAACTCATGTGGTTAAATAGTGCATCACATAATCTCTAGCAAGTCAATCTAATCCTGTAACGACCACCCTTCTTACTACTACTACTCTCTAAGGATGACCGTTACTTAACTACTAACTCTACTTAACCAGTATGATTAAAAATCACATGGAAACCCTACCGAAAAATTTCGACAGAGTCTCCCCTGTACCGGTGACCTTATTCAACAATACATGCAATATATACTCAGCCACAAGCGGCTGGAACACATATCAATCAACCACGCAGTATAATAAATCCAAAATAAAGAAAACAACACAAGAAATCATCACACAAGATTACAATTCTTCTACTACGTCCTAATCATATCAAAATAACAAATACTATCTCAAATACTCCTAACATAGAAAAAGACAATAAAAACTAAACTAAAACTTCTTTCCTAGTCCCAAGGCTTCCATAGTCCTGACATCACACATCCTTCGAACACCTCCTTGTCGCCTTCCTTTCTATATCTTTTCCTTTCCTGTATCTGCAGTAAGAGGAAGTGTAGTCTATAAGCAAAATTTGCTTAGTAAGCGCTATTTAACTCACAAAATCTCGATATGCATGTATATAAATAAAAACATGCTAAAACTGAATGCTAACATGTAAAGCTACTCATGCTCATACATAGCAAAGGAATCATACTAACTGAAATACTAAACATGTATAGCTAATCATGCTCATAAATAGCAAAGAACAGTAAACTAACTCATGCTCTTCTATTAGTAAAGAAACATACTAAAAGGCTAAACATGTAAGGTAAGTCTATACTATCATGCTTGCATAAAGAACTAAGCTTACTGAATTCTAAACACCTTCTGAATCTTATTTCACTTGTTTAAAGACTTATTCTTTAAATACTTTATACTTATGTAAAACTTGCTTTACTTGTTCAAAACTTATATTTATAATACTTCAAAATAATAATCAACTTCTTCTTGGGCCCGACAACTGTGCTTTTACTTTTGTAACGACCCGACCCATTCGGCGGCCCATTTGGCGGCCCATTTGGCGACCCTATGGTCGTCGACCGTCGACCGTCGGCCGAGCCGTTACTACTAGGTTATCTAAACATAGGGACGACTATGGGAGCCCAACCCAAGGACAGAGAGTCCAGTACAATGCCACTGATAAAAGTAAAATACTCGTTATCTTTTAATACTTCTATATAATGCCTCGGCATTTTCTTTAGCACCTTGTGTGCCAAAATCCCTAAAGTCTTGACTTTGGGATCTACTTAAGGCCTTGGCCTTTTTCTTTCTTTTCTTTATCTTTCTTATACTTATTCAAGTAAAATACTAGCCTCTTCAAACATGCTATAACAGATTAAAACAAAGGAAAACAAATCTGAAGTCTTTAGACATGCTATAGCAGAGATAAATCAAAGAAAGAAAAATCTGCATTCTTTAAAAGGAAAACTGCATATACTTAGAGAGTAGCTATTCATTCTTGTTAAAGTAACGAAGTAACTAAAACTGCAATCCTAATAACAGGGCTGTTCGTGCCCATTAATGGCACAAAAAGATCTAAGCTTGTATGCTAAATATAAGGGTTGTTCCAACTAATTAAGAAAGCATAAGAAACTAAATCTGAAACTGAAATCTTATACTTAAATACAAGGTTAACACAAGGAAAACTAAAGAGAACTAAATCTGAAACTTGAGCGCGAAGAGGAAAACTAAAACTACACGGTAAGAAAAACTAAATCTTATACTTGCTAAACTGCAAATTGAAAAGAACTAGATGCTTATAGAAATCTAAAATTCTACACTTCTAGTAGATATGGTACACGCCTACTGCCAAAAAAAAAAGAAGTAGATACTTAAAGAAAACAGCAAAAATCTGCACTGCTAAAGGAAATAAACTAAAATTCAAAGGAAGCTAGATATTTGATGCAAGAATCTGAAATGCTTAACACCTATTGTACATGTCCAATTAATTGCAACCTAACTCAAAACTGAATTACTAATCTATCACAAGATTCCAGCAAGCATAACATGTTCATAAAGAAAATTCCAGTACTACCAGACCGTGCTCATAACTTTAGCAATGCCATCAACTAATTTGTTTCCAGAAGAGTTCAACCTAATTCATCTATATAGGATTGCAAACCAAGCCTCTCCATGGAAACAAGGTCTCAACATACATTGTTCTGCATAGAATTTACAACATATAAAGTCTGTTGCAAGTATCAGAAAATTACAAATAAATTCCGAAATTGTCAGCTTGTTCTTCTAAACCTGGTTTTGCTATCTATATCCACCAACCAAAATGAAAACTCATTTCAATTCTCATATCTTCTATTCTTCATACTCAATGTCATGGTAAGGAAAACAAAATATAACTATTCTTCCTTTGAAAACTCACGGCAACAGACAAATCCCTAACATGCTTCACAGCACAACTCGAACAAATAAGGGAATACCAAAACGAATCGAAATCCGGAACTATCCTACTGCAGGTGAGTAGCGACTTACCTTGTTCTTGAGCTTACTACCGAAGGAGAAAGGCAGCTCTAGGGTTTCGGAGGAGCTCACGATCTCGGCCTCTTCCCTTCGTGTCCGCGCGTCCTCCTTGACAAGGCGCTCACGGGCTTCTTCTTCACTGTCGCTCGAGAGGGGAAGGCGCATGGGAGGAGGAGATAGAGGTGAAGCCCTAGCCCTCTTCTTCGTTTCTGCCCGAGAGAAGCCGACGTCGTCGCTGCGTGCGAGAGGAGAAGAGGGATCGAGCAAAATTCCCCTTCCTCTCTTCACTTAACCTCCTTTTTATTACCTAGGGTTATTTTTATTACCAACCATTGCTTAAGAATATTTCGCACCTTATCTTTTCATGAAATATTTGCGGAAGAGTTGGTTGGCCGCATTTTGACCAAGTTAAGGGTTGCAGGTTCAAATCTTCCGTCGCGCCCTTTTTTATTTCAATTTATTTCCCAACTACTGCTTAAATATATATTGCTCCATATATAATTAACAAAACATCCGTAGACCAGATGGTTGGGCTGAGTTTGTTAAGGCTTGGGTTCGGGTCCGTGATCTTGGGTTCAAAACCTGGCTTCAACATATATTATTTCTCTTTTCTTTTCTTTTTTTTTAAACTTCTTTTTCTTGGTAAAAATACCAAACGAACTCCAAAAATGACATAAAAATACTCTATAAATTCCTAAAAATCTCTAGAATTTTTCTAAAGTATTTCTAAATATTTTAAAGCACTTTTAGAACTCCTAATGGGGAAAATTGGGTCGTTAAAAATCCTATCAAATGATTTCATTGGTAAGAAAGATACAAAGTTGTTTAAATATAGCCTAAGTAATAGTTCTCCTTGCTTAGTGCAATTGTGACCTAAATTTATCAAGTATCAATCCCTAAGCTTAGTCAAGTTATCATAGAATTATATTCCTTATGCTTTCGACGATAGGTACTTACCCGCCACATGCATGGTTCATATCTCTAGAACTACACAAGGTCTCAAAGACTGCTCAAAATCAAGAGAAATATAACATTTATTTTTATAGTAACCTAACTTGGTCTCAACGGGGTAAATTGTTAGTTTCCACTCACGACAACCATTTTTTATCCCTTATTCATATGATTTTTTTTTATCTTTTTTTTGGCGCTTTAAAAGTGTAGCCCTAACACAAATGCAAATATATACAAATATAAATATATAAATGCAAATATAGGGATTGTGATTTTTTCAAGTGAGTTATCATGATCCGACATCATCCAGTAACCAAAATATAATTAAGAGGTAATCTTAGAAATATAAGTACTAGTCCAGTAATATGAATCATGACTATTTTCAGGGTTATCTACCATCAAAACTAGGCAAAGTGTATTAAGATCCTCAAATAAGGCCAACACTTAAACTCTCACAGTAAAAAAATATTGCTCACTTAATGCTAACATAGATAGGAAATGATAGATTACTAAACATACTAGCACCATAAGTAACCAATAAACCACATGAAATCTAAAATAAGCGTGCTAGTATTTTGCATCAAGGAACAAACAATCATGATGTGATGAATGATGCAACTAGAAAAATTTTATTATACAAAAAGAAATATACAAAAAACTAAGAAATATGACACACTAAACTAAACCCAAACATCCCCCCAAACTTAAACTTTTCATTGTCTCAATGAAAACTAGAAATGAAATATGGAGGAGATTTTTGAAGTTAGAGAATTTACCAAGTGATGAGCTCCAAATGGTTGAGATATTCATGTTATGAAGATACTCCTCTATCTTATGCTCACATTTCTCCACAACTTTGAATTTTACAAAAAGAAATAAATAAGAAAAATTAAGTAGAGATATTAGAGTTATTATGAACGAAGTAAAGAAACTATAAAGAAACTAAAACTAAAATGGAAGTAAGATTGAACTTGGATTGCCTCCCAAGAAGTGCTTGTTTAAGGTTATTAGCTCAACCACCTCATTAGATTCATCAAAATCGTAATCTTGGAGGAGTAAGATATTTCAACACCCTCTTACTAAGAGATCTTATTATGGAGGGAGTTTTCATCAAAGGATATATAAAGTGAAGTATCACTCTCTCCATCTTCATCTTCTTATAAGTTCTTTCAGGTGGTCGAAGATGGTTCAAACTGAGCTTCCAATTTTTAGCCCAAGTGAACTCTGCACACCTAAAAGAAAAACAAATCTCCCACAAACATGTTATATAAGATAGAAACAGAACCATATTATGATAAGATGAATTAGTAATAAAAACTGAATTACATCCAACAAAGTCAATGATGGGTACCTCTATAAAATTTTTCAAAAGATCATAAGAAATACAAACCTTACTTTGCTGAGAGATACCTAAAATTTCTAGACCTGTGGATGTTACTTCCTCTGAATCAAATGATAGTTCTGGCTCTAGCTCAAGTGTTGGTGCAACCAAAGATGGTGATTCTTAAGACTCTACTAACTCTACATAAATCCCTACACATTGATCCAAAACATGTTCAATCCATACAATTCTCATAGTCTCTAACGGTTATGTGGGAAAAGGAGGTGATTCTTGAGATACTACTTCCACAATGCATCTCCCTACACATCCTTCCATACATTAACATCTATACATGTGGTGAAGAATATTCCCACATCAATATCTGTTGGACCCCGTGGTAGTTTTGATGTGATTAACCAAGTTGGTTAGGTCCTGCTTTGTGTTTGATCCTTGTGTCTGAGTGTGCAGGAGCTTAGGAGCGTAGGAAGTCGAGCGGAAGACGCAGCTAGCGAGAAGGACGACACGGGAAGGGAGCCGACGGGCTCGGTGCGACCGAAGGATGGGAGAGCTGCGGAAGAGTACTCCGATGGGCGTGAAGAACATGCACGATGTTCGAGGGACATTAAGCCAGGACGGAAGGTTGCTCGAGGAGAAGGCCGGGAATTGGGTTCGGGTGAGCCCTATTCCGGTTGGCCGCAATCACCCAAAAGAACGGAGCGTCGGAAGCTGAAGAAAGCAAGCTGGAATGTGAGCTGCCAGCTTAGAGGCGCCTCCATCAGGCTTGGAGGTGCCGCC
Source organism: Zingiber officinale (assembly GCF_018446385.1). Lineage (NCBI taxonomy): Eukaryota > Viridiplantae > Streptophyta > Magnoliopsida > Zingiberales > Zingiberaceae > Zingiber > Zingiber officinale. The sequence continues at coordinate 72,407,437 of NC_055987.1, read as the reverse complement.
AGCTTGAAGGCGCCTTCAACCTTGTTGAAGGCGCCTTCAACAGGTTAAACTGACCGTTTCGAGCTACGGATAAAGTTTTATCCGCTCACCACTTAGAGGCGCCTTGGACCCTATTGGAGGCACCTTGGACCCTCGAGATCAGATTTCCAGAGGCTATTTAAAGGCCCCTGGAGCTAGGAATTCAATACAACTCAAGCAATCAATTGTATAGTCTTTCCTAGCAATAGTTTTAAGCTTCAAAGTGTAAAAGGCTTCTCCGCCTTCAGCAAAAAGGAGATCTTCTACTACGCTTTTGTCACTGCCCTTGATTAACAACCCTCTTGGTTGTAACCAGGTTAAATTCATGTCTTCTGGTTAATTTCTATTTCTTTATTTGTTATTATTTTTCTGAGTTGAAATCCGAGGAGGGTATAGTTTATTTTTTATTTCAGCAATTCACCCCCCTCTTGCTGGCCTCCGCTGCACCAACAAGTGGTATCAGAGTCTGATCGCCTCAGAAGGACTAACCGCCAACTGAAGCACTACGATCAAGATGATGGCCAGAGTGAACATCCATCCCCCGAAGTTTGATGGAGACTTCTGTGGGTTAGTCCTAGGAAAACCGTACCGGCTCCACTATACAAAAATTTTGTACAAGTGTCGAACCTTTCCTTAAATAACCTATTGTGTTCTTTAGAAGTCAAATTAGGAATCACAGATGGAACTTAACATCATTGATTCCAAATTTAACTTATCTGTTCTTAATGGTTTAGATTTGAATCGCAAGCGAAACTTAACACTATTGATTCAAATCCACCTATGTTATTAATTCATTAAATATTAATTTCCAAAATTGGCTTCCAGGACTGCATGGCGAGGCACATGGCCTTCTTGGATATGGGAGCAACCACCACTGCCTAGACAAAGCCTTTTAAGGAAAGCTAATATTTAATTTCTTTAAATAACTCTAGGCTAACCAAAAAGAACAATCGAATCACAAATTCGACAAAGTAAAAAAAACACAAACTCGAAAATAAATTCGAAAACTCTAGAATCTTATGCCTCTTGTGTTTGGTATTTCCAAAAATAACTATACAAAGAAAACTAGTATGATGCGGAAAACAATTACTAGTTATACCTTTCTTTGTAAGAAAATAACCTCTTGATCTTCTACCGTATTCCTCTTCTAACCTCGGACGTTGTGTGGGCAACGATCTTCCGAGATGGGAACCACCAAGCACCTTCTTCTTCCTTCTAGGTTTCAGCAACCAAAAAATCTTCCAAGGATGAAAAGGTTCAGCCACCACCAAGCTCCAAGGGATGCTAGAAATATCGCCTCCTTTTCTCTCCTTCTTCTCCATGCAAGATCCGGTCACCACAAGAACACCAAGGAAGAGATGTAGTTCGGCCACAAGTTGGAGAGAAGAGAAAAGAGAAAGAGATGTTGGCCGGCCACACCAAGGAAGAGAGGGAGAGAAAAAGAATAGAATCGTTCACCATGAAGACACCTCTACCCCCTCTTTTATAATCCTTGGTCTTCGAAAATAAGGAAATTTTAATAAAAACTTCCTTAATTCTTTTTCCATAAAAAAAATTAATTAAAAATCAATTTTCTTTTCTCAATTCATATGGTCGGCCACACTAAAAATCTCCAAGCAAATAAAATTTTAAACACAAATTAAAACTTCCTTATTTGCTTCCGGAAATTTATAAAAAATTCTCCAATAATTTTTCCCTTCATGGTGGATTATAAAAAGGAAATTTTATAAATTAAAATCTTTCTTTTAAACATGTGGATAATTTTTCAAAAGGAAAGTTATCTCTAAAAATTAAAATCTCCTTTCAATCTACAAATAAGGAAAGACATCAAATCTTTTCTTAATCTTTGGTAGAAACTTATAAAAGAGATATTTAATTTTTAAACTCTCTTTTAAATCATGAAGATGGTTAAAAAAGGAAAGTTTTCTCAAAATTAAAATCTACCTTTCAATCTACAAATAAGGAAAGATTTCAAATCTTTTCTTAATCTTTTGTAGAAAGCTATAAAAGGAAAGATTTAAATTTCAAACTCTCTTTTAAAACCATGATATTCACATAAGAAATAATTTTAATAAAAATCCCTTTTTAATATGATGTGGCCGGCCACCTAAGCTTGTGCTCCAAACAATTGGCCGGCCACCTTAAGGCTCAACCTTTATGAAACATCCTGTATCCAGTTTATATATATATATATATATATATATATATATATATATATATATATATATATATATATATATATATATATATATATTGCATAAGCCCGCTAGCCACAAACTAAACTTAGCAGAAACTTGTAACATGAAACCAAATCAAACGTTCCATTTTATCGAAAATAAAAGCCAATATCACTCACAAAGCATTACAAGGAAAACAAAACCCGATCAAAAACTCTCGACCTCACCAAAGCAAAATCCCTTCCCATGAAGAACATAAACACAGCACTCCTAATATCTGGACAACGCCATGCGCCCATCCCGCCTCCTCTCCTACTCCGTCCGTTGGCCCTCCATCATGACCAGAGACACATCCTCACCTGAAATGTAGGCTTCATGAGTCTACAGCCCAGCAAGTATAATCTCATGTGATGAAACATGACATCCATAAAATAGTGGAGATAAGAATTAACAATAGAAACATATCTAGAATTTGTATAACAGAGAAAGTAAATGCGGTATATAAAGTTCCTACATAGCTAAACAAGGTGAATATGTCACATATCCGGTAACCACAATTAGAGCCCATCAACAGTCCCATGAACCTAAAGGTACCTCGTAGAGAACATGCATCCAGTCATATAGCCGAAGCTAACATAAATTCCAGTATCAGTCAAGTTTGGATGGGCCCTCCCCGGAGCTCATCCCGGGTCACCCATCCCGTACTACTACCACATATGCACATATTCAACCAACTAGCCACATAAAACTTATTCTACCCATAATATAAATATAACAATATCTCATTTTATCCAATTACTGTCAACATATCAATTTACCTTATTCATCTGTATCCAAGCTAATGTAGCTTAAACAGTATTCATTAGATACAAAAGTCATAGGCAAAAATCATATCAGTACTTGGCAAATGAAGCTTTACAAAAACAAAATCGATAAGGAGATCTGCACATTTAGAAGTATATTTAACAAATGCATCTTGCAATACCAATTGAATGCACAATGGAAAGTAACTAATACACATGGAAGTTATCCATTCCACCTGAACTCTAACAAAAATTGATAAAGAAATCTGTACGTTTAATAGTAAGATTAATAAATGAAGCTTGGAATACCAATTGAGTGCATAATGGAAAGAAACTAATACCCATGGCCTTTAACCTACTCAAATTTCATCTTCAAATACAAATGCAGAAAAATCATAATTTCCTTCTTTAGATCCACTACCAAACCGAGTCCCCAACGAGAAATTCCAACGGCAATAAATTTTTCCGAACAAATCCTGCTATCCAGCCTACCAATTTCCAACAGCTTTAAATCTCCTATCAGCAGTATCAAATAATGGAGACAACCCACACAAGACCGAGACCACACAAGGGAACTTCAAACAGCTTTAATCTCCTATACCAGAATCAAATGATGGAACAACGCACACTGCACAGTTTAATTCCAAAGCAAATCACAAATTCGATTCAAAAGAAAAGCCAAAACAGCTCCAGATATGCAACCCATAAAGCATGAGAGGTAGAACTGTACTAAAATTTTTGGAACTAAACTTCGTATAGACCACGAAAACTAAGCAGAAACATCACGAAAACCCTTCAACCAAATAGTAGAACTCCATACAGAGCACAAATCACAATCGGTAGTTCTAACATACATTTGAACAAACAGGTATCATGCAACGTTTGAAGCATCAATATTCCGGAAGAAATCGAACCTCAACGACTCAAACATATTGCTAGTGCTTAGACTGGCAACTCAGAAAAGGAAACGGCTGAGTAAAGAGGCTAGGGCATAGCGATCAAAATCCGAAACGTATGCAACCAACACCGAATCATATCTCTACTAAGGAGAAGTTCTAACAGGAAGAATACAACCAACATCACATCTTTTCCAGGTTTCCATACCTCACAGATCTTATGCCATCACAGATAGATTTACTTGCCTTTCTTGCCTTTCTCTTCCTCATGTCGCCGTAGAATCCCTCACTCAATGATGTTGCGCAGGTAGAAATGTGTTTGGAGACCTCCGCGTCCGGTCGTTGAGCCCTCCACCACTCGCCGACTTGAGGAAAGGAGTCGAATCGGAGCTTAGGGTTCGGCGAGCAGTTCCGTCGAGATCGGCGGAACTGAGCAGGGAATGGAGAAGCGGTGAGGTTTGGGGAAACAGTGAATGAATCGGTGATAAACTTGGACTTTATACCTAGATATTAGAGCTCTAACTCAGGATAATTAATCCTAATCTGGGATAATTATAGTCGATAAGCTCCCAACTTAATTAGGTATTATATATATTTCCCTCAAATTTAATAGTTCTATCCCCTAAATTATATCGTACGAGTTCATTTTAATTCCCAAAAAATCCCTAACATTCATAAGAAATTTAGTAAATAAATTCCTTTATTAACGCTTGTGATACCTTAATTTATTATTATTATTATTATTTTAAAATTAAATTCCTTAAAACGTGTCATACATATTTATTTAAAATTCTGAAAAAGTTCTATAATTCGTAGAAAATTTTATTAATTAATCCCCTAATTAATGTTCATGTGACCTTAGGAAATTCTATAATTAATTTCCTTAATTTCACTCGTGGGACCTTACACTTTAGGCTTGGCCGGCCCTAAGCTTGAGCTTCAAGCTTGGTTTGGCCGGCCCCTATAGGTTGGGTAAGAAAGTGGGTATGTGGTGGGTATAAATCTCTATATACAAGAGGCTACGATAGGGACCGAGAGGAGGAATTGGTTTTGGTCTCCCGATGAAATTAAACATCCCGTGTTCGCCCCGAACACATAACTTAATTTCATCAATAATAATTCATTCCACTAAAGAACTATTATTGAACTACCGCACCAATCCCAAATTACATTTTGGGCTCCTTCTTATTATGAGTGTGTTAGTCTCCCTGTGTTTAAGATGTCGAATGTCCACTAATTAAGTGAGTTACTGACAACTCATTTAATTAATATCTTAGTCAAAGAGTAGTACCACTCAACCTTATCGTCATGTCGGACTAAGTCCACCTGCTGTTAGTTGCTACTCTGAAAACCTAGAGGTTCCACTGTACAAAAATTTTGTACAAAGGTCTGAACCTTTTCTTAGCTACCATGTGTTCTTTTAAATTAAATTTTGGATCGCCTGCGGAACTTAACACGTTTGATCCAAAACTTAATCTATTTGTTCTTTTAGGTTTTGACTTGGGTCTCCTGCGAAACTTAACACGTTCGACCCAAATCGCCTTAAGTTATTAATTCCATTAAATATTAATTTCCATAATTGGTTCCCAGTACTGACATGGCGAGGCACATGGCCTTCTTGGATATGGGAGCAACCACCACCGACTAGACAAAACCTTTTATAGAAAGCTAATATTTAATTTCCTAAAATAACTTTAGGTTAACCGAAAAGAACAATCAAATCACAAGGAAAAGAAAAAACAAAAGAACACAACATCGAAAAACATATTCGAAATACTAGAACGTAAGCCTCTTGTATTTGGTATTATTTCCATAAATAACTAGTATGATGCGGAAAAGGAAAAACTACTAGTTATACCTTCTAGAAAGACCTCTTGATCTTCTATCGTATTCCTCTTCTAACCTCGGACGTTGTGTGGGCAACGATCTTCCGAGATGAGAAACCACCAACCACCTTCTTCTCCTCCTAGCTAGGTTCGTCCACAAATAAAGAAGCTTCACCAAGGAAGAAAATCAAAACACTAACCAAGCTCCAAGAGATGCTCACTTCCTCTCCTTCTTCTTCTTCTTCTCCAAGTAGTATCCGGCCACCACAAGATCTCCAATGAAAGAGAGGGGTTCGGCCACCACAAGAGGAAGAGAGGGAAAGGATGGCCGGCCACACCAAGGAACAAAAGAGGGAGAGAAAATAATAGAGGTTGTTCAATGAAGGCATCCTCACCCCTTCTTTTATATTCCTTGGCCTAGGCAAATTAGGAAATTTAATTACAATAAAATTTCCTCAATTTCCTTGACATGATTTAATTGAGAAAAATAAAATAAAATTTCCCAAATTGAAATCTTATGGCCGGCCACATTAATGAAATCAAATTGGACAAGTTTCAATCAACAATTAAAACTTCCTAATTTGTTTCCGGAAATTTTAAAAAATAAAATTTCTCTTCAAAATCTCTTCATGGTTAATAAAAAGGAAATTTCTATAATTTTAATTTTACAACATGTGAATAAATTTTAAAGAGAAAATAAAATATCTCACCAATCTACAAATAAGGAAAGAGATCTAATCTCTTTGTTTAATCTTTTGTAGATCTTTTACAAGAGAGATATTTTAATTTTAATTCTCTTTAATAAATTATATCTTCCACATAATAAAAATTAAAATTAAATTTCTTTTTTAATTTAATTTGGCCGGCCCCCACTAGCTTGGGTTCAATCTAGGGCCGGCCACCTAATCTTATACCTAGGCTGGCCCCAGCTTGGTTCCTAAGCTATCTTGGCCGGCCCCCTATTGGTGGGTATAGAAGGTGGGTATAGAACTCTATAAATAAGAGACTACGATAGGGACCGAGAGGAGGAATTCGTTTTGGTCTCCCGATAAAATTAAGCATCCCGTGTTCGCCCCGAACACATAACTTAATTTTATCAATAATAATTCATTCCACTAGAGAACTATTATTGAACTACCGCACCAATCCCAAATTACATTTTTGGGCTCCTTCTTATTATGAGTGTGTTAGTCTCCCTGTGTTTAAGATATCGAATGTCCACTAATTAAGTGAGTTACTGACAACTCATTTAATTAATATCTTAGTCCAAGAGTAGTACCACTCAACCTTATCGTCATGTCGGACTAAGTCCACCTGCAGGGTTTAACATGACAATCCTTATGAGCTCCTCTTGGGGACATTATCAACCTAGTATCTCTAGGACACAGTTTCCTTCTATAATCAACAACACACACTATAAGTGATACCATTTCCCAACTTATCGGGCTTATTGATTCATCGAACTAAATCTCACCCATTGATAAATTAAAGAAATAAATATCAAATATATGTGCTTGTTATTATATCAGGATTAAGAGCACACACTTCCATAATAACCGAGGTCTTTGTTTCTTTATAAAATCAGTATAAAAGAAACGACCTCAAATGGTCCTACTCAATACACTCTAAGTGTACTAGTGTAATTATACAGTCAAGATAAACTGATACCTAATTACACTACGACCTTCTAATGGTTTGTTCCTTTCCATTTTGGTCATGAGCTACTGTTTATAATTTATAAGGTACTGATAACATCATCTTCTGCATGCGACACCATATACTATGTTATCTACAGTATAAATTAATTGAACAACTACAACTAAATGTAGATAAATTGACCAAATGTGATTCTTTATTTAACATAAATATTTACAAAAGCTTAGGCTTTCAGTATACACTCCAACACCTGCAGGGTTTAACATGACAATCCTTATGAGCTCCTCTTGGGGACATTATCAACCTAGATCACTAGGACACAGTTTCCTTCTATAATCAACAACACACACTATAAGTGATATCATTTCTTAACTTATCGGGCTTATTGATTTATCGAACTAAATCTACCCATTGATAAATTAAAGAAAAAATATCAAATATATGTGCTTGTTATTATATTAGGATTAAGAGCACACACTTCCATAATAACTGAGGTCTTTGTTCCTTTATAAAGTCAGTATAAAAGAAACGACCTCTAATGGTCCTACTCAATACACTCTAAGTTTACTAGTGTAATTATATAGTTAAGATAAACTAACACCTAATTACACTACGACCTACCAATGGTTTGTTCCTTTCCATCTTGGTCGTGAGCTACTGTTTATAATTTATAAAGAATCGATAACACGATCTTCTGTGTGTGACACCACACACTATGTTATCTACAATATAAATTAATTGAACATCTACATTTGGTATATAAATGTACACACTTGACCAATGTAATTCTTATAAATGTTTATACAAAAGCTAGGCTTTTAATATACACTCCAACAACTTCGCCACATGGAAGCGCAAAATGGAGGTATTTTTTAAAACTGAATTTGACATTCTTTTAATAATGAAATATGACTATGTAGTTCCGAAAGATAAGGAGGAAAACACTTGGACGAAAAAGGAGCAAGCAGATTTCGTCGCCAACGGAAAGGTTGAGTTCCACCTACTCAGCGTTCTGCCGCCTCAGGAGGTAAATCGGATCGGAAGCTATGACTCGGCGAAAGATCTCTGGGAAAAATTCCTGGAGCTCCACAAAGGTACCTCCGAAGCGAAGCTAGCGAGGTGTGACATCCTCCAGAACCAGTTGACGAACCTCCGGATGAACCAAGGCGAGAAGGTAGCACAGCTCCAAGCAAGGATCAAAGAGCTGATCATGCAACTAACCAATCTTGGAGAAGAGGTAACGAACTGGGACTCTATCCGGTACGCGCTCAACGCCTTCCCCAGAACTCCAGAGTGGGCCTCCTTAGTAGATGCGTACTACATCTCTAAGGACCTCGAGGTAAGTACTTTAGAATAATTATTTTCCACTTTTGAACTTCATGAATCTCGAGTTTCAGAGCCCAATGGAGTAGAGAAGACTAGTCAGAACATTGCCTTAAAGGCAAAAATGAACAGTTCTGACTTCGAAGCCTCGGTCGACGAATCAGAAGCGGCACTACTGGTAAGACGCTTCAATAAATTTTTTAATACTAATAAGTTTAGATCACAAATGCATCAACGAAAGAAAAGGATGATTCTTTGCTACAACTGCAACGAAGAAGGGCACATTAAGGAGGACTGCCCAAAATTGAAGAGCAAACAGAAGGGTAAGGAAAGGAGCAAGAATCCAGCTCGACCCAAACACAACCTAAAGGCCAAGTGGGATGATTCGTCGTCCTCCAAATCAGAAGTCGAAGAATTCTCGGGAATAGCACTGATGGCCAACCAACAGCTAGAAGAAACGTCTAGCTCAGAGATGAGCATCGATGAAGGGGGAGGAACATCAGAAGAAGAAAGCAGCAGTGAAGGAGGAGCGTCACCGAGTCAGGTAAGTCAGGTACGAAATCTAACCCCGACTCAGTCTTTTCACTTTATTAAATCGCTTTCTAAAGACTTATTCGATTTAGAAAAAGAAAATAAAGAATTGAAAATGAAATTAGCAAAAGCATGTCCACTTGAAATGTACGATAGCATAAAATCAGAAAATGATAAATTAAAATTAGAAATTGAGAAATTGAAATATCATGATGCATGCTTAAATAAATTTCCTAAATCAAAATTAAGAATTTATGAAAAATTAAATTGGTACATTAGAAAACACCAGGGCCAACTTAGAAAAGTGTCCAAAAATCATGTACCCCCTAGGTTTTTGACCAACCCTGTAGGAAGGAACCTTTATTGGGTTCCAAAATCTTTGCTAGTTTAAATTTCTCTCTTAGTTAAAAGCTTACAGTGAGAAAATTAAACATTGAAATTCTTTATGGAAGCTTTGTCTAAGGAAGTGGTTGTTGCTCCAATAACCAAAAAGGCCTAGTGCCTCGCCACGACCTGGAAGCTAAAATATTTAAAGAAAATGTTTAATTAACTTTCTGAAAAAGTATTAAACAAGAATTAAATAATGCTTTGAAAGTTTTTCAAACATTCTTGAAAAATTCTTAAAAAAATCGATTTTGACTTAGAAATTATTGTGAAAAAGTCATAGATTTTTTCTTTAAATCTAAGATATTTTTACTAAGAATTATTTTTAAAAATTAATTTTTCCTTGGAAAATTTTTAGAAAATTCATTTGACTTGAAATTATTTTAAAATTCAAAAATTTATTTGACTTAGAATTTTTTTTCAAAAACCTCATTCTTACTTAGAAATTTTTTTTCTCTGAGATATCATTTTTATCAAATAGAAATTTTATCTAAAGTTAAAAAAATTTTCTAAAATATTTTTTGAGTTATAACCCCATTTTTGCTGTGATCAAAGGGGGAGAGAAAGGTTACAAGTTAAGAGGGAGTTAGAAAGTTTAAAATTTTAATATTTTTCTAAAATGTGTTGCAATTTTATTTATTGCAAAACTTATGCTTAACATGCTAGTTTAGTAATTTTTTTTAAAAATTACTTTTTGTGTCTGTTTTTACCCTAACTTGAACTTGGGTTGATGCACATCAAAAAGGGGGAGATTGTTGGACCCCGTGATAGTTTTGATGTGATCAACCAAGTTGATTAGGTCCTGCTTTGTGTTTGATCCCTGTGTCTGAGTGTGCAGGAGCTTAGGAGCGCAGGAAGTCGAGCGGAAGACGCAGCTAGCGAGAAGGACGACACGGGAAGGGAGCCGACGGGCTCGGTGCGTCCGAAGGACGAGAGAGCTGCGGAAGAGTACTCCGGTGGGTGTGAAAAATGTGCGCGGCGTTCGAGGGACGTTAAGCCAGGATGGAAGGCTGCTCGAGGAGAAGGCCGGGAATTAGGTTCGGGTGATCCCTATTCCGATTGGCCGCAATCACCCAAAAGAACGGAGAGTCGGAAGCTGAAGAAAACAAGCTGGAATGTGAGCTGCCAGCTTGGAGGCGCCTCCATCAGGCTTGGAGGCGCCTCCATCAGGCTTGGAGGCGCCTTCAGCCTTGTTGAAGGCGCCTTCAACAGGTCAAAATGACCGTTTCGAGCTGTGGATAAAGTTTTATCCGCTCACCACTTGGAGGCGCCTTGGACCCCTATTGGAGCTAGGATATTTAAAGGCCCCTGGAGCTAGGAATTCAATACAACTCAAGCAATCAATTGTATAGTCTTTCCTAGCAATAGTTCTAAGCTTCAAATTGTAAAAGGCTTCTCCGCCTTCAGCAAAAAGGAGATCTTCTACTGCGCTTTTGTCACTGCCCTGGATTAACAATCCTCTTGGTTGTAACCAGGTTAAATTCCTGTCTTCTGGTTAATTTCTATTTCTCTATTCGTTATTATTTTTCTATTGCTTTTCTGAGTTGAAATCCGAGGAGGGTATAGTTTATTTTTGATTCCAGCAATTCACCCTCCTCTTGCCGGCCTCCGCTGCACCAACAATATCTTCATGAGGAGAATCAACTACAGGAGGATTACTGACTTCATTTGCATTCTTAAGTTGATTTACCTAAGTATATTAATCATCTGAAAATTTAATTTCACCATAATACCCTATAAACGCTAGAGGTAGATCTAAAAATTTACAACTCATTTGATTAACATTACAATCCTCATCTGAAGAGTCCTTATCTTTATATACATCTAAAAATCTGCACTTAACCATATTAGAATCATAGAATTTTCCAAAATCTTTATTTGTATTAGCCTCCACTATCCTTTTGTGGAAAAGGAACCCTTAGTGAAGGTCTTGGAAAAGATTGATCTTCCTTTTTCCCATATTCCCTTCCAATTTATGGAGGAGGTCCAACTTGCTTGTCTAGTATTTGTGTGATCAACCGTTGAGGGAAAGGTACTCGTGGCCTTTGGGCACTTTCTAGAGTAATAGAACTCAGTTATTGTGGTTATCTATTGTTCATCTCCTCAAATAATCGAGGAAATCACCTTAGGACATAAGCACTAATAGATTCTATGAATTATGACTATTTATAAAGTTGTCTACTATCCAAACTCGACAAAGTGTAAAGAGATCCTAAAACTAGGTCAAAACTCAAATGTTTTCAATACAAACAATACTCCCTTCTTATTATTGAAGATAGAAAAAAAAACTATTCACTAAGAATACTAACACTAAAAATTGAGTACAAGAATAAAGAATAAAGGTTCTAGAGTTTTTACTAGAGAATAAGCCAATAGTAATTTGAACCAATGACACACTCATCAAACTATGATAAAAATGTCCTAACTGAAGTAACCTGAAATGAAATAAACTGAAATTGACAAAAAAACAAAGTGGAAGATAGCATGCAACTATAAACGGTCCCCTCGGACTTAGGCACTTCATTGTCCCAATGAAAATAAAAAGAGGGTCAAGTGGAATGCAGCAAATTTAGAATCGGACTGGTGGTGGGTGGTAAAGGTCTGGCCAATCCTCTTTGGTGAATTCGGGTATGGTAAGAGTATGAATTGTCTCTAAGTCCTTGTGGTATTTGAATATTACATTGATTTCCAAATAGAGATGCCACATTTTGAATCAAAAATCTTCCATTTGTCTCCAATCTTCTCTTACAACGTTCATCAAGTCAATAATCTTTTTATAAAGTGCCTTCTCTTCTGTGAATAAATGTTGTAACAACTCAAAAAATTTTGTTGACATAGTTTTACAATGTTTAAGTAGGTCATTATGTGTAGTAACATTAATACGGAGATTATCAAGAGTAGAGCGACGACCTAAAAAGTTGACTCTATGAAATGGATGATTATGTGAGGGTGGAAAAGGGGGTGGCACACTTATGATTAGTTTTGGAGTTGTCTTCAATAATAACTGATGCGCATAAGTTATATGTGTTTCTAGAAACTATTTGATATACAATCACTTGTATTTCCAATGTATGACTTATGTTATTTCACCCCTTCCATTATTTATCGGCATAATTACTCTTGTTGATTTGGAGATATGCTTTTTCTTAGTTTTCACTTTCAAGGCATGACTAGGAGCTTAAATGGACAAAAAAATCCATCGAAGCGGCTTTGGACAAGAAGAAAGACATGAATTCTGGAGCTCATTGCTTTGAGGCATGGCCTGTGAGTACAAACACGATCGTGCCGTACTACACTAGGACACAGATTCTACATCGAGAAAACATGTTGGAGCCAATGCTTTGATGCACTTCTGTGTCTACCAGACAAGGTCATGCTATGTATCAATTATTGGGGCAATTTCCCTAGGTCAAGGTTAACAAGTTTGACTAAGCTTGAGTTGAGTCAAGCTTGAGTTAGGATTTGAGTTTTGATGTTTGACAATATAAGGAGATTGCTGGAGCAATCGTTCGATTATGGAGATAGTCAAAGGGTTGACTAGGTTGATGAGAATACAAGTCAAGTAGGTCAAGGTTGACAAGAGACTTGACTGGAAAAGTCCTAACTGGAGGTTAGGCAAAGGAAAAGTCCTGGTGAGGAGCTAGACAATTGGAAAGTCCAAGTGTGATCTTGGCAAAGGAGAAAGTCCTAGTGAGGAGCTAGGCAATTGGAAAGTCCAAGTGTGATCTTGGCAAAGGAGAAAGTCCTGGTGAGGAGCCAGGCAATTGGAAAATCCAAGTGTGATCTTGGCAAAGGGTGTAAGTCCAAGCATGCGGTCTTGGCAAGGTAAGTCCTGGTATGACTTGGCAAGGAAGACCCAACAAAGAGGATGAGGCCGAAGGAAGCTCCTGAAAGCAAGGAGTGAAGGATGGGGAGATATCCGAGGGACGCGAGGCTGATGGAGGAGGCTAAAAGGCTAGTTCGAGGTTAGTCGGGTATGGTCAAATGCTAGGCATGGAGATCCAATAGGTCATGGTTGATCGGGAGTTGGGTTGAAGACTTTGGACTTGAGATTGAGTCAAGTCCAGGATGGTCAATCGATTGGACAATCGATTGAAACAGGTTTCAATCGATCAGTCGATCGATTGGAGTGTGCTGCGATTGTGGGAAGGCCCAATCGATCGGTTGATCGATTGAGATGTGGAATCGAGAGCACAAAGGCTTTCCCAATCGATCGGGCGATCGATTGGGAGCTGCCAATCGATCGGTCGATTGATTGGGAAGCAGAAGCTCTCACACGAATGCGAGAGCACAGAAAGGTGCTGAATCGATCGGGTGATCGATTGGAAAGTGACCGTTGTGCAGGATGCAGGTGATGGATTGCTGCGATGGAGCGGTGCTAACGTGGCAATCGATTGGGGATGAATTCGATTAATTGGGAGCATTGTTTAGAGCCTGGGCGGAGCGTTTTCTTCGCCAGAACTTTGCGTTCTTTCCTGCGATTCCTCTCCAATTTTCACAGCGATTTCTCCAAATCTTCACAGCTAGTTCTTGAAGGCTCTTGGGTTTCATTCCCAAGTTTCAAGAGGCTACTACAAACAACAAGTAAGCTAGAGGAAGAGTGTATTCATTTGTATTTGTCTTTCTTCTTCTTGTGAAAGTGTTGTGTTGTAGTGTGAGTTTGTACGAGGCATCTCCGCCTCAGGCTGCGACCGAGAAGGAGTTGTTCTTAGTGGAGATAGCGTGTCATGTGTGGATCCTTGGATTAGTCACCTCTTCTTGAGGTGGATAACAAGTAAATCCTAGTTGTTAGCATTGTGAGTGTTTGTCTTCGAGTATTCCGCTGCACAACAACAAGATGAAGCAAACCAATGCAAGCACGACAAAATGCTATTCACCCCCTCCTCTAGCGGACACATCAGTCCCAACAATTGGTATCAGTGTGAGGTCGCTCTTCTACGGACTAACTGCTAAGAGAGCAATAAGCTAGAGGAAGACGATGGAGTCTGAAGGACCGCTCGGATGGGATATCCGAATTCCACCTCCGTACGACAAAGAAGACTTCAATTATTGGAGGACGTAGTTGGAGACATGGTTTCAAATGGATTGGAACCAATGGGTTGCATTGGAAGACCCATTTGAATCTTCTAAAGATAAAAAGGGGAGGCGCCTCCGACCTCGACTTTGGAGCGAGGAGCAACGGGAGCAAGCAGAGGCGAATAAGGAGGTAACAAAAATCTTGTTAAATTTATTACCTTCTAATATCATTGTGAGTATAGTTGAATGCACAAGTGCATGTGATCTTTGAAAAAAGATCATTGCCTATCATGAAGACCCATCACAATTCCAAGGAGTAGAGGAGCCTAAGGAGAAGGGCTCATTGGTCCAAGAAGAAAAGGACCAATCCGATGTTGACACGAGGGCAACATTCGAGGAGGAAAAGAAAGAGGAGAAGAAGGAAGATGAGGAGAGATCATCCACATCTTTAAGAGATGAAGAGGTGGAAGCAACCACATCCTCAAAAGAAGAAGAAGAAGAAGAAGAATATGATGCAACCTCCACAATTCAAGCTACATCAAATGGGGAATCAAGCATCATCCCTACAAGCAAAGGTATAGAAACTTCAATTGTAAAAAATAAAAATCATATCATTTGCTTTGAGTGTAGGGAGCATGGGAACTACAAGAGCAAGTGTCCCAAGTTGGCCAAAAAGAAGAGTCAAGTAGTACCCAAGGGAAAGGAGAAGCCCAAGGAGACAATCCCCACAACAAAGAAGAGCAAGGAACACATTGTGTGTTTCTTGTGCAACCAACATGGACATTATCGAAGTCAATGTCCAAAGGGGAAGAAAATGACTAAAGTCAAAGGAGGAAGCACAAGTCTAGGGGGAGCTTCCAAGGTAAAAATCAAGGTATCATTTAATGAACTTATTCCTTTAACACATGATAAAAAAACATGCTAGAAATAATTCTTATCATTTTAATGCTAATTATCATGAAGTTAGGAAGCATGATGGCACTAAGGATAAATATATTCCTCCTCATGCTAGACTTACCACACCTAAGGTTATGAAGGTAGATAATTAATTAGGCAATAACTCTGAGGATTATAGATATATGCCTAAAATTAGAAATGCTCAAGAATTCAATGAAAAAACAAAATCTAGGGATTTATGGAGTGAAAATCAAGTCTTGAGGACAAGACTTGATAATTTAGAAAGAACCTTAGCAAGAATAGAAAACATGCTTAGGGGTCAAAACGAGCATAACCTAGGAAAAGCTAGACAAGAGTCATCCAATGGCTATAGAGGTTTGTGATAGAAACCTAAAGTCAAGAAGGATGTGACTTCCTTTCATAGGGTTCCATATAGCTATGGGACCAACCCTATGTTGGATCGTAGACGTTCGATAGAGGGGGGTGAATATCGAAAAACGTTCGTCGATAAGAGAGTTAAACGCAGCGGAAAAATTAAGACAATGCAATGCTAACACAAGAACAAATTTTACTTGGTTCGAAGCCTTTGGCGACTCCTACTCCAAGGCCCGCACACAAGGGTGCTTTCATTAGGCAATTCACTAGCAATTCGAAGAATGTTACAATTAAGAATTACAAGAATGCTAATAAAAAATTAATACTGACAAACTGAAAAGAAGTAAACTGAAGACAGCGCTTTGTCGGAGTAGCCTCAAGGCATCGCAGGAGCACAGTAGAGCAGCGAGTTCTGAGTTGTTGAAGCTCCACCCCTGCCCCTTCTTTTATATAAAGCTCGGGGCGCCCCGAATCCCTTCTGGGCGCCCTGGTGGGACGTGGCAGGTCCAACTAGTGAGCTCCACGTGGCGACGACGCGTTTGGATGAAAGTTGCCTCCTGGGCGCCCGGACCTCCGGGCACCCGGATCCCCTCCGGGCGCCTGGACCTCCTTTCTCCAGAAGACTTCTTCTCCTGCAAGACAAAATTAGTCCGAGGCAAATATATAATTTATAACCTGCAAAACAGAGTGTTAGTTCAATTTATAGTTTGACAAAAATAGTATGACTTAGATTCCGTCTTTCCGAGACCGGAATCTAGTCACGATCTCGACTTAGATATCTGAAATGGATCTAAGCCAGATCGATGCCTAATGTTCCCTTCCCGGGAATGCATCCTCACAGTCACTTCCTTCCAATGACTTACCGTTACTCACCTGCCAGACGTCCGGTTAGCCCTTCGACCCATCTGGACTTCTCGCCAACTATCCGGTCAGCCCGTCGACCTAGCTGGACTTCTCGCCAAGCTTCCGGTCAGCCCGTCGACCCGCTTGGACTTCTCGCCAGCTATCCGGTCAGCCCATCGACCTAGCTGGACTTCTCGCTAAGCGTCCGGTCAGCCCGTCGACCCGCTTGGACTTCGTCTGCACACTCGATCAGAGTGTTAGATCACGACACACTTAACTTAACCTGATTTGTCATTCATCAAAACCTTAGTTAGACCATTAGTGCTAACCGTCCCCCTTTTTGATGGAATGACAATCTGGTTAAGTTAGTGAAAAATATGCGAGTAAAAACCAACATGAGGTTCAAGTTAGACATTTTGTTCTAGCATGAGGTTTATGTTAGCTTTTAACTTTGATATTTTGTTTCTCTAACTTATCGACCTATCCCTCCCTCTTTGGCATTCATCAAAAAACATTCAAAAATACAGAATACATAAAAAAAATGTAAGGAATGATGTCAAGTTAACTTGGGGGAGTTTAAACTTTCGAAGACCTGTTTAAAACATTAGCTTTAGCTTTTGGAAAATAGCTAAGTTTTGAAAGAGTAGTTAATTTTTAAAAGATCATTTTTGCAAATTTAATTTTCAAAAATGACTTTGCAAACTCAAAGAGAATTTTCTAATCAGAAATTTGAAAAACTAATTTTTCAGTATAAGTGTATAAGTTTCAAATTTTAGGATCAAGTTTTAAATTTTCAAAATACGTTTTAATTTTGAAGTATTTTCAAACATAAGTTTTCAAAATCAAAATTTTAGGGCTAAGTTTTCAAAACTAGATTTATCAAGAAAATTTCCAAACATAAGTTTAATTTTGAAACACTTTTCAAACCTGAGATTTCAAAGCTGAGTTTTAAAAGATATTTACTTTTCAAAACTAAACTAAGTTGGCAATAGATTCAAAATCTTAGTTTATAAAATCTTATTGAAGAATATAGTTTTATAAAAGCTAGTTTAGAAAATTTAACACATAAGTTTTCAAGATTAAGGATTTCATAGCTAAGTTTTTAAAGATATTTACTTTTCAAAACTGATTAAGTTTGTAAAAACTTTAAATTTGAAAACTGAAATTTAATCTCAAAGCTGAAAAAAACTTAGAAAAGATATTATGTTTAAGGTGGAGAAATAATTTTGGTGTTAATTGTTGATTTAATTCTCCCCCTAAACCTGACATCTAAAATAGCTATCTAACCAATTAGGTACTTACTGACTATCAGAAGATAGCAGCTTTCACTTGGTTAGTCAAGTTAAGTTCATTGTAATTAGTTAGTGGTTGACTTAACTGAGTAACTTAGCTTGATCAATGTATGTTTTGTATTTAACGCCCAGACTTATATCGATGCATTAACATAAGCATCTTAAGTCCAGGCAATTGGCCTTTACATCTCACCCCTTTCTATGTTTGTCAATCACAAGCAAGGTAAACCTAGGGTGTTGGTGAGATGCTCAAATACTTGTCCTAGGGGAACATGATTTCTAAAGGGATTTTTTTAGTCTAAGGCTAAAATTATTTTGAAATTCTAAAAGTAGGAAGGTTTTAAAAAAAAAATAAAACAATTTTAACCTAGAATTTAAAACAATTATTTTTGAAAAATAGTTTTGAATTTTGAAAAGTCCTAGTCTATTAAGCACATTCCTAATTTTCTACGCAGATTGCTAAATTCACTTTCAGGTAGTGGTTTTGTGAATATGTCAGCTAAATTGGATTTGGACTCAATATATTTGAGTTCAATGTCCCCTTTTGTAACATGATCCCTGATAAAGTGATGCCTAATTTCAATGTGTTTAGTTCTGGAATGATGCACTAGATTTTTTGTTAGGTTAATTGAGCTAATGTTATCAATTAAGACTTTGACATTTGTAAGGTTCAAGTTAAAATCTTTTAGGGTGTGCATCATCCATAATAATTGTGCAACACACTCTCCTATTGCTATATATTCTGACTCAGTTGTGGATAAGCAACATAGTGTTGCTTTATACTAAACCAGCTGACAAGTGATGGACCCAATAATTAACATCCGTCACTTGTGCTTTTGCGGTCTAATTTGTATCCAGCATAATCTGAGTCAGAATACCCTATTAATTCAAAATTATTAGTCCTAGGATACCAAATACCTACATTTGTTGTTCCTTTAAGGTGTCTAAAGATTCTTTTGACTTGAGTCAAATGAGATTGTTTAGCACAGGTTTGGTATCTGGCACACATACAAACTACAAATAAGATATCCGGTCGACTTGCAGTTAAGTATAGTAGGCTACCTATGACACTCCTATAGTGTTTTAGATCAACTAGTTTTCCATTGAGATCATCATCTAGGATTGTGTTTACTGCCATAGGTGTTTTATCTCTTTGGTGTTTTCCATTCCAAATTTTTTAAGTAATTCCTTAGTATATTTTTGATGATAAATGTAGTTACCTTCATTTGTCTGTTTGATTTGTAATCCTAAAAAGTAGGTTAATTTGCCTACCAGACTCATTTCAAACTCATGTTCCATTAAACTTGTAAATTCATATAAAAATTCTGAATTTGTTGAACCAAAGATTATGTCATCTACGTAAATTTGTGCTATAAAATATCTTCTTTTATTAATTTGACAAATAAGGTTGGGTCAATTTGACCTTGATTAAACCCTTTAGAGATTAGGTAAGACGTTAGTCTTTCATACCAAGCCCTAGGTGCTTGCTTAAGTCCATATAAGGCTTTCTTCAATTTATAGGCATAATCAGGGTTTCTAGACTCTCAAACCCAGGTGGTTGTCCTACGTAGACTTCTTCTTTTATTAGTCCATTTAGGATTGCTGACTTAACATCCATTTGGTATAGTCTAAACCCTTTGTGTGCTGCATAACTTAGTAACATCCTAATGAACTCTAGTCTAGCCACTGGGGCATATGTTTCATCATAGTCAAGTCCTTCCACTTGACTGAACCCTTAACAACTAGCCTGGCCTTATTTCTAGTAATTTCTCCAGTTTCACTTAATTTGTTTCTAAATACCCATTTTATTTCTATTATTTTCTTATTCTTGGGTGGTGGTACCAAGTCCCAAACTTCATTACGCTCAAATTGAGCTAATTCTTCTTGCATAGCTATGACCCAATCTGGGTCAAGTAGTGATTTGGCTATGGTTTTGGGTTCAATTTTTGAGATTAAAGATATTTGACTTAGATTTCTAAAGGAAGATCTAGTTTGAACCCTAAGATCTGGGTCACTAATTATTTGATCAGTTGGGTGATTTGGATTGACTCTTATTGTTCTAGGGGGCTGACTCTCTTGAGGTTGTTCTTCTTCTTCATGACTTAGGATTTGGTTGGTTCCTTCGGAGTTATTATTTTCTTGAACAAATTCAATTGATTGATGTTGTGTTTGTTCTAGGTTTTGTTTGGATTCTTCAAATTTCATATTATTAGTTTCTTCAATTCTTAAGGTAACCTTATTGTAAACCCTGTAGCCTCTACTATTTAGGGAGTAGCCTAAGAAAATTCCATTTTCAACCTTAGAGGTAAATTTTCCTAAATGTTCTCTTGTGTTTAAGATGAAAGCTGGGCACCCAAATACTCTAAAGTATTTTATATTTGGTTGTTTATTGTAATAAACTTCAAAAAATGTTTTGTTATGGGTTTTGTTTAGTGTTGTTCTGTTTTGTACATAGCAAGCTGTACTAACAGCTTCCGCCCAAAAATATTTAGGTAAGTTGTATTCATTTAACATCGTTCTAGAGGCTTCAAGTAAGGTTCTATTTTTTCTTTCTATAATCCCATTTTGTTGGGGGGTTTTAGGGCACGAAAATTCATGGTGGTAGCCATTTTCAAGACAGAATTTGTTAAAGTTAAGATTTTTAAATTCTCCCCCATTATCACTTCTAATTCTTTTAATTTTAAGGTCCTTTTCATTTTCAACTTGTTTACAAAAGTTTGTAAAAATTTCAAAAGTTTCATCCTTATTTTTTAAAAATTTTACCCAAGTGAACCTAGAATAGTCATCTATTATTACTAGACAGTATAGACTTCCATTTATTGATTTGACTCCATGGGAGTCAAATAAGTCTAAATGTAACAGTTCTAAGATTAAGTTGGTTTGTGATTCATTAGTTGGTTTGTGGGTAGATTTTGTTTGCTTACCTTGTTGACAAACATTAGATATGGTTGAATCAAGGTTAGGTAATTTTGGTAGTCCTCTAACTAGTCCATTTAGTATGATTATATTTCTGAAATTTGTATGTGACATTCTTCTATGCCATAACCAGGTTTCTTCTTTTTGTGTTAAATAACACTTAATTGAAGAAGTGATTAAGTTAATCGCATAGATGTTGTCTTTCCTAAACCCTTTTAGGCTTATGTTAGGGTTGTCTAGGTGTTTGATTAAGCATTCTGTAGATAAAAACTTAACCTTATACCTAGTATCACACAGTTGACTGATACTTAAAAGATTATACTTGAAATTTTCAACAAGTAAAACATTTGTAATAATAAAGTCAATTTTTAGTTCGATATTGCCTATACCAATTACCTTGAGTTTGTCGTTGTTCCCAAAGACAATTGTTCCTAGGCTTTTGTAGGTGAGTTGAGTGAATTTTGTGTGATCTCCAGTCATATGTTTGGAGCAACCACTATCCAAAATCCACTTAGTTTTCTACAATAGGTAGGAATTGAGGTTAGTCTAACTATTGGACTTAAAAAAATTAAGTTAAGTTTTAAAATAATTTTTTAAGTAAAAAAAGTTTGAAAATATTTTTTTAAAATTAAGTTTAATTTTTAAAATAATTTTTAAGAAAAAAAATAGTTTTAAAATAAATTTGTAAGTTTTTTCTAAAAAATTTAAGTTTTAATAAATTTTTAAAATGAATTTTTAAGTTAAAATTAAGTTTAATTTTTTAAAACAATTTTTAAGAAAAAGTTAAGTTTTAAAATAAATTTTAAATTTTAAAAAAATTTAAGTTTTAATAAATTTTTAAGTTAAAATTAAGTTTAATTTTTAAAATAATTTTTAACAAAAAAAATTAAGTTTTAAAATAAATTTTTAAGTTTAAAAAATTTAAGTTTTAATAAATTTTTAAGTTAAAATTAAGTTTAATTTTTAAAATAATTTTTAAGAAAAAAAATTAAGTTTTAAAACAAATTTTTAAGTTTTAAAAAAAAATTAAGTTTTAATAAGTTTTTTAAAATGAATTTTTAAGTTAAAATTAAGTTTAATTTTTAAAATAATTTTTAAGAAAAAAATTAAGTTTTAAAATAAAAATATAAGTTTTAATAAATTTTTAAAATGAATTTTTAAGTTAAAATTAAGTTTAATTTTAAAATAATTTTTAAGAAAAAAAAAAGTTTTAAAATAAATTTTTATGTTTTAAAAAAAATTAAGTTTTAAAATAAAATTTTAAAAAATTTACGATTAAGTTTAATTTAATTTTATTTTTAATTTAATTTAATTTTAATTTAATTTTAATTTAATTTTAATTTTAACTTAATTTTAATTTTAATTTTAATTTTAATTTAATTTTAATTTTAATTTAATTTGATGTCCTTAGTCATCTCACCCAATCTATGTTTTAAATCAGGGAATCCTATAATTTTGTGAGATGAATTAGATTCAATTTTAGAGTTTGTTTTTAACTTTTGTTAGATTCAGGTTTAGCTATGGGTTCAACAAATAGGCATTCTCTGGATAAACTTCTGGGCTATGGTGAGTCACTCGGACATCATTAAAGTAACCATACCTTCGAGGTTTTCCAAATAGTCCTATCCACTGGACTTAGTACAAAACTTTGGTCTAACTGGTTAGGATCCATAAAGGGTAGTTTCGGTCAGTTCCACTTAGCGAAATGCACCAGGTCGAAGTCATATCTTCCTAGGCATGCATAGACTAAGCTTCCCTAACGTACTATCATCCAAAATTTTACTAGTACCATTTTTCAAGTTAAACTTGAACTCTTTTTAACTAATCCTAATTACCATATCGGGTAGGTTGGTTAGGGTTACCCTGCCGGGTAGGTTAGTTTTGGAGGTGCCAGCTATTCTGGAGCCTCCCCCTGAATTAATGGCCATTTAATTTAATTTTGTTCTCGGTTTATGTCTATTTCTTTTATAATTATATTTTACTTGGTGATAGTTTACATTTTGTTGAGTTTTAATATGTTTAGATTTTAAATTTTTTTGTTCAGGTTTGTATTCAGGTTTTTTATTTGGTTTATTTGACTTTATATAATATATTTTATCTTTAGGGATATAATATTGGTTAGCTCCTATTTGCGTGGTCAAACACGCTTTCGGAACCCAGGCTTTGTTCGTTGATTTGTATTGGGTTATTAATGATTTAAACGTTTTATTTGAGTTCGACTTATATCCGAGTCCGGTTTTGTTATAACATGCTTTTTGATTATTTAGAATTAAGTCTAAATTTTTTGATCTAGTAGTAAATTTTTCTAACATATTTTTTAAATTATTAATTTCTAATTTTAATGATGAATTCTCCTCCTCAAGTGTTAGATCTTGAGTTGGTTTATTATTTACAACTTGTTCCTTGAGGATTTGATTTTCCTCGAGGAGCAATTTATTTTCATTGTCTGATTTAACTAATTTATTATTTAAGCACGAAATAATTTTAAAAAATTTCTAGTTTAAGGTTAGGAATACCTCTTCAGAACCTTCGGAAACGAGTACGGACTCGTGGCTCGATTCGGGTTCGGACCCGTCTTCCGATTCTGCTTCGCGGGCATCAGCGCGAGGTGGCTCTGGTGCTTCTGATCTTCTGCTTCTGAATCATCTGAGGAGGAGGAGTCGTCCCACGTTGCTTTGAGGGCCTTCTTTTTGGTTGGCTTCAGTTTATCGATCTTCAATCTTCGGCACTCCTTCTTGTAGTGGCCCTTCTTGTTGCATCCGAAGCATGTCACGCTCCTCGATTCGGTTGGAGAATTGATCTTTTGAAGGTCCTTCTTGCTGAAGCTTTTTTTCCTCCTGGTGAACATCTTCCTTACCAGGTTCACCAGGTGTTCTTCATCTTCAGAGTTCTGGTCAGAATCTTCTTTCGGTTCAGACTTGTTCTTCTTTTCTTTTGAGGAACCTACAAATAAAGCTACACCTTTCTCGACCCCGACGTTAGTTTGCTCATGCAGTTCTAATTCACAGAAAAGCTCATCTAATTTTAATTTAGATAAATTTTTGGAGATCTTGTAGGCATCTACGATAGATGCCCACAAGCTGTTGCGTGGAAAAGCGTTTAGGGCATACCTTATTAAGTCCCGGTTCTCCATTTGGTGCCCTATTGCGTGGAGTCCATTGAGAATGTCTTTGATTCTTGCGTGGAGTTGGCTGGCTGTTTCTCCTTCCTGCATTTTTATGTTAAAAATTCTATTTAAGAGCAACTCTCATTTTGTTACCTTAGCGTCGCTCGTTCGTTCGTGCAGCTCGATCAGTTTGTCCCACAGCTCTTTAGCGTTCTTATGTGGTCCGTCCCGGTTCAGTTCTTCTCTAGTTAATCCACACTATAAGGTGTTGATTGCCTTGTTCTCTGTTGATGCTTTCTTCTTTAGGTCTGTTGTCCAATCTTCTGGATCCAGTAGATTCCCGGAACTGTCTACTGGTATTTTGTAAGGTCTTGTGACACTCAGCCACTGGTCGAAGTGTGTCTTGAGATACACTTCCATTCGCTTCTTTCAGTATTGGAAATCATCCCCGTTGAAGAGGGGAGGTCGCACTGTGCTGAAGCCCTCGATTTGCGACATTTTTAATCTGCACATAGAAAATATAGAGAGGTTCCAAAACTTGGTCTTGGATTAGTAGTGCGGGAAGAATTAAATAAAAATAACTAAATTGGTGTTGCACCAATTTAGTTTTAATTACGACGGGAAAAAATTTCCAAAAGGGTAATAATACCAGTTTGGATCTTTACGAAAAACTGAAATCCGAAAAAAAAAATAAAAAGCAAATCACCCCTTGTCTGATTGGTGGTTGCACCAAATCAGAGTGGTACCTGCTTTGATACCACTTGTGGGATCGTAGACGTTCGATAGAGGGGGGGGTGAATATCGAAAAATGTTCGTCGATAAGAGAGTTAAACGCAGCAGAAAAATTAAGACAATGCAATGCTAACACAAGAACCAATTTTACTTGGTTCGGAGCCTTTGGCGACTCCTATTCCAAGGCCCGCACACAAGGGTGCTTCCATTGGGAAATTCACTAGCAATTCGAAGAATGTTATAATTAAGAATTACAGGAATGCTAATAAAAAATTAATACTGACAAACTAAAAAGAAGTAAACTGAAGACAGCGCTTTGTCGGAGTAGCCTCAAGGCATCGCATGAGCACAATAGAGTAGTGAGTTCTGAGTTGTTGTTGAAGCTCCACCCTTACCCCTTCTTTTATATGAAGTTCGGAGCGCCCCGAATCCCTTCCAGGCGCCCTGGTGGGACGTGGCAGGACCAACCAGTAAGCTCCACGTGGTGACGACGCATTTGGATGAAAGTTGCCTCCTGGGCGCCCAGATCCCTTCCGGACACCCGGACCTCTGGGCGCCCGGACCTCCTTTCTCCAGAAGACTTCTTCTCCTGCAAGACTAGATTAGTCCGAGGCAAATATATAATTTATAATCTGGAAAACAGAGTGTTAGTTCAGTTTATAGTTTGACAAAAATAGTATGACTTAGATTCCGTCTTTCCGAGACCGGAATCTAGTCACGATCTCGACTTAGATATCCGAAATGGATCTAAGTCGGATCGACGCCTAATGTTCCCTTCCCGGGAATGCGTCCTCACAGTCACTCCCTTCCAGTGACTTACCTTTACTCACCTGCCAAACGTCCGGTCAGCCCTTTGACCCGTTTAGACTTCTCGCCAGTTATCCGGTCAGCCCGTCGACCTAGTTGGACTTCTCGCCAAGCATCCAGTCAGCCCGTCGACCTGCTTGGACTTCTCGCCAGCTATCCGGTCAGCCCGTTGACCTAGCTGGACTTCTCGCCAAGCGTCCGGTCAGCCCGTTGACCTAGCTGGACTTCTCGCCAAGCGTCCGGTCAGCCCGCCGACCCGCTTGGACTTCGTCTGCACACTCGATCAGAGTGTTAGATCATGACACACCTAACTTAACCTGATTTGTCATTCATCAAAACCTGAGTTAGACCGTTAGTGCTAACCGTACCAACACCCTATGTGTAGAGGTTGTTAGAACTTTCGGGCCGCAAAAACCTCTTTTTACGTTGCGGAAACCCCGAAGTTCCATGCCACCGGATCCGTGCGAAGATTAAAATTTATGTGTACATGTTTTCTAATCCTATATCTACACTAGATCTACATGGTAGAGAAATTATACCATTGATGTGAAGCCCTTCGCTTATCCCGCTCGTCCAAGGTTCGCCAGATCTCAAAGGTGTCATATGAACACCCCTCTATATGTATCCACACAAACAAAAGGTGGAGAAGAAACCTTAGAGTGTGCTAGCACTCTTGAAGGTTTCGGCCAAGGTGGAGGAGAGGGAGAGAAGAAGATGAGAGGAAGAAGATGAAGTTACACCCAACAAAATGTAACTCACACAATGAATTAAGTGGTCGGCCACTTCAAAGGAGGGGTTTTAAACCTCCATGGGATATCAAGAGTCACAACTCTTGATCTCCCTCATGATGTGGCATACACATAAGCCAACCTTGATGATGTGGAACATCATCTTTGGTACACCTTATGCCAACTCACAAATGAGATGGCAAATGGTCAAGTCAAACTTGACCCTTCATCTTCCCTCTCAAGTCAAGTCAAACTTGACCTCTTCTCTCCCATGGTTGATCAAATCTAACCATTTGATTCAAACCAATTTAATTTAATGAATCTATATTCATTGAATTATATTGACTCAATGAATCCAAATCTAATTAGACTCATTTAACACATGAACCAAATTGAGTCCAACTCAATTAGTTTAATTTGGATTGCTCTTAATCCAATATAGTTCATCACATGAACCTAATCCTCTTGGTTCATCATATGAACCCATTATCCATCTAATTGCCCTTTGTGTGTGACCCTATAGGTTCTTGTAACATTAGCAATTCTCCTAAACCCATTTAGAAGCATAAGTAATAAGCGGTATCTAGCAACACATCATTACTACCCAAGTTACAAGAATGTTGAGTTCCAACATCACCTTGTGACTACTAATTGTGACTCTTCACAATATATGGCAATGTCCTTCTATCCTTAACATTTAGATTGATGAATTTGAGGTATAGACGGTGTCATCCTCTGATCAATCTAAATCCTGAACTACAAGTAGACTCAATATAATCAAATGAGCTCAATATCTCATATTGACTAATTTGGGCATGGCCATGCACTTAGTGGTCTCACTCTATCAAGAATAACGATGTCACTCCCGTTATATAGGAGGGATAGATCCTATCTACATCACTCACATCCCTTCGTATAATTTGTTACATACCCAGTAATCGCGTTTATAGTCCACCCAGTTACGGGTGACGTTTGACGAAGCCAAAGTATGTAACTCCTTATGTAGGGAACCATGGTAACTTCAGGTCCAAGCACTAATAGTCATACTAATAGCCACATGAGAAAGTATATGACACTCATATAACGATCCATGATACTTTCTCATGGCGAGTCATTCAGTATACATTCTCCAATGCATACCCATGTGTCAACTTGATATCTCTATATCCATGACTTGTGAGATCAAGTCATCGAGTTGACCTACATGCTAGTCTCGTCGCATTAACATTGTCCCTGAATATTAATACTTGACTAGGAATGATTAAGAGTAGTGTTGTCTATATCATCTCACTATCGATTCAACCAATCGACTGATATAGATAAGAACCTTCTACTCAAGGACACTATTATACTTAGTTATTTGGCACCAATATAAGTAAGTATAATAACCAAGACAAATGCATTTATATACATAGGAATATGATATAATGAGTCCATACAACAATCATCATATGATTGACTCTAGGGCTCTAACTAACAATCTCCCACTAGCATTAGTGCCAATCAGTGTAGGCTCTAAGGCCCAATGACCTAGTGTGACTATCATGCTTTCTCTGTGCCAAACCCTTGGTCAAGGGATCAGCGATGTTAGCCTCTGTGGGCACTCTGCAAATCTTCACATCTCCTCTATCGATGTTCTCTCGAATGAGATGGAAGCGTCGTAGTATATGTTTGGTCCGCTGGTGTGAGTGAGGTTCCTTAGCCTGTCTAATTGCTCTATTGTTGTCACAATAGAGCTCTATCGGATCGGCTATGCTAGGAACCGCCCCAAGCTCAGTAATGAACTTGGGATCCAAACTGCCTCCTTTGCTGCTTCTGATGCAGCAATATACTCGGCCTCTGTTGTAGAATCAGTAACTGTGTCCTGCTTCGAACTTTTCCAGATCACAGTACCACCATTCAAGTAAAACAGGAACCCAGACTGCAATCTATAATCATCCTGGTCAGTTTGGAAGCTGGCATCACTGTAACCCTTTACAGCTAGCTCATCATTGCCTCCATATATCAAGAAATATTCTTGACTGCTATCTAGTGACTTTCACCTAGATCTAACTGGTATCTGCTCGTCATGCTCAAAGCATACGAAACATTAGGATGAGTATATAACATGGCGTACATGATAGATCCTATGGCTGAGGCATAAGGGATCGTATCTATGCGGTCTCTCTCCTCTCTAGAAGAGGGAATTTGAGTCTTCGAAAGACTCACACCATGTGACATCGGCAGAAATCCCTTATTGGAGTTCTGCATGGAAAACCGTAGTAATACCTTATCAATATATGTACTCTGACTTAGGCCAAGTAATCTCTATAGATCTTTATGCCTAGAATACGGGTTGCTTCACCTAAATCCTTCATTGAGAAATAATTCCCTAGCCAATTATTTACAGACTGCAGCAAAGGGATGTCGTTCCCAATGAGTAGTATGTCATCCACACACAATATAAGGAAGACAACTGTGTTCCCTACAACCTTCTTGTAGACACAGGGTTCATCTTCATTCTTGATGAAACCAAACTATTTGATCGCATCATCGAATCGAAGATTCCAGCTCCGAGAAGCTTGCTTTAGTCTATAAATGGATTTATGCAGCTTGCATACTCTGCCAGTATGCTGTGGATCTACAAAACCCTCAGGTTGTGTCATGTACACATCCTCGAGCAAGTTTCCATTCAGAAACACGATTTTCATATCCATCGTCCAGATCTCATAATCGTTGTATGCTGCAATAGCAAGCATGATCCAAATGGACTTAAACATCACTACTGGAGAAAAAGTTTCATCATAGTCAATACCATGAATTTTCTTGAAACCTTTAGCTACCAAGCGACCCTTATATGTTGGAACCCCAAGGTTGTTTTAGTATGATCAACAAGTTAAGTTAGGTCCTGTGTGTATTTAACCTTGTGTCTAAGTGTGCAGGAGCTTAGGAGCACAGGTACTCGAGCGGAAGATGCAGCTAGCGAGAAGGACGGCACGCTGTGAGTCCGAGGGACGAGGCGCTGCGGAAGAGTACACCGGCGGATGAGAAGGAAGTGCGCGGTGGTTCCGAGGGACGATAGCCGGAGCGGAAGATTGCTCGGGGAGCAAGAGACGCAGCTAGCGATAAGGTCGACGACCGAGGGACGAAGACTGCGGATGAGTACGCTGGCGGACGAGAAGGAAACACGCGGCAATTCTGAGGGACGAGAAGCCGGAGGGAAGCACGCTCGAGAAGACTGGAAGTTGGGTTCGGGTGAGCCCTATTCTGGATGGCAGAGATCACTCAAGCGAGCGGATCCGGAGGAGAAGAACCGGACCGAAGCGGGACTGAACCAGAGAAGAAGTCCCGGACGAAAAAGTCAACAACTGTTGACTTTGGGCTCCGGGGTGCCCGGAGCAGTCCGGGGCCCCCGGAGCAGTCCGGGGCCCCCGGAGCAGTCCGGGGCCCCCGGAGCCCTCCGGGGCGCCCGGAACCCTCCAGGGCGCCCTGAGCAGTAAAATTGACCAGATCAAGTTTTGACTCGATCTGAACGTTGGGGGATAAGTTTTATCCCCCCCAGGGCGCCCGGAACCCTTCCAGGCGCCCCGACCAAGACTATAAATATAGTCTTGGTCCAGAAGCTTCATATCAACTTAGAGATTTACATTCCAAACACTTGTACGATTCTGTTCTAGTTTAGCTTCTGTCTTTTGTGCTTTCACTACTGTAAGAGGCTTCTCCGCCTGAAGGAGATATTTTAGTGCACATTCATTCCTTGGATTAACAACCTCCTTGGTTGTAACCAAGTCAAGTTGTGAGCCTCTTCTTTCTGCTTTTTATTTACTGCCAATTTACTTTATGCAAGTGTTCTGTTGAAAGTTCGAGAAGGGTCTTTGTTGTTTTTTTTTGACAGGCTATTCAACCCCCCCTTCTAGCCAGCCCAACAGTCCTACAAGTGGTATCAGAGCCGAGACGCTTCAGGAGGACTAACCGCCGAACGAAGCAACGAGATGGCCGGATCTAACATCCACCCGCCAAAATTTGAGGGGGACTTTACAAGCTGGAAGAAGCACATGGAGGTATTTTTTGGTACCAATTTTGATTTATTACTAACAATGGAACTCGGTTTTGAAGCTCCCGAGGGAAAAGAAAAAAGTCAATGGACAAAGAAAGACCAGGCCGAGTACGTGGCAAACAAGAAAGCAGAATTCCATCTGCTAACCGTACTTCCGCCACAAGAAGTCAACCGTGTCAGCACCTACAATTCGGCAAAGGATCTTTGGGAGAAGTTCCTTGAATTACACGAAGGAACATCCGAAGCCAAGCTTGCGAGACGGGACTTACTTCGTAACCAGCTCACCAACCTCCGTCTTGAAGAAGGTGAAACAATTGCACATCTACACTTGAGGATACAGGAGCTCATCACCGGACTTTCGAATCTCGGAGAAGAGGTAAGTAACCGAGATTCGCTCAGGTACGCTTTAAATACCTTCCCTAGAAATTCAAAATGGGCATCATTAGTAGATGCCTTTTACATTTCAAAGGACTTAGAAAAAATTTCATTAGAAGAATTTTTTTCAACATTTGAAGTGCATGAGTCAAGATGTGCAGGAATGAGGGAGCCAAAGAACAACATCGCCCTCAAAGCTTCGAGAGACGAACCTGAATCGTAATCTTCTCTCGACGACGAGGAAATGGTAATGATGGTAAGACGATTTAAGAAGTTATACAATTCTATAAAAACTAACCATCCACAGGGTAGAAAGAAAAGAACGATCCGCTGCTACCATTGCGACGAAGAAGGGCATGTCAAGGACAACTGCCCCAAGCTGAAGAATAAAGACAAGGAAAAGGGTAAGAAGCCTATCCAAAAATGAAAGGCCCTGAAGGCGACGTGGGACGATACGTCGCCGAATCAAAAGTCGAAGCATTCTCCGGACTCGCACTGATGGCGAGTCATCAAGACAACGACTGCGATTCAAGCTCTTCCGAAATGAGCATCGAGAGCATCGATGAAGGGGGAGACACATCGGAAGAAAGCAGCAGCTCAAGGGGAGAAACGGACAACGAGATCGACAAGGTAAGTCAGGTACGATCTCTTCCTCCCGATAAAATGTTTAAGTTCGTTAAACTTTTAACAAAAGATTGCTGCAAATTAGAAAGTGAAAATAAAAATTTAAAAGTAATTCTAGCTAAGTCTTGTCCCTTAAAAGAATTAGATAAATTAAAAATAGCAAATGAAAATTTGAAACTTGAAAATGATGATTTGAAAATTCAAGTAGATAACTTGAAAAACTATGCATGTTCATCTAAAACCAATTTTAGAAGATTTAATAATTTAAATTGGTACTTTAAATATCACCCGAGACAAATTAGGAACATTTCAAGAAAATATGTCCCTAAAAGCTTTTTAATTAATCAGTAGGGTGGAACCTATATTGGGTTCCTAAATCATGCGTAAACTAAATTGTAAAATTAGCTCTTTAAGTGAGAAAATTAAACAAAGAATTTCCTTATGAGGCTTTGTCAAGGAAGTGGTTGTTGCTCCAATAACTAAGAAGGCCTAGTGCCTCGCCACGACCTGGAAGCCAAAATATTGAAATAAATGTTTAATTAACTTACTAATAAAGCATTAATACAAAAATTAATTATTGTTTTAAAAAGGTTATTCAAAACATTTTATTTTAGAAATTTACTTACTTAGAATTTTTCTTCCCTAAGTCATTTTTTTTGTGCTTAAAAATTCTCAAAAATTTAAGTTAGGATTTTTTTTTGGATTTTTCTTACTTAGAAAAATTCTCAAAAATCATTTCTTCCTAAGTTAAAAACTTTTTCCTGAAACTAGAAATCTCAGCTTAAATTACTTAGAAAAATTTTCTAACTTTCTTAAAAATCAAGAAATTTTTTCTAAGTTTTTAAACCCTTAGATTGTTTTTTCTTGGAACCCCATTTTTTTGTGATCAAAGGGGGAGAAGGGAAAGTATAAGTCTAGGGGGAGGTAGATAGATTTAATTTTTTTTATCTTTTCTATCTTTTTGCACTTAAATTGCAAATTAAGTTAATTTACTTAATTTTATTTTATGTCTATTTTAACCCTAGCTTAACTTAGGTTGATCACACCAAAAAGGGGGAGATTGTTGGAACCCTAAGGTTGTTTTGGTGTGATCAACAAGTTAAGTTAGGTCCTGTGTGTATTTAACCTTGTGTCTAAGTGTGCAGGAGCTTAGGAGCACAGGTACTCGAGCGGAAGATGCAGCTAGTGAGAAGGGCGGCACGCTGTCCGTCCGAGGGACGAGGCGCTGCGGAAGAGTACACCGGCGGACGAGAAGGAAGCGTGCGGTGGTTCCGAGGGACGAAAGTCGGATCGGATGATTGCTCGGGGAGCAAGAGACGCAGTTAGCGATAAGGTCGACGACCGAGGGACGAAGACTGCGGATGAGTACGCTGGCGGATGAGAAGGAAACACGCGGTAATTCCGAGGGACGAGAAGCCGGAGGGAAGCACGCTCGAGAAGACAAAAAGTTGGGTTCAGGTGACCCCTATTCCGGATGGCAGAGATCACCCAAGCGAGCGGGATCCGGAGGAGAAGAACCGGACCGAGGCGGGACTGAACCACAGAAGAAGTCCTGGACGAAAAAGTCAACAACTGTTGACTTTGGGCTTCGGGGCGCCCGGAGCAGTCCGGGGCACCCGGAGCCCTCCGGGGTGCCCGGAACCCACCAGGGCGCCTTGAGAAGTAAAATTGACCAGATCGAGTTTTGACTCGATCTGAACGTTGGGGGATAAGTTTTATCCCCCCCCCCCAGGGCGCCCGGAACCCTTCCAGGCGCCCCGACCAAGTCTATAAATATAGTCTTGGTCTAGAAGCTTCAAATCAACTCAGAGATTTACATTCCAAACACTTGTACGATTCTGTTTTAGTTTAGCTTCTGTCTTTTGTGCTTTTACTGTTGTAAGAGGCTTCTCC
Organism: Zingiber officinale; assembly: GCF_018446385.1. NCBI lineage: Eukaryota > Viridiplantae > Streptophyta > Magnoliopsida > Zingiberales > Zingiberaceae > Zingiber > Zingiber officinale. Next base: position 72,374,183 of record NC_055987.1, on the reverse strand, counting down.
GCCTGAAGGAGATATTCTAGTGCACGTTCATTCCTTTGATTAACAACCTCCTTGGTTGTAACCAAGTCAAGTTGTGAGCCTCTTCTTTCTGCTTTTTATTTACTGCCAATTTACTTTATGCAAGTGTTCTGTTGAAAGTTCGATAAGGGTCTTTGTTGTTTTTTTTGACAGGCTATTCAACCCCCCCTTCTAGCCGGCCCAACCGTCCTACATTATATATCAGTCCATCCATGTCAGTCTTTCTCGTAAAGACCCACTTACACCCAATGAGTTTTATCCCTTCAGGTGGATCAACCAAAGTCCATACTTGGTTGGTGTACATGGATTCCATTTTGGATCTCATGGCCTCTAGCCGTTTCTCAGAATCTGGTCTTATCACAGCTTCCTGATAAGAGGTAGGCTCATTCTCAATGAGCATAGCGTCATCATGGTCAGACAAGAGAAATGATTATCTCTCAGGCTGACGACGTACCCTATCAGACCTGTGAAGAGGTAGGTCTACTTGAACTGGTTATTGTTCCTCAACTCCTTGTGGAACAATCTCATCATCCACAACACTTTGTGGTTCCAGTTCAACTTCCATCAAGGCTTCAGTGCTATGGTCCATATCCTGAACTTCTTCAAGATTGAACGTACTCCTAGTTTTTCTAGAAATAAAATCCCTTTGTAGAAAAACCCCAGTCTTAGCCACAACTACTTTGTGTTGACTAGGAATGTAGAAGTAATATCCCTTCGTTTCCTTGGGATATCCTATAAAATAGCACTTATCAGATTTGAGTCCCAGTTTGTCCGAGACTTGACGTCGAACGTAAGCCTCACAACCCCAAATCCTCATAAAAGACACCTGGGCATCTCTCCCAGTCCATATCCTATATGGTGTCTTTATCACAGCTTTCGATGGAACACAGTTAAGTATGAAGGCTACTGTGTCTAGAGCATAGCCCCAAAGAGATATAGAAAGATCTGTGTGACTCATCATAAATCGCACCATATCTAATAGAGTACGATTTCTCCTTTCAGATACAGCATTCCACTATGGTGTTCCAAGAGGAGTAAGTTGGGATAAAATCTCACACTCAGCTAGATAGTCACGAAACTCATGGCTAAGGTATTCTCCACCTCGATCTGATCGAAGTACCTTAATACTCTTGCCAAGCTGATTTTGTACTTCATTCTTGAATGCTTTGAACTTTTCAAAGGATTCTGACTTCTGTGTCATCAAATACACAACCATATCTACCAAAGTCATTAGTAAAGGTAATGAAGTACCTATAACCACCTCTGGCAGCGACATTGAAAGGGCCACATACATCACTATGTATAAGTCCTAACAAGTCAGTCGCTCTTTCGCTGTGTCCACTAAAGGGAGTCTTGGTCATCTTGCCCAGTAGGTATGACTCGCATGTCTCATATGATTCAAAATCAAATGAGTCCAGCAAACCATCTTTATGGAGCTGGGATAAGCGTTTGTCATTTATAAGACCTAAGCGACAATGCCAGAGATAGATTTGGTTCATTTCATTTGATTTGAACCTTATGATATTTATGTTATAGATGGGGTTCTTTAAGTCTATAATGTAGAGTCCATTCATCAGAGGTGCACTACAATAGAACATATCATTTAAATAAACTAAACAACATTTGTTCTTTATTATAAATGAAAAACCTTTCTTGTCCAAACAAGAAACCAAAATATGTTCTTAGTAAGAGCAGACATATAATAATATTCATCTAGTTCTAGTACAAGCCCAGAGGGTAGAGATAGATAGTAAGTCCCTACAGTAACAGCAACAACCCGTGCTCCATTGCCTACTCGTAGGTCCACCTTGCCCTTCGTCAATGCCCTGCTATTTCTCAACGCCTGCACATTAGTACAAATGTGAGAAGCACATCTGGTATCTAATACCCATGATGAAGAAATAGAGAGATTAACTTCTATAACATATATATCTGAAGTAGAAGTCTCACTTCTCTTCTTTTTAAGATCTTCCAGGTACACTTTGTAGTTCCTCTTCCAGTGCCCGGTCTGACCACAGTGGAAGCAGGTAGCATCCTTGGCAACCCCTCCTTTGGGTTTCAGTGTCTTGCCATTGCCCTTGGCTTGGGACTTTCCCTTACCTTTAGGCTTGCCCTTGCCTTTATGCTTTTGCACCATCAAAATGGAGTTGGGCTTTACCTTCTTAAGGTTAAGCTCATCAATTCGTAACATGCTTAGCAGCTCGGGCAGGGGTTTATCAATTTCATTCATGTTGTAATTTAGAACAAATTGATTGTAACTATCCGGCAAGGATTGCAAGATCAAGTCAGTGGTCAGCTCTTGGCCAAGTGGGAATCCCAACCTCTGTAGGTTTTCTATGTACCCAATCATCTTGAGTACATATGGGCCTACGGGAGTTCCATCTTGCATCTTGCACTGAAACAGTGCCTTAGAGATCTCAAATCTCTCATGCCTTGCTTGTCCTTGATATAGTTGGCGAAGATGTTCAACCATATCATAAGCACCCATCAACTCGTGTTGCTTCTGAAGCTCAGAGTTCATGGTTGCGAGCATGAGACATGACACATCTAATGCGTCATCTTGATTCTTCTTGTAAGCATCTCAGTCAGCTCGCATTGCAGTGGCAGGAGGTGCCTCGGGAATGGGCTGCTCCAGGACGTATAGTTTTCTTTCTTGAGTGAGAACTATTCTCAGATTCCTGTACCAGTCCAGGAAATTAGCTCCATTGAGCTTGTCCTTATTAAGGACAGAACGCAGGGAGAAGGTGTTCGTGTTTGATGACATGACAATCTACAATAGAAAAAGCAGAAAATAAATATCATATTCCACTAATCATTTAATTAGGCCTTTAACTAAATGATGCTCCCACTGAATTATAGAACTTTTGTAGAATCAAGTCATGGATGTGGTCAAACCACACCTACTAGATTCTAACCAACTAGCTATAATTTTTGTGGGACAAGATCCACATCATACTACGCCTTGAGTTAGCTTTGGCAAAATCACCCAAGACTTAGTATGATCGGTAGATAACGAATTTATCAATTAAATCTCTATACAACTCTTGTTTATAGGATCAAGATCCTCATTTATATTAGAACTTGAGTTAGCTTTGTTTAAATCACCCAAGATTTAATATAAATGTGATTTTGTCCTATTTTCCAACCGTTGGAAAAATGCCTATAGTTATACTCGATCCAATTGAGTTAACTAGTTATACTTAATCCAATTAAGTTTGTACTCACCCAAACTTTGATAGGCAGGACCAAGATTGTCCCTCTGCACCCTACCAAGATAAAATGCATTGCTCTGCTTTGGCAGATTCAATAACAACAAATGATCGAGGTAGTGATAGGTATCAGAACTTGGTAGGCATTTCGAGTTGAGTTGATTTAGATCTAATCTAATCGTGGATTTGTATCTTATACGCATCAAGGCACTAATTAATTACTCTACATTATCATGCATCACATACACAAGTAATTAATTAAATTTTGATTAGGTCGTGGCCCTACTACGATCTTCTCAAGCCAATGAGAAGATCGGACGGTCAACCTAGGGTCAACAGCTTCTTCAAGCTCCTCCCTTTGACCACCATGTGTTGCTCGCACCCTCCTCGTCATTCCTTCTCGAGTGGACCATCCACCGCTTCATTTTGTACATTACAAAAAGGTGAAACTCGAGTTACATTCGAGTCTAAAACTATTTTACAACAGGAATATTAAAATAGAGGAGTCACGACACGCAGGTCGCATATCAAATACAACACGCACAATCCAAAAATGGAACGCAGGCCATTTTATGAATTACAACACATGTAACCAATCCAATTGGGGTTTATTTTTGGGCCATGACCATCACAAATCATACATAATTCTAAATTATGTATTTTGTATAAATTTCTGTAATTTTATTACTATTTTTACGATTTTATGAGTCGCGACTTCCCGGCGGCCCCATTTAGCGATTTTCGGGCGCGATCGCAGGACAATGCCCCTTGCGGGGTTAGGGGCAGCACTCCTTCTCACAAAATGAGTCTCACGAGTGTCCCACGACGATCTTACAGTGCCTTTAGCCGCTGTCTCAAAACATTTTGGGCGAGACCTTACCGTTACGGAAGGTGTTTCTTGGTAGTCGAAGCCTACAAGTGTTCAAACACTTGTTGCTTCGCTTCTATGAGAAAAATACTCTTAAAAACCATAAAATTAATTAAATCACAGAAACTTACAGAACTATAATTTTTCATAAAAATTAAAATAAAAACACGTACATGCTTCGCACATGGCTCTGATACCACTGTTGGAACTTTCGGGCCGCAAACCCCGCTTTTTGCGTTGCGGAAACCCCGAAGTTTCATTCCACCGGATCCGTGCGAAGATTAAAATTTTCATGTACATGTTTTCTAATCCTAGATTTACATGGCAGAGAAGTTAAACCTTTGATGCGAAGCCCTTCGCTTATCCCGCTCGTCCAAGGTTCGCCGGATCTCAAGGGCGTCAAGTGAACACCCCTCTATGTGTATCCACACGAACAAAAGGTGGAGAAGAAACCTTAGAGTGTTCTAGCACTCTTGAAGGTTTCGCCCAAGGTGAAGGAGAGGGAGAGAAGAAGATGAGAGGAAGAAGATGAAGTTACACCCAACAAAATATAACTCACACAATGAATTAAGTGGGCGGCCACTTCAAAGGAGGGGTTTTAAACCTCCATAAGATATCAAGAGTCACAACTCTTGATCTCCCTCATGATGTGGCACACACATAAGCCAACCTTGATGATGTGGAACAACATCATTGGTCCACCTTATGCCAACTCATAAATGAGATGGCAAATGGTCAAGTCAAACTTGACCCTTCATCTTCCCTCTCAAGTCAAGTCAAACTTGACCTCTTCTCTCCCATGGTTGATCAAATCTAACCATTTGATTCAAACCAATTTAATTTAATGAATCTATATTCATTGAATTAAATTGACTCAATGAATCCAAATCTAATTAGACTCATTTGACACATGAACCAAATTGAGTCCAACTCAATTAGTTTAATTTGGATTACTCTTAATCCAATTTAGTTCATCACATGAACCTAATCCTCTTAGTTCATCATATGAACCCATTCACCATCTAATTGCCCTTTGTGTGTGACCCTATAGGTTCTTGTAACGTTGGCAATGCTTCTAAACCCATTTAGAAGCATAAGTAATGAGTAGTATCTAGCAACACATCATTACTACCCAAGTTACAAGAATGTTGAGATCCAACATCACCTTGTGACTACTAATTGTGACTCTTCACAATATTTGACAATGTCATTCTATCCTTGACATCTAGATTGATCAATTTGAGGCAAAGACGGTGTCATCCTCTGATCAATCTAAATCTTGAACTCCAAGTAGACTTTCTATAATCAAATGAGCTCAATATCTCATATTGACTCATTTGGGCATGGTCATGCACTTAGTGGTCTCACTCTATCAAGAATAACGATGTTACTCCCGTTATATAGGAGGGATAGTGTAACGCCCGCCCTCCCTGCTACCCTAAGGGACGGGGCTACGATACTCTACGTATAAATTTTCTTTTTAAAACAGCGGAAGACTTAAAATAATTTTCATAGTTTTAATAAAAACTTTTCTTTTAAATTTCTTTTGAACTATACTATCACATGGCATCAAAATCATAACATCAAATCCAGTGGAACCATAATGTCAAGCCACACATGTTTAGGTATCACAAGTCATAAAATACCAATGCATAGTTCTTTAAAGAAACTTTAAGCAGGTTCTTATTTATTTGGTTGCCTAGCCACTGCCACACACATCTTCGTTGCCCCTCCTGCTGCTCCTCTAACTCATCCAGCTTTTTCCTTTATCTGTGGTACAAGGAAAGTAAGCTATGAGCACTCATGGCTCAGTAAGTTCCTTTCCTACTCACTAAAACCAACAATCAGCACATAATCAAGAATGCATCAACAAGTCATAATCTCAACTAATCATGGCATAACATAGCATTCTATTCAAACATATCATGCATCATAATATAATCACAACTAGTCATAGCATATCAAGCATCACCATGGCCGAAACATATACATAGTGCATTGCATAAAACATAGCTAGACATGGCATAACAAACAAGTATCATGGTATATCAAAGCATGGCCGAAACATGTATATCAAAGCATCATACTATGGCCGAAACATGTACATCAAGGCATCATCATATCCATGGCCGAAATTTATATATCAAGCATCAACAAATCCATGGCCGAAACATGTCTATAAGGTATAGCATGAACATAATATAATCATACCTTATCATGGCATATCATAATCAAGAGCATAACATGAAACATAGCATAATCATAAGGTGTATGCAATATGATTTTGGAAAACATGTATCCGAAAAACATGTGTATGTCTCATGATCTTTAAAACCATTTTCTTTTACATATATACTTGAAAATAATCTCAACATAAGGGGGATCCCGGCTATGTACCACTTACATATTGCGCGCAACCTTATAGGTCCAAGGTAGCAAGTCTTGAACCCTACGAGGCAAACATACTAGGCCCTTAGTCCTAGGGGCACTTAGGAGCCCATCCCTAACGAGGTCCTTAGTCCCCGGGGTGCTTATGGAGCCCACCCTTGGTACAAGTCACTCACATATAAAGTAAAGTACATGTCATACATATCATGTATCATAAAAGCATGCATCACTTAGGCACACATCATATCATAAAAGTATGCATCACTTAGGCATACTTCATGTCATAAAAGTATGCATCACTTAGGCATACATCATATCATAAAGGTATGCATCACTTAGGCATACATCATGTCATAAAGGTATGCATCACTTAGGCATACATCATATCATAAAGGTATGCATCACTTAGGCATACATCATGTCATAACAATATGCATCACTTAGGCATAGATCATAAAAACATGCATATCTTAAGCATAAAGCATATCATCAAGCATGCATGATTTAACCACATAGCATATCATGAAAGCATGCATATTTTAAGCACTAAACATAGCATCAAAGCATGCATAATTTAACCTCATATCATAACATAAGCATGCATATTTTAAGCACAAAGCATATCATATCATAAAAGCATGCATATCATATCATAAGTCATAAATCACAAGCATACATATTAAGCATAAGGGTGTATCTTGTGATTATCCTATCATAGGAAACATGGTATCATATTTATCTTGGTTTTAAGCTTCCTAAACCCTTGTGGCCGAAACCCTTTAGAGCTCAATTTAGGTTAAACACAACATCCAAGCATGTGGCACCTAAATTATCATCATAACATTTTCATAGGAAGCATTATAAACATGATTAACTTAGTTTCTAAGTTCCTCAAGTCCCTAATTTCACATGGCCGAAACCTTAAGGTGTGAAACAAGGTTCCATATGACATAAAAGCATGGACAACTTTAAATCATATTTATAACATTTTTACCAAGGAACAAGGTAAACACATTTGACACATTTGAATTAGTTCCTAAGTTCTTTAAGCCCTTAACATATGTCATGGCCGAAATTTAACAAGTTCTCATTAGGGCTACAAACAAGCATACAAGCATGTGAACTTGGTCTAACATTATGTATAAATTCATACAAGGCATCATCCAATAGTTATGGTCGAAACATACCCTAACATCATTTTAGGTCATAAAGCAACATATAGCAATTGAACCTTGGCTTTCTACTTATCATATTTCATGTAGAGTGACATGAGCATATTTAATTTAAGTCCTAGGGTTTCTAGGGCATCTAAACCTTCATGGCCGAGACTCACAATGGTCCATTTAGATCATGGAAAAATTATACAAGTATGTGACAAAATCAATACATTATCCTATTTCCATAAGAAGTACTTTTAACACATTTGGTTTCATTTCTAAGGCCTCTAGGTCTTTTAAACCCTACTTGGCCGAAACTCACAGAATATAAACTTGCTTCAAATAGCCTAAAAGCATGAGAATTTATACAAGTTTCATAGCATGTATAAAGACAAGCATAATGAGTATACATATGAATTGTGTCTTAGGCTTTTTAGGTTTCTTTTTCTCTTTTTCTTTTATTTTTTTCTCATGGCCGAAACCTACCATTCTTTAGCTAGGTTTTTAAGTGGCCTAAAGCATAAAAAACCTAAGTAAGTTTCATGGCAAAAGTTACTAAGAAACATATATACAAATTGGTTCATGAATAAGCTAGGACCCCTTGTGGTCATACATGATATATGTCATGCCACTAATTTTTCTACACCCTAATTAAGCATGAGGGCATTGAACAACTTTCATATCTAAACAGCACAGAGGTCTTGAGCATATTAAAATTTTGTTTAAGCTTTTCTAAGCTATCCATCTCATCATGGCCGAAAAACCCTAAGAAGGAGTTCATGAAATTCTAGCAATATTCAAGCATACAAATCCTTTAAGATCTTTGTATTCTATAGCATGATCATGGTTATTTAAATTTAAAGGCCTTCCTAATCCTAAACCCTTCCTTGGCCAAAACATATGAGTGGGTTTTCTTTTAGTTTCAAATATCTTCTAAGGAAGAAAAACCAATACATAATCCTTAATATTTCATAGGGAGAACCTTGTACTAGTTGGGTAAAACAATAAATTTCCCTAGCCTCTTAAGAATATTTTTTTGGCTGAAATTCTAGGGTTCAGTACTCCTCTGATCAAGCATCATATAGGTATAAAAGCATGAAGAAGAACCCCTTTACATAGCATAGAAAAATCTATCATGTAGTGAAGACTAGTTTAAACACCATTAGATTTTGAAAGCTCTTCTTGGCCGAATTTTCTCAAACTTGTTTCTAGGTTTTAAAATCCTCATAAAATCCTAAAAGCACATAAAATCCTTGTACCACAGGTGAGGGGAAGCTTACATCCTTTTTCGCTTGTGGATCTAAGGTATGGTGAAGAAGAAGTAGCCTCTTCTTCTAGTTCCTTTCCCTTGATTCCTTTGCTAAGTCCTCCTTGTATCTTAGGCTTTCTTAGGGAAAAATTTGGCTTTGGGGCTGAAGATGGAGGAGAGGGAACTGTGGTGTTCTCGGTGAGGGAGAGGATGAGTGAAATAAAATGAGAGAAAAATAATTTTCTCTTTTCTTGCTCCCTTTTATGTTAAGGGGGAAGAGGTAGCAAACTTGATTTTTGCTTTCCTTCTCCCTTAGCCTTTTTCTCTATTTTTATTTTATTTATCTTATTTTCCATTTATTCTCACCATTCATGATAAAATAAGGGGGAATGAATCCCCTTAACTCCTCTTTAAAATTTCAACAAGATCAAAGAGGAAGAGGGAGAGAAAGGGAGGAAGGCAAGTTGCCTTTCTCTTGCTCTTTTCTTGTTTTCTTTTGGCTATCTTTTATTCTCACCTTTATCATGAGTTTCCCTCCTTTGCTATCAATATCTTCTCTCTATCCCAATTGGTTTCTACTAATTAATTCTATGAATTATAATATAAGAGGTTCAAGGTTCAATCCTTGACCATCACTTCTTTTTATTTCATTTTATTTATTTTTACTTCAACTCACTTCTTATTATTTTTCTAAGGCAAATTCATCATTCTCATATTTATTCTTAAAAGCTTAGTGGGTGTTATAGATAGATCCCATCTACATCACTCATATCCCTCCGTATAATTTGTTACATACCCAGTAATCGCCTTTATAGTTCACCCAGTTACGGGTGACGTTTGACGAAGCCAAAGTATGTAACTCCTTATGTAGGGAACCATGGTGACTTCAGGTCCAAGGACTAATAGTCATACTAATAGCCATATGAGAAAGTATATGACACTCATATAACGATTCATAATACTTTCTCATGGCGGGTCATTCAGTATACATTCTCCAATGCATACCCATGTGTCAACCTGATATCTCTATATCCATGACTTGTGAGAGCAAGTCATCGAGTTGACCTACATGCTAGTCTTGTCGCATTAACATTGTCCCTAAATATTAATACTTGACTAGGAATGATTAAGAGTAGTGTTCTCTATATCATCTCACTATCAATTCAACCAATCGACTGATATCGATAAGAACCTTCTACTCAAGGACGTTATTATACTTAGTTATTTGACACCAATACAAGTAAGTATAATAACCAAAATAAATGCCTTTATATACATAGGAATATGATACACTGAGTCCATACAACAATCATCATATGATTGGCTCTAAGGCTCTAACTAACAGAGGTCAAGTCAAAGATACTAGAGAAGGAATCCCTAAGAGTACTTTTGACAAGACCAATGTGACTAAGACTTCCAAGAAGTCTAAAAAAGTCACAAAGAAGGTCACAAGGGAGGTCATCCCTAAAGTTGATCTAATAAAGGTAGCTCTAAAAAGGCCAAATAAAGTCACAAAGAAAGTTACAAGGGAAGTTACCCCTAGGAGTGACCGAGTAGAAGTGACCAAGGCCTCTAAGAAGCCTAGAAAGGTCCTTAGGAAGGTATCTAAGGAAGTTATCCCTAGTGAGTACCTAGAGCATCCAAGGAGCACCAATAGGTTTTGGGTTCCTAGGAGCATATTCTCTACACCCTAGATGGGTTTAGAGAGTGTCAACTCCAATTGGAAGGGTAGTTAACCCAACCTTGTTAAAGTTGACACTTGAGAGCATTTTTAAGGTTATTGCTAACCTTTAAAAATGAAAAGGATTGTAGGGTTACTCTTTGAAAGAGTAATACATGTGCCAAAATTTGAAGAGTTGAACTTAATCTAAATTGGCACACTTAAGAAAAGTATAAGAAAAATTAAATTAGAATTTTGATACTTTCTTAAGAAATTAAGAGAAAACTCATGCTTTAATCAAATGTGATTAAGCCTTGAAGAGTAACATGTGCCAAACAAAATTTTGAGAATTTAATTCTTAATCTCAATTGGCACAAATAGGAAAGGATAAAAGGCATGCCAAGTTGGGTTTTGGCATTTCTTCAAGAAATATGCAATCTAGGATTAGAATTTAAAGGCTTAGCTAAGGGATTAAGGATACTTAAATAGTCTATCTAGGTATATTTTATCTATGCTAAAGTGCCATGATTGATTGCCTATCACATGTCTTGACATCATATGTTGCATTCATCTTTATTATGAAAAATACAAAAATACCATGTCATGTCATACATACATCATGTAGCAGTAGCATGTCTTTCTTTTGAAAAAAAAGTTGTTCATCTTGATGTATGTCATATAACATCATGCATTATTTTAATTCCCTTGCTATTAAGGATAAATGACATCTATTATAAATGGTAAATATTCCAACAAGTGGGAGTATACCAAGTGACATCCTAGGTGGATGATCATAAATTTCATAATGCCTAGATAGATATGCATGATCCCTTAGTTTAGGACAAAACCAAATATACATCTCACAAAGAACCATAAGGTGATTTGTATGTGTTTTAGTACACATTAGATACAAGTGAGATGTTAGGATGGTGAACAAAACTCAAGATGTTGATTTAGTGCATCTTGTTGAGTTTTAGGTTCATCAAAACACATAGTTATGTGTATTCCAATCATTGGGAAAACTAGTGTACAAGTCATGTGCATTGAGCCCAAAGAATATGGTTAGATACTGGTTTTTAAAATAGTTTTAAAATGTTTTTAAAAATCTTGGTAAAGACTATCTTTTAATAGTTATCATCATTGGAAAGTTAGACACAAACTAGGAGAAAACATTAAAGTTTTCAAGAGTCTTCAAATTTGTGTCAATCTTTGAAAATAAGAAGTATTTTCATAGAAAACTATTTTTCCTTGATAGAATATATGCTAAATAATGTCTACATGAATTTTCATAATTTTTAAAAATTTTGTAGAATTTTTGGAAGGTTTCAGAATTTCATTGAAACTGAATTTCAGGAAATCAAAAACGCAATTGATTAGTCGATCAATTGGAAAGCCAATTCTGTTGAACCCCGTTGTAGTTTTGATGTGATCAACCAGGTTTAGGTTAGGGCCTACATTGTGTTTGATCCCTGTGTCTAAGTGTGCAGGAGCTTAGGAATGCAGGAAGTCGAGCGGAAGGCGCAGCTAGCGACATGGACGGCACTGGAAAGGAGCCGACGGGCTCGGTGCGTCCGAAGGACGAGAAAGCTGCGGAAGAGTACACCTGGTGGGCGTGAAGAACATGCGCGGTGTTCGAGGGACGTAAAGCCGGGATGGAAGACTGCTCGTGGAGAAGGCCGGGAACTGGGTTCGGGTGAGCCCTATTCCGGATGGCCGAGATCACCCAAAGAAGCAGAACCAGAGCAAGTCAACTGGAAGTTGACTTGTCAATGGTTCGGTCGACCGAACCTACTGATCGGTCGACCGAACCCTTCTCAATCAGCAGCTAACCGCCACTGCCACGTCAGAAGATGACCGTTGGTAAAGTTGATCGGTCGACCAAACCGAAGTTGATCCAGAGACTTAGTCGAGCATGTTAATCGGGCCAACTCAATTGGAGACCGTTGGCCGATCGGTCGACCGAACATAAGGATCGGTCGACCGAACCAAAGCTCGATCCTCAGAGACTGCACCTAGATGGAAGACTGGGCAGGTACAGCAGGTTTGGTCGACCGAACCTGGGGATCGGTCGACCGATCCCTCTCGAGTCAAACCTGATCCCAAAGGTTCAGGTTATCTAATAAGCTCTAGAACCCCTATATAAAGGGGGTCTCGGGTAGCTATTCATAACGACGAATTAGAACGAAATTCAACTCTTGTAATCTCTGTTTAAGCAACCTCTGTGCTCTCAAAGTGTAAAAGGCTTCTCCGCCTTCAAAGAAGGAGTTTCTTACTGCGCTTTCCATCGCTCTGGATTAACAACCCTCTTGGTTGTAACCAGGTTAAGATTCAGTCTTCACTTCTCTTTCTGTTATTAAGTGTTGCATTAATTTAGAGTTGAAAAGCTTTAAGGAGGGTAACTTTTATTTGCAGGCAATTCACCCCCCTCTTGCCGATCCCCGTTGCGCCAACAAGTGGTATCAGAGCCCAACAGCCTCAGAGGGACTAATCGCCATCTGAAGCACAAAGATCAGAACAATGGCCGGCACGAATTCATCCCCCAAAGTTCGACGGAGATTTCGCTGCATGGAAGCGAAAAATGGAGGTATTCTTTCAAACGGATTTTGATATTCTTATTACAATGAAATATGATTTTGCAGCGCCGAAAGATAAAGAAGAAAACACTTGGAGCAAGAAGGAGCAAGCAGATTTTGTCGCCAACAGAAAGGCAGAATTCCACCTGCTTAGCGTGCAACCACTACAAGAGGTAAATCGAATCGGAAGCTACGACTTAGCAAAAGATCTCTGGGAAAAATTCCTGGAGCTTCACGAAGGTACTTCCAAGGCAAAGCTAGCAAGGCGCGACATCCTCCAGACCCAGTTGATGAACCTTCGGATGAACCAAGGTGAAAAGGTAGCGCAACTCCAAGTAAGGATCAAAGAGCTGATCATGCAACTAACCAATCTTGGAGAAGAAGTAACGAACCGGGACTCGATCCGGTACGTGCTTAACGCCTTCCCGAGAACTCCCGAGTGGGCCTCCTTAGTAGATGCGTACTACATCTCTAAGGATTTCGAGGTAAGTACTCTAGAACATTTGTTTTCTACTTTTTAACTTCACGAATCTCGAGTTGTAGAGCCCAATGGAGTAGAAAAGATTAGTCAGAACATCACTTTGAAGGCAAGAGCAAACGGTTCTGACTCCGAAGCCTCGATCGACGGATCAGAAGTGGCACTACTAGTAAGACGCTTTAATAAATTATTTAAATCTAATAAATTTAGATCGTAGTCGAAAAAGTTCCAGAAAAAGAAAAGGGTGGTTCGTTGCTACAATTGCAACGAAGAAGGACATATAAAAGATGACTGCCCAAAACTGAAGAGCAAAAGTAAAGAAAAGAGTAAGAAGCCAGCTCGACGCAAATACAACCTAAAGGCCATGTGGGATGACTCATCGTCCTCCGAATCCGAAGTCGAAGAATTCTCGGGAGTAGCACTGATGGCCAACCATCAGCTAGAAGAAACGTCTAGCTCAGAAATGAGCATAGATAAAGGGGGAGGAACAACAGAAGAAGAAGAAAGCTGTGATGAAGGGGGAGCATCGCTAAACGAGGTAACTAAGGTACGTGCCCTAAACCCTAAACAATCCTTTTCCTTTATTAAAGCTGTAACGCCCCGCCCCTCCTGCTAAGGCGACGGGGGTTACTTACGACACATACATACTTAACACAGCGGAAGTCTTACTTAGAGAATTTAAAAACATTTTCTTACTTAAAAATTCACCATAGATATAAAAGAACCACATAGCATACCTATCATATTTTTGAGTCTTAAATACCCAAACACATGCTTAAGGTCATGGAGGCATAAGGTAAAAACATCAACATGATAAATTTCTTATTAAATAAAAGCAGGTCATTTCTTTTAGCCAGTCCACTACCGCACACATCCTTCTAGCCCCTCCTGCTGCTCCCCTAGTCCATCCATGTCTTGCCTTTATCTGTGGTACAAGAAAGTAAGCTGTGAGCACTCATGGCTCAGTAAGTTCCTTTCCTACTCACAAAAACCATAAAGCATATTAATAAAAACACAAGTCATAAGGCATAAAGACAAATGTATCATGTTAAGAGCATATCATGGCATGTCATAACATAACATAAAGTATCATGGCATAATCATAAAGTATAAGCATGGTAAATTCCTAAACATATATCATGCAACATATGCAACATGTCTTTTGAAAACTTATACAATACATACTTAAACATAATCTCAACATGATTGTGGCCCCGGCTTGTACCACATACATAAATGCGCGCGTCCTATGTAGGTCCAAGGTAGCAAGTCTTGAACTCTACAAGGCATACATACTAGGCCCGTTTCTTAGTCCATCGACCTAGGGGCACTTAGGAGCCCATCCCTAACGAGGCCCGTTTCTTAGTCCATCGACCCCGGGGCACTTATGGAGCCCACCCTTGGTACAAGCCATACATAAAGTAAAGTAGCATGTCATACATATCGTAGTTCTTATTCTTACATGCATATCATGTTTCTTGACATATCATAAAACATGCATTTTTTTTGGGCACACAGCACATGCATGAATCATAGCATACATCATGAACATATCACTTAGCATATCATAAAGCATGCATATTTGGGCACACAGCACATGCATGAATCATAAGCTTGCATAATGAACATATCATTTTTATCATATCCTAAAGCATGCATGATTGAGCACATAGCACATACATGGATCATAAGCATACATAAGAGAGCATATCACTTATCATAAAAGACATAACCATTCATAGAATCATTAAATAACATCTCTTGATTCATTGATAACATGTGAGGTACATCTAGGTCACTAAACCCATATGGCCAAAAGTCATGAATAGAGGCATGATCTCTAGATAACATACAAATATAAAAATCTCATGATATCTTCACATACTAGCATAATAAAGGTCATAAGCATGTTAACCTAAATTTTTAAGCCCTCCTAGGTTTCAAATTCTTCATGGCCGAAACCTTTCATGTAGAGCTAACAAGTTCTAAATAACATGCAAACATGTAAACCCTAAGCTCATATCATATCATATTTCATAAGGAACCACTTAAGCATATTTAGTTTGGGTTCTAAGTTCCTTAAGCTCCCAAACTTATCATGGCCGAACCCTAACATGTCTCCTTCTAGGTTACAAGTAGCATGGAAGTATTGAACCTTAAGCCAATATCTTATACATTTTCATGAGAAACAACATAAGCATATTTGTTTTAAATTCCAAACTTCCTAGACTCTTTAACTCAAGGTGGCTGAAAACTATAACTCATGGAATTAGGTTTTTAGTGGCATAAGAGCATGGTAACCTCAACTACATTTCATAGCATTTATCACAAGACATCATAAGCATATATAAGTTGGGTTCTAAGTTTTCTCTAGGCTTTTAAACTTGTAATGGCCGAAACATATAAATCATGGAACTAGATTTTTAGTGACATAAGAGCATAGGAATCACAACTACATTACATGGTACTTATCACAAAAACATCATGAACAAATGTAAGTTGGTTTCAAAATTTCTCTAGGCCTTAGCACTAGTATTGGCCGAACCCTAACAAACATGAACTACATTTCTAGTGGCATAAGAGCATGGAACCACAACTACAATTCATAGTACTTACCACAAGAAGCATCATGAACATATATGAGTTGGGTTCTATGTTTTCCTAGTCCTTTAATCCAAAGGTGACCGAAACATGTGAGTTAGGTTTTTTTGTTTTTCATATGGCCTAAAAGCATGGGAACCCTACTCAATTTTCATGACATCATAACAAGGAACAACATGAGTAAACTTAGTTAAAAAAAATCTACACATACTAGCTTTAAAACTTAGTGTGGCCGAAAGCTACATGTACTCAAAATTCTATGTAACAAGCAACCATAAAAACATCCACTGGTTTCATATTATTTTATCAAGAAAGTCATGAGCTTCCTAGCCTTGGTTTAAACTTTCCTAGACTTCAAATCTCATCATAACCGAACCTTTATAAGCATGAAATAAGATTTATAACCAACATACAATCATGGCATAAACTTCATACCTTGTCTTAGGAACAATTCTTAGCATGCTTAGCCCTAGATTTAAAACTCTCTTAAGCCTTTACTTCTTACATGGCCGAATATTCATGGGCATGAAAAATGGAGTTTCAACAATATACAAGTAGGAGAAAAAGTTAACAACATCATTATCATAGGGTACATAACTCAAGAATAAGGATACATGCATAGTTTGAGTTTTAAACTTACCTAGTCTTCTTGTTCATGCTTGGCCTAGAGTTTAAAGCTTATGGATCTAAGTTTTCATCATTTATTCTAGCATGGAAACCTTAGATTAACCTTTTACATAAAATACATATCACAAGAAAAATAGTAAGCATATCTAGTTACAACTTTCTTAAACTCTTCTTCTTCTTTTGGCCGAATTTTCTTAAGGCAAGTCCTAGGTTTTTACGCGATCTAACTCCATGAAAAACCATACAAACTATTGTACCACAGGTGAGGGGAAGCTTACCTAGTAATCACTTGTTAATCTTTAAAGAAATGGTACCCTTGGTGAAGAGGAAGTAGGGAGCTACTTCTTCTAGCACTCCTTTTGATTTTCTCTTGCTTGGAAGGGTACACCTTGAAGGCTCCTTCTTGTAGTTTAGTTTTCTCTTAGGGATAAACCTAAACTTGGCTTGTGGAGATGAGGGAGGAGGCTTAGAGTCTCGGCAAGGGTGAGGGAGAAGGAAAAAAAAATGAAAACCTTTAGTTCCTTTCCTTTTTATGCTAAGTAGGTGGAAGTTACCAAAATGAACTTTGCTTCCCTTCCTCCTTATCTCATGCATGTATTTTCTTAATGAGAATATGTCCTCATTCCCTTCCCTAAAGTCTTCTCTTTATTATCCTCTTAAACCCCACGAAAATAAAGAAGGAAAGGGAGAAGGACAACTTGTCTTTTTCTACTCTTTTTTCCTTAACCAAGAGGTAAACAAGAGAAAGAAGTTACTTGATTTTCCCTTTGTTCCTTCACTAAATTTTAGCTTTACATTTAACTACAATTCCCATCATTTCCCATTCACATATTATTCATTATCCTAGTGGTTATCATACATAATTTTATTTCTATCCTTTGTGAGAGGTTCAAGGTTCAAACCTTCACCTCTTCTTTTATTTCTCTTATCTTCTTTTTTTTTTCTTTTTGATTCTTCAAAATTTTAGGCTCTAAAGCAAATAACACCCATATACTTATCTCATAATTTCGTGGGTGTTACAGTACCCCATACCTCATAGAAAGTTCGTCCTCGAACTTAAAATAGCTTCGTCAGGTAGTGCCGGACTTCCTGCTGAGTGCATCGGCTACCTTGTTTGCTTTACCAGGGTGATAAAAGATTTCGCAATCATAGTCTTTGACTAGCTTGAGCCATCTGCGTTGTCTCATATTTAGGTCTTTCTACGTGAAGAAATATTTCAGACTCTGGTGGTCTGTATAAATCTTGCACTGAGCCCCATATAGGTAATGCCTCCACGTCTTTAGAGCGAAGACCACCGCTGCTAGCTCTAAATCATGAACGGGGTAGTTCCTTTCATGTTCTTTGAGTTGTCTAGAGGCATAGGCAATGACTTTGCCATCTTACATGAGTACAGCTCCGAGTCCTAAGAAGGAAGCATCGCTATACATATCAAAGTCCTTGTTGCTTTCCGGAAGAGTAAGAATCGGAGCACTGGTCAGTTCCGTAAAACTTTTCTCGCAGTCGTCCATCCATTCATACTTTTTATTCTTCTTGGTGAGAACGGTCATCGGGGCTGCTATCTTGGAGAAGTCCTCTACAAACTTCCTGTAGTAGCCTGCCAGTCCAAGAAAACTTCTGACTTCACTGGCGTTCTTTGGCCTATTCCAGTTGCTTACTGCTTCAATCTTATTCGGATCCACCATTACTCCATCCTTGGAGATAATATGACCCAAGAATGATATTCGATCAAGCCAGAACTCACATTTGGAGAATTTTGCATATAGTCGCTTTTCTCGAAGGATCTATAATACCGTATTCAGGTGTTCGGCATGCTCTTCTTGGGTTCTCGAATAGATGAGAATATCATCAATGAAGACAATCACAAATTTATCGAGATATGCTGAAAAGACCCAATTCATCAAATCCATGAAAACAGCCGAAGCATTTGTCACTCCAAAGGGCATAACTACAAACTCATAATGCCCATATCTTGTTGGAAAGGTTGTCTTCGGTGTATCCTCTTGTTTCACTTTCACTTGATGATAGCCGGACCTTAAATCAATCTTTGAGAAGAAAGTTGCTCCCTTCAATTGGTCAAACATATCATCGATCCGCGGAAGGGGGTATCTATTCTTGATTGTCGTGTTGTTCAGTGCTCGGTAATCTATACACATTCGCATAGACCCATCCTTTTTTTTCACAAATAGTACCGGAGCTCCCCATGGAGAGTAACTAGGATGAATAAATCCTTTGTCGAGTAATTCTCGTAGCTGTTCTTGAAGTTCTTTCAACTCCGTCGGTGCCATTCGGTAAGGTGCTTTGGAAATTGGTTTAGTACCCGGGACTAACTCAATCGTAAATTCTATTTCTCTGTCGGGTGCTAATCCCGGTAGTTCATCAGGAAACACTTCCGGATAGTTGTACACCACTCTGACATCTTCTTGTTTCTGACTTCCAGTTTGTCTTGTGTCAACCACTTGCGCTAGAAATCCATTACAACCTTCGTCTACCATACTTCGTGCCTTTACCGCTGATAAGAATCTTTCAGTTTCTTTTTCCGGTAGACGTTCCTTTCCAGCCTGTTTTAGTACTCTAAGGTTTCTGTCCCTCGGCTCATGTCTGACCTTTATTCTCCTTCATCGCTTTCTGATAATGCTCCGTAATCAGTGCACTGCTGACTAATTCCTCTGTAGTCTGCAGCTTATTAACTCCGCCGGCCACGTTCAGTGCTATCCTTCAGCATCAGTCTGACCCTTTCTCTCTCTGTACGCACTAATTCAGGACAAAGGCGTGCTAGTCGGTTGAAGCGCTTTACTGCTTCGTTCACTGATAAATCACCTTACCGGAACTCGGTAAACTAGTCGTAATGCCGGTTCGTCACTTGCGTATGAGAGAATTCTTCGAAGAACTCTGTCTCGAAGTCCGTCCAATTCATCAGATTAATTTGCCTCTTCGCTTTAACTCTTTCCCACCACATTCTCGCATCTCCGGAGAAGCAGAAGGATACACATTTGATCTTCTCTAATTCAGGCCAGTCCAAAAGTTCCACTGTGCTTTCTACGGTCTTGAACCAGGACTAGGCATCCCACGGCTCGTAAGTACCCGAGAAGTTCTCCGGTTTAAGTCTCAACCACTGAATCAAATAGGTCTCCTGTCGAACCACTGGGGCAGGGGCTACCGGTGGTACTGGTGCAACTAGTGGCACAATGGGCACTGCATTCTGAACTACTGGTGGGGTAGTAGGGGTTCCTTGTTGACCCATCAAAGTCGTGATCATCTGTTGTTGTTCCGTGATCTGGCGTTGAAGGTCGGTGACTACCTGAGTCAGATCTGGTGGAGTTACTGTCTCCTCTGCTCGGGTAGTACGTCTCCTAGTCATGTTTATCTTCATTAAACAACAATAAATTATCGTTATCCCTATTCGCCGTCATAAGGTTATTATTATTCCTATCCTACCATCATGCATGTCTATCCTAATTCAAGGTATAACTAAACATGCAGAATATTAGAGTATTGACAAAAGTTAAGTTAAACTAAATTAGAGAACATGCATAATATTAAAGCATCAAAAATTCGATTAAATCAAGAATAAGTAAACATGCATAATATTAAAGCATCAAACATTAAATTAACTAAAACAAAGAATAAGTAAACATGCATAATATTAAAGCATCAAAACATAATTTTACATTAAGCATATAAAATCTTACTTGGAGCGGCAGGATAGAGGCTTGACATGCGTGTAGTGGAAAGGCTAACTTGGCTTTGATATCAAACTGTAACGCCCCGCCCCTCCTGCTAAGGCGACAGGGGTTACTTACGACACATGCATACTTAACACAGCGGAAGTCTTACTTAGAGAATTTAAAAACATTTTCTTACTTAAAAATTCACCATAGATATAAAAAAACCACATAGCATACCTATCATATTTTTGAGTCTTAAATACCCAAACACATACTTAAGGTCATGGAGTCATAAGGTAAAAACATCAACATGGTAAATTTCTTATTAAATAAAAGCAGGTCATTTCTTTTAGCCAGTCCACTACCGCACACATCCTTCTAGCCCCTCCTGCTGCTCCCCTAGTCCATCCATGTCTTGCCTTTATCTGTGGTACAAGAAAGTAAGCTGTGAGCACTCATGGCTCAGTAAGTTCCTTTCCTACTCACAAAAACCGTAAAGCATATTAAAAAAAACACAAGTCATAAGGCATAAAGACAAATGTATCATGTTAAGAGCATATCATGGCATATCATAACATAACATAAAGTATCATGGCATAATCATAAAGTATAAGCATGGTAAATTCCTAAACATATATCATGCAACATATGCAACATGTCTTTTGAAAACTTATACAATACATACTTAAACATAATCTCAACATGATTGGGGCCCCGGCTTGTACCACATACATAAATGCGCGCGTCCTATGTAGGTCCAAGATAGCAAGTCTTGAACCCTACAAGGCATACATACTAGGCCCGTTTCTTAGTCCATCGACCTAGGGGCACTTAGGAGACCATCCCTAACGAGGCCCGTTTCTTAGTCCATCGACCCCGGGGCACTTATGGAGCCCACCCTTGGAACAAGCCATACATAAAGTAAAGTAGCATGTCATACATATCGTAGTTCTTATTCTTACATGCATATCATGTTTCTTGACATATCATAAAACATGCATTTTTTTGGCACACAGCACATGCATGAATCATAGCATACATCATGAACATATCACTTAGCATATCATAAAGCATGCATATTTGGGCACACAGCACATGCATGAATCATAAGCTTGCATAATGAACATATCATTTTTATCATATCCTAAAGCATGCATGATTGAGCACATAGCACATACATGGATCATAAGCATACATAAGAGAGCATATCACTTATCATAAAAGACATAACCATTCATGGAATCATTAAATAACATCTCTTGATTCATTCATAACATGTGAGGTACATCTAGGTCACTAAACCCATATGGCCGAAAGTCATGAATAGAGGCATGATCTCTAGACAACATACAAATAAAAAAATCTCATGATATCTTCACATACTAGCATAATAAAGGTCATAAGCATGTTAACCTAAATTTTTAAGCCCTCGTAGGTTTCAAATTCTTCATGGCCGAAACCTTTCATGTAGAGCTAACAAGTTCTAAATAACATGCAAACATGTAAACCCTAAGCTCATATCATATCATATTTCATAAGGAACCACTTAAGCATATTTAGTTTGGGTTCTAAGTTCCTTAAGCTCCCAAACTTATCATGGTCGAACCCTAACATGTCTCCTTCTAGGTTACAAGTAGCATGGAAGTATTGAACCTTAAGCCAATATCTTATACATTTTCATGAGAAACAACATAAGCATATTTGTTTTAAATTCCAAACTTCCTAGACTCTTTAACTCAAGGTGGCTGAAAACTATAACTCATGGAATTAGGTTTTTAGTGGCATAAGAGCATGGTAACCTCAACTACATTTCATAGCATATATCACAAGACATCATAAGCATATATAAGTTGGGTTCTAAGTTTTCTCTAGGCTTTTAAACTTGTAATGGCCGAAACATATAAATCATGGAACTAGATTTTTAGTGACATAAGAGCATAGGAATCACAGCTACATTACATGGTACTTATCACAAAAACATCATGAACAAATGTAAGTTGGTTTCAAAATTTCTCTAGGCCTTAGCACTAGTATTGGCCGAACCCTAACAAACATGAACTACATTTCTAGTGGCATAAGAGCATGGAACCACAACTACAATTCATAGTACTTACCACAAGAAGCATCATGAACATATATGAGTTGGGTTCTATGTTTTCCTAGTCCTTTAATCCAAAGGTGACCGAAACATGTGAGTTAGGTTTTTTTGTTTTTCATATGGCCTAAAAGCATGGGAACCCTACTCAATTTTCATGACATCATAACAAGGAACAACATGAGTAAACTTAGTTAAAAAAAATCTACACATACTAGCTTTAAAACTTAGTGTGGCCGAAAGCTACATGTACTCAAAATTCTATGTAACAAGCAACCATAAAAACATCCACTGGTTTCATATTATTTTATCAAGAAAGTCATGAGCTTCCTAGCCTTGGTTTAAACTTTCCTAGACTTCAAATCTCATCATAACCGAACCTTTATAAGAATGAAATAAGATTTATAACCAACATACAATCATGGCATAAACTTCATACCTTGTCTTAGGAACAATTCTTAGCATGCTTAGCCCTAGATTTAAAACTCTCTTAAGCCTTTACTTCTTACCTGGCTGAATATTCATGGGCATGAAAAATGGAGTTTCAACAATATACAAGTAGGAGAAAAAGTTAACAACATCATTATCATAGGGTACATAACTCAAGAATAAGGATACATGCTTAGTTTGAGTTTTAAACTTACCTAGTCTTCTTGTTCATGCTTGGCCGAGAGTTTAAATCTTATGGATCTAAGTTTTCATCATTTATTCTAGCATGGAAACCTTAGATTAACCTTTTACATAAAATACATATCACAAGAAAAATAGTAAGCATATCTAGTTACAACTTTCTTAAACTCTTCTTCTTCTTTTGGCCGAATTTTCTTAAGGCAAGTCCTAGGTTTTTAAGCGATCAAACTCCATGAAAAACCATACAAACTATTGTACCACAGGTGAGGGGAAGCTTACCTAGTAATCACTTGTTAATCTTTAAAGAAATGGTACCCTTGGTGAAGAGGAAGTAGGGAGCTTCTTCTTCTAGCACTCCTTTTGATTTTCTCTTGCTTGGAAGGGTACACCTTGAAGGCTCCTTCTTGTAGTTTAGTTTTCTCTTAGGGAGAAACCTAAACTTGGCTTGTGGAGATGAGGGAGGATGCTTAGAGTCTCGGCAAGGTTGAGGGAGAAGGAAAAAAAAAATGAAAACCTTTAGTTCCTTTCCTTTTTATGCTAAGTAGGTGGAAGTTACCAAAATGAACTTTGCTTCCCTTCCTCCTTATCTCATGCATGTATTTTCTTAATGAGAATATATCCTCATTCCCTTCCCTAAATTCTTCTCTTTATTATCCTCTTAAACCCCACGAAAATAGAGAAGGAAAGGGAGAAGGACAACTTGTCTTTTGCTACTCTTTTTTTCCTTAACCAAGAGGTAAACAAGAGAAAGAAGCCACTTGATTTTCCCTTTGTTCCTTCACTAAATTTTAGCTTTACATTTAACTACAATTCCCATCATTTCCCATTCACATATTATTCATTATCCTAGTGGTTATCATACATAATTTTATTTCTATCCTTTGTGAGAGGTTCAAGGTTCAAACCTTCACCTCTTCTTTTATTTCTCTTATCTTCTTTTTTTTTCTTTTTGATTCTTCAAAATTTTAGGATCTAAAGCAAATAACACCCATATACTTATCTCATAATTTCATGGGTGTTACAAAAGCTCTTTCTAAAGAATTAGATAAAGTAGAAAAGGAAAATGAATATTTGAAATCAGAAAATAAAGCTTTAAAATAGAAATTAAAAAATTGAAAACTGATGCATGTTTTAAAAAAGTTTTTCCACATTCAAAAATAAAGTTATATGGAAAATTAAATTGGTATATAAGGAAACATCACGGTCAACTTAGGAAGATACCAAGAAACTATGTACCTCCTAAGTTTTTAATTAATCCTATAGGAAGGAATCTGTATTGGATTCCAAAATCTTTACTATTAAAACTATATAAGTTAAAAGCTTATAGTGAGAAAATTAAACATTGAGGTTCTTTATGGAAGCTTTGTCTAAGGAAGTGATTGATGCTCCAATAACCAAGAAGGCCTAGTGCCTCGCCACAACCTGGAAGTCGAAATATCGAAATAAAAATGTTTAATTAACTTTCTGATAAAAGCATTAAAATTAGAATTAAACAATGCTTTGAAAAGTTTTTAAACAATTCCTTAGAAAATTCTTTAATTCTTTAGAAAAACTGTTTCTTGAAATTTTTACTTAGAAATTCTCTTTGGAAAATTCTGAAAAATTCATTTTGACTTAGAAATTTTTTTTAAGTTAAACCTAACTCAATTTGTTTGCACCCCGTTTTTGTTGTGATCAAAGGGGGAGAATAACGATAAGTTCAGTTAGTTAGAGGGAGTTAGTTAATTATTTTTATTGCAATTTCTTTTAAAGTTACAAATTTATGCCTGAATTGTTAGTTTAGTAATTTCTTTAAATTACTATCTCTTTGTTTTGTCCTAACCTGAACTTGGGTTGATGCACATCAAAAAGAGGGAGATTGTTGAACCCCGTTGTAGTTTTGATGTGATCAACCAGGTTTAGGTTAGGTCCTGCTTTGTGTTTGATCCCTATGTCTAAGTGTGCAGGCGCTTAGGAATGCAGGAAGTCGAGCGAAAGACGCAGCTAGCGAGAAGGACGGCACGGGAAGGGAGCCAACGGGCTCGGTGCGTCCGAAGGACGAGAAAGATGCGGAAGAGTACACCCGGTGGGCGTGAAGAACATGCGCGGTGTTCGAGGGACGTAAAGCCAGGATGGAAGACTGCTTGAGGAGAAGGCCAGGAACTGGGTTTGGGTGAGCCATATTCCGGATGGCCGAGATCACCCAAAGAAGCCGAACCAGAGCAAGTCAACTGGAAGTTGACTTGTCAATGGTTCGGTCGACCGAACCTACTGATCGGTCGACCGAACCTACTGATCGGTCGATCGAACCCTTCTCAATCAGTAGCCAACCGCCACTGCCACGTCAGAAGCTAACCGTTGGTAAAGCTAATCGGTCGACCGAATCTCCTGATCGGTCAATCGAACCAAAGTTGATCCAGAGACTTAGTCGAGCAAGTTAATCGGGCCAACTCAGCTGGAGACCGTTGGCCGATCGATCGACCGAACATAAGGATCGATCGACTGAACCAAAGCTCGATTCTCAGAGACTGCACCTGGATGGAAGACTGGGCAGGTACAGCAGGTTTGGTTGACCGAACCTGGGGATCGGTCGACCGATCCCTCTCGAGTCAAACCTGGTCCCGAAGGTTCAGGTTATCTAATAAGCTCTAGAACCCCTATATAAAGGGGGTCTTAGGTAACTATTCATAATGACGAATTAGAATGAAATTCAACTCTTGTAATCTCTGTTTAAGCAACCTCTGTGCTCTCAAAGTGTAAAAGGCTTCTCCGCCTTCAAAGAAGGAGTTTCTTACTGCGCATTCCATCGCCCTGGATTAACAACCCTCTTGGTTGTAACCAAGTTAAGATTCTATCTTCACTTCTCTTTCTGTTATTAAGTGTTGCTTTATTTTAGAGTTGAAAAGCTTTGAGAAGGGTAACTTTTATTTGCAGGCAATTCACCCCCCCTCTTGCCGGTCCCCGCTACGCCAACAAATTCCTGCGAACAGAAGGTTAGTGAATTGATCAGCCGATCGATTGACCCAGGATTGATCGATCAGTGGATCGATTCAGAGAGAATTTCTACAATCAAAAGCCTGCGGAATCGATCAATGGATCGATTGAAATAGCTTCAATCGATTGAGTCTCAACTTCAATCAATTGGGAAGTCTGATTATGGCTGGAAAAGCCTGATTTTAGCACATTAAGCCACTTCAAGTTTCAATAACCACTCCAAATCCCTTGGAACAAATTTGTATATATTTAGGGGGAGTTTTCATAATGAAAAAACGTATGAATTGGTTAAGGTAGACTTAGGTGAAGTTTAGGTTGGGATTTAGTTTCATTATTGAATTTTGAATATCAAAACTTTAAGTTTTGATTTTCCTAACTGTTTAGGAACTCCAAGTCATTGTTGGTACAATGACAAAAGTTTAACCATGTTTTTAGGGGGAGTTACTCCTTGAATGCATGAAAATTTACTTTCAAGGACCTTGGAAGGGGGTTAAACCTTCGTGATGGATAATACTCAGGGTCGAGTATTGGGGAACAATGGATGATTGGTTATCTTCATTGCTAGGATGATAAATGCTCTCGGATGAGCATTGTGGAGTAGGTTACTGCTCGAGAGGGAGCATTAGATTAATGAAGGGGATCGGACCTTCATTTGTAAAGTGAAAAATACTCTTGGATGAGCATTGAGAAGAAGATTATTGCTCAAGGGGGAGTATTGAATACAATGAATGGGCGTTTCATTGGGAAGTTGATGCATGCTCTAGGATGAGCATTGTGAAGTGAAGTAGAGCTCAAGGGGGAGCTTTGGCGGCAATGAAGAATATGAGATATTCATTGTGGGGTTGTTAACAACATATGAGGTTGTAAACAACGTAGAGTTAACTCTTATGGAGAAGAGTTTGTTTTTAGTTTTTGATGTGTGACAAAGGGGGAGAATGGAAGGTTAAGTTAGGCCTTCATCCCAAGCAGGGGGAGTTTACCCTCTAGGAAGGGGAGAGAATGAAGGAAACCTCCATTCATGCCTTGTCATGAAAGGGTTAAGGTTATAGGATTTAGCCTTGTGATAAAGAAGAGGTTAAGGCTATGGGATTTAGTCTTGTGATAAAGAAGAGGTTAAGGCTATGAGATTTAGCCTTGTGATAAAGAAGAGGTTAAGGCTATGGGATTTAGCCTAGTGATAAAGAAGAGGTTAAGGCTATGAGATTTAGCCTTGACATAAAGAAGAGATTAAGGCTATGAGATTTAGCCTAACTTAGAGATATTATCAAACATCAATAAGGAGGAGATTGTTGGGGCAATTTCCCTAGGTCAAGGTTGACCAGTTTGACTAAGCTTGAGTTGAGTCAAGCTTGAGTTGGGATTTAAGTTTTGATGTTTGACAATATAAGGAGTTTCTGGAGTAATTGTCCAGTTATGGAGATAGTCAAAGGGTTGACCAGGTTAATGAGAATACAAGTCAAGTAAGTCAAGGTTGACAGGAGACTTGACTGGAAAAGTCCTAATTGGAGGTCAGGAAAAGGAAAAGTCCTGGTGAGGAGCCAGGCAAAAGGAAAAGTCCTGGTGAGGAGCCAGGCAATTGGAAAGTCCAAGTGTGATCTTGGCAAAGGAGAAAGTCTTGGTGAGGAGCCAGGCAATTGAAAAATCCAAGTGTGATCTTGGCAAAGGGTGTAAGTTCAAGCATGTGGTCTTGGCAAGGTAAGTCATGGTATGACTTGACAAGGAAGACCCAACAACTAGGATGAGGCCGAAGGAAGCTCCTGAAGGCAAGGCGTGAAGGATGGAGAGATATCCGAGGGACGCGAGACTGGTGGAGGAAGCTAGAAGGCTAGTTCGAGGTTGGTCGGGTGTGGCCAAATGCTAGGCATGGAGACCCAACAGGTCACGGTTGACCGAGAGTTAGGTTGGAGACTTTGGACTTGAGATTGAGTCAAGTCCGGATGGTCAATCGATTGAACCAGGTTCCAATCGATCGATTGAACTAGGTTCCAATCGATCAGTCAATTGATTGGAGTGTGCTGCGATTATAGGAAGGCCCAATTGATCGGTCGATCGATTGGGATGTGGAATCACGAGCACAGAGGCTTTCCCAATCGATCAGGCGATCGATTGGGAGCTGCCAATCGATCGGGCGATCGATTGGGAGCTGCCAATCGATCGGTTGATCGATTGGGAAGCAGAAGCTCTCACGCGGATGCGAGAGCACAGAAAGGTGCTGAATCGATCGGGCAATCAATTCAGGCAGTCCCAATCGATCGGTCGATCAATTGGAAAGTTACCGTTGTGCAGGATGCAGGTGATGGACAGCTATGATAGAGCGGTGCTGACGTGGCAATCGATTGGGGATGAATTCGATCAATTGGGAGCATTGTTTAAAGCTAGGGTGGAGCGTTTTCTTCGCCAGAACTTTGCGTTCTTTCCTGCGATTCCTCTCTGATTTTCATAGCGATTTCTACAGATCTTCATAGCCAGTTCTTGAAGGCTCTTGGGTTGCATTCCCAAGGTTCAAGAGGCTACTACAAGCAACAAGTACGCTAGAGGAAAAGTGTATTCATTTGTATTTGTCTTTCTTCTTCTTGTGGAAGTGTTGTGTTGTAGTGTGAGTTTGTACGAGGCTTCTCCGCCTTCGCCTGCAACCGAAAAGGAGTTATTCTTAGTGGAGATGGCGTGTCATGTGTGGATCCTTGAATTAGTCATCTTTTCTTGAGATGGATACCAAGTAAATCCTAGTTGTTAGCATTGTGAGTGTTTGTCTTTGAGTATTCCACTACCCAACACTAAGACGAAGCAAACCGACGCAAGCGCGATGAAATGCTATTCACCCCCCTCTAGCGGGCACATCAGTCCCAACATTTATATCCAAGGAACACATGGTCGTGCCATGTAACGCCCGCCCCTCTACTACTACTAAAGAAGGGACGGGGTTACTCACTTAAAACATACATACATGTATATGCATATGAAATCATGGCAGCGGAAGTGGGTTGTCTAAAAATTTAATTTGATCATATGCATAAGGACTAAACATAACATGTGAACCATATAATCATATAACATAGTAAACATGCTTAACATACTAATCCTTCAAACATAACATGTAACTTGATTTATCATCAACTACTTAAAACATGATTCATGATATCATAAGCATACCAACATGAAACAATAAAACATAAGAGCATAATCTATCCATGCTAGCTCAAGTAATTATAAAGTATATAGTTAAACATGGTTCACAAAGAAGGTCAAGACATATATATAAGTTCTAAAACACAAAGGGATCTATTCCACCATGCCACTTCCACACACATTCTTGCCCTTCCTGCTGCTTCTTTTAGTTTAGCCATTCTTTTCCTTTTTCTGCAATACAAGGAATCATAAACTATAAGCACATAGGCTTAGTAAGTTACTTTTTCCTACTCACAAAAACCATACCTCATGCATAAACATAAAATCATATCATAGCATGTGAGAACATAAACATAAAATCATATCATATCATGTGAGAGCATAAATATAAAATCATATCATATCATATGAGAACATAAACATAAAGTAGTAACATGATCATATAAATATCATAGACATATTTTCAAGAGCATCTTAAATAAACATAAAGAAACCATATAACATGAACTTGTAGAAGCAAGATGTTCTTTTGAAAACATGTATCATGAAATGAATATATTCAAGATGTCCTTTTGAAAACATATATCATATACATACTTAAACATAATCTCAACATGAGGGCCCGGCTTATACCACATACATACATAAATGCGTGCATCCTAAGTAGATCCAAGGTAGCTAGTCTTGAACCTACTAGGAACTAGGCCCGTTTCATAGACCATCGACTTAGGGACAACTTAGGAGCTCATCCCTTTTACTAGGCCCGTTTCATAGACCATCGACCTAGGGGCGCTTATGGAGCCCACCCTTGGTACAAGTCATACAAAAAGTAAAATAGCATATCATGCTTCTTATCATATCATACATATCATGTTCTTGTCATATTATGGCATATCATGAAGAGTGCTCTTGATCCCAATTTAAGGGAAGCATCTCTTAGGCTTTTCATCTTACATAAGTCTTTCATAAACATATCATGTTTTTGTCATATCATGTAACATAGCATGTTCTTGTCATATCATGAAACATAGCATGTTCTTAGCATATCATGAAGCATAGCATGTTCTTGTCATATCATAGCATAGCATGTTCTTGTCATATAATGAAGCATAGCATGTTCTTGTCATATAATGAAATATAGCATGTTCTTGTCATATAAAGCATATCATTTTCATATGAACTTTCTACAAACCCTAAATCATACTTGGCCGAAACATATAAGCATGGTCATAGGGTTCTCAAGCAACATATAAGCATGAAATCAATGTCCTAAGTTCTCATAATTCTTAACATGACATGTGAAGTCTTTGTCTTGGCCAAAACTTGTGAGCATGGTTCTAGTTTTCTTTTAGCCACTTTAAGCATGAAACTTTTACACCATACATAGCATAGCAAGTGAGACATTTAGTAATTATAAGTGAGGTCCTAACCTTAATGTTCAACCTTGGCCGAAACATCAAAAATCATGGTTCTAAATTTTGCAATGCAACATAAAGCATGGAACTTAACCTAACATTGTATAGGAAATCATACATCATTAGAAAGCATAATCAAACATAGTTTAGGTCTAAAAACTTTCTCTAAGCCTTTATATTTTCTTTGGCCGAAACCTAAAGAGCATGTTCTTAAATTTCTAAGCAACATATCACATGGAAAACTTTATACTAATATCATATAAGGGATTATATGTCATGAGGACTAATAATCAAGCATAGTTGAGGTCTTAAACTTCCTCTAATCTCTTTATCCCTTCTTGGCCGAAACCCTAAAAGCATGTTCTTCAATTTCTAAGCAGCATAAAACATGGAAATTTATATTAACATCATATGATAGATTACATATCATGAGGACCAATAACCAAGCATAGTTGAGGCCTTAAACTTCCACTAATCTCTTTATCCCTTCTTGGTCGAAACCCTAAAAGCATGTTCTTAAATTTCTAAGCAACATATAACATGAAAACTTTATATTAACATCATATGATAGATTACATATCATGAGGACTAATAATCAAGCATAGTTGAGGTCTTAAACTTCCTCTAATCTCTTTATCCCTTCTTGGCCGAAACCCTAAAAGCATGTTCTTGAATTTCTAAGCAGCATAAAACATGGAAATTTATATTAACATCATATGATAGATTACATATCATGAGGACCAATAACCAAGCATAGTTGAGGCCTTAAACTTCCTCTAGTCTCTTTATCCCTTCTTAGCCGAACCCCTAAAAGCATGTTCTTAAATTTCTAAGCAACATATAACATGAAAACTTTATATTAACATCATATGATAGATTACATATCATGAGGACCAATAACCAAGCATAGTTGAGGCCTTAAACTTCCTCTAGTCTCTTTATCCCTTCTTGGCCGAGCCATACAATAACCTAATCCTAGATTTCCTTTTTTTACTTTACATTATAAACACATGAAAACATTCGGAACTACTTGTACTGCAGGTGAGGAGGATACTTACTTCCTCTCGCTTGATTTCCTAAGAGAATACCCTTGCTTGTGGAGCTTTTCCTAGAGAGAAATCCTTGGCTTGAATTCGGCAAAGATGAAGAGGAGAGAGTTTAGGTTTCGGTGGAGAGGAGGAGGGAGGAGGAAGAGAGAGCTAAAATGAAGTTTTCCTTCCCATTTTCTTATTTATTCTCAATGAAGGAAGAAGGCAAAACCAACTTCTCATTGGAAGAAGAAGAAGAAAACTTGAACGTTTCCTTCTTAGTGAAGAGGGCCTTCACTTTCCTTACCTTTAACTATCTTGTCTCTTTCCTTCCTAACAGCACACCCCTGCTGGGGCTACTGGTTATGACATTCATGCATCTAACAAGAGGACCAATGTTCAAACCTTTGTCAGGCCTCTTTTTTATTCTATTTTTTTCTTTAATTTTTGGAAATATTCACATAAGGTCTATTCTAATCATGCATCAATTCTCATAAAATGACTTAAGGATCCTATGGGTGTTACAGCCCCCCATACCTCATAAAAGTTCATCCTCAAACTTAAAATAGCTCTGGGTACTTTTGTTTCATACCGTCCCATAACTAGGGTGGCTTAGGACTTCCTGCTGAGTGCATCGGCCACTTTGTTCGCCTTTCCCGGATGGTAGAAAATCTCGCAGTCATAGTCCTTGACTAGCTCAAGCCATCTGCATTGTCTCATGTTTAGATCCTTCTGTGTGAAGAAATATTTCAGACTCTGGAGGTCTGTATAAATCCTACATTGAGCTCCATATAGATAATGCCTCCATATTTTGAGAGCAAAAACCACAGTTGCTAGCTCCAGATTGTGAGTGGAATAATTTCTTTCATGTTCCTTGAGTTGCCTAG
The DNA here is from genome assembly GCF_018446385.1 of Zingiber officinale. Classification (NCBI taxonomy): domain Eukaryota; kingdom Viridiplantae; phylum Streptophyta; class Magnoliopsida; order Zingiberales; family Zingiberaceae; genus Zingiber; species Zingiber officinale. The sequence goes on along the minus strand of NC_055987.1, from coordinate 72,341,536 downwards.
AGGCACAGGCAATGACCTTGCCATTCTGCATGAGTACAGCTCTGAGTTCTAATCTGAAAGCGTCACTATACATATCGAACCCTTCGTTACCTTCCGGAAGAGTGAGAATTGGAGCACTGGCCAGTCTCCTTTTCAATTCTATGAAACTCTTCTCGCAATGGTCTGTCCATTCGTACTTCTTGTTCTTCCTGGTGAGAGCTGTCATAGGGGCTGCAATTCTGGAGAAACCCTCTACGAACTTTCGGTAATAACCTGCTAGCCCGAGAAAACTTCTGATCTCACTGGCATTCTTTGGCCTGTTCTAGTTACTCATAGCTTCAATCTTGATTGGTTCTACCATCACTCCGTCTTTGGAGATAACAAGCCCCAAAACTGATACTCGATCGAGCCAGAACTCGCATTTGGAAAATTTTACATATAGCTGCTTCTCCTGAAGAATTCGTAAAACTATGTTCAAGTGTTCAGCATGCTCTGCTTGGGTTCTCAAATAGATGAGGATGTCGTCGATGAAGATGATCATAAATTTATCGAGAAATGTTGAGAATACCCGATTCATCAAGTCCATAAACAAAGCAGGAGCATTCATCACTCCGAAGGGCATTACTACGAACTCAAAATGTTCGTATCTTATTCGGAAAGCCGTCTTCGGTATATCATCCTGTTTCACTTTTACTTGATGATAGCCAGACCTCAGGTCAATCTTAAAGAAGACAGTGGCACCCTTTAACTGGTCAAACAGGTCGTCAATCCGTGGTAGAGGGTACTGGTTCTTGATCATCACTTTGTTTAGCGCTCGGTAGTCTATGCACATTCGCATAGACCCATCTTTCTTTTTCACAAACAGTACCAGAGCTCCCCATGGAGAGTGACTAGGGTGGATAAGTCCCTTGTCGAGTAACTCCCGTAGCTGTTCCTGAAGTTCCTTCAATTCAGCTAGCGCCATATGGTATGGTGCTTTAGAGATCGATTTAGTACCAGGAATCACTTCGATCTCAAATTCAATTTCTCTATCGGGGGCCAACCCTGGTAGTTCATCAGGGAATACTTCTGGGTAGTTGCATACAATTCTGACATCTTCCAGCTTCTGGTCCTCCGCTTGGCTTGTATCAACCACATGTGCCAGAAACCCAGTGCATCCGCTGTCTAACATCTTCTGTGCTTTTAAGGCTGATAAGAATTTCTTAGTTTCTTTCCTTGGCTCTCCGATAAATTCAAATATTGGTTCTGATTCAGGCCGGAAAACCACTTTTCTATTACGACACTCAATCGAAGCACCGTACTTGCTCAGGAAATCCATGCCTAATATAATATCATAATCCCGCATGTCAAGCACTATCAGATCACAGTAGTGTTCTCTGTCTATGATTCTGATGGGTGCGGCTCGCAGCATATGAGTAGATGGCATCACTTCTCCCGAAGGTAGGGTCGTTAAGAACTTGCGATCTAAGGCTTGCGGTGGCATGTCTATCTTCCTTGTGAAAGGTGTAGAGACAAACGAGTGTGTTGCCCCAGTATCAAATAATACAGTAGCATGCTGACTAAAAATAAATATCTGACCTGTGATAATGGTAGAAGCATTCGCCACATCTTCCTTGGTGAGTGAGAAGATCCTAGCATTCGTCGTAACTGGCGGAGCTTCCAGTCTCCCTTGGCTTATCAAAGTCCCTTCTATAGCAGCCTGCATCTGGTGTAACTGTAGGGTGTTAGTTAGAGCCCTAGAGTCAATCATTTGATGATTGTTGTATGGACTCGTTGTATCATATTCTTGTATATAAATAAAGGAATTTGTTTTGGTTATTATACTTACTTGTATTAGTGCCAAATAACTAAGTATAATAGCGTCCTTGAGTAGAAGGTTCTTACCTATATCAATCGATTGGTTGAACCGATAGTGAGATGATTAGGGACCACTACTCTTAATCATTCCTAGTCAAGTATTATCATTCAGGGACAATGTTAATGCGATGAGACTAGCATGTAGGTCAACTCGATGACTTGATCTCACAAGTCATGGATATGGAGATATCAAGTTGACACATGGGTATGCATTGGAGAATGTATACTGAATGACCCGCCATGAGAAAGTATCATGGATCGTTATATAAGTGTCATATACTCTCTCATGTGACTATTAGTATGACTACTAGTCCTTGGACCTGAAGTCACCATGGTTCCCTACATAAGGAGTTACGTACTTTGGCTTCGTCAAACGTCACCCGTAACTGGGTGGACTATAAAGGCGATTACTGGGTATGTAACAAATATGCGGAAAGATGTGAGTGATGTAGATGGGATCTATCCCTCCTATATGACGGGAGTGACATCGATATTCTTGATAGAGTGAGACCACGAAGTGCATGGTCATGCCCAAATGAGTCAATATGAGATATTGAGCTCATTTGATTGAGTGAGTCTACTTGGAGTTCATAATTTAGATTGATTAGAGGATGGCATGGTCTATGCCTCACATTGATCAATCTAGATGTCTAGGATAGAAGGACAATGTCATATATTACGAGGAGTCACAATTAGTAGTCACAAGGTGATGTTGGATCTCAACATTCTTATAACTTGGGTAGTAATGATGTGTTGCTAGATACCGCTCATTACTTATGCTTCTAAATGGGTTTAGGAGCATTACCAACATTATAAGAACCTATAGGGTCACACACAAAGGGAGATTAGATGGAGATTAGGTTCATTTGATGAACCTAAAGGATTAGGTTCATGTGATGAACCAAATTGGATTAAGAGTAATCCAAATTGAGCTAATTGAGTTGGACTCAATTTGGTTCATGTGTTAAGTGAATTTAATTTGGACTTAGACTCATTTAATTAATTTAATTCAATGAATAGAGATTCATTAAATTAAAATTGACTTGAACCAATGGTTAGATTAGATCAACCAAGGGAGAGAAGTGGTCAAGTTTGACTTGACTTGAGAGGAAGATGAAGGGTCAAGTTTGACTTGACCATTTGCCACCTCATTGGTGAGTTGGCATTAAGTGGACTAATGATGATGTGCCACATCATCAAGACCACTTCATGGTGTGCCACCCCATGAGGGAGATCAAGAGTTTTTTACTCTTGAAATTCCATGGAGTATATAACTCCTCACTTGAAGGTGGCCGGCCACTTTTGGTGGAGTTCCAAGTGAGAATTGATTCTCATTCATTCCTTCTTCTTCCTCAAGCTCTCAACCTCTCTCCCTCTCCTCATCTTTGCCGAGACCATCAAGGGTGTTAGCACATCCTAGTGGTTTCTCTCCATCTCTTGCTTGTGTGGATACACATAGAGGAGTATCTACCTTGATACTCTTTCAGATCCGGCAAACTTTGGATGAGCGGGATTAAGCGAAGGGCTTCGCATCAAGGGTAAAGATCTTATCTTATAGATCTAGGCTTAGAAACTCGTACGTGAATGTTTTTGAAATTTTATTCTTCGCACGGATCCGGTGGCTGGGGTTTCAGGGTTTCTGCAACTCAAAAAAAAAAGTGATTTTTGCGGCCCGAAAAACCCAACAGTGATATCAGAGCCACGTGCGAAGCTCGTACGAGTTTTAATTTGTATTTTTATGAAAATTATAGATCTGTAACTTTCTGTAAAATTATGATTTTTTATAGTTTGTATGGGTATTTTTCTCGTAGAAGCGAAGCACAAGTGTTTAGACACTTGTAGGCTTCGACTACCGAAAAGATCTTTCCGAAACGGCAAGGTTTCACCCCAAATCTTTTTGGGACAGTGGGCTAAGGCACTTTAGGATCACTAAGGAACACTCGTGATGGTTATATCGCGGGTAGGGATGCTGCCCCTGACCCCGCAAGGGGATTCGTTCCGCGTTTGCGCCCGAAAAACGCTAAACGGGACCGCCGAGAATTTTTATTCATAAAAATTATAAAATTTTAATAAAAATTATAGAAATTTATAGAAATTTCATAATTTAGAATTATGTATTATTTTGTGATGGCCATGGCCCAAAAGACCCAATTAGATTGGAAATTCTGTGTTGTAATTCATATTATGGCCTGCGTGCCATTTTCTGTGATGTGCGTGTTGTACTTAATTCACGACCTGCGCGTCATGCCTTCCTCTAGTTTATATTCCTATTGTAAAATAGTTTTTAGACTCGAATGTAACTCGAGTTTCAAAATTGTAATGTACAAAATTGGAGCGGTGGAAGGTCCACTCGAGACGGAGTTACGAGGAGGGCGCGAGCAACACAAGGTGGTCAAAGGAAGGAGCTTGAGAAGCTGTTGACTTTAGGTTGACCATCAGATCTTCTCATTGGCTTGAGAAGATTGTATTAAGGCCATGACTAATCACAAAACATTTAATTAATTGCTTGTGTGTGTATATGTGATGCATGCTAGTATAAGTGATTAATTAGCACCTTAACGATTTGATTCGATCAATCGCGTACATGATGCGCTCTAACGATTAGATTAGATCTAAATCGAGTATATGATACACCTCGTCGATTAGATTAGATCTCAATCACGACAACTCGAAATGTCTACCATGCCGTGATACCCATCACTACCTCGATCGCATGATGTTGTTGAATCTGCCAAAGCAAAGCAACACATACTATCTTGGTAGGGTGCGGAGGGACAATCATGGTCCCGCCATTCAACGCATGGGTGAGTACAACTCAATTAGATTGAGTAACTAGTTAACTCAATTGGATCGAGTTTAACTATAGGCATTTTCCAATGGTTGGTAGATAGGTCAAAATCACGTTTATATTAACTCTTGGGCGTATTAGCCAAAGCTAACTCGAGTTTTAATATAAATGCGGATCTTGATCTTATAAACAAGAGTTTCATAGAGATGTAATTGGTAATTAGTTACCTACCAATCATACTAAGTCTTGGGCGATTTAGCCAAAGCTAACTCAGGGCATAGTATGATGTGGATCTTGTCCGATATTAATTATAGAATTTAGTGGGAGCATCATTTAATTAAAAGGCCTAATTAGATGATTAATAGAATATGATATTTATTTATTTTTCTACATTTTTCTGTTGTAGATAACCATGACGTCAAACACGAACTCCTTCTCCCTGCGTTCTGTCCTTGATAAGGACAAGCTCAACGGAGCAAATTTCCTAGACTGGTACAGGAATCTGAGAATAGTTCTCACCCAAGAACGTAAACTGTACGTTCTGGAGCAGCCCATTCCGGAGGCTCCTCCTGCCAATGCCACGCGAGCAGACAAAGATGCTTATGACGCATTAGATGTATCATGTCTAATGCTCGCGACCATGAACTCTGAGCTTCAAAAGCAACATGAGTTAATGGGTGCTTATGATATGGTTGAACATCTTCGTCAACTATATCAAGGACAAGCGCGGCATCAGAGATTTGAGATCTCAAGGGCACTATTTCAGTGCAAGATGTCAGATGGGGCTCCCGTAGGTCCATATGTACTCAAGATAATTGGTACATAGAGAATCTACAGAGGTTGAGATTCCCACTTGGCCAAGAGCTGGCCACTGACATGATCTTGCAGTCTTTGCTAGAGAGCTACAGTCAATTTGTCATGAACTACAACATGAACGAAATTGACAAGCCACTGCCCGAACTACTTAGTATGTTACGAACTGTTGAGCTCAACCTTAAGAAGGTTAAGCCCAACTCTATTCTGATGGTTCAGAAATACAAGGGAAAGGGCAAGCCTAAAGGCAAGGGAAAGTCTCAAGCCAAGGGCAAAGGCAAAGCACTGAAGCCTAAAGGAGGGGTCGCCAAGGATGCTACCTGCTTCCACTGCAGTCAGACCGGGCACTGGAAGAGGAACTGTAAGGTGTACCGGGAAGATCTTAAGAAGAAGAGAAGTGAGACTTCCACTTCAGGTATATATGTTATAGAAGTCAATCTATCTATTTCTTCATCATGGGTATTAGATACCAGATGTGCTTCTCACATTTGTACTAATGTGCAGGCGCTGAGAAATAGCAGGGCATTGACGAAGGGCGAGGTGGACCTACGTGTAGGCAATGGAGCACGAGTTGCTGCTATTGTTGTATGGACTTATTTTCTATCTCTGCCCTCTGGGCTTGTATTAGAGTTGGATGATTGTTGTTATGTGCCTGCTTTGATTAAGAACATTATATCAGTTTCTTGTTTGGACAAGAAAGGGTTTTCATTTATGATAAAGAACAAATGTTGTTCAGTTTATTTAAATGATATGTTCTATTGTAGTGCACCTCTGATGAACGGACTCTATATTCTAGACCTTGAGAGCCCTATCTATAACATAAATACCAAGAGCTTCAAGTCAAATGACATGAACCAAACCTATCTCTGGCACTGTCGCTTAGGTCATATAAATGACAAGCGCTTATCCCAGCTCCATAAAGATGGTTTGCTGGACTCATTTGATTTTGAATCATATGAGACATGCGAGTCATGCCTACTAGGCAAGATGACCAAGACTCCCTTTAGTGGATGCAGTGAGAGAGCGACTGACTTATTAGGTCTTATACATAGCGATGTATGTGGTCCTTTCAATGTCACTGCTAGAGGTGGTTATAGGTACTTCATTACATTCATTGATGATTTCAGTAGATATGGTTATGTGTACTTGATGACACATAAGTCTGAATCCTTTGAAAAGTTTAAAGAATTCAAGAATGAAGTACAAAACCAGCTTGGCAAGAGTATTAAGATACTTCGATCAGATCGAGGTGGGGAATACCTTAGCCATGAGTTTCGTGACTATCTAGCTGAGTGTGGGATTCTATCCTAAATCACTCCTCCTGGAACACCATAGTGGAATGGTGTATCTGAAAGGAGGAATCGTACCCTATTAGATATGATATGGTCTATGATGAGTCACACAGATCTTGCTACATTCATTACGGCAGCCTTTATACTCAACCGAATTCCATCCAAGGCTGTAATAAAGACACCATATAGGATATGGACAGGGAGAGATGCCCAGGTGTCTTTTATGAGGATTTGGGGTTGTGAGGCTTACGTTAGACGTCAAGTCTTGGACAAACTTGGACCCAAATCCAACAAGTGTTATTTTATTGGATATCCCAAGGAAACGAAGGGATATTACTTCTACATTCTCAGTCAACACAAGATAGTTGTGGCTAAGACTGGGGTTTTTCTAGAAAGGAATTTTGTTTCTAGAAAGACTAGTGGGAGTACGTTTGATCTTGAAGAAGTTCAAGATTCAAACAATAGCACTGAATCCTTGATGGAAGGTGAACTGGAACCACAAAGTGTTGTGGATGATATTGTTCCACAAGGAGTTGAGGAACAACAACCAGTTCAAGTAGACATACCTCTTCGCAGGTCTGATAGGGTACGTCGTCAACCTGGGAGATACTCATTTCTCTTGTCTGACCATGATGGCGTTGTACTCCTAGAGGATGAGCCCACCTCCTATCAAGAAGCTGTGATGAGACCAGATTCCGAGAAATGGCTAGAAGCCATGAGATCCGAGATGGAATCCATGTAGACTAACCAAGTATGGACTTTGGTTGATCCACCTGAAGGGGTAAAACCCATAGGGTGTAAGTAGGTCTTTAAGAGAAAGACTGACATGGATGGACTTATCTATAAGGGTCGCTTGGTAGCTAAAGGTTTCAAGCAGATTCATGGTATTGACTATAATGAAAACTTTTCTCCAATAGCGATGTTTAAGTCCATTCGGATCATGCTTGCTATTGCAGCATACCATGACTATGAGATATGGCAGATGGATGTCAAAACCGCGTTTTTGAATGGAAACCTGCTCAAGGATGTGTACATGACACAACCTAAGGGTTTTGAAGATCCACAGCATACTAGCAGAGTATGCAAGTTGCATAGGTCTATTTATAGACTACAGCAAGCTTCTTGGAGCTGGAATCTTCGATTCGATGATACAATCAAACAGTTTGGTTTCATCAAGAATGAAGATGAACCTTGTGTCTACAAGAAGGTTGTAGGGGATATAGTTGTCTTCCTCATATTGTATGTGGATGACATACTACTCATTGGGAAAGACATCCCTTTGCTATAGTCTGTCAAGACTTGGCTAGGGACTTGTTTCTCAATGAAGGACTTAGGTGAAGCATCCCGCATTCTAGGCATACAGATCTATAGAGATAGATCTAAGAGGTTGCTTGGCCTATGTCAGAGTACATATATTGACAAGGTACTCCAACGGTTTGCCATGCAGAACTCCAAGAAGGGATTTCTTCCGATGTCACATAGCGTGAGTCTTTCGAAGACTCAAGTTCCCTCTTCTAGAGAGGAGAGAGACTGCATGAATCAGATCCCTTATAACTCAGCCATAGGATCTATCATGTACGCCATGCTATGTACTCGTCTTGATGTCTCGTATGCTTTGAGCATGACGAGCAGATACCAATCAGATCCAAGTGAAAGTCACTGGATAGCGATCAAGAATATTCTTAAGTACTTGAAAAGGACTAAAGAATATTTCTTGATATATAGAGGCGATGACGAGCTAGATGTAAAGGGTTACAGTGATGCCAGTTTCCAGACCAACCAGGATGATTATCGATCGCAGTCAAGATTCGTGTTTTGCATAAATGGTGGTGCTGTGAGCTGGAAGAGTTCGAAGCAGGATACAGTAGCTGATTCTACGACAGAGGCCGAGTATATTGCTACATCAGAAGCAGCAAAGGAGGTAGTTTGGATCCGCAAGTTCATCACTGAACTTGGGGTGGTTCCTAACATCGCTGACCCTATTGAGCTCTATTGTGACAACAATTGAGTAATTGCGCAGGCTAAGGAACCTCGCTCACACCAGCGGACCAAACAGATACTACGGCGCTTCCATCTCATTCGAGAGATTATCGAGAGAGGAGATGTGAAGATTTGCAGAGTACCTACAGAGGCTAACATTGCAGATCCCTTGACCAAGGCTTTGGCACAGAGAAAGCATGATGGTCACACTAGGTCATTAGGGCTTAGAGCTTATACTGATTGGTACTAGTGCTAGTGGAAGATTGTTAGTTAGAGCCCTAGAGCCAATCATTTGATGATTGTTGTATGAACTCGTTGTATCATATTCTTGTATATAAATAAAGGCATTTGTTTTGGTTATTATACTTACTTGTATTAGTGTCAAATAACTAAGTATAATAGCGTCCTTTAGTAGAAGGTTCTTACCTATATCAATCGATTGGTTGAATCGATAGTGAGATGATATAGGGACCACTACTCTTACTCATTCCTAGTCAAGTATTAACATTCAGGAACAATGTTAATGCGATGAGACTAGCATGTAGGTCAACTCGATGACTTGATCTCACAAGTCATGGATATGGAGATGTCAAGTTGACACATGGGTATGCATTAGAGAATGTATACTAAATGACCCGCCATGAGAAAGTATCATGGATCGTTATATGAGTGTCATATACTTTCTCATGTGGCTATTAGTATGACTACTAGTCCTTGGACCTGAAGTCACCATGGTTCCCTATATAAGGAGTTACGTACTTTGGCTTCGTCAAACGTCACCCGTAACTGGGTGGACTATAAAGGCGATTACTGGGTATGTAACAAATTATGCGGAGGGATGTGAGTAATGTAGATGTGATCTATCCCTCCTATATGACGGGAGTGACATCGATATTCTTGATAGAGTGAGACCACGAAGTGCATGGTCATGCCCAAATTAGTCAATATGAGACATTGAGCTCATTTGATTGAGTGAGTCTACTTGGAGTTCATAATTTAGATTGATTAGAGGATGGCATGGTCTATGCCTCACATTGATCAATCTAGATGTGTAGGATAGAAGGGCAATGTCATATATTGTGAGGAGTCACAATTAGTAGTCACAAGGTGATGTTGGATCTCAACATTCTTATAACTTGGGTAGTAATGATGTGTTGCTAGATACCGCTCATTACTTATGCTTCTAAATTGGTTTAGGAGCATTGCCAACATTATAAGAACCTATAAGGTTACACACAAAGGGAAATTAGATGGAGATTAGGTTCATTTGATGAACCTAAAGGATTAGGTTCATGTGATGAACCAAATTGGATTAAGAGTAATCCAAATTGAGCTAATTGAGTTGGACTCAATTTGGTTCATGTGTTAAGTAAGTCTAATTTAGACTTAGACTCATTTAATTAATTTAATTCAATGAATAGAGATTTATTAAATTAAAATTGACTTGAACCAATGGTTAGATCAGATCAACCAAGGGAGAGAAGTGGTCAAGTTTGACTTGACTTGAGAGGAAGATGAAGGGTCAAGTTTGACTTGACCATTTGCCACCTTATTGGTGAGTTGACATTAAGTGGACTAATGATGATGTGCCACATCATCAAGACTACTTCATGGTGTGCCACCTCATGAGGGAGATCAAGAGTTTTTGACTCTTGAAATTCCATGGAGTATATAACTCCTCACTTGAAGGTGGCCGACCACTTTTGGTGGAGTTCCAAGTGAGAATTGATTCTCATTCATTCCTTCTTCTTCCTCAAGCTCTCAACCTCTCTCCCTCTCCTCATCTTTGTCGAGACCATCAAGGGTGCTAGCACATTCTAGTGGTTTCTCTCCATCTCTTGCTTGTGTGGATACACATAGAGGAGTATCTACCTTGATACTCTTTGTAATCCGGCGAACTTTGGACGAGCGGGATTAAGCGAAGGGCTTCGCATCAAGGGTAAAGATCTTATCTTGTAGATCTAGGCTTAGAAACTCGTACGTGAATGTTTTCAAAATTTTATTCTTCACACGGATCCGGTGGCAGGGGTTTCGGGGTTTCCGCAACACAAAAAAAAAGTGATTTTTGCGGCCCAAAAAACCCAACATGGGGGAGCACCTCTGTTCTGGACATACTGCTGCGGAGGTGTCTGAATCTGGGTAGGACAGTTTCTGGCCATATGTCCTTACAATCCATAGTTGTAGCACTTATTTGTGCCTATACGACATATTCCTGGATGCTTTTTCCCACATGTGGTACACTGAGGGAACGTAGGTTGCTTGCTTGCTGGACCACCCTTAGAGTCGTTCCATTGCTTTCTCTTGCCACTGTGGTTTCCTTTCCAGCTGGTTTTGGTGCTCTGAGATTTCTGCCCTCCAGACTGGGCTTGACTCTTACCCTCATTCAGCGCCTTCAGATAGTGTTCGGTGATCAGGGCACTGCTGATTAGCTCTTCGGCAATCTACGGTCTATTAATTCCACCAGCCACATTCAGAGCTATCTCGGGTCTGAGAATCTTCAGCATAAGTCTAACCCTTTCTCTTTCAGTGCTGACCAACTCAGGGCATAGGCGCGCTAGACGGTTGAATCTCTTCACAACTTCATTAACTGGTAGGTCACCTTGCCGGAACTTGGTGAACTCATCGTAGTGCTTGTTTGTCACACACATGTGGAAGAATTCTTCGAAGAATTCAGTCTCGAAGTCCATCCATCTCATTTGATTTACTTGTCTCTTCGCTTTAACTCTGTCCCACCACATTCTAGCATCGCCCGTAACGTAGAAGCATGCACACTTGACTTTCTCGTGTTCAGGCCAGTCCAATAGCTCTACTATGCTCTCCACAGTCTTGAATCAGGCTTGGGCGTCCCATAGCTCACAGTTACCAGAGAAAACTTTCGGCTTCAGCCTCTGCCACTGAATCAGGTATGCCTCCTGTCGAACCTGTGGGGCTGGGCCTACCGGTGGTACAGGTGCCGGTGGTACTGGTACAGTTGTAGGTATAACTGGCATCACGTTCTGATTCCCTGGTGGGGTGGCAAGATTCCCCTGCTGATTCATCAGAGTATTTATCACTTGCTATTGTTCTGTGACCTGACGCTAAAGTTCAGTGACTACATGCATCAGATCAGGTGGAGGTACTGCCTCATCAGCTCTGGTATTGCGTCTTCTAGCCATGCTAATCTTCATAAATGACAACAAGGCTAGCATAAGTTATCATTATTCCTAACCTACCATCATGCATACTTAGACTAAAACTGTGACTTATCATAATTAAAAATAGAGTAGACATGCATACTTAAATTAAAGCATTCCTTACTATACATAAAAAAAAATAGATTAAGCATAGAAATTCTTACTTGGAGCGGCAGGATGTAAGCTTGATGTGTGTGTGTAGTGGAAAGGCAGACCTGCTCTGATACCAAACTGTAACGCCCGCCCCTGTACTACTACTAAAGAAGGGACGGGGTTACTCACTTAAAACATACATACATGTATATGCATATGAAATCATGGCAGTAGAAGTGGGTTGTCTAAAAATTTTATTTGATCATATGCATAAGGACTAAACATAACATGCGAACCATATAATCATATAACATAGTAAACATGCTTAACATACTAATCCTTCAAACATAACATGTAACTTGATTTATCATCAACTACTTAAAACATGATTCATGATATCATAAGCATACCAACATGAAACAATAAAACATAAGAGCATAATCTATCCATGCTAGCTCAAGTAATTATAAAGCATATAGTTAAACATGGTTCACAAAGAAGGTCAAGACATATATATAAGTTCTAAAACACAAAGGGATCTATTCCACCATGTCACTTCCACACACATTCTTGCCCTTCCTGCTGCTCCTTTTAGTTTAGCCATTCTTTTCCTTTTTCTGCAATATAAGGAATCATAAACTATTAGCATGCACATAGGCTTAGTAAGTTACTTTTTCCTACTCACAAAAACCATACCTCATGCATAAACATAAAATCATATCATAGCATGTGACAACATAAACATAAAATCATATCATATCATGTGAGAGCATAAACATAAAATCATATCATATCATATGAGAACATAAACATAAAGTAGTAACATGATCATATAAATACCATAGACATATTTTCAAGAGCATCTTAAATAAACATAAAGAAACCATATAACATGAACTTGTAGATGCAAGATGTTCATTTGAAAACATGTATCATGAAATGAATATATGCAACATGTCCTTTTGAAAACATATATCATATACATACTTAAACATAATCTCAACATGCGGGTCTGGCTTGTACCACATACATACATGAATGCGCGCATCCTAAGTAGATCCAAGGTAGCTAGTCTTGAACCTACTAGGAACTAGGCCCGTTTCATAGACCATCGACCTAGGGGCAACTTAGGAGTCCATCCCTTTTACTAGGCCCGTTTCATAGACCATCGACCTAGGGGCGCTTATGGAGCCCACCCTTGGTACAAGTCATACAAAAAGTAAAATAGCATATCATGTTTCTTATCATATCATACATATCATGTTCTTGTCATATCATGGCATATCATGTTCTTGTCATATCATGAAGAGTGCTCTTGATCCCAACTTAAGGGAAGCATCTCTTAGGCTTTTCATCTTACATAAGCCTTTCATAAACATATCATGTTTTTGTCATATCATGTAACATAGCATGTTCTTGTCATATCATGAAACATAGCATGTTCTTAGCATATCATGAAGCATAGCATGTTCTTGTCATATCATAGCATAGCATGTTCTTGTCATATAATGAAGCATAGCATGTTCTTGTCATATAATGAAACATAGCATGTTCTTGTCATATAAAGCATATCATTTTCATACATAGTTAGGGGTTTTGAACTTTCTACAAACCCTAAATCATACTTGGACGAAACATATAAGCATGGTCATAGGGTTCTCAAGCAACATATAAGCATGAAATCAATGTCCTAAGTTCTCATAATTCTTAACATGACATGTGAAGTCTTTAGAAAACCCTAGGTAGCTCCTTAACCTCATCCTTCTTGTCTTGGCTGAAACTTGTGAGCATGGTTCTAGTTTTCTTTTAGCCACTTTAAGCATGAAACTTTTACACCATACATAGCATAGCAAGTGAGACCTTTAGTAATCATAAGTGAGGTTCTAACCATAATGTTCAACCTTGGCCGAAACATCAAAAAGCATGGTTCTAAATTTTTCAATGCAACATAAAGCATGGAACTTAACCTAACATTGTATTGGAAATCATACAACATGAGAAAGCATAAACAAACATAGTTTAGGTCGAAAAGCTTTCTCTAAGCCTTTATATTTTCTTTGGCCGAAACCTAAAGAGCATGTTCTTAAGTTTCTAAGCAACATATCACATGGAAAACTTTATACTAATATCATATAAGGGATTACATGTCATGAGGACTAATAATCAAGCATAGTTGAGGTCTTAAACTTCCTCTAATCTCTTTATCCCTTCTTGGCCGAAACCCTAAAAGCATGTTCATGAATTTCTAAGCAACATAAAACATGGAAATTTATATTAACATCATATGATAGATTACATATCATGAGGACCAAAAACCAAGCATAGTTAAGGCCTTAAACTTCCTCTAATCTCTTTATCCCTTCTTGGCCGAAACCCTAAAAGCATGTTCTTAAATTTCTAAGCAACATATAACATGAAAACTTTATATTAACATCATATGATAGATTACATATCATGAGGACCAATAACCAAGCATAGTTGAGGCCTTAAACTTCCTCTAATCTCTTTATCCCTTCTTGGACGAAACCCTAAAAGCATGTTCTTAAATTTCTAAGCAACATATAATATGAAAACTTTATATTAACATCATATGATAGCTTACATATCATGAGGACCAATAACCAAGCATAGTTGAGGCCTTAAACTTCCTCTAGTCTCTTTATCCCTTCTTGGCCGAGACATACAATAACCTAATCCTAGATTTCTTTTTTTTTACTTTACATTATAAACACATGAAAACATTCGGAACTACTTGTACTGCAGGTGAGGAGGATACTTACTTCCTCTCGCTTGATTTCCTAAGAGAATACCCTTGCTTGTGGAGCTTTTCCTAGAGAGAAATCCTTGGCTTGAATTCGGCAAAGATGAAGAGGAGAGGGTTTAGGTTTCGGTGGAGAGGAGGAGGGAGGAGGAAGAGAGAGCAAAAATGAAGTTTTCCTTCCCATTTTCTTATTTATTCTCAATGAAGGAAGAAGGCAAAATCAATTTCTCATTGGAAGAAGAAGAAGAAAACTTGAACTTTTCCTTCTTAGTGAAGAGGGCCTTCACTTTCCTTACCTTTAACTATCTTGTCCCTTTTCTTCCTAACAGCACACCCCTGCTGGGGCTACTGGTTATGGCATTCATGCATCTAACAAGAGGTCCAAGGTTCAAAACCTTGGTCATGCCTCTTTTTGATTCTATTTTTTTCTTTTATTTTTGGAAATATTCACATAAGACCTATTCTAATCATGCATCAATTCTCATAAAATGACTTAAGGATCCTATGGGTGTTACATGCCATGCCCCAGTGGCACAGTCGTGCCTCCTTTCAAAGATTCACACGGCCTTGCCATGATTGTGCAACATAGCCCTTGTGATGGACCGTGCCAGGCCCTATAAAAAGGAGTCATCCTCCCCAATTCAAGGGGAGGAGGGGCCTTCCCTTGGAAGACCCAAGAGGTCTAGATCTACCACCTTTTTGGCCATCCGTCAACGATCCAAAGTCACGTTCCACATCACCTTCCTCTCTAAGGTAAGGGATTGGATCTTGAAGTCTCAAATTTCTCTCAACGGCTAAGTTGTCTTCTCCTTTCTTGAATTGTATTAGGAACTTGCCCGTATTTTGGATCCATTCTCATTTTTATGGAGTAGTTCTCCAAACTCTAGGTCGCAGGGAGTAGTTGTAGTATGATTGTGAATGTAAACACTGTATATTTGGTAATTTCCTATTCCATGACATGTGAGTGTCTTGTTCATGTTTGATTAAATGCTTGTATAAACTTTAATTATATATATATGTTGTTTGATGAATGTGTTGTATTGATTGTTTGCTATATAGAGGGAACGTTTGAGATTATATGACTGGGGGGCACTTCGTGACGAAGGATATCCATTTAACCAGACATCTAAAGCATTGCTTTGAAATGAAGGTCAATTCTCTACAAAAAATTGTCTATATGCTTAATGTGTTTCTCCCTATCTAGTGTTAGAAGGGAATTGTGTAATTTAGAGACATAAGACCTAGGGACCCTCATGTGACAAGGGATATCCCTTTAACCTGACTCTTTATATTACCTTCTCTACTTCGAGCATTCGATACCCATGGGGAGGGACACTCCGGAGCATCTTCTCAAGAGGATCATACCGGTAAATAGTAGAGAATTCTACAAGTCATACACAAAGAGGGTAGGAGATTGCCAATACCAGACACATCAACTAGCATTGCAATGAATCCGAGGTCCAATTGTTGCCTTCCCAAACCAACAACAATCACTTACACCTCTAGACTTCTACTCTTCTCTCTCTCTCTCTCTCTCTCTCTCTCTCTCTCATTCCTAAGTTCTTATGGCTTACAGTCAACTTTCGTGAGTTTAGATAACTTTCTTCACCTATTTAACTAGTGCTTAAATGTGGTCCCTGTGGATCAATATTTTTATTATCAACGACGTAACTGTGCACTTGCAGATATGTAATAAGTTTTCGGTATCGTTGTTAGAGAGGTGCACTTAACATTAGTTGGAAGGGTGATTTAGTTACTCTAAGCATTCTCTTTTTCACTTGGCAAATTCATTCCCTTTTGTACATACCTCGTTACTTTTCTTTTGATTTTTTACATTTTAATTGTTTCATTTAATTTATTTTTCAAAACTAATTGAAACATTGCTCTTTTATGTGAAGGTCTACTGCTACTAGAGATCCATCCTGAGATTGACAGAACATTAAGAAGAAGAAGAAATATCCAAATGTTAGCAAAGGAAGAGTAGGAATATTTAGAGATGGCTAACAAACTATTAAAAGACTATGCTGCTCCATACTATAGAGGCCATAGGTCTAGCATCACTAGACCTACTGTTGAGGCTATTAATTTTGAGATCAAGTCAGCAGTTATATCCATGGTACAATAGAATCAATTTTGGGGAGGACCCATAGGAGACCCTAATCAACACTTGGAGACTTATTATGATATCTATGGTGCAATGAAGATGAATGGAGTACCTCCCTAATCAGTGATAGTACCTTTATTTGAGTTTTCCCTTAGAGATAGAACTAAAGCATGGTTGAATTCCTTATATCCTAATAGAATTACTTCATGGGAGTAATGTAGGTGTTCTTAGAGAAATTATTTCCCCATCGAAGATAGCTCACATAAGAAATCTGATCGCCCGCTTCAGTCAAATTGAAAGTGAATCATGGGACAGGTTCAAAGAAATGCTTAGACTCTGCCCCCATCATGGTTTAAAGAGGTGGTTAGTTATACACACATTTTATAATGACATTAATTATCAGACCAAAGTGTCTCTAGACTCCACATTTGCCTGGGCACAAATGAATAAAGGACCTGATGAGGTTGAAGAAATCATTGAAAGTGTAACGCTAAATCACCATCAATGGGCGTCTGAAAGGAGTGGAAATCCAATCAAAATCCCTCGGAAGTATGATGTAGATGCTATGAACTTTATTTCTGCAAAATTGGACACTCTAACAAGAAGTTTGACACAAAGAATGTCAATATGGTGAATGCAATTGTTGCAACTTGTGAAGGATGTGGAAGTACGGATCATAACAAGGAGAGTTGTCCCATTGAAGCTTTCTTTGCACATTTAGTTCAAATTAAACATGTGGATGTAGTGAGCAACTACAACCAAAGGTAGAACAATCCATTTTCAAACACTTACAACTCCAGTTAGAGGAGTCATCCAAACTTCTCATACCGTAACAACCAACATCAAGGGCAACTAGCAGCATTTCAGCAAAGCAATCAATCATCAAGAATAGAAAATCTCCTTGAAGAAATACTTGCCAGCCAAGGAGATTGTGAAAAATGATATCAAGCAACTCAATACAAGATTAGGCAACACTGATAAACACTTGAAAATGCTTGATGCTCAGGTAGCACAATTGGCAAGTTCATCTTGCCAGAACAAAATCTAGTGAAGCACTGCAATAGAATCCAACTGAGTAGTGGATGGACCTTGGGAGATCCCCAAGTGATTGCTAAGAACCATAATGGAGAACCATCCCTTCTACCACTGGTTGAAGTGCCTCCACCAAAGAACCATAATTGAATTGTCCAAGAGGAGGAGGAGATTACCAAGCTGGTTGAAGTGCCTCCACCAAAGAACATTATTCTACTAATCCCTTTCCCTCAGAGAATCTCCAAAGCTATGAAAGATGTAGAATTTTAGAAATTTCTATAGAAGATCAAAGAGATGCATCGACATCCCTCTCTTGGATGTTGTGCAACAAATGTCAAAATTTATGAAGTTTATGAAGGGATCATATCAAACAAGTGTAAGAAAGAAGGATATGAGACGATAGCCTTGATAGAGGTGTAACACCCACTAAGCTTTTAAGATAAATATGAGAATGATGAATTTGCCTTAGAAAAATATTAGTAGAATGTTGAACCAAAAAGAAATAAAAAGAAATAAAAATAGGGAGTGGTCAAGGATTGAACCTTGAACCTCTCATGATGTAAATGATAGGATTAATGGGTAATAACCAGTTGGGATAGGAATGATATATTGATAGCAAAGGAGGAAAACTCATGATAAGGATGAGAGTAAAAGCTAGCCAAAAGAAAGCAAGAAAAGAGCAAGAGAAAGGCAACTTGCCTTCCTTTTTTTCTCTCCCTCTTCCTCTCCCTTTGCCGTGACTTAAAGAGGACAATTAAGGGGATTCATTCCCCTTTGTTTCATCATGAATGATGAGAACAAATAAATAAATAAAATAAAATAAAAAAAAGGGGCTAAGGGAGAAGGAAAGCAAAAAAATCAATTTTGCTACCTCTTCCCCCTTAACATAAAAGGGAGCATGTAAAGAGAAGATTTTATTTTTCTCTCATTTCTCTCATTCTCTCCTCTCCACCACCGAGAGCCTCAGCCCCTCTCCTCCATTTTCGGCCCCCAAAACAAGGTTCCTCCTAGGATACAAGGAAGGCTACCAAGGGAAATCAAAGCAGGAGAGGCAAGGAGATGTGTGTGGCAGTGGCTAGGCAACCAAATAAGAACCTACTTTAAAAAAACTTTTAAAAAACTATGCTTTGGTATCATGAATTGTAGTACCGTATGTGTGACTTGATGTTATGTTTCTACTAATTTTGATATCATGTTATTGAGCCCATGATAGTGTAGTTCGGATTTGATGAAAGGGAAAACAAAAGAAAAGTTTTTATTAAACTAAGAGAATTATTTTAAGTCTTCCGCTGTTTTAAAAAGAAAAAATTGTATATAGAGTATCGTAGCCCCGTCCCTTAGGGTTAGCAGGGAGGGCGGGCGTTACAAGAGGAGTGTAGCGCTCTACTTATGGATATGCTACCTCCTAAGCTTCAAGATACGGAGAGCTTTTCGATACCTTGCAAGATAGGTACAACAATCATTGGTAAGGCTTTTTGCAATCTTGGTGCTACTGTAGACCTTATTTCCTATTCCATGTGTAAGAAATTGAGATTTAATGATTTAAAACTCACCTTCATGGCACTACAGTTAGCAGATAATTCTTGTAGATACCATTTGTGTATTATAGAGGTAGTGTCGGTGGAAGTAGGGAGCTTCATCTTCCCTACTGACTTCATGGTCTTAGAGATGGAAGAAGACCTAAAGATCCCAATTATTTTGGGAAGGTCTTTCCTTGCCATAGCTGAGGCATTGATTGATGTTAAAAACTAGTTGTCTCTAGGTGTGGGCAAGGAGAAAATAGAATTTGCTTTATCTAATGCCAATAATGAACTTTCTGCTATCAAGAATGCTTGTTTCAAATTATATGATCTTCAATTATAGAGAAAGGAGCACACCCCAATAGGAAGACCACCAAATGCTACTCCAAGTCTAGCAAGCAAGGAAAAGAGACCTCACAATGTAAATACAAAATATATCATTCTGGTGAGAGCCCGTAAAAAGGATGGAAGCATGATTCCAAGTTAAAGGAGTTTGGGTCAAGCTAGTGACCTTAAACGAGCATTGCTTGGGAGGCAATCCAAGAGTTTTATTTTGTATTTTCTTTTCTAGTTTATTTTACTTGCTTTTAGAGTTTAATGCATGTCTGTTGTTTATTTTTATTTTAAGGTTTTTCGCCCCCATGAGCTGGCCATGGAGTTCTCCATGGGCATAGGGGCAATGGGGAAGAAGACACCAGGAAAAGAAGACACCATGCAAAGTTGGGAGGGGAAAAACATATGACCCACCTTTGCCTTTGAGTCATGAGCCATGTCCTTAAATAATCCCAAGGCCACACCCCAATGGAAGCAAAGGAAAAACACACGACTATGTCATGCTTTATAAGCATGAGCTGTGTCTTCAAATATAGTCGAGGTCATGCCACGACAAAAGTAGAGGAAAACCACACGATCCTGTCAGGCTTCATAAGTATGGGTCGTGCCTTCAAACAAAGCCCAAGGTCACATCGTGATAGAATAAGAGAAAAAACACATAGCACACTTGTGCCTACAAGACATAGGTCGTGTCTTCAAAGAGCAATGAGGCCATGCCAGGGCATATATACACGGTCGTGCTATGTCTAAAGGGCATGGGATGTGTCTTCCCTTCAACATGCCAGGGTATAAAAGATTCAACATGCCCTCCCTAAAACCCTCTCTTTTCTTCTCTCCACCTCTAACCTTCCCTTTTCTCTTCCAAACTCTTAGATCTACCCCTACAAGTCTTGATCTATACACTCTCCACCTCCGGTGATAAAATCAAGCAACCATTCCCTCAAAATCTCATCTCTTCCACCTAATTCTTTTTAACCCCCCCCCCCCCCCCCCCCTTGTGACCATGTCCAACATTCTTAAAAGGCTTTGAAAGAGTGTCGGCTCTGGGGTAGTGGTGAAGATCCCAATAGAAACAAAGGCAAAGGGATGGAAAAAGTATCGGCATCCACTAAAGGAAAAAGGATTTCATGCAACATAGGTAACAATGAATGTTACGACATTATTTTTCGTAATAGTAGCCAACAATCTAGATATGATTCTCTTTCTATCCATAAACATATTTTCATCTGTTATCCTGATTGTTATACTATAGACTTGTTGGGGATTAAGGACAACATAGATCGGACTTTAAATAACATAGGTTTACTAAAATCATGAATTTAAGTTATACAACTTACCCCCAAATTACTCTTGAATTCTTTAGTTCCATTGAAACGAACTTTCAACAAGTTTACAGTGAAAGGGTCAAATAAATTTTTGATTGATGGATATTGAATAAGACTAGACCCTTGAAGAATTTAATACTTGTTTTGGGTTGCCTGTCAATTACACCAATGGGTTTGATAAATCTTTTGATCTTGATGAATTTTGGGATGAGATAGCTTTATATAGAGAATCCTATGACCTGTTAAAATCTAAGGCATCATTATTTCAAAATCTTGTCTTTTGTTACCTACATCGAGTAACTCTAAGATGCCTCGAGCACCATTCACCTGAGGCTAACTTGTGTGTTTCAGTTCCTACAAAACACGTTAGTCCAAATATACAAAGGTATACTATAAAATAGAGTTAGTATAATAAATAATGTGGAAATAAAGTATTTGATAGTTTTTAGACTGTCCTATTTTAACTTTCAGATATTTTTGGAAACAGTAGGTTGAACCGACACCTATTGTTCCCTCAATAGGAAACGTGTCATTACCTACTTCTATCAGGAGAGTTTATCTTTTGTTAAATTGGTCCTCCAAACTTTTTAGCCTTTTGCTCAGCATATAAGACTTCAGTACTTTCACTTAGTGTTCTCGATCCTAGGATTTTCTACTTGGTGTTCACAATCTCCAGGACTTTCACCTAATATCCTTAACCCTAAAATTTTACCTAACATCCTCGATCTGCCAAGACTTCGCGTAGTCCCACGGACAAAGACTTCATTACCTAGCCGTAACTAGGACTTTCCACCTGCCTAGTGTGCACTAGGACTTCTTTGCCCAGCCTCAACTAGGACTTTCGTCTTGCCTAAGATCACTTAGAACTTTCCTGCACGCTTAATCAGATTTGATATATCACAACATGGCTTAACTTTACACCTTTGTCAAATATCAAAATATAAATTTGATTAGCTAGTGCTTCCAGCACCAATAGAGTGATCATCGATAAAGACAATAAAGTAGTTATAATCTTCTCGTGCTTGAGTTGACATTGATCCACATATATTAGTATGTATAAGGCTAAACAACTCTCCCACTAGTTCACCTTTTTCCAAAAAATGGCAATTTAGTAATTTTGCCTTTTAAGCATGATTCACATGTATCAAATGAATATAATTCAAATAATTCCAAACTTCCAACCTTTTATAGTTAGAGCTTACGTCTTTTTCTTATATGGCCAAGGCAATAATACCACAAATAGGAGGTTAACTGATCATCCATTCAAACATGCTTGTTGCTCATTTCGATATTGAATACTAATATATCTAACACATAGATATCATTAAATAACATTCCAATTCCATAAAGAACGTCATTCAAAAATATATAATAATAATTGTTCCTAAAAATTAAATTGAAACTTTTTCTATTTATACAAGAAATAGAAACAATGTTCTTTATCAATACAGGAATAAAATAACAATTATCTAATTCCAAAACTAATCCATAAGCAAGCTTTACCAAATAAGTTCCGATGGCTACAGCTACAACCTTTGCTCTGTTGTCAACTCACAAATTTAATTCTCCTTTGACTAGTCTTTTTTTATTCTTTAGCCCTAAACATTAAAATCCAATATCACACTGAACCATTTGGAATATGATTGCACTACCTAAAATACATGCCTCTCTCATAGTTCACTTGCTAATAGGGGTTGTCATTCAACTTCAACTTATTTGGACTTTAACTCTGCAAAGAGATCTTGCCTCTAGGTCCTCTACATCCATTAGAGACCTACTTGGATTTCTACTAAGATTTATTGGTCTTCTTTGACAAATGTCTCATCACTCTCCCACTTAAACTTCTATCAATGCCTATTGGAATTCCATCTCTGCCACATGTCAAATCATCCTTAGGGCATCCATAGTCATGGAATCTCTCCATGAGCTCCTTCATTGTCATGTCCGTACCACATCAAAAGTAAAAAATCTCACATCTCTTCACTATAAAAAAATCCTCCCAACAACATTTTTATGGATTCCACATTTTCTCATAAATGATTATTTTTTAATATTTTATTATTTTAAAAAACTAAATTTAAAATATTAATTAAAAAAAAAAAAAAAGGAAGAAGCGACTCCCAGGGAGCCGCTTCTTGTCAAAAATGAGGGAGCTCTCTCCCACTTTCGAGAAAGCTCCAGTGGGAGAGAGAGCTCCCTCATTAGAGCCACTTAGACAATGGGAGCTCTTATTATGGATGCTCTTACTCACTTAATCTTCTATCCACACCTATTGAACTTCCATCTCTACCAAATGTCTGATTGCTCTTAATCCATTTGGACTTTTCTCATCACATGCATGAGCAATGTTGGTCTCAAGAAACTTGCATCTACACATTTGACTCACAACATAACCTAAGTTTATGTTGGTGCGAGAAGCATCCGACGATCGAACCCGAGTTTTGATAATGGCAAAGGATTCAAAGTTAAGTTGTTTTGTTATCTGATATGTTGATTAAGATTGTAGGTTAGTCCTAAGGTCACTTAGGCAAAAGCTCTAGCTGCGGTTAGGCAAAGGAAAAACCCTAAGGGGCGGTAACCCTAGGTCCTAAGGGGTGGTAACCCTAGGCGGAAAGTCTTAGCGGGTCGGAGCTTCGGGCAAAATCCTAGGGTGAGGTAACCCTAGGTTGAAATCCTGGTGTCGCGAATCAGGTAGAAGTCTAGACGGGTCATGGATCGGACGTCCAGCATGAAGACCGGAAGCATCGGATGCTGAGCAAAAGTCCAGTCGGTCTGGAGGACCGAACTGGCAAAAGGTAACTTCTCGTGAGTGGAGTAGGTGAGGACGCGTTCCCCGGAAGAGGGAACAGTAGGCGTTGGTTCGACCTAGGGTTTCCGGATGGAAATCCGAAGTCATAACCAGATAGTTCGAAGACTATCAAACTTAAGTTTCTAATATATTTTGTTTAGTTCTAACTCTGTTTTGCAGGAAACTAACAGTTTTGTGCAGGGGTAGAATTGATCGGGATCGGTCAACCGAACGTCTGGATCGGTCGACCAAACCCCCAAGCCAGCAGATCAGATTTCCGGAGATTGGACCAAGCTCGACTAGAGGATCGGTCGACCGAACCAAGGATCAGCAACGACTAGATAAGGCCAAGTTGATCGGGTCAGAGAAGCGGATTGGTCGACCGAACGGCGGGATCAGTCGATCGAACCGGGGATAAGGCTTGATCAGATCGAAGCGGAGCGAGCGGATCGGGCGGATCGGATGAGGAGGAGATTGCCTGATCGGTCGATCGAACCGAGGATGGGTCGACCGATCCGCCTCGGGTCAAAGATGATCCTGAACTTCGAGGATCCGGATCAGATCCATAAAAGCTATAAAAGGGGCCTCGGGCTGTAGCTTCAAAGATAACTCTTGAACCGAACTCAAGTGATCTTCTAAAGCTGTGCACTGCTCCGAAGCATCTCGACACTCCGACGGACAACAACTCGCTTCTACATCATTTTGTACTGTTGGTATAAGTTTATTATTCAATACTTGTATTGCATAATTGTAAAAAGATTTTTTGGATTGATAGTGATTGCCCACCGAAAGCGATCTACGATCGCGGGCCTTAGAGTATGAGTCGCCCTAGGCTCCAAACCAAGTAAAACCTTGATGTCCTTTGTGTGTGCTTATTTTGTTTATCATTTCCGCTACTTTAACTCGAACTATTTACAAATACGAAAATTGTGAAAGCCACGAGCGTTATTCACCTCCCCTATAGCGAATCTCGATCCAACAATTGGTATCAGAGCGGGGTTGCTTCGATTTGGTGCAACCACCAGTCAAGCAATTTTTCCGTGGTTTTTTCAATTTTACAGAGTCGATCGGAATTAGTATAATTGCTATATTCCGATCAGTTTTCTTGTTCGAATCAATTTTTTTTCGAAATCGGTGCAACACCACTCGAGAATGCAATTTATTCTTATTTCCGTACCGCACTGCTAACCCAAGACCAAGTCTTGGAACAGATTTTTTTCCCTCTCTTTATGTGCAGGTTTTAAAATGGCCCTTCAAAAAGGTTATAGCACCGCTCGACCACCGCTCTTCACCGGAGACGATTTCGGGTACTGGAAGGGCCGGATTGAGGCATATCTCCAGACTCATTTTGAAGTCTGGATGTTCATCAAAATCAGGCTCCAACTACCAACAAACGGGGCCGGCAAGCAACTACCATACAAGGACTGGGACGCAACACTAATCAAGAAAGTGGAAGCAAATGCCAGAGAAACTTGCACCCTCCAATGTGGTCTATCGAAGGAGGAACTTAATTGCGTCGGCCCCTTCACCAGCGCCAAGGAGTTGTGGGAGAAGCTAATCGAACTTCATGAAGGAACATCTGACACCAAAGTAAGTAAAAGGGACCTAATATTCAATAAATTATATAACATTAAGTTGCAAGCTTCATGCCCGAATACAAGATCTACTCAACGGGCTTCATGCGAT
This sequence comes from Zingiber officinale, assembly GCF_018446385.1. Classification (NCBI taxonomy): domain Eukaryota; kingdom Viridiplantae; phylum Streptophyta; class Magnoliopsida; order Zingiberales; family Zingiberaceae; genus Zingiber; species Zingiber officinale. Next base: position 72,316,012 of record NC_055987.1, on the reverse strand, counting down.
CGGGCAGAAGGTAAATAATCGGGACATCATCAGGTATTCCTTGAATGTCTTTCCGAGGAATACCTTGTGGGCATCCATGGTAGATGCCTACAAGGTTTCTAAGGATCTTTCTTCTATTAAATTAGATGAGTTGTTTGCTAAGTTCGAGCTTCATGAACAGATTAACTCACATCCGACCGAGAAAGGTTTAGCTTTGATTGCAGGTACAAGCAGAACCTGGGAAGCTAAAGAACAGCGCAAAACCAAACCCAAGTCCAAAGATGAATTGGACTCAGAGGACGACAACGAGATTGTTACTGAGCTTTTAAGGCTCGTACGAAAGATCTGCAGAAACAAAAAGACAACTCAAACAAACACGAAAGACAAGACTGGAGTCACCTGCTATGGCTGTAACCAGAAAGGGTACTACAAGCCGGATTGTCCAAATAAGAAGCAACAAAGAAAGAAAGCATTGAAGGCAACTTGGTCCGAGTCGTCAGATGAATCCGAGTCAGACAAAGAAGAACCGGAAAGCTTCCTCGCGTTACCAGTGCAAGAAAACATCGTCGAAACTGATTCCAAGTTCGAGTTTGAAAGCGAGAGCGAGTCAGAAACCGAGTCCGAGCGAAGCCACGGATCCGCATCTGTTTCCGAAGGACCGAACCCCACTGTAAGTTCTCTACTCGCCGAAACTCAATTAGATGAATTAAAGAATTTAGTTCCTTATTTATTAAAGAAGTTGGCTAAATCCAACGTCTTGGTCAAGTCACTCCTAAAGGAGTTAACAACCCTTAAGGAAGAGACTGACTCGAGTTCCTTAACTGAGCCAGTTCAAATTGGAAACTCAACTCAAGTCCAACAACTTGAGGAAGAGAATTTTAATTTGAAAACTCAAATTAAAGAACTCAAGGACACGTTGGAATGGTTCACCCTGGGTTCCAAGAATCTTGATCTAATTCTTGGAGAACAGCGAGCTGTTTTCAACAAATCCAGACGGTATCATGAATTGTAGTACGGTATGTGTGACTTGATGTTATGTTTCTACTAATTTTGATATCATGTTATTGAGGCCATGATAGTGTAGTTCGGATTTGATGAAAGGGAAAACAAAAGAAAAGTTTTTATTAAACTAAGAGAATTATTTTAAGTCTTCCGCTGTTTTAAAAAGAAAAATTTGTATATAGAGTATCGTAGCCCCGTCCCTTAGGGTTAGCAGGGAGGGCGGGCGTTACAGGTTGGTATCAGAGCCAAGTTTTTGCCTAGCCACTACCACACACATCTCCTTGCCTCTCCTGCTGCTCCTTTAGCTCATCCAGCTTTTTCCTTTATCTGTGGTACATGGACAGTAAGCTGTGAGCACTCATGGCTCAGTAAGTTCCTTTCCTACTCACTAAAACCGAAAATCATAGTATAATCAAAGAATGTCTCAACATGGCATCATTTCAACTAGTCATGACATAATGTAACATACTCTTTTAAGCATATCATGCAACATGAAGAAATCATAACTAGTCATGGCATATCATAGCGTAAAGCATAGCATGAAGCATAACATAATCGTATCTAATCATGGCATATCGTCATAAGGAGTCATGGCATATCATACACATGGACATATCATGGAACATAACATAATCATATCTAACCATGGCATATCATAAATCATCATAAGGTATATGCAATACGATTTTGAAATAAAACATGTATCCGAAAAAAACATGTGTATGTCTCATGATCTTTAAAATCATTTCTTCTTACATATATACTTGAACATAATCTCAACTTAAAGGGGATCCCGGCTATGTACCACTTACATATTGCGCACAACCTATGTAGGTCCAAGGTAGCAAGTCTTGAATCCTACAAGGCAACATACTAGGCCCGAGTCTTACTCCATCGACCTAGGGGCACTTAGGAGCCCATCCCTAACGAAGCCCGAGTCTTATTCCATCGACCCCGGGGCGCTTATGGAAACAATAGGATTAATGGGTACGTCAGGGTAGTATGCAAATATCCAAAAGTATTTCCTGATGAACTACCAGGGTTGGCCCTTACCAGAGAGATAGAAACAAAACAGTACGTTAGATTGGCTAAAAACGATAACCACTTACACTAGTCTTTTTGTCATTATTTAGATAAACATGGTTAGGACACGCAATGGCCGAACAGAGGGGACAGTGACTCCACCAGACCTGACACAGGTAGTCACAGACCTCCAGCGTCAGATCACAGAACAACAGTAGTTGATCACTACCTTAATGGGTCAGCAAGGCAACCCAGTTACCCCACCGGCAAATCAGAATACACTACCAGTTATACCTACAGCCGCGCCAGTGCCCCCAGCAGCCCCTACTCCGATGGTCCGACAAGAGGCCTATCTGATTCAGTGGCAAAGGCTTAAGCCGGAAGCCTTCTCGGGAAACTGCGAACCATGGGATGCGCAAGCCTGGCTCAAGACCGTGGAGAGCATAATGGAACTACTGGACTGGCCTGTGTAACAACCTACCCTTCTTACTTCTACTCTCTAAGGGCGAATGTCACCTAACTACAACTCTCTATCTAGTGTCACTGACGCTATTATTAGAGTCAGTTAGATTTATCACGGTTCAGAGGAATTCCTACCAAAAATTTCGACAGAATCTCCCCTGTACCGGTGACCAAATCCATAATACACAAGATATATATACGCAGCCACAGGCGGCTGGAACTCATTTTTCCCAACCACGCAGTTATAAAACAACAGTAAAGACAACCAACTATTTCACTCCACAAATAATTAAAGTGACTAAATGCATATGCGGAAATAAACTCAACTACAATCTCACAAACTTCATAATAGTGTTAAAGGAAAGAACTAAAACATAAACTCTAATCAAATAGGTCCTGCAAGTTTGATAACACTCTCTGGATCTCTCCATAGTCGCAGTCATCACACACCTTCATCACCACCACCATCCTGTCGTCTCCCTTCATATCTTAGCTTTTCCTTTATCTGCGGTAGGAGGAAAAAGAAAAGATCTATAAGCGAAAACGCTTAGTAAGTACTAATCTATCTCACAAAACTCGAAATGCATAAATGTAATGCAATAATACTGAAACTGAAATGCTAAAGCCAATCTGCATGTGCTCATGGTATACAGAAAATGAAACTGAATACTAAACATGCTCACTATCTAACAGGATAATAAGAAATGAACACTGTAAGCTTAGAATTAAAGAAACTAACTTTTTATTTATTCTAAGCATAAAACTTATTATATTTTCTTATATCCTTGTAATAGAAATTAATCTTTTAATTTCTATCTTTTACTTTCTTCTTCTTTCTTTCTTTCTTTTGGTTTTCTTTTCTTTGGGCCCAGGCTTAGTACCATCTCATGCGCGTTCCCTAATAGGTTGGGGTTGCGAGCCACCAATCCTAAAAGAGCAGACCTCGGTCTACCAGGGCCAAGACCTCGGAAATGGTCACCTGGATTTGTTTAACGACAAGCTCTTGGATGTCGGGTACTAGCCTCTTGCTTGACTTACTTGTTATCTTTCTTATTCTTTTATCTTCCTTATTATCTTTTATTAAAGATTGTGGGAGTCCTTTAAATATACTTAACAAGTATGGGTGTATAATCAACTAACCATGCTATATAACAGAATAAAACAAGTAACTTAAAGCTTACTGATCATGCTATAAGCTAAACTAAAGAAAGCAATTTAAAGCCTTTGAATCATACGGTGAAAACATGGCAAAGGATGCTATTTTAGTGCTTCTAAACATGTTGTAAAATCAAGTATGGAATGATTCTAATCATGCTATAAATAAAGCAAAAGGAAGCTAACTTTGGGCTTTCTAAGTATGCTGTAATAAAAGCAATATATGTAACTCTACACTTTCTATCATGTTGTAGAAACAGAGCATGGAATGCTACTTTAAGGGCTTCTAAACCTGCTATTAAAACATGACAAAGAATACTACTTTGAGGCCTTTAAACATGCTATACAAAATAAGGTAACATGCTACTTTAAACTTCTTAAACATGCTATAAACGAAGCGTAAAGGAAACTAATTTCTTGGCCTTCTAAGTATGCTGTAAAGACAAGTATAGGATGCTATTTAGAAATTCTCATCATGCTGTAATGGAAGCAAAGGAATGCGACTCAGGTTTTATGAGCATGCTGTCCAAAATATTTACTTATCAAACTTAAGTATGTACAACATGACCCTAAAGCAAAGAGGTTCATGAACAACATACGCTCAAGAATAAAATGCATACAATTCTAATTAGCACTAAACCATTCTTCTTGCTCAATTAGCCCAGATGATACTTGGAGTTCCCTATGCAGGTCACGGCATAAACCCAAACTTCATGTGCAGGTCACGGCAGGTATCAAGGCTTCCTGTGCAGGTCTCGGCAGCACTCGGATGGCACCAAAAATCCACCCACTTCAACCCCGCAAGCTCAAATCATGCTAGACTTAGGCTTAAAACTGAAATCTACAAACCCTAATGTTAAAGGATGTTGTTCGGCTATGAACAGGGCATGGAAAGGAAACAAAACCGAGCTTACAAATCTACACGGCAAGCAAAAATCCGAAAGCAACCATACCAAACGAAGCAACTCCTACCACAGGTGAGAGTAGTACTTACAATCGGAGAAGAGGTCTCTAGGGTTTCGGCTAGCTTCAAGTCTCGGCATTCCTTTATGTCCGCGTGCTCCCTTCGACGAGAGAAGCTCGGGTCCAAGAGGAGCTCACGGCAGTGTCCTTGACCGACCGCCGGAGGCGAAGCCCGAGTAGCGGCTGCGATTTCGCCCGAGAGGAAGTCGGCGCCGCGAGAGAGGAAGGGATCGCGAGATTAGGTTACGGGAATACTCCCCTTCTCCCCTTAACTTATCCCTTTTATAACCTAGGTTTAACTTTGCCCTTTACTATAACTCATATATATCCGCTTCATACTTATTAACAAACCACGCGTAGCCCAGTTGGTTGGTTGCGTCCGATTAAGTCGGGTTCGGCCGGAGGTCTTGGGTTCGAGTCTCACCTTCAACGATTTTTGTCACAACTTCTTTTCTTTTTGTAACCCTACCAAACGACCTCCAAAAATTACGTAAAAATACTCTAAAAATTCCTAAAAATCTCTAGAATATTTTAAAAGTATTTCCAAATATTTTTTGGACTTTTAGAACTTAAAATAGGGAAAATTGGGTCGTTACAATCCCCCATACCTTATAAAAAGTTCGTCCTCGAACTTAGAATAGCTCTGGATACTTCTGTCTCATACTGTCCTCCCGCTCCCAAGTGACTTCCTCGTGCTTCTGGTTCTGCCAGATGACCTTCACTAGTGGTACTTCTTTATTTCTTAGTCTCTTAACTGCTCTATCCACTATCCGTGTAGGTCTGCTCTCATAGCTAAGATCCTCTTGGATCTGCACTGACTGAGGCTGAATCACTTGGCTCGGATCGTGGAGACACTTCTTTAGCATAGAGACATGAAATACATTGTGTATTGCTGACATGTCTTGCGGTAAGTCCAGCCTATAAGCTACTTTCCCAATCCTCTCTATGATCAGATAGGGTCCTACGTAGCGAGGACTTAATTTGCCCTTCTTGCCAAATCTCATCACTCCCTTCATAGGAGCGACCTTGAGGAAAACCGAATCTCCCACTTGAAATTCCAATGGCCTACAGCGCGTGTCAGCATAACTCTGGGCAGTCTCAATTCTCTGTCTGATTTTCTGGATTGCTTGAGTAGTCTCGTCTATCACCTCTGTCTGAATGCCCAGCTCTGCTTCCATCTCTTTTCTCTCTCCTGCTTCTTGCCAGCATATGGGTGATCTGCATTTCCTGCCATAAAGTGCTTCATAAGGTGCCATCTTGATGGTGGCCTGATAGCTATTGTTGTAAGCGAATTCAGCTAAGCACAAATACTTGCACCAACTTCCTTTGAAATCTAGCGCACAAGCTCTGAGCATGTCTTCTAAAATCTGATTCACTCGCTCTGTCTGTCCATCAGTCTGTGGATGGAAAGCTGTGCTGAACTTGAGTTTGGTGCCTAGTGCATTTTGAACGCACTCCCAAAAGTGTGAGGTGAAGCGCCCATCTCTATCAGAAACGATAGATTTAGGAACTCCATGAAGTCTAACTACCTCTTTAACATATAGCTGGGCCAACTGCTCTATGGAGTGGGACACCTTGATGGCTAGGAAGTGAGCAGACTTGGTCAATCGGTCTACTATTACCCATATCGCATCATATCCATTGGTGGTTCTTGGAAGACCTGTTATGAAGTCCATGGAAATGTCTTCCCATTTCCATTCTGGTATTGGAAGGGGCTGAAGAACTCCTCCTGGTCTCTGGTGTTCTGCTTTGACTCTCTGACATGTCAAGCAGGTACTGACATACTTAGCTACATCTCTTTTGAGTCCTGACCACCAAAATCTCTGTCTCACATCTTGGTACATCTTGGAAGAACCAGGATGCATGGAATATGGTGTACTGTGAGCTTCCTCTAGGATCTTCTTCCTCAGTTCCTCATCATTGGGCACGCAAATGCGACTCCCCTGATAAAGAATTCCGCTATCTGTCACTCTAAACTCTGAGTTGTCTTCTTTCTGTATCCCCTGCTTGATCTTCTGGATGTCCGGATCTTCGCTTTGCTTTCTCTGTATCTCCACAAGCAATGTAGACTCTAAGGTCAATGCAGAGAGCTGTCCTTCGATAATTTCAAGTCCAAAATCTGACAACTCCTTCTGCAGTGGCAGGGCTAGTGATGACAAGGACATCAGGGATGCACTAGATTTTCGGCTGAGTGCATCTGCCACTTTGTTAGCTTTGCCTGGGTGGTAGAGAATTTCACAGTCGTAATCTTTGACCAACTCCAGCCACCTACGCTGTCTCATGTTTAAGTCCTTCTGAGTGAAGAAGTACTTGAGACTCTGATGATCTGTGAAAATTCTACACTGGACCCCATACAAATAATGTCGCCAGAGTTTAAGTGCAAAAACCACAGCTGCCAGCTCTAATACTTAAGTCTGGAGGTTTAGAGTTCGAATCCTGGGGGAGGCAAAAATCTACTGCCAGGGGTGGAAAGTCCTAGTGAGTAACGGCACGACCAAAGGGTCGTCGGTCGACGACATGAGAGGTCGTCAAATAGGCCGACGACATAACGGCCGCCAGTTGGGCCGCCACAAGGGTCGCCCAAGAGGCCAAAGGGTCGGGTCGTTACAATAAAAGGCGCCTTTTATTGTAACGACCCGGCCCTCTTGACCCATTTGGCGGCCCATTTGGCGACCCTCGGGTCGTCGACCGTCGGCCCTTATGTCGTCAGCCCATTTGGCGACCTCTCATGTCGTCGACCGATGACCCTTGGCCGTGTCGTTACTCACTAGGACTTTCCACCCCTGGTCAGTGGATTTTTGCCTCCCCCAGGATTTGAACTCTAAACCTCCAGACTTAAGTATTAGAGTTTATGAATCCTGGTAACCAAGTGAGATGATCTCACTTGGTTACCAGGATTTATAAACTCTAATACTTAAGTCTGGAGGTTTAGAGTTCGAATCCTGGGGGAGGCAAAAATCCACTGACCAGGGGTGGAAAGTCCTAGTGAGTAACGGCACGGCCAAAGGTCATCGGTCGACGACATGAGAGGTCGCCAAATGGGCTGACGACATAAGGGCCGATGGTCGACGACCCGAGGGTCGCCAAATGGGCCGCCAAATGGGCCAAGAGGGCCGGGTCGTTACAGCCTGAACACGAGAAGGTCAAATGCGCATCGTTCTGCCTTACCGGAGATGCCCGGATGTGGTGGGACCGAGTAAAGGTGAAAAGACAAATAAACCAGATGCAGTGGATGGATTTTGAGACAGAGTTCTTAGAAGAATTCTTCCATATGCAAGTGACCAACAAGCCCTATGACGAGTTCACTGAGTTCCGGCAAGGTGATCTGTCAGTTAACGAAGTCGTCAAGAAGTTCAACCGCCTAGCACGTCTGTGCCCAGAACTGATCAGTACTGAAAAAGAAAGGGTCCAGTTAATGTTAAAGATGCTCCGACCCGAGATAGCTCTTAACGTAGCCGGCGGAGTTAATAGACCGCAGACTGCAGAGGAGCTAGTCAGCAGTGCCCTGATTACCGAGCACTACCAGAAAGCAATGAACGAGGGCAAGAACCAAGCACTGACCGGAGGACAAAAATCGCACAATACCAGAACCGGCTCGAAAGGAAACTCAGGTGGAAAGAGGAAACAGTGGAACAACACAAAAGGTGGTCCGGCCAATAAGCAAACCAAGTACCCTCAGTGTGCCACATGTGGAAAGATGCATTCTGGAGTATGTCTCCTAAGCACCAGAAAGTGCTACAACTGCGGAAAGGAAGGTCATTTGGCAAGAAATTGCCCTACTCAGTCTCAGGCACTACCTCCGCAGAACAACCAGAATAGGAGTACCCCTGCACAGCTTCACTAGATGCATACTGCCATATAAGGGACTTCAATCAGCCAAGGAAGATTGGAGGCCCCTCCCACTATGACCAATGCCAGAGTCTACTCTCTCGCTCAGGATGACGTGGCGAACGCCTCTGCCATCGTCTCAGGTCAGCTACCTAATTTCAATCAATATGCTAAAGTTTTACTTAATGTTGGAAACGAACCAATATGGGAATCCATCGAGGAACCGAGACGTGTTTCGTATCCTTGGGTCGAAACTATGTCCGGGCGACTTTCTACCCTCACCATAACACCGACGTTATTTGAGAGTATACTGGAAAAGCAAACCAGTGACCAAAACCTCCAGAGAATCAAACAAGAGACTTTGGAAGGGAAGAATGACGGGTTCCGTATCGCGGACAACGGGATATTATACCTCAGGGATCGGTTATGCATTCCAGAGGACCCAGAGTTGCGAAGGAAAATACTGGAAGAAGCTCATACAACACCCTATGTAATACACCCGGGCTCCACTAAGATGTACCAGGACCTGAAAAAGAAATTTTGGTGGTCTGGTATGAAAAGAGAAGTGGCTCAGTATGTCAGTACTTGCCTGACCTGCCAAAGGGTAAAAGCTGAACACCAGAGACCGGGCGGATTACTACAGCCTGTCCAAATTCCAGAATAGAAATGGGAAGAAATCTCTATGGATTTCATTTCGGGTCTTCCAAGGACGACAAACGGATATGACGCTATATGGGTGATTGTAGGCAGATTGACGAAGTCCGCACACTTTTTGGCGATCAAAATGACTTATTCGACTGAACAACTAGCTCAGTTATATGTTAAGGAAATTATTCGGCTACATGGTATTCCTAAGACCATTATTTCTGATAGAGACGGTCATTTTGTTTCACACTTTTGGGAGTGCGTTCAGAAGACCCTCGGCACGAAGTTGTTATTTAGTACAGCTTTCCACCCTCAGATCGATGGGCAAACTGAAAGAGTGAACCAAATATTAGAAGATATGTTAAGAGCTTGTGCCCTGGACTTCAAGGGAAGCTAGTGCCGATATTTATACCTGGCAGAATTCACCTACAATAATAGTTACCAAGCTACTATTAGAATGACACCTTACGAAGCTCTGTATGGGAGGAAGTGTAGATCCCCTATATGCTGGTATGAAAGTGGTGAAAAGAAGGAAATGGGGCTCCGAACGAAACTTATTGATGACACCACCCGAGCTATACAGAAGATCCGCCAACGAATAGAAACTGCTCAGAGTCGGCAGAAGAATTATGTCGATAAACGGCGCAGACCGCTAGAATTCAACATCGGAGATTTGGTATTCCTTAAGGTATCCCCCATGAAAGGGATAATGAGATTCGGAAAGAGGAGCAAGTTAAGCCCACGATACGTAGGACCGTACCGGATTTTAGAAAGAGTGGGCCAAGTCGCATACAGACTAGAACTACCTCCAGACATGGCAGCTATTCACAATGTGTTCCATGTATCGATGCTCAAGAAGTGTACTCCCAGCACAGATCAAGTAATTGAGCCATAGTCGGTACAGGTTCAAGAGGACCTAAGTTATGAAAGTAGACCTATTCAGATCTTGGACCGAGAAGTCAAGAGGTTAAGGAACAAAGAAATACCCTTAGTAAAGGTTCTATGGCGGAATCAACGATTTGAAGAAGCCACCTGGGAACGCGAGGACGATATGAAACAAAAGTACCCGGAGCTATTTTAAAGTTCGAGGACGAACTTTTTATGAGGTACGGGGTACTGTAACACCCACTAAGCTTTTAAGATAAATATGAGAATGATGAATTTGCCTTAGAAAAATATTAGTAGAATGTTGAACCAAAAAGAAATAAAAAGAAATAAAAATAGGGAGTGGTCAAGGATTGAACCTTGAACCTCTCATGATGTAAATGATAGGATTAATGGGTAATAACCAGTTGGGATAGGAATGATATATTGATAGCAAAGGAGGGAAACTCATGATAAGGATGAGAGTAAAAGCTAGCCAAAAGAAAGCAAGAAAAGAGCAAGAGAAAGGCAACTTGCCTTCCTTCTTTTCTCTCCCTCTTCCTCTCCATTTGCCGTGACTTAAAGAGAACAATTAAGGGGATTCATTCCCCCTTGTTTCATCATGAATGATGAGAACAAATAAATAAATAAAATAAAAAGAAAAGAAAAAAAAGGGGCTAAGGGAGAAGGAAAGCAAAAACCAATTTTGCTACATCTTCCCCCTTAACATAAAAGGGAGCATGTAAAGAGAAGATTTTATTTTTCTCTCATTTCTCTCATTCTCTCCTCTCCACCACCGAGAGCCTCAGCCCCCTCTCCTCCATTTTCGGCCCCCAAAACAAGGTTCCTCCTAGGATACAAGGAAGGCTACCAAGGGAAATCAAAGGAGGAGAACAAGAAGAAGAGACCCTTTCTTCCATCACCACACTTTAGAACCACAAGAGAAAAGGATGTAAGTATCCCCTCACCTGTGGTACAAGTGGTTTTAATGTGTTTTTGGATTTTATGAGGATTTTAAAACCTAGAAACAAAGTTGTGAAAATTCGGCCAAAGAAAGGACTTGTTGATCCTAGGAATGTTTAATATAAGCCTTGATTCATGATAATTTTTCTATGCTTTGTAAGAAGGTTTTCTCTCATATTTTTATATATATGTGATGCTGGATTAGAGATGTACCTAACCCTAGAGTTTCGGCCAAAAAGGTTTTATAAGGGCTAGGGAATTTATTTGTTTACCTAACTTGCACAAAACCCTCTAAATAAATGGTTAAGGTCCATTATTGTTTTCATACTTGGAGGTTACTTGGAACCAAAAGTACCCCACTCACAAGTTTCGGCCAAGGAAGGGTTTAGGGTTAGGAAGACTTTGAATTTAAACTCACCATGTTTATATGATAGAATATAGAGTTTCTTAAAGAGTTGCATGCTTGTATGTTGATAGAAACTCAGGAACATCACTTTTAATGTTTCGGTCATGGTAAGGTGGATGGTTTAGAATAGCTTAAACAGATTTTTTTTAACATGCTCAAAACCTCCATGACGATAAGATATGAAAGTTGTTTGATGCTCCCATGCTTAATTTGAGTATAGGAAAATTGGTTGAATGATATATGATAATTATGACCACAAGGGTCCTAGCTTGTTTGTGAACCAAACTTATATGTATAGTTTCTTTGATATTTTTGCCATAAAACTTGTTTAGGTTTTCCATACTTTAGGCCACCTAAAACCTAGTTTAAAGACTTGGAAGGTTTCGGCCAAACATATGCTATGAGATAAAGAAAGGAAAAACCTAGGAAACCTAAGACACAATTTAAATGTATGCTTATAGTGCTTGACTTTTATACATGTTATGAAATGTGTTATGACTTTCTATGCTTTTATGCCATTTGAACAAATTCCATGCTTGATGAGGTTCGGCCATGTAGGGTTTAAAGACCTAGAAACCTTAAAATTTAGACCTCATGTGTTAAAGATGCTTCTTATGAAATTGAGATAACATGTTGTTTGTGTTCACATGCTTATACATTTAACTATGATTCAAATGGACACCTTAAAGTCTCGGCCATGAAGGGATACATGCCTTAGAAACCCTAGAACTTACATTGAACATGCTCATGTCACTCTCCATGAAATATGAAATATAGAAAGCTAAAAATTCACATGCTATATGTTGTTAGTGACCTAAATTGATGCTAAGGGAAGTTTCGGCCATGACCACTTGTATGATGCCATTTATAAATTTATACATGATGTTAGAGTAAGTTCACATGCTTGTATGCTTGCTTGAAAACCTAAATGAGTACTTGTAAGTTTCGGCCATGACATAATTTTAAGGGCTTAAAGGATTTAGGAACTAACTCAATTGTGCTTACCATATTCCTTGAAACAAATGCTATAAATATGGTTAAGGTTTCCATGCTTTATGTCATTTAGAACCTTGTTTCATACTTGTTAAGGTTTGGCCAAATGAGGTTTAAGGACTTGGAGAACTTAGAGTCCAAGTAAATCTTGTTTATAATACTTCCTATGAAAATGATATGTGGATGAATTAGGTTCTACATGCTTGGATGTTGTTTAAAACCTGAATTGGCACCTAAGAGGGTTTCGGCCAAGATAAGAACCCAAAGTACTAGGAAGCTTAGTACCCAAATTAATCATGTTACATTGTTCCTTATGATTGGATGAGCACATGATACACTTTTATGCTTAGACATGTATGCTTGTGAGCTATACAAGGTGAGAATTTCTACGATATGTTATGAGTTCAAAATATCCATGCTTTATGTTATGATATGTGGGTAAATTTTACATGCTTTGATGATATGATATGAGCTGAAAATATGCATGCTTATGTTATGATATGTGGTTAAATTATGCATGCTTTGATGCTATGTTTAGTGCTTAAAATATGCATGCTTTCATGATATGATATGTGGTTAAATTATGCATGCTTGATGATATGCTTTATGCTTAAGATATGCATGTTTTTATGATCTATGCCTAAGTGATGCATATTGTTATGATATGATGTATGCCTAAGTGATGCATAATTTTATGGTATGATGTATGCCTAAGTGATGCATACCTTTATGACATGATGTATGCCTAAGTGATGCATACCTTTATGATATTATGTATGCCTAAGTGATGCATACTTTTATGACATGATGTATGCCTAAGTGATGCATACTTTTATGATATGATGTGTGCCTAAGTGATGCATGCTTTTATGATGTATGATATGTATAAGTATGACATGTACTTTACTTTATATGGCTTGTACCAAGGGTGGGCTCCATAAGCGCCCCGGGGTCGATGGAATAAGACTCGGGCCTCGTTAGGGATGGGCTCCTAAGTGCCCCTAGGTCGATGGAGTAAGACTCGGGCCTAGTATGTTGCCTTGTAGGGTTCAAGACTTGCTACCTTTGACCTACATAGGTTGCGCGCAATATGTAAGTGGTACATAGCCGGGATCCCCTTTAAGTTGAGATTATGTTCAAGTATATATGTAAGAAGAAATGGTTTTAAAGATCATGAGACATACACATGTTTTTTTCGGATACATGTTTTATTTCAAAATCGTATTGCATATACCTTATGATGATTTATGATATGTCATGGTTAGATATGATTATGTTATGTTCCATGATATGTCCATGTGTATGATATGCCATGACTCCTTATGACGATATGCCATGATTAGATACGATTATGTTATGCTTCATGCTATGCTTTACGCTATGATATGTCATGACTAGTTATGATTTCTTCATGTTGCATGATATTCTTAAAAGAGTATGTTACATTATGTCAGGGCTGGTATCAGAGCCAAGCTTTTGCCAGCTCACTACACACACATCAAGCCTCCGACCTGCCGCTCCAAGTAAGAATGTTTATGCTTAATTTTCTTGTTATATGCTTATGCTTAGTTTCATGTTATATGACTTATGCTTTATTTTTCTTCCTTGTTATATTGCCTATGCTTTATTTTCTTTGCTATATTGCTTATGCTTTATTTCCTTATGTTATATTGTTTGTCACTCTATTCTTTATTTTTCCTTATGTTGCTTATGCTTTAGTTTCATGTTTTGCTTGCTTATGTTTGATGCTTTATTCTATGCTTTTAGTTATAATTTAGATTAGGATTACATATTAGTAGGTTAGGAATAATACCAGAACAAATAGATAGAAACAAAACAGTACGTTAGATTGGCTAAAAACGATAACCACTTACACTAGTCTATTTGTCATTATTTAGATAAACATGGTTAGGACACGCAATGGCCGAACCGAGGGGACAGTGACTCCACCAGACCTGACACAGGTAGTCACAGACCTCCAGCGTCAGATCCCAGAACAACAGCAACTGATCCACCGGCAAATCAGAATAACTACCGGTTATACCTACAGCCGCGCCAGTGCCCCCGGCAGCCCCTACTCCGATGGTCCGACAAGAGGCCTATCTGATTCAGTGGCAAAAGCTTAAGCCGGAAGCCTTCTCGGGAAACTGCGAACCATGGGATGCGCAAGCCTGGCTCAAGACCGTGGAGAGCATAATGGAACTACTGGACTGGCCTGAACACGAGAAGGTCAAATGCGTGTCATTCTGCCTTACCGGAGATGCCCGGATGTGGTGGGACCGAGTAAAGGTGAAAAGACAAATAAACCAGATGCAGTGGACGGATTTTGAGACAGAGTTCTTAGAAGAATTCTTCCATATGCAAGTGACCAACAAGCACTATGATGAGTTCACTGAGTTTCGGCAAGGTGATCTGTCAGTTAACGAAGCCGTCAAGAAGTTCAACCGCCTAGCACGTCTGTGCCCAGAACTGAAAAAGAAAGGGTCCGGTTAATGTTAAAGATGCTCCGACCCGAGATAGCTCTGAACGTAGCCGGCGGAGTTAATAGACCGCAGACTGCAGAGGAGCTAGTCAACAGTGCCCTGATTACCGAGCACTACCAGAAAGCAATGAACGAGGCAAGAACCAAGCACTGACCGGAGGACAAAAATCGCACAATACCAGAATCGGCTGGAAAGGAAACTCAGGTGGAAAGAGGAAACAGTGGAACAACACAAAAGGTGGTCCGGCCAATAAGCAAACCAAGTACCCTCAGTGTGCCACATGTGAAAAGATGCATTCTGGAGTATGTCTCCTAAGCACCAGAAAGTGCTACAACTGCGGAAAGGAAGGACATTTGGCAAGAAATTGCCCTACTCAGTCTCAGGCACTACCTCCGCAGAACAACCAGAATAGGAGTACCCCTGCACAGCTTCATCAGATGCAAACTGCCATAGAAGGGACTTCGATCAGCCAAGGAAGATTGGAAGCCCCTCCCATTATGACGAATGCCAGAGTCTACTCTCTTACCAAGGAAGACGTGGCGAATGCCTCTACTGTTGTCACAGGTCAGCTATTATTTACAATCAGTATGCTATAGTATTATTTGATACTGGGGCAACACACTCGTTCGTCTCAATATCTTTTATGAAGAAGCTAGATATACCACCCCGAACTCTAGAGGACACATTCTTAACAACCTTACCATCCGGGGAGATTATGCCATCGGACCATATGCTGCAAGCAGTACTCATTCGGATCGCATACAGAGAACTCTACTGTGATCTGATAGTACTTGATATGCAGGATTATGACATAATACTTGGTATGGATTTCCTGAGCAAGTACGGTGCTTCAATCGAGTGCCGTAAAAGGAAAGTGATTTTCCGAATCGAAACTGAACCAGAGTTTGAGTTTTACGGGGAACCGAAAGGAACGGAGAAGTTACTGTCATCTATTAAAGCACAAAGGATGTTAAATAAAGGATGTATGGGGTTTCTAGCACACGTGGTTGATACCAATCAAGTCAAAGACCCGAAGCTAGAAGATGTCAGGGTAGTATGCAACTATCCAAAAGTATTTCCTAATGAACTACCAGGGTTGGCCCCTGACAGAGAGATAGAATTCGAGATCGAATTGATTCCTGGTACTCAGCCGATCTCAAAAGCACCTTATCGTATGGCTCCGGCTGAATTAAAGGAGCTTCAGGAACAGTTATCCGAATTACTCGACAAGGGACTTATTCGTCCTAGTCACTCTCCATGGGGAGCTCCAGTGCTGTTCGTAAAGAAGAAGGATGGGTCTATGCGAATGTGTATAGACTACCGAGCGCTGAATAATGTGACAATCAAGAACCGGTACCCACTCCCACGGATCGATGACCTGTTCGACCAACTGAAGGGTGCGACCGTTTTCTCAAAGATAGACCTACGATCCGGTTATCATCAAGTGAAGGTGAAACCAGATGATATACCAAAAACAGCATTTCGAACCCGATATGGACACTATGAGTTCATAGTTATGCCTTTCGGAGTAACCAACGCTCCTGCAGTATTTATGGACCTGATGAATCGGGTATTTACGGCATATCTTGATAAATTTGTAATCGTCTTTATTGACGATATACTTATCTACTCGAGAACCCCAGAAGAACATACTGAACACCTGAATACTGTACTACAGATCCTTCAAGAGAAACAACTATATGCAAAATTCTCCAAATGCGAGTTTTGGCTTGACCGGGTAATATTCCTAGGTCATGTCATCTCCAAAGATGGAGTTATGGTGGATCCAAGCAAAATCGAAGCTGTAAATAACTGGAACAGACCAAGGAATGCCAGCGAAGTCAGGAGTTTTCTCAGGCTAGCAGGCTATTACAGGAAATTCATAGAGAATTTCTCCAAAATTGCAGCCCCTATGACAGCCCTCACCAAGAAAAATACAAAGTATGAATGGACAGAAGCTTGCGAGAAGAGTTTCGCGGAATTAAAAAGGAGACTGACCAGTGCTCCGATTCTTACTCTCTCGGAAACCAACAGAGGCTTCGATATGTACAGCGATGCTTCCATCTCAGGACTTGGAGCTGTACTCATGCAAGACGGCAAAGTCATTGCCTACGCTTCTAGACAACTTAAAGAGCATGAGAAGAATTATCCCATTCACGACTTAGAACTAGCAGCCGTGGTCTTCGCTCTCAAAATATGGAGACATTATTTATATGGAGCTCAGTGTAAGATTTATACCGACCATCAGAGTCTGAAATATTTCTTCACACAAAAAGACCTGAATATGAGGCAACGCCGATGGCTCGAGCTAATTAAAGATTACGACTGCGAGATTCTTTATCACCCAGGAAAGGCGAACAAGGTGGCCGATGCACTCAGCCGGAAGTCCAGTGCCACCTGATGTAGCTATTTTAAAGTTCGAGGACGAACTTTTTATGAGGTACGGGGTACTATAACACCCACTAAGCTTTTAAGATAAATATGAGAATGATGAATTTGCCTTAGAAAAATATTAGTAGAATGTTGAACCAAAAAGAAATAAAAAGAAATAAAAATAGGGAGTGGTCAAGGATTGAACCTTGAACCTCTCATGATGTAAATGATAGGATTAATGGGTAATAACCAGTTGGGATAGGAATGATATATTGATAGCAAATGAGGAAAACTCATGATAAGGATGAGAGTAAAAGCTAGCCAAAAGAAAGCAAGAAAAGAGCAAGAGAAAGGCAACTTGCCTTCCTTTTTTTCTCTCCCTCTTCCTCTCCCTTTGCCGTGACTTAAAGAGGACAATTAAGGGGATTCATTCCCCTTTGTTTCATCATGAATGATGAGAACAAATAAATAAATAAAATAAAAAAAAAAAAGGGGCTAAGGGAGAAGGAAAGCAAAAAAATCAATTTTGCTACCTCTTCCCCCTTAACATAAAAGGGAGCATGTAAAGAGAAGATTTTATTTTTCTCTCATTTCTCTCATTCTCTCCTCTCCACCACCGAGAGCCTCAGCCCCTCTCCTCCATTTTCGGCCCCCAAAACAAGGTTCCTCCTAGGATACAAGGTAGGCTACCAAGGGAAATCAAAGCAGGAGAGGCAAGGAGATGTGTGTGGCAGTGGCTAGGCAACCAAATAAGAACCTACTTTAAAAAAACTTTTAAAAAACTATGCTTTGGTATCATGAATTGTAGTACCGTATGTGTGACTTGATGTTATGTTTCTACTAATTTTGATATCATGTTATTGAGGCCATGATAGTGTAGTTCGGATTTGATGAAAGGGAAAACAAAAGAAAAGTTTTTATTAAACTAAGAGAATTATTTTAAGTCTTCCGCTGTTTTAAAAAGAAAAAATTGTATATAGAGTATCGTAGCCCCGTCCCTTAGGGTTAGCAGGGAGGGCGGGCGTTACAAGAGGAGTGTAGCGCTCTACTTATGGATATGCTACCTCCTAAGCTTCAAGATACGGAGAGCTTTTCGATACCTTGCAAGATAGGTACAACAATCATTGGTAAGGCTTTTTGCAATCTTGGTGCTACTGTAGACCTTATTTCCTATTCCATGTGTAAGAAATTGAGATTTAATGATTTAAAACTCACCTTCATGGCACTACAGTTAGCAGATAATTCTTGTAGATACCATTTGTGTATTATAGAGGTAGTGTCGGTGGAAGTAGGGAGCTTCATCTTCCCTACTGACTTCATGGTCTTAGAGATGGAAGAAGACCTAAAGATCCCAATTATTTTGGGAAGGTCTTTCCTTGCCATAGCTGAGGCATTGATTGATGTTAAAAACTAGTTGTCTCTAGGTGTGGGCAAGGAGAAAATAGAATTTGCTTTATCTAATGCCAATAATGAACTTTCTGCTATCAAGAATGCTTGTTTCAAATTATATGATCTTCAATTATAGAGAAAGGAGCACACCCCAATAGGAAGACCACCAAATGCTACTCCAAGTCTAGCAAGCAAGGAAAAGAGACCTCACAATGTAAATACAAAATATATCATTCTGGTGAGAGCCCGTAAAAAGGATGGAAGCATGATTCCAAGTTAAAGGAGTTTGGGTCAAGCTAGTGACCTTAAACGAGCATTGCTTGGGAGGCAATCCAAGAGTTTTCTTTTGTATTTTCTTTTCTAGTTTATTTTACTTGCTTTTAGAGTTTAATGCATGTCTGTTGTTTATTTTTATTTTAAGGTTTTTCGCCCCCATGAGCTGGCCATGGAGTTCTCCATGGGCATAGGGGCAATGGGGAAGAAGACACCAGGAAAAGAAGACACCATGCAAAGTTGGGAGGGGAAAAACATATGACCCACCTTTGCCTTTGAGTCATGAGCCATGTCCTTAAATAATCCCAAGGCCACACCCCAATGGAAGCAAAGGAAAAACACACGACTATGTCATGCTTTATAAGCATGAGCTGTGTCTTCAAATATAGTCGAGGTCATGCCACGACAAAAGTAGAGGAAAACCACACGATCCTGTCAGGCTTCATAAGTATGGGTCGTGCCTTCAAACAAAGCCCAAGGTCACATCGTGATAGAATAAGAGAAAAAACACATAGCACACTTGTGCCTACAAGACATAGGTCGTGTCTTCAAAGAGCAATGAGGCCATGCCAGGGCATATATACACGGTCGTGCTATGTCTAAAGGGCATGGGATGTGTCTTCCCTTCAACATGCCAGGGTATAAAAGATTCAACATGCCCTCCCTAAAACCCTCTCTTTTC
This sequence comes from Zingiber officinale, assembly GCF_018446385.1. Lineage (NCBI taxonomy): Eukaryota > Viridiplantae > Streptophyta > Magnoliopsida > Zingiberales > Zingiberaceae > Zingiber > Zingiber officinale. Next base: position 72,296,529 of record NC_055987.1, on the reverse strand, counting down.
TTCTCTCCACCTCTAACCTTCCCTTTTCTCTTCCAAACTCTTAGATCTACCCCTACAAGTCTTGATCTATACACTCTCCACCTCCGGTGATAAAATCAAGCAACCATTCCCTCAAAATCTCATCTCTTCCACCTAATTCTTTTTAACCCCCCCCCCCCCCCCCCCCTTGTGACCATGTCCAACATTCTTAAAAGGCTTTGAAAGAGTGTCGGCTCTGGGGTAGTGGTGAAGATCCCAATAGAAACAAAGGCAAAGGGATGGAAAAAGTATCGGCATCCACTAAAGGAAAAAGGATTTCATGCAACATAGGTAACAATGAATGTTACGACATTATTTTTCGTAATAGTAGCCAACAATCTAGATATGATTCTCTTTCTATCCATAAACATATTTTCATCTGTTATCCTGATTGTTATACTATAGACTTGTTGGGGATTAAGGACAACATAGATCGGACTTTAAATAACATAGGTTTACTAAAATCATGAATTTAAGTTATACAACTTACCCCCAAATTACTCTTGAATTCTTTAGTTCCATTGAAACGAACTTTCAACAAGTTTACAGTGAAAGGGTCAAATAAATTTTTGATTGATGGATATTGAATAAGACTAGACCCTTGAAGAATTTAATACTTGTTTTGGGTTGCCTGTCAATTACACCAATGGGTTTGATAAATCTTTTGATCTTGATGAATTTTGGGATGAGATAGCTTTATATAGAGAATCCTATGACCTGTTAAAATCTAAGGCATCATTATTTCAAAATCTTGTCTTTTGTTACCTACATCGAGTAACTCTAAGATGCCTCGAGCACCATTCACCTGAGGCTAACTTGTGTGTTTCAGTTCCTACAAAACACGTTAGTCCAAATATACAAAGGTATACTATAAAATAGAGTTAGTATAATAAATAATGTGGAAATAAAGTATTTGATAGTTTTTAGACTGTCCTATTTTAACTTTCAGATATTTTTGGAAACAGTAGGTTGAACCGACACCTATTGTTCCCTCAATAGGAAACGTGTCATTACCTACTTCTATCAGGAGAGTTTATCTTTTGTTAAATTGGTCCTCCAAACTTTTTAGCCTTTTGCTCAGCATATAAGACTTCAGTACTTTCACTTAGTGTTCTCGATCCTAGGATTTTCTACTTGGTGTTCACAATCTCCAGGACTTTCACCTAATATCCTTAACCCTAAAATTTTACCTAACATCCTCGATCTGCCAAGACTTCGCGTAGTCCCACGGACAAAGACTTCATTACCTAGCCGTAACTAGGACTTTCCACCTGCCTAGTGTGCACTAGGACTTCTTTGCCCAGCCTCAACTAGGACTTTCGTCTTGCCTAAGATCACTTAGAACTTTCCTGCACGCTTAATCAGATTTGATATATCACAACATGGCTTAACTTTACACCTTTGTCAAATATCAAAATATAAATTTGATTAGCTAGTGCTTCCAGCACCAATAGAGTGATCATCGATAAAGACAATAAAGTAGTTATAATCTTCTCGTGCTTGAGTTGACATTGATCCACATATATTAGTATGTATAAGGCTAAACAACTCTCCCACTAGTTCACCTTTTTCCAAAAAATGGCAATTTAGTAATTTTGCCTTTTAAGCATGATTCACATGTATCAAATGAATATAATTCAAATAATTCCAAACTTCCAACCTTTTATAGTTAGAGCTTACGTCTTTTTCTTATATGGCCAAGGCAATAATACCACAAATAGGAGGTTAACTGATCATCCATTCAAACATGCTTGTTGCTCATTTCGATATTGAATACTAATATATCTAACACATAGATATCATTAAATAACATTCCAATTCCATAAAGAACGTCATTCAAAAATATATAATAATAATTGTTCCTAAAAATTAAATTGAAACTTTTTCTATTTATACAAGAAATAGAAACAATGTTCTTTATCAATACAGGAATAAAATAACAATTATCTAATTCCAAAACTAATCCATAAGCAAGCTTTACCAAATAAGTTCCGATGGCTACAGCTACAACCTTTGCTCTGTTGTCAACTCACAAATTTAATTCTCCTTTGACTAGTCTTTTTTTATTCTTTAGCCCTAAACATTAAAATCCAATATCACACTGAACCATTTGGAATATGATTGCACTACCTAAAATACATGCCTCTCTCATAGTTCACTTGCTAATAGGGGTTGTCATTCAACTTCAACTTATTTGGACTTTAACTCTGCAAAGAGATCTTGCCTCTAGGTCCTCTACATCCATTAGAGACCTACTTGGATTTCTACTAAGATTTATTGGTCTTCTTTGACAAATGTCTCATCACTCTCCCACTTAAACTTCTATCAATGCCTATTGGAATTCCATCTCTGCCACATGTCAAATCATCCTTAGGGCATCCATAGTCATGGAATCTCTCCATGAGCTCCTTCATTGTCATGTCCGTACCACATCAAAAGTAAAAAATCTCACATCTCTTCACTATAAAAAAATCCTCCCAACAACATTTTTATGGATTCCACATTTTCTCATAAATGATTATTTTTTAATATTTTATTATTTTAAAAAACTAAATTTAAAATATTAATTAAAAAAAAAAAAAAAGGAAGAAGCGACTCCCAGGGAGCCGCTTCTTGTCAAAAATGAGGGAGCTCTCTCCCACTTTCGAGAAAGCTCCAGTGGGAGAGAGAGCTCCCTCATTAGAGCCACTTAGACAATGGGAGCTCTTATTATGGATGCTCTTACTCACTTAATCTTCTATCCACACCTATTGAACTTCCATCTCTACCAAATGTCTGATTGCTCTTAATCCATTTGGACTTTTCTCATCACATGCATGAGCAATGTTGGTCTCAAGAAACTTGCATCTACACATTTGACTCACAACATAACCTAAGTTTATGTTGGTGCGAGAAGCATCCGACGATCGAACCCGAGTTTTGATAATGGCAAAGGATTCAAAGTTAAGTTGTTTTGTTATCTGATATGTTGATTAAGATTGTAGGTTAGTCCTAAGGTCACTTAGGCAAAAGCTCTAGCTGCGGTTAGGCAAAGGAAAAACCCTAAGGGGCGGTAACCCTAGGTCCTAAGGGGTGGTAACCCTAGGCGGAAAGTCTTAGCGGGTCGGAGCTTCGGGCAAAATCCTAGGGTGAGGTAACCCTAGGTTGAAATCCTGGTGTCGCGAATCAGGTAGAAGTCTAGACGGGTCATGGATCGGACGTCCAGCATGAAGACCGGAAGCATCGGATGCTGAGCAAAAGTCCAGTCGGTCTGGAGGACCGAACTGGCAAAAGGTAACTTCTCGTGAGTGGAGTAGGTGAGGACGCGTTCCCCGGAAGAGGGAACAGTAGGCGTTGGTTCGACCTAGGGTTTCCGGATGGAAATCCGAAGTCATAACCAGATAGTTCGAAGACTATCAAACTTAAGTTTCTAATATATTTTGTTTAGTTCTAACTCTGTTTTGCAGGAAACTAACAGTTTTGTGCAGGGGTAGAATTGATCGGGATCGGTCAACCGAACGTCTGGATCGGTCGACCAAACCCCCAAGCCAGCAGATCAGATTTCCAGAGATTGGACCAAGCTCGACTAGAGGATCGGTCGACCGAACCAAGGATCAGCAACGACTAGATAAGGCCAAGTTGATCGGGTCAGAGAAGCGGATTGGTCGACCGAACGGCGGGATCAGTCGATCGAACCGGGGATAAGGCTTGATCAGATCGAAGCGGAGCGAGCGGATCGGGCGGATCGGATGAGGAGGAGATTGCCTGATCGGTCGATCGAACCGAGGATGGGTCGACCGATCCGCCTCGGGTCAAAGATGATCCTGAACTTCGAGGATCTGGATCAGATCCATAAAAGCTATAAAAGGGGCCTCGGGCTGTAGCTTCAGCATAACTCTTGAACCAGAACTCAAGTGATCTTCTAAAGCTGTGCACTGCTCCGAAGCATCTCGACACTCCGACGGACAACAACTCGCTTCTACATCATTTTGTACTGTTGGTATAAGTTTATTATTCAATACTTGTATTGCATAATTGTAAAAAGATTTTTTGGATTGATAGTGATTGCCCACCGAAAGCGATCTACGATCGCGGGCCTTAGAGTATGAGTCGCCCTAGGCTCCAAACCAAGTAAAACCTTGATGTCCTTTGTGTGTGCTTATTTTGTTTATCATTTCCGCTACTTTAACTCGAACTATTTACAAATACGAAAATTGTGAAAGCCACGAGCGTTATTCACCTCCCCTATAGCGAATCTCGATCCAACAATTGGTATCAGAGCGGGGTTGCTTCGATTTGGTGCAACCACCAGTCAAGCAATTTTTCCGTGGTTTTTTCAATTTTACAGAGTCGATCGGAATTAGTATAATTGCTATATTCCGATCAGTTTTCTTGTTCGAATCAATTTTTTTTCGAAATCGGTGCAACACCACTCGAGAATGCAATTTATTCTTATTTCCGTACCGCACTGCTAACCCAAGACCAAGTCTTGGAACAGATTTTTTTCCCTCTCTTTATGTGCAGGTTTTAAAATGGCCCTTCAAAAAGGTTATAGCACCGCTCGACCACCGCTCTTCACCGGAGACGATTTCGGGTACTGGAAGGGCCGGATTGAGGCATATCTCCAGACTCATTTTGAAGTCTGGATGTTCATCAAAATCAGGCTCCAACTACCAACAAACGGGGCCGGCAAGCAACTACCATACAAGGACTGGGACGCAACACTAATCAAGAAAGTGGAAGCAAATGCCAGAGAAACTTGCACCCTCCAATGTGGTCTATCGAAGGAGGAACTTAATTGCGTCGGCCCCTTCACCAGCGCCAAGGAGTTGTGGGAGAAGCTAATCGAACTTCATGAAGGAACATCTGACACCAAAGTAAGTAAAAGGGACCTAATATTCAATAAATTATATAACATTAAGTTGCAAGCTTCATGCCCGAATACAAGATCTACTCAACGGGCTTCATGCGATCGGGCAGAAGGTAAATAATCGGGACATCATCAGGTATTCCTTGAATGTCTTTCCGAGGAATACCTTGTGGGCATCCATGGTAGATGCCTACAAGGTTTCTAAGGATCTTTCTTCTATTAAATTAGATGAGTTGTTTGCTAAGTTCGAGCTTCATGAACAGATTAACTCACATCCGACCGAGAAAGGTTTAGCTTTGATTGCAGGTACAAGCAGAACCTGGGAAGCTAAAGAACAGCGCAAAACCAAACCCAAGTCCAAAGATGAATTGGACTCAGAGGACGACAACGAGATTGTTACTGAGCTTTTAAGGCTCGTACGAAAGATCTGCAGAAACAAAAAGACAACTCAAACAAACACGAAAGACAAGACTGGAGTCACCTGCTATGGCTGTAACCAGAAAGGGTACTACAAGCCGGATTGTCCAAATAAGAAGCAACAAAGAAAGAAAGCATTGAAGGCAACTTGGTCCGAGTCGTCAGATGAATCCGAGTCAGACAAAGAAGAACCGGAAAGCTTCCTCGCGTTACCAGTGCAAGAAAACATCGTCGAAACTGATTCCAAGTTCGAGTTTGAAAGCGAGAGCGAGTCAGAAACCGAGTCCGAGCGAAGCCACGGATCCGCATCTGTTTCCGAAGGACCGAACCCCACTGTAAGTTCTCTACTCGCCGAAACTCAATTAGATGAATTAAAGAATTTAGTTCCTTATTTATTAAAGAAGTTGGCTAAATCCAACGTCTTGGTCAAGTCACTCCTAAAGGAGTTAACAACCCTTAAGGAAGAGACTGACTCGAGTTCCTTAACTGAGCCAGTTCAAATTGGAAACTCAACTCAAGTCCAACAACTTGAGGAAGAGAATTTTAATTTGAAAACTCAAATTAAAGAACTCAAGGACACGTTGGAATGGTTCACCCTGGGTTCCAAGAATCTTGATCTAATTCTTGGAGAACAGCGAGCTGTTTTCAACAAATCCAGACTTGGGTTTAAAACCAAAAGAAAATACAAAGCATATTTATCCTTAGTAAATAGAAAAAATAGAAACATAGTTCAAGCATAGGTCCCCAAGTCAAACTTGGTTAATCAAGTTAGACTTGGACTATATTGGGTCCCCAAGAATCAGATCTACTACCTTGATAGATCACATCGAGGCTATGATCCAGGGGGAGCCAATAGAAAAACTATTTTAATAAATAGATAAAATTGATTAATGATTGTTTACTTATTTTCCTTGTATTATGCATGTTTAGATTAGGATAGATTAAGGACCTAGGCATAATTTACACTTGTTCAGTTAAACCTAGGGTTTTCAAAAAGAAAATTAAATATATAATTTCCTTGAGCAGTTCTGTCTAGGAAGTGGTGGATGATCTCATACCCAAGAAGGTCAAATACCTCGCCATGACTTGGGAACCAATCTTTGAAATACATATTTAATTGACTAATTGGAAAACCTAAATTTAACTCAAATGTAAATTAATCCTTAGAAATCACCTAAATTAAAGATATCATCTCACAAAAATTAATTAAGATTACCTGATTGATAACGTAGAATCGGGTGAGATGGATCTAGGTTGAACTTAGTCTAAAAATAAAATAGATTTAAATCAAATTAACTCCATAATCAAATGATTTTTTAATTCTTTAAAAATTATTTGAAAAATTCTTTAAAAAATTATTTGAAAAATTATTTAAAAATTCTTTCAAAAATTATTTGAAAAATTATTTAAAAAATTCTTTAAAAAATTATTAGAAAAATTATTTAAAAATTTTAAAAATCATTTGAAAATCAATTTAAAAACTATTTAAAGAATCCTTTGGAAATCAATTTAAAAATTATTTTAATAAATCCTTTGAAAATCAATTTAAAAATTTTAAAAATCATTTGAAAATCAATTTAAAAACTATTTTAAAAATCTTTAAAAACTATTTTAAAAATCCTTAAAAACTATTTTAAAAATCTTTAAAAACTATTTTAAAAATCCTTTGAAAATCAATTTAAAAACTATTTTAAAAATATTTAAAAACTAAAAATCTTTAAAAACTATTTTAAAAATATTTTAAAACTATTTAAAAAATCCTTTGAAAATCAATTTAAAAATTATTTAAAAAATCCTTAAAAACTATTTTAAAAATCCTTTGAAAATCAATTTAAAAATTATTTTAAAAATCCTTAAAAACTATTTTAAAAATCCTTTGAAAATCAATTTAAAAACTATTTTAAAAATCTTTGAAAACTATTTTAAAAATCCTTAAAAACTATTTTAAAAATCCTTTGAAAATCAATTTAAAAAATATTTTAAAATATTTTTAAAATCAATTTTAAAACTATTTTAAATCCTTTGAAAAACAATTTAAAAATTATTTTAAAAATCCTTTCAATTTAAAAATTACTTTAAAAATCATTTGAATGTCATACTCAAACTTATGTTAAATATAAATTAAATTAAAGATAATTACATCTCACACTTACTCATAAGTTGAACATGCTTGATAACCTAAAATGGGTGAGATGGAAAATTTGAAAAATATAAAATACCTATTATATTTTTATATATTACATGCTTGGACTCTAAGACCCTAGGGATTTATTTTGACATTAATTAAGGGGCAGTGAGTGGAGTCAAGCCAAGTTTTTTTTATTTAACAGTTAAACTCTTTGCAAAGTTAAAACAAATCCAATTATTCTTATCCAGAAAAATAAGTTTTTAAGCTTTAAACTATTTATTATCTAACTAAGCTTTTATCAATATCTTTTTAAAGTCAAGTCGTCTTTCAAATTTAACTAAGTATTTCAAAAAGGCACTTTCAAAATTTAGCTAAGTAGTTTTTCAAAAAGACTTTTTCAAATTTAACTAAGTTTTTCTTCAAAAACTTTTTCAAAATTTACTAAGATCTCTTCAAAAACCTGTCAAAATTTACTAAGTAATTTTTAAAAATTATTTCAAAATAAGCTAAGTTACTCTTCAAAGTCAAAAATAGTTTTTCTTAATCCTTTTTCAGCAATTTTTTCCTTTACACATGTAATGAATCTTCTAATTTCACTTAGCTAAAAAGTTTTGCAAGAAAATCAGTTCTAAAAAGCTAAGTATTTATCGAAGTTTTTCCCTCTATTTAAAAGTTTATTTGCTAAACTTTTCATCTATCTTCTTAAAGTTATTATGGATAAAAATTATTATTTCTCAAAACAAGCTAAGCCTTATACTCAACTTATCCTTTACTCTTTCGTTTATTTTTGATATATGGCAAAGGGGGAGAGTATAGAAAATTCAAAGAAAGTCAAAGAAAATTTAAGATTTGAAATTTTTTAATTCAAGGGGAGCTTTTATTAAGGGGGAGTTTTGTAAGCTTCTTTTAAAGGGGGGAGCTTTTTACAAAATTTATGAATTTATGCTTATGCTAAGTAACATTTCTTTATGGTATCCTTCTTTTGCTTAACTTTGAATTTCGGTTGCCATAATATAAAAGGGGGAGATTGTTGGTGCGGGAAGCATCCGACGATCGAACCCGAGTTTTGATAAGGTAAAGGATTCAAAGTTAAGTTATTTTGTTATCTGATATGTTGATTGAGATTGCAGGTAAGTCCTAAAGTCACTTAGGCAAAAGTCCTAGTTGCGGTTAGGCAAAGGAAATACCCTAGGGGGCGGTAACCCTAAGTCTTAGGGGATGGTAACCCTAGGTCCTAGGGGATGGTAACCCTAGGCGAAAAGTCTTAGTAGGTCGGAGCTTCGGGCAAAATCCTATGGGGAGGTAACCCTAGGTTGTAATCCTGGTGTCGCGAACTGGGTAGAAGTCTGGACGGGTCATGGACCAGACATCCAACATGAAGACTGGAAGCATCGGACGATGAGCAAAAGTCCAGTTGGTCTGGAGGATCGAACTGGCAAAAGATAACTTCTCCTGAGTGGAGTAGGTGAGGACGCATTCCCCAAAAGAGGGAACAGGAGGCGTCGGTTCGACCTAGGGTTTCCGGACGAAAATTCGAAGTCAAAACCGGACAGTTCGAAGACTGTCAAACTTAAGTTTTTAATATATTTTGTTTAGTTCTAACTCTGTATTGTAGGAAACTAACAGTTTTGTGCAGGGGTAGAATTGACCGGGATCGGTCGACCGAACGTCTGGATCGGTCGACCAAACTCCCAAGCCAGCAGATCAGATTTCCAGAAATTGGATCAGTCTCGACAAGAGGATCAGTCGACCGATCCTTGGGATCGATCGACCAAACCAAGGATCAGCGACGACTGGATAAGGCCAGGTTGATTGGGTCAGAGAAGCGGATCGATCGACCGAACGGTGGGATCAATCGACTGAACCGGGGATAAGGCTTGACCAGATCAAAGCGGAGCGAGCACATCGGGCGGATTGGATGAGGAGGAGATCGCCTGATCGGTCGACTGATCCGCCTCGGGTCAAAGCTGATCCCGAACTTTGAGGATCTGGATCAGATCCATAAAAGCTATAAAAGGGGCTTCGGGCTGCAGCTTCAACATAACTCTCGAACTAGAACTCAAGTGATCTTCCAAAGCTGTGCACTGCTCCGAAGCATCTCGACATGGAAAACCACTCGCTTCTACATCTTTTTGTACTGTCGGTATAAGTTTATTATTCAATACTTGTATTGCATAATTGTAAAAAGATTTTTCGGATTGATAGTGATTGCCCACCGAAAGCGATCTACAATCGCAGGCCTTGGAGTAGGAGTCACCCTAGGATCCGAACCAAGTAAAACCTTGGTGTCCTTTGTATGTGCTTATTTCGTTTATCATTTTTGCTGCTTTAACTCGAACTATTTACGAATACGAAAATTGTAAAAGCCGCGAGCGCTATTCACCCCCCCTCTAGCGCATCTCGATCCAACAGTTTAAGCTACACACATCAAAAACCACAATATAGGATTCGACCACTCGGTGCATGATTATAGCAACAAATGTGCTAGAGGGTGGGTGGGTGGGTGGGGGTGGATTAACCTTCAAGTAGAGATTTTGTTATCTCTTGCTTTGTTAGTTGGTTGGCGTGATGCTTGTGTGTCTATACGTGTTAGAGTATGTAAGCACAATAGACATAGACAAACAAAAATATGATGTTATCAAAAAGTGTTTGCAAGGTTTGGACCTCTAGTTTTTACTCCATGGCATAATGATCTATAAGGTGGATTAATCACAAAATCCCACTAGTAAAAATCTCCTAAAATGAAAAGAAAATTAAACTTGTATAAGATAGGTTCATTATCTTAATGGTCCCTATTGTCGGACCCATGGATATGAAGGAAGGTAAATGTAGGTATACAAGCGTTAAACGTATGGTAGGATAAATCCTAAGTCGTCAGTTTCTGAGAATCGATCCCTACCCATTACGTTAAAAATATTAGTCCAACGATTACATTAGGTCCAGAGGAAAATTAAAGAATGAAAAAGAAAACTTGTACCATGTATATGTCTTCTTGCAAAGATATAACACTAAAGCTAAAAAGATGTTGATAGTGGCTCATAGAAAAGAAAAACTTTTGAAAGCCCTTAGTGGTTGTTATTTTTCCTACTACTAATTTCCTAAAATGTGAGGAATAAATTTGTTCACCCTTACCAAGAGAAAATGAGGGCGATGCTAATATAGAGTAACTCATGGCTAGCCAAAGGATAGTTTTCAAATAGCTTCAATCAACTAACACTACAAGAAAAAAGCTAATAGACAACGCTTTAAAAGCGTTGTCTTTGTGCCTGAAAAAGCGTTGTTAAAGGCACTGTTGTTAAAAGTCTGCTCAACGATAACGTTTTTAAAGCTTTGTCGTTTGTAGCAAAGACAACGCTTTAAAAGCGTTGTGTATTTTTTGCAAAAAAACATCATCTTTGCAACGCTTTAAAAGCGTTGTTGTTTTTGGCAAAGACAACACTTGTGCAACGCTTTAAAAGCATTGTCTTTTTAAAATAAAAATAAAAAAAATCTATTTACAAAATAATTTTTTTATATTTACAAAACTATTAATTTTCTTTTACCATGTCTAGATTTGAATTTGACATATAAAATAACATTAATTAGCTCAGCTAAAGATTTCAAACTCGTACCAAAACAATATAATTCAATTACAAAGTATTAGTATTTATAGGAGAATTCAACTATACACAAAGACTAAATAGTTCTGTTTCAAAGTAGATAGTGACATTCGAATTTAAAACAAAAAAAAAACACAAAATAGCTAGTCGGCCTCGAAGACAACGATCTGCATGCTTACTTCTACTAGATATACTGATCAAAAAGGATTGTCGGCTTGAGACTGGGACAAAACACCTACCACTGTATATCTGCCACAGAAAACAATACCATCGGTATTATGCAAAAGAAATTTTCACTCTTAAAGTTGAAAACAAAGGTCATAGTTCACACCATACAACAATGAGAAAATTTGGATTGAGAAAGACAGAAGAAAGAAATGGATCTTTGGCATTCAAAATAAAACCTAAACTAATTGCATTCAAATAAAGAACAAACATCATAGGAACATAAATCACTAAACTAACAAGCATTACATGGAATTAAACTAAAGAAAATGTATCAACTAAAATCTATATAATGGAAGAGACATTTAATCAAACACTTGATGGGCATGAGTCAATGAAATCATAATGTGTGCAAATTGAAACATAGGAGGTCAAATTAATACAAGCACTTAACATTCACATAAAACATTACTCAATATGAAAGACAACATGATGAAAAACATAGAACTAAACCTAAAGCATGAAATGAAATCTACATGAAGCTCTAGAATAGCAAAGACTAAATCAGCTAACCTATCAGCATCCAAAGGGTCTTCCTATGAACGATTGCATTTCACTTTTCAGCTATCCTTACCCCTGATAGACTATTGCGTGGTTTGATGGAAAGAGCTTGACAAATGTTAAGAATTCACAACAGGTTTATGTTTATTTCTCACTCAGGAAAATAATTGAGTCAGACATCTAGGAAAGAAATGGATGAATATCATGACAGCTGTTAGACAAAAGGTTTCAAATTAAGACACAAGTAATCTTCAACCAGACCTCGAATTGTTAGTGAGAGCCCTAGAGCCAATCATGTGATGGTTACTTTTTGGACTCTTTGTATCATATTCTTGTACATATATTTCTGATATATAAATAAAGGCATTGTGATTATTATACTTGTGTGTATTTGTGCTATATAAATAAGTATAATAATGTCCTAGGGTAGTAGGTTCATATCTATATCAATCGATTAGTTGAATCGATAGTGAGATGATATAGAGAACACTACACTTAATTATTCCTAGTCAAGTATTAACATAGAAGGACAATGTTAATGCATTGAGACTAGCATGTAGGTCAACATGATGACTTGATCTCACAAGTCATGGATATGAGATATCAAGTTGACACATGGGTATACATTGGAGAATGTATATTGAATGACCCTATGAGAAAGTATCATGGATCGTTATATGAGTGTCATATACTTTCTCAAGTGACTATTAGTATGACTTTAGTCCTTAGACCTGAAGTCACCATGGTTCCCTACATAAGGAGTTATGTACTTTGGTTTGTCAAACGTCACCCGTAACTGGGTGGACTATAAAGGCGATTACTGGGTATGTAACAAATTATGCGGAGGGATGTGAGTGATGTAGATGGGATCTATCCCTCCTATATTACAGGAGTGATATCATAGTCTTGATAGAGTGAGATCACTAAGTGCATGGCCATGCCCAAATAAGGCAATATGTGATATTGTGCTTATTTGATTATAGTGAGTCTACTTGGAGTTCAAGACACTTAGATTGATTGGAGGATGACACGGTCTATGCCTCATATAAGATCAATCTAGATATCAAGGATAGAAGGACAATGTCACATATTGTGAGAGTCACAATTATTAGTCATATTGGTGATGTTGGATCTCAACATTCTTGTAACTTGGGTAGCAATGATGTGTTGCTAGATACCTCTCATTGCTTATGTCCCTAATTGGATTTAGGGACATTGCCAACGTTGACAAGAACCTATAGGGTCACACACATAGAGCAATAGATGGAGACTAGTTCATATGATGAACCAAGAGGAAAGATGAAGTCAAGTTTGACTTGGCTAAATATGGAAAGTCTATAAAAGGCAAGTTTGACTTGACCTAAATCCACAAGTTTGACTTGACTATGAGTTAGACTCAAGTATGATCCAAATGTTGGATAAATCAATTAAGGGAGTTAATTTGGTCATGTTTGACTTTGGCCAAATTAGGAAGGTTGAAAGTCAATATTGACTTGACTTGGATGCCACCACATTTGATGAGGTGGCATGGGAGAACCAATGGGGATGCTACACATCACCATGCCACCTCATGCTTGCCACCTCATGGGAGGTTACCCATGAGTGGCCGGCCACATTAAGGGGGCAATTAAGAGCATTAATTGCCCACTTAATGACATTTATGTGGCCGGCCACATGATATGGTGGATTGATTGAATTTTTGAATTCAATTTTTGATTCTTCTTCTTCCTTGGTGCTCTCGGCAACTTCTCCTCTCTTCCTCCTCTTCTTGGCCGAAAACCACATAGGTGCTAGCACACCTTGTTTCGGTCATCTTCTCCACCTAATTGCTTGTGTGGACACATATAGAGGGGCTCTACTTTGTGCCCTCTAGATCCAACTTCAACCTTAGTCGAGCGGGATAAGCGAAGGGCACGCATCAAAGGTAGTTTTTCTTTAAACTATAGATCTAGGAGTAGATCTAACATATTCGGGTATTAAGCATGATATAAATACGTGGAATTTTTCGAATCGGATTTTTCTTTGCACGAGATCCTTGGCTAGGGTGTTTCGGGGTTTCCGCGACGCGAAAAGCGATTTTCGTGGCCCGAAAAATTCTAACAGTGGTATCAGAGCCATCGTGCGAAGCACGTATTTATTTTTTTCTGTATTAGATACAAAATTTAGATGCTTTTAAGTTTCTGTGATTTTTCTAAATTTTAGGAATTTTTGGGTATTTTTCTCGTAGAGGCGAAAGAACGAGTGCGAAGCACTTGTACACTTTTGTCACCGAGAAAAATTTCTCCGAAACGGCAAGTTTCACCCAAATAGATTTTGGGACAGCGGGTAAGGGCGCTGTATAATCGCAAGAGGACACTCGCGAAGGTTATTTCGCGAATAGGGGCGCTGCCCCTAACCCCGCAAGGGGCCTTGTCCCGCGATTACGCCCGAAACCCGCTTAGCGGGACCGCCGTGGAGAAGGGACTCAAAAATTCAGAAAAATCAGTAGAAAAATTTTAAATAAAAAAAATACACAATTCTGAATTATGTACAGTATGTGTTGGTCATGGCCCAAGTCCCAAAATTTTTTATGAAAAATTATGCGTGTAATTCATAATACGGCCTGCGTGCCGTCATGTGTTGTGTGTGCTGTATTGTGGATGCGACCTGCGTGTTGCCTTTTTCCATTATTTTATTTCTGTAAAAATTAGTTTTAAGACTCGAATGTAACTCGAGTATAAATTTTGTAATGTACAAAATTTGAAGATGACGAAATTCCGGAGAAGACGGACTCGCGGGAGCATGCCGGCAACACATGGGGATCGGAAGGAGGAGCTTGGAGAAGCTGCCACCTAGACCCTAGGATGACCATTGGATCTTCTCTTTGGCTAGAGAGGATCCTAGTAGGGCCATGACCAATCACATAATTTAAATGTATATATTTTATTTTTGCTTATGTGTATGTGATGCATGTTTGTGTAGAATAGAATATGCATGAGTGTATGTGATGCACATGTGATGTGGGAACCACATCTTGATGTGCACAATACACATTTAGGATTTAAATTAGATTTAATTTACGCCTAAATATGATGCACATCGTCGATTAGATTAGATCTAAATCGAAATCAACTCGTAAACGCCTACCGGGCCATGATACCCATCACTACCTCGATCATATGCGATTGTCGTATCTGCCAAAGCAGAGCAACGCATTTAATCTTGGTAGGATGCGGAGGGACAACCTTGGTCCCGCCTATCACGCTCGGGTTAGATTGAGCTCAATTAGATTGAGTAGCTAGCAAAGCTCAATTGGATCGAGTGAAGCTATAGGCGTATTCCAATAGTTGGAAAGGTAGGACAAGATCACGTTTATAAATAATCTTGGGCGATTTAGCCAAAGCTAACTCAAGATTATTTGTAAAAGTTAAATCTTGATCCTATAAACAAGAGTTGCATGGAGATGTAATTGGTAATTAGCTACCTACCGATCATACTAGGTCTTGGGCGATTCAGCCAAAGCTGACTCAAGATGTAGTATGATGTGGATCTTGTCCCACAAAATTCAGTGGGAGCATCATTTAATTAAAGGCCTAATTAGATGATAGAATATGATATTGATTCTCTGCATGTTTAATATGTTGTAGATTGCCATGTCACCAAACGCGAACACTCTCTCCCTACGATCTGTCCTTGAGAAGGACAAGCTCACAGGAGCTAACTTCCTGGACTGGTACAGGAACCTGAGGATAGTCCTCATGCAGGAACGTAAGCTGTACGTTCTGGAGCAAGCAGTTCCTGAAGCACCACCAGCCTCTGCCGCTCGTAGCATTAAGGATGCTCATCAGAAGCATCAAGACGATGCGTTAGACGTGTCGTGCCTAATGCTATGCTGCATGTCCTCTGAGCTTCAGAAGCAACACGAGAACATGAATGCCTTTGATATGATTGGCCATCTTAAGCAATTATATCAAGGGCAAGCCAGACATGAGAGGTTTGAAGTGACTCAGGCCCTCTTTTCATGTAAGATGAAAGAGGGAACCCCTGTAGGAACTCACGTACTCAAGATGATTGGGTACGTCGAGAACCTAGAGAGGTTGGGGTTCCCATTGGGCCAAGAGCTGGCCACTGACTTGATCCTGCAATCGTTGCCGGCAAGTTACCGTCAATTCGTCATGAACTATAACATGAACGAATTAGACAAACCACTGCCCGAGATGCTCAACATGTTGAGAACTGCTGAGCCCAATCTCACCACTACCAAGACCAGTACCGTCCTGATGGTACAAAAGGGCAAGGGTAAGGGCAAGTGGAAGCCCAAGGGTAAGGGTAAGACCCAGACCAAGGGCAAAGCCAGCTCTTCAGCACTCAAACCCAAGGGCGGGGTGCAAAAGGATGCTACCTGCTTCCACTGTGGTCAGACAGGGCACTGGAAGAGGAACTGCAAGATCTACCTGGAGGATCTTAAGAAGAAAAGAAGCGAGGCTTCTACTTCAGGTATAAATGTTATAGAAGTCAACCTTTCTATTTCTACATCATGGGTATTAGATACTGGATGTACATCTCACATTTGTACTAATGTGCAGGCGCTGAGAAGTAGCAGGGCATTGGCAAAGGGCGAGGTGGACCTACGAGTAGGCAATGGAGCAAGGGTTGCTGCTGTTGCTGTAGGAACATATTTTCTATCTCTGCCCGCTGGGCTTGTATTGGAACTAGATAATTGTTGTTATGTCCCTGCACTAACAAAGAATATTATTTCAGTTTCCTGTTTAGA
Source organism: Zingiber officinale (assembly GCF_018446385.1). Lineage (NCBI taxonomy): Eukaryota > Viridiplantae > Streptophyta > Magnoliopsida > Zingiberales > Zingiberaceae > Zingiber > Zingiber officinale. The sequence goes on along the minus strand of NC_055987.1, from coordinate 72,280,039 downwards.
TAATAAAGGTTTTTCATTCATAATAAAGGACAAATGTTGTTCTGTTTATTTGAAAGATATGTTCTATTGTAGTGCACATCTGATGAATGGCCTCTATATTCTAGATTTAGAGAGCCCTATCTATAACGTGAGTACCAAGAGGTTGAGATCAAATGAGTTGAACCCAACCTATCTCTGGCATTGCCGCCTAGGCCACATAAACGAGAGTCGCTTGTCCCAGCTCCATAAGGATGGTTTGTTGGACTCATTTGATTTTGAATCATATGAGACATGTGAGTCATGCCTTCTAGGCAAGATGACTAAGACTCCCTTTAGTGGACATAGCGAGAGAGCGACAGACTTGCTAGGACTCATACATAGTGATGTATGTGGCCCTTTCAATATCACTGCTCGGGGTGGTTATAGGTACTTTATCACATTTACTGACGACTTCAGTAGATATGGTTATGTGTACTTGATGACACATAAGTCTGAATCCTTTGAAAAGTTCAAGGAATTCAGAAATGAAGTACAAAACCAGCTCGGCAAAAGTATTAAGATACTTCGATCAGATCGAGGTGGAGAATACTTAAGCCATGAGTTTAGTGACTATCTAGCAGAGTGTGAGATTCTATCCCAACTCACTCCTCCTGGAACACCACAGTGGAATGGTGTATCTGAAAGGAGGAATCGTACCTTATTAGATATGGTACGATCTATGATGAGTCACACAGATCTTCCTAATATCCTATACGGCAGTGTTCACACTTAACCGTGTTCCATCAAAGGCGGTCATGAAGACACCATATACGATATGGACTGGGAGGAGTCCCAAGATGTCTTTCAAGAGGGTTTGGGGTTGTGAGGCTTACGTTAGACGTCAAGTCTCGGACAAATGGGACCCAAATCGATAAGTGTTATTTTATAGGATATCCCAAGGAAACTAAGGGATATTACTTCTACATTCCTAGTCAGCACAAAGTGTTTGTTGCTAAGACTGGGGTCTTTCTAGAAAGGGACTTTGTTTCTAGAAAGACTAGTGGAAGTTCATTTGATCTTGAAGAAGTTCAAGACAACGACCAAAACACTGAGCCATTGATGGATACTGAACAGGAACCACAAAGAGTTGTGGATGATGAGATTGTTGCACAAGAAGTTGTGGAACAACAACCTGTTCATGTAGACCTACCTCTTCGCAGGTCTGATAGGGTACGTCGTCAGCCTGAGAGATACTCATTTCTCTTGCACGACCGGGATGACGTTATGCTCGTTGAGAATGAGCCTACCACCTATCGGAAGCTGTGATGAGCCCAGATTCGAGTCATGGCTAGAAGCCATGAGATCCGAAATGGATTCCATGTACACCAACCAAGTTTGGACCTTGGTTGATCCACTGAAGGGGTCAAACCCATTGGGTGTAAGTGGGTCTTTAAGAGAAAGACTAACATGGATGGACTTACTCATACCTATAAAGGTAGACTGGTAGCTAAAGGTTTCAAGCAGATTCATGGTATTGACTATGATGAAACCTTCTCTCCAGTAGCGATGTTTAAGTCCATTCGGATTATGCTTGCTATTGCAGCCTACCACGATTATGAGATCTGGCAGATGGATGTCAAGACAGCGTTTCTGAATGGAAACCTCCTCGAGGATGTGTACATGACACAGCCTGAGGGTTTTGTAGATCCACAGCATACTAGCAGAGTATGCAAGCTGCATAGGGCCATTTATGGTCTGAAGCAAGCCTCTCGGAGCTGGAATCTTCGATTCGATGATGCAATCAAACAGTTTGGTTTCATCAAGAACGAAGATGAACCCTGTGTCTACAAGAGGGTTAGTGGGAGCACAGTTGTCTTCCTCGTATTGTATGTGGATGACATACTTCTCATTGGGAACGACATTTCCTCGCTACAGTCTGTGAAGACTTGGCTAGGGAATTGTTTCTCAATGAAGGACTTAGGTGAAGCAGCCTGCATTCTAGGCATTAAGATCTATAGAGATAGATCTAAGAGATTGCTTGGCCTAAGTCAGAATACATACATTGACACGGTATTACTTCGGTTTGCCATGCAGAATTCCAAGAAGGGAAATCTGCCGATGTCACATGGTGTGAGTCTTTCGAAGACTCAAAGTCCCTCTTCTAGAGAGGAGAGGGACCGCATGGATAAGATCCCCTATGCCTCGGCCATAGGATCTATCATGTACGCCATGTTATGTACTCGTCCTGATGTCTCGTATGCTTTGAGCATGACGAGCAGATACCAGTCAGATCCAGGTGAGCATCACTGGATTGCGGTCAAGAATATCCTTAAGTACTTGAGAAGGACTAAGGATTATTTCTTGATATTTGGAGGTGATGAGCATCTAGTTGTAAAGGTTACGCGATGCTAGCTTCAAGCCGACCGGATGATTACGGATCGCGATCGGGGTTAGTGTTACGCTTGAATGGTGGGTGTGGTGGAAGAGTTGAAGCGGACACGATTCTGATTCTAGCGGAGGTGAGTATATTCTTGCATCGAGGCGTGAGGAGGCGATTTGGATCCATGAGTTCATTTCGAGCTTGGGGTGGTTCCTAGCATATCGATCCTGAGCTCTCTGCGACAACAATGGAGCTATTGCGCAGAGCTAAGGAACCTCGCTCACACCGCGGACAAAGCATATACTACGGCGCTTCCATCTCGTTCGAGAGATCATCGATCGAGGAGATGTGAAGATTTCAGAGTACCAGAGGCTAACGTCGCGGATCCCTTGACCAAGGCTTTGGCACAGACTAAGCATGATGGTCACACTAGGTCATTGGGTATTAGATACTCAGTGATTGGCACTAGTGCTAGTGGGAGATTGTTAGTGAGCCCTAGAGCCAATCATGTGATGGTTACTTTTTGGACTCTTTGTATCATATTCTTGTACATATATTTCTGATATATAAATAAAGGCATTGTGATTATTATACTTGTGTGTATTTGTGCTATATAAATAAGTATAATAATGTCCTAGAGTAGTAGGTTCATATCTATATCAATCGATTAGTTGAATCGATAGTGAGATGATATAGAGAACACTACACTTAATTATTCCTAGTCAAGTATTAACATAGAAGGACAATGTTAATGCATTGAGACTAGCATGTAGGTCAACATGATGACTTGATCTCACAAGTCATGGATATGAGATATCAAGTTGACACATGGGTATACATTGGAGAATGTATACTGAATGACCCGCCATGAGAAAGTATCATGGATCGTTATATGAGTGTCATATACTTTCTCAGTGACTATTAGTATGACTTTAGTCCTTAGACCTGAAGTCACCGTTCCCTCATAAGGAGTTATGTACTTTGGTTTCGTCAAACGTCACCCGTGGCGGGTGGACTATAAAGCGATTCTTGGGTATGTAACAAATTATGCGGAGGATGTGAGTGATGTAGATGGGATCTATCCTCCCATATTACGAGTGATATCATAGTCTTGATAGAGTGAGATCACTAAGTGCGTGGCCATGCCCAAATAAGGCAATATGTGATATTGCGCTTATTTGATTATAGTGAGTCTACTTGGAGTTCAAGACACTTAGATTGATTGGAGGATGACACGGTCTATGCCTCATATAAGATCAATCTAGATATCAAGGATAGAAGGACAATGTCACATATTGTGAGAGTCACAATTATTAGTCATATTGGTGATGTTGGATCTCAACATTCTTGTAACTTGGTAATGATGTGTTGCTAGATACCTCTCATTGCTTATGTCCCTAATTGGATTTAGGGACATTGCCAACGTTGACAAGAACCTATAGGGTCACACATATAGAGCAATAGATGGAGACTAGTTCATATGATGAACCAAGAGGAAAGATGAAGTCAAGTTTGACTTGGCTAAATATGGAAAGTCTATAAAAGGCAAGTTTGACTTGACCTAAATCCACAAGTTTGACTTGACTATGAGTTAGACTCAAGTATGATCCAAATGTTGGATAAATCAATTAAGGGAGTTAATTTGGTCATGTTTGACTTTGGCCAAATTAGGAAGGTTGAAAGTCAATATTGACTTGACTTGGATGCCACCACATTTGATGAGGTGGCATGGGAGAACCAATGGGGATGCTACACATCACCATGCCACCTCATGCTTGCCACCTCATGGGAGGTTACCCATGAGTGGCCGGCCACATTAAGGGGGCAATTAAGAGCATTAATTGCCCACTTAATGACATTTATGTGGCCGGCCACATGATATGGTGGATTGATTGAATTTTTGAATTCAATTTTTGATTCTTCTTCTTCCTTGGTGCTCTCGGCAACTTCTCCTCTCTTCCTCCTCTTCTTGGCCGAAAACCACATAGGTGCTAGCACACCTTGTTTCGGTCATCTTCTCCACCTAATTGCTTGTGTGGACACATATAGAGGGGTTCTACTTTGTGCCCTCTAGATCCAACTTCAACCTTAGTCGAGCGGGATAAGCGAAGGGCACGCATCAAAGGTAGTTTTTCTTTAAACTATAGATCTAGGAGTAGATCTAACATATTCGGGTATTAAGCATGATATAAATACGTGGAATTTTTCGAATCGGATTTTTCTTTGCACGAGATCCTTGGCTAGGGTGTTTCGGGGTTTCCGCGACGCGAAAAGCGGTTTTCGTGGCCCGAAAAATTCTAACACGAATAGCTATAACATCATAAGATGAGTCCTATGCTATCATATATAGTTCTTCCTCTACCTGGCACCTTCTAATTTTCATTGATTTAGTTTGTCTAACTACAAAATCAATGGCCTTCCTTGAACATGAACTAGTATCTCTCATATTCCTTGTTTATTGAAGCTACACCTAATTGATGCCAGATAGTAGTATTTCTTTATTTTATCTTTTCTAATCATCCGACTTGATATTACTAACTTTTCATTCATGATATTCCAAACTCTAACCTGTATAGTCTTATAGAATTAGTGAAGGATGATAGGAAAATGGATGAGGAAGCAACAACCTGTAACGACCACCCTTCTTAATACTCTACTACTCTCTCAGAGTGACCGTTACTTAACTACTAACTCTACTTAACCGGTATAATTAAAAAACCACGAGGAATCCCTACCGAAAAATTTCGGTAGAATCTCCCCTGTACCGGTGACCATAATCATTAATACATAGCATAAAATACATAGCCACAGGTGGCTGGAACATTTATCAAACAACCACGCAGTTTATAAGACACAACAACTAAAAAAAATAAACTATTCTAGCAATAACAAATGAATAAAACTCCAACAATGAAAAATAACCAAACTAACAATGCGGAATGAAAATACAATCTCAAAAGACATAAACCATAAGGTACAACTCAACTATTTCTATCCACTAAACATGAAACTCAAAACTTCCCAGGTCTCCCCATAGTCCTGGCATCACACATCCTTCGTACACCTCCTTGTCGCCTTCCTTTCTATATCTTTTCCTTTCCTGTATCTGCAGTAAGAGGAAATGCAAACTATAAGCAAAATTTGCTTAGTAAGCGCTATCTAACTCACAAAAACATGAATATGCATGTATACAGAAAGAACTAGAAACTATATGCTCTAAAAGAAAGTAAAGCATAAACATAACTGCTCATGTCAAACTAATAGCAAAGAAAACTAAGGAATCATGCTATACAAGGAATCATGCTATACAGGATAAAACTGCATGCTTGAAAATAAAGCTAATCATGCTAAATAACTAAGCAGGAAAAAAATAAAACTAATACTGCATGCTTCAAAATTAAAAAAAAAAACTAAACTTACTAACTCTAAGCATAAATGGTGCTTGTTTCATTTGTTTCAAAACTTATACTTTATTACTTTAAAATAATAATCAACTTCTCTTGGGCCCGGCATTGTACCAATTTGCGCGCATCCTTATTATGAGTCGAGGTATCTAATCCCAAAACTACTATGGTACTTCTAGGCGATCTTGTGCCTAGGGGTGATCTAGGAGCCCACCCAATGGACCTTGTGTCCGGTACATGCTATTAAAAAGTAAAATACTTATCTTCTTTTTAACTATAACTTCCTTATACTTGTTATTCTTTAATTCTCTTATAACAAAATACCTTGGCATTTATTCAAACACTTAGTGTGCTTTAAATCCTAAACTTCTAGAATTTATGATCAATTTAAGACCTTGGTCTTTTCTTACTTATAATCACTCATAACCCCTAAAAGAGTTTAATAGAGCACTATATGCATAAAAATTCTAGAGTTTCACAAAATAAACACAATTCTGCATATTAAGCTACACAATTCTGCACTACAAACTCTAAAGAAACTAGAAACTAATTGTTTTAAAAGGAAGGCTACTCATGCACATCTAATAACATAAGGAACTAGAAATCTGCTCTAAGATTGGAGTTCTGCATATTGAGGTAACAAGGAAACTCAAATATGTATGCTTAAATGGAAGTAGCATATCTAAACCTCAAGCTCATATTTAACATAGGCAAATTATCTAAACCTCATGCTCAGATTTAACATAAATAAATTATCTAAACCTCATGCTCAGATTTAACATAGGCAAATTCTGGAATTTAAACTACACTACTCAAACAATGGCTTATACTACAATCCGAACTGAAATGCTTTAAAAGAAACATGACTGTTCATGTTCATCAATGCAAGGAAACTGAATTTGCCATGCTTAAAGAAAACTGATCATGCTTCCTAAAAATCGTAATAAGAACATCTAAACAGAAACTCAAAGTGGGTATGTTTGTGCCCATTTCATAGCGAGAAAACTAATACTTATACTTTACACAAGAGGGATGTCCTTGCCTTTTAAATAACGCTAAAAAGGTCTAAACTAGTTAGAACTTGAAACTCTCTTAAACTTATACTTCTTATACTTTAAAATATTAATCTTTTCCTATTAACTCTAGAAATAACTAGTATTTAGAGCTCCTAACATCTCCAGAACAAACTCCAAAACGATTTCCAAAAGTTAATAAAACTCTTTACCAACTCTATTCCATATGGACAACTAGAAGCAAAATACTAGAAACAATTTAACAAGTTCATCTGAACCTCAAAAAAAACATCATCAAGAATTAGCTATAACCTTGTAACTGGAATCTTAAACAAACTTATGTAAAACTAGTTCAAGCTTATACCCTTATAAAGCATCAGAAATCCTTAAACTTGTCATATCAGAACTCTACACTAATTCCTTATGGAAACATGCACTGTTCGGAAATCCAAATTCCGAATTTCAATTCACAAAACCGAAGCAAACATTTACAAATTAAACAACCTAAACAAACCAAATTTCATCACATGCATTTCTCCATTTTCTTCAGTTCTGTCAAAAGAATCCTGTAAAACTCCATATAAACTGATCATGCACATAAGAATTCATGAACACAAGGACCTGAACCCATATCTGTCAATGAATCCAAAAAAAAAACACCTTGGTGTAAAACATTTCTTTAAAGCTCACAGAAAGGGACTGATCTACAAGAAATTTCATCCACTACAGAACAATATCCATAAGAATCCACAGCTATTCCGGGAAACAATATGTCAATGAATTAAACCTCCACCTTCCGAATCTATTCAACATTTTTGAAGCAACAGGACAGCAAGAACATCAATGATCAAGAATTAAAGCTCCAATAAAGCAAATCAACCTTAAAATTCAAATCTCCACTGGACTCAAAACACCATTCAATCCTCAAGAATTAAAGCTCCAATAACTTCTCGATCAGGCATTTGATCAAACAGGTATTATGCAGAAATCTCACAGCCTCAACAACATGAAAGAAATCAAATCCAAATTTGTTCTTAGCCATGTGAAAGCCATGAAAATGGCGAACAGAACCCCACTTGTAAATCGAATCCCTCAACAAGACTTAAGCAGAATACAAAGCTTTAAATCTGAAAAACTAGGGTTCTATGGCTAACTCAATCTTTACAACTGCAATAAGGGAGAAAGTCACGGTAAAACTCAAGAAAACAAGAAAACACCAAAGCAAAAATCGGAGCAACTCTTACCACAGGTGAGTAGCAACTTACCTTGCCGTTCTTGAACTCACAGCCGGAAAAGAAAGCCTCTAGGGTTCGGAGGAGGTGAAAATCTCAACGATCCCTTCTTGTCCGCGTGCCCTCCTCGACGAAATTACCTTGCTTCTTCGCTGCCATCGCCCGAGAGGAGGAGCCCTAGCCTTGGCTGCGCCTTCGCCCGAGAAGAATCGCTTGAAGAAGGGACACGGCGCCGTCGCGGGAGCAAGAAAGGGAAAACGGGATTTTTAGGGTTCGCGTCGGGTGAAAGTAAAAGGATTAAATCCTTATACTTAGGTATTTTATTATCTAACTACTGCTTAAGTATTATTCATCCCTTTCCTTAATTAACACCGGCAGCCAGCATAGCTGGTCAGGCAGGTTTTGCTCGGGTCAAAGGTCTCGGCTTCGATCCCTCTGCCGCGCACTTTTTATTCCAATTTATTTTAAACGTTCCAACTATAGCTTAAATATATTTCACTCCATACTTGATTAACAAAACTCTCGCAGATCGGTTGGTTGGCTGAGTTCGGTTAAAACTTGGTTCGGGTCCGAGGTCTTTGGTTCAAAACCCGGCCTCAACACTTTTTTTTTTTAAACTTCTTCCTCTTGGTAAAAATATCAAACGAACACCAAAAATTACATAAAAATACTCTAAAAATTTCTAAAAATCTCTAGAATTTTTCTATAGCATTTTAAAATATTTTTAAATTACTTTTGGGACCCGAAATGTTGAAATTTGGGTTGTTATAATTCCCCATACCTTATAAAAAGTTCGTCCTCGAACTTAGAATAATTCTGGATATCTCTGTCTTATACTGTTCTTTACTAGTGATACTTCTTTGCTTCTTAGTCTCTTAACTTCTCTGTCCATCATCACTTATATCACTTTGTACCCATTAGTGGTCCTTGAAAGACTTGTTATAAAGTCCTTGGAGACCATAGGTGCATTAGTCACACAAATTGGCATGACTACAAATTCGTAGTGTCCATGAAAACTGTTCTGGGTGTATCGCTTCCTTTCACTTCCAACTGATGGTACCTAAAGCGCAGGTCTGCTTTAGAGAACACTATTGCTCTCTTTAACTGATCAAATAGATCATCTATTCTGGGAAGAGAGCACTTGTCCTTAACTGTTACTTTGTTCAGCGCTCTAAAATCTATGCACATCCGCATAGATCCGTCTTTCTCCTTAACGAACAACTCTGGAGCTCCCCGGGGTAAATGACTAGGGCGGATGAAACCCTTGTCAAGTAGCTCTTGAATTTGTTCTTGTAACTCTCTTAGCTCTGCTAGAGAAATTCAATACAGAGCTTTTGAAATTAGGCTGGTGTCAGGAAACAACTCAATTTCAAATTTTATTTCTCTGTTGGAATATAGTCCAGGTAGCTTTTCTAGAAATACCTCTGGATATTCACAGACTACCCGAATGTCTTCCTGCTTGGGTCTTTCTTGTTATTATTGTCCTTCTAATTCTAATTACTTAAATGGGCTTCTGACTCCCCACTGTCTTGTCCTCTATCTTAACATCTAGTTATGCCAAGAATAATACCTGATATCTTCTCTATCCTTTCTAAACATACTTATGTATATATGAATATAAGAGAAACAAAACTAAAATTGTCTCTATTCTTTCTAAGCATATGTATCAAAACATAGAAAATTAAAACATGAATTTTCTTCTTTCCTAAGCACATATAAGCAGATACTCTATACTGCAAATAATAAAGAAAGCATAAAAGAAAATTAAATACTTTCTTACTTGAAGACGGCAAGGATGGTGCTGATGTGTGATGCTGGAGAATGGGGCCTGCTCTGATACCAACTGTAATGACCACCCTTCTTAATACTCTACTACTATCTAAGAGTGACCGTTACTTAACTACTAACTCTACTTAACCGGTATAATTAAAAAAACACGAGGAATCCCTACCGAAAAATTTCGATAGAATCTCCCCTGTACCGGTGACCATAATCATTAATACATAACATAATATACATAGCCACAGGCGGCTGGAACATTTATCAAACAACCACGCAGTTTATAAGACACAACAACTAAAAAAAAATAAACTATTCTAGCAATAACAAATGAATAAAACTCCAACAGTGGAAAATAACCAAACTAACAATGCGGAATGAAAATACAATCTCAAAAGACATAAACCATAAGGTACAACACAACTATTTCTATCCACTAAACATGAAAACTCAAAACTTCTCAGGTCTCTCCATAGTCCTGGCATCACACATCCTTCGTACACCTCCTTGTCGCCTTCCTTTCTATATCTTTTCCTTTCTTGTATCTGCAGTATATAAGTAAAATTTGTTTAGTAAGCGCTATCTAACTCACAAAAACATGAATATGCATGTATACAGAAAGAACTAGAAACTATATGCTCTAAAAGAAAGTAAAGCATAAACATAACTGCTCATGTCAAACTAATAGCAAAGAAAACTAAGGAATCATGCTATACAGGTTGAAACTGCATGCTGGAAAATAAAGCTAATCATGCTAAATAACTAAGCAGGAAATAAATAAAACTAATACTGCATGCTTCAAATTAAAAGAAACTAAACTTACTAACTCTAAGCATAAATGGTGCTTGTTTCATTTGTTTCAAAACTTATACTTTATTACTTTAAAATAATAATCAACTTCTCTTGGGCCCGGCATTGTACAAATTTACGTGCATCATTAATATGAGTCGAGGTAGCTAATCCCGAAACTACTAAGGTACTTCTAGGCGATCTTGTGCCTAGGGGCGATCTAGGAGCCCACCCAATGGACCTTGTGTCCGGTACATGCCATTAAAAAGTAAAATACTTATCTTCTTTTTAACTATAACTTCCTTATACTTGTTATTCTTTAATTCTTTATAACAAAATACCTTGACATTTATTCAAACACTTAGTGTGCTTTTAATCCTACACTTCTGGAATTTAGGATCAATTTAAGACCTTGGTCTTTTCTTACTTATAATCACTCATAACCCCTAAAAGAGTTTAATAGAACACTATATGCATAAAAATTCAAGAGTTTCACAGAATAAACACAATTCTGCATATTAAGCTACACAATTCTGCACTATAAACTCTAAAGAAACTAGAAACTGATTGTTTTAAAAGGAAGGCTACTCATGCACATCTAATAACATAAGGAACTAGAAATCTGCTCTAAGATTGGAGTTCTGCATATTGAGGTAATAAGGAAACTCAAATATGTATGCTTAAATGGAAGTAGCATATCTAAACCTCAAGCTCAGATTTAACATACACAAATTATCTAAACCTCATGCTCAGATTTAACATAAACAAATTATCTAAACCTCATGCTCAGATTTAACATAGGCAAATTTTGGAATTGAAACTACACTACTCAAACAATGGCTCATACTATAATCCGAACTGAAATGCTTTAAAAGAAACATGACTGTTCATGTTCATCAATGCAAGGAAACTGAATTTGCCATGCTTAAAGAAAACTGATCATGCATCCTAAAAACCGTAATAAGAACATCTAAACAGAAACTCAAAGTGGGATTGTTTGTGCCCATTTCATAGCGAGAAAACTAATACTTATACTTTACACAAGAGGGTTGTCCTTGCCCATTAATTAACGCTAAAAAGGTCTAAACTAGTTAGAACTTGAAACTCTCTTAAACTTATACTTCTTATACTTTAAACTATTAATCTTTTCCTATCAACTCTAGAAATCACTAGTATTTAGAGCTCTTAACATCTCCAGAACAAACTACAAAACGATTTCCAAAAGTTAATAAAACTCTTTACCAACTCTATTCCATATGGACAACTAGAAGCAAAATACTAGAAACAATTTAACAAGTTCATCTAAACCTCAAGAAAAACATCATCAAGAATTAGCTATAACCTTGTAACTGGAATCTTAAACAAACCTATGTAAAACTGGTTCAAGCTTATACCTTTATAAAGCATCAGAAATCCTTAAACATGCCATATCAGAACTCTACACTAATTCCTTATGGAAACATGCATTGTTCGGAAATCCAAATTCCGAATTTCAATTCACAAAACCGAAGCAAACATTTACAAATTAAACAACCGAAACAAACCAAATTTCATCACATGCATTTCTCCATTTTCTACAGTTCTGTCCAAAGAATCCTATAAAACTCCATATAAACTGATCATGCACATAAGAATTCATGAACACAAGGACCTGAACCCTTATCTGTCAATGAATCCATAAAAAACACCTTGGTGTAAAACATTTCTTTAAAGCTCACAGAAAGGGACTGATCTACAAGAAATTTCATCCACTACAGAACAACATCCATAAGAATCCACAGCTATTCCGGGAAACAATATGTCAATGAATTAAACCTCCACCTTCCGAATCTATTCAACATTTTTGAAGCAACAGGACAGCAAGAACATCAACGATCAAGAATTAAAGCTCCAATAAAGCAAATCAACCTTAAAATTCAAATCTCCACTAGACTCAAAACATCATTCAATCCTCAAGAATTAAAGCTCCAATAACTTCTCGATCAGGCATTTGATCAAATAGGTATTATGCAGAAATCTCACAGCCTCAACAACATGAAAGAAATCAAATCCAAATTTATTCTTAGCCATGTTAAAGCCATGAAAATCGCAAACAGAACCCCACTTGTAAATTTGAATCCCTCAACAAGACTTAAGCATAATACAAAGCTTTAAATCTGAAAAACTAGGGTTCTATGGCTAACTCAATCTTTACAACTACAATAAGGGAGAAAGTCACGGTAAAACTCAAGAAAACAAGAAAACACCAAAGCAAAAATCGGAGCAACTCTTATCACAGGTGAGTAGCAACTTACCTTGCCGTTCTTGAACTCATAGCCGGTAAAGAAAGCCTTTAGGGTTCGGAGGAGGTGAAAATCTCAACGATCCCTTCCTGTCCGCGTGCCCTCCTCGACGGAATTACCTTGCTTCTTCGCTGCCGTCGCCCGAGAGGAGGAGCCCTAGCCTTGGCTACGCCTTCGCCCGAGAAGAATCGCTTGAAGAAGGGACACGGCGCCGTCGCGGGAGGAAGAAAGGGAAAACGGGATTTTTAGGGTTCGCGTCGGGTGAAAGGAAAAGGATTAAATCCTTATACTTAGGTATTTTATTATCTAACTACTGCTTAAGTATTATTCATCCCTTTCCTTAATTAACACCGGCAGCCAGTACAGCTGGTCAGGCGGGTTTTGCTCGAGTCAAAGGTCTCGGCTTCGATCCCTCAGCGCACACTTTTTATTCCAATTTATTTTAAATATTCCAACTATAGCTTAAATATTTCACTCCATACTTGATTAACAAAACTCTCGCAGACCGATTGGTTGGTTGAGTTCAGTTAAAACCTGGTTCGGGTCCGAGGACTTAGGTTCAAAACCCGACCTTAACATTTTTTTTTTTTTAAACTTCTTCCTCTTGGTAAAAATACCAAACGAACTCCAAAAATTATATAAAAATACTCTAAATATTTCTAAAAATTTCTAGAATTTTTCTATAGCATTTTAAAATATTTTTAAATTACTTTTGAGACTCGAAATGGAGAAATTTGAGTTGTTACACAACCTAGCTTCTAGCTTAGCTTACAATCACCTTAACAAAATCCCCTTTTCTAGAATAGTTGAGAACTGCCCAAAACATACAAAATAATTTGGGAAAAAAACACACATATCTGAGTGATATGACCACATATCTGAGTAATTTAACTTACGACATTTCCATCTATCTCATGAAGTACTACATTTCCTCCCTTAGAAATAAGATATGGTCTTACTTCATCCAATACTAACTCAACATTTTCAGCAGTTAAGGGAAACTCTGCTAATCGATTTGGTGCAGCAATTGATTTAACCACTGCAGCAAACATTGGCAACAAAGACTGTCAGCTTTATCACAGAAATCAACTAAATCAGAGAAAGAATAAACATCCTTTCATTTTGGAAAATATGATCAATGGGTGAACCTTAAGATATTTAACATGAATTCATGGAATTATGGTAGGTGTAGAATATCTTCTAAGCAAAACAACAAAACACAGGAAAAAACCAACCTTGAGGCGGAGAGGACGGAGCGGTACAAAAGAGGCGGCAGCAAAAGAGCACGCGGCTTCCATGAAAGGTGAGGGATTCGTCAATACCGAGGCTCGCATCATATTAACCAAAAATCCAACTCCTCTGTTCTCTTCTTCGTCCTTTTCCGTATTCTCTTCTACTAGTCGACCACTTAAATACCAACTCCTAGGCCAGTTGGATTGATCCATGAATTTAAGTTGCATGGGGCTAGACAAGCATGACCTACATGGAAGACCATTTCACGTATATGGAGACAAAATTATACTAAATTAAATGAATTGTATATTATAAGGAACACCATCAACTCAAAATTAATCCACAACCTAAGGAATACGAATTAAATTGAATGCAAAAAAGAACAATGATTTCAATCTTTGGGCCATTGTAACTAATTTATGAACCCAAATATCATCTCTTTCACCCTATATTGCACTATATATGTAGTCTTTATTAGCAAACATGTAGCATAACAATGTCTTTGAAAAACATCTTTTGTATCAGAACAAACAAAAATGAAAAGGAAACAAAACACCAGCCCACTGATACTAAATGGTAAAACGATTGTATTGGATGTTGTGGTGATTTACTGCAGCCCCAATCTGCATATAGGCCCGTTCTTTATAACATTGAAATCAACCTGAAACCAACGATAATTATGTCTTAACCCACAATTCTCTAGCTACTGATGTATTATAATCCAATCATGCTTTTACGATGTTTCTATACCTTTGGTCCAAAGAGATCTCTGATGTTGTCGATTCCATACAAGATCATTGTCGGCCTGGGTTACACAGAATAATGGTAAGTAAAAAGTACATTTATTCCAGAAGAGAAAAAAAAGGGCGTCATGCTTCGCAGCTTTGGGTGGCGCATGGCGTACAGGTGAGGTGGATGCTCGGAGTCGTCGTCGGTGCTTGCTGCCGTCGCTGCTGGAATCAAGAAGGGTGGGCTATGGAGGTCCGGCCGACGGCAGTGAAGAGAAGAAAGAGCTGTCGGCTGGTGGTGAGGAAGAAGAGACGACCGGCAGTGGGAGGTCGCGTGCCCTAGCCGCGCGAGAGGAAATGTCACGAACAGAAAGGAATCACCAGCAGCACTGTGTCATCGCATGGGTAAAAGGATACGAAATTTTCTCCTCCTTTAATCTGAGCCGTCCATATTGTGATGAAGATGGATGAAGATCTAACCGTCAGATCTTGAGATAAGCGCTCTAGATCACTTAAGATTGAGATGATAACTTGACAGTAGACAACGTTTTTCAAAAATCGTTGTCGTAGACACTAAAAAAAAGACTAATAAATAACGCTTTTTACGAAGCATTGTCTTTGACCCATAAAAATCACTAATAGACAACGATTTTTAGAAAAGCGTTGTCTATTAATAAGAAAATAATGAAATAGACAAAGTTTTTCACTAAAAGCGTTGTTAAAAAAAAATAGACAACGCTTTTTAAAAAAAAACATTGTCGTTTAAGTGTTGTAGAATTCTAATTTTCTTGTAGTGTAAAATCCAAAGTTAGTTGACTAAAATTCAAGAGTGATCTATTACAATCAATTATCAATAGTCCAGTTAACTTTAAAAAGTCTCTAGTTGATTAAAATCTTATTCAGTTGACTAGAACTCAAGTTAAGTATACTCAAAGTCATAAAAGGTATTTTATTTATGAATAGAAAGTTTGTAGTAAATTCATTATATTGTTAAGCCAACTCAGGATCTTAACTTTAATTTACATATACCCCTGCAAAGTTTCAATATCAAACTCGAGCATTGACTATAACTAGAATCTTATTGGTTCTTAGGTTCTTAGGGATATCCCCGGAATTACGATGTCATGATAGAGCATTTAAATTATTATCCAGATATCCATGATTCAAATTTCAGCCATGATATATTTGTAGAAATTTTTCTTCAAAATGAAAGGTGTAACTAAAAGAATGCTGGACTGATCGTCACGTGTATTTCCTGATTTAATCTGATAACCGATGAAAAATTTTCGTAAGATCGAATCGATCATTCTAAGATAACCAATGAGACTAAAAAAAATTATCAATTTTTTTATTAGTTCTCTACCAAAGACTCATTATAAAATAAATATTTTTTTCACACAGGGTATGCTCTTCATTGGAACATCTTAAGGTAAAAAAATATTAAAAGAAAATTAAAAACCTATTTAATATATTTAAACTATGCTAACTTTATTTAACCTAAACAACCCCATGGTATGATTATTATTATATAACATGACTTTACACTCATGTTATATTTTAAACCCTTTTTTATCTGCTGGAAGAAAAACAGCTGATCTGATGTCGTGGTGGGTATAAATCCCAATAACACAGCTGTCATTCACATGAGACCTTGCAACCGCCACCGACGCCATTGATGTCCGATCCCAATTTCCCAAGGCACATTCCTCACCATTTTAATCACCATGATGGTGTCCTTTTCTCTTATACTTTTTCCTGTAACCGAACTGACGTGTTCATGTACATAAAGATTGAGATAAGATTGCTTTGTTTTTTTTTCCCTCTTTGCATATCGCATGTTGCTGTCCACACGTCAATCTTCCATTTCCAAAGGAGTAAAGAAACAAGTGAACTCAGTGGCAGTCACCAATCTACGCAACTTTACTACAGGCTTTAACTTAACCTCCGCCTTCCATTCTTGTATCTTACAAGCCACTTCCTCCTCGCAAGCAAAGGATGGGAGACAAAAAACAGGGCTACGCCTGCAGATCTCCTCTTCGATTCTCAAATTCATCGACCTTGCCCCGTTTTTTGCTCTCTTGTTTGGTCGTAGTCCTCAGCTGTGATGGAACTTTGGCCTACAAGAACTACACAGTTGGGGATTCCTTAGGCTGGTTTGACAGCCTCATGCAACCCAAGGTGGATTACCAGAAGTGGGCGGCTGGAAAAAATTTCTCCCTCGGAGATTTCCTCTGTGAGTTTAACGATCCATATCTCGGGGTCAACTTGTCTGATTATATAAAAAGACGACTCTGTTGTTGAGAAGATTTTATAATTCATCTTTTTTCTCATTTTGGTCTCTTTTATTCGTTTTTGATTTCACAATGACAGATCTTGATGAAATTCCGTTAAAAAATTTTCATTTCAGTTTTTAATACGGACAAGAATCACTCGGTCGTGGAGACCTACAACCTGACCACTTACGAGCGATGCGACTACGAGGATGCCGAGGCTAACGACACCACCGAGTGGTCGACGGCGACGCCGGAGTACAGCTCGGATCCGGTAACAGTCCCTGTACCTCTACTCAAAGTAGGCGCGACTTACTTCTTCTCCGGTAACTACGACGGCGAGCAATGCCAGCATGGGCAGCGCTTCAAGATCGTGGTGACCTACGGGCAGGGCCTGCCGGAGAGCCTCCGAAGCCCGTCAGAAGCCCCGGGTCCTGTGAGCCCTGATGACGGTGGGTCGATGCCGGACTCAGTCCCAGCCAACTTCGACCACCCAAAGAATACCGGTGATGGGGAAGACGTGAAGCCGGCGTCGCGTGCAGGTGAAAGGCTAGTGAGGTTGATGTGGGAGCAACTTTGTGGGATTCACATAGGAATTGGCTTCTTGTGGCTTCTAATGCACAAGGATGAAGCTTTTTAATTTGATTTGAATTTGTTGTCATTATTTTGTTCATCTTTTGTTGGTTAAGCTGGAGATTCATGGTTTATAATTCACCCAATTCATGTGTATGATGATATATAAGGATTTGAGATTAATTAACTACGCTGTCATATTTTTTTCCGATGTGTGTGATCAGAGCATGCCCTTGTTATTTAAAGGTAAACTATTAATTATCTCAATTTTATTCTTCCATCAATGTAGATAATAATTATTTTAATCTATAAAATTTTATTTCTAGAAATGAATAAGGAAACAAAATTTTTTTATTCTAGCACAGGTGTTCATTTTTTATATTTATGCATAAATTTTTACAATTCTAATATAGAAATAAAAATGAAGAATCAATTTCAAAACTATGGATATAATTTTTTTTCTATTTCTACAAAATTAAATTATTCAAAAATAATAATTCTATTTATAATCAATTTTATTCTAAATGCAAAAAGTGTTTACAAAAAATAATCACTTGAATTTTTAACAAAAAAAATTACTGAAGTGAAGAAAAATTTAACTCAAAAATGTAAAAAGATAAACAGAGTAATGTAACATAAAATCATAACATAAACTGAGAAATAATAAAGAAATACAATCTAGTTAGCTTATCTCCATAATCTATGGATCCAGGCGCCTAGAGCTTCCTATATAAGGAGGCCTCCACCTGAAGCAAAGCACAATAACTTCTTCTATGACTGCTCTATTGCGCACTGTTCCTATAAAGTTGTGAGGCTTCTTCGATAACCTGCGACTCAATTTCCTTTTCTTGTTATCAGTATTCTTTTAATAATTCTTGTACTAAAGTTTGTAATATTTTATGAATTATTAGTGATTGCCCAACGAAAGCACTTGACGAGTGCGGACCTTGGAGTAGGAGTCAATGAAGGGTTCTGAACCAAGTAAAATTGGTTTTGTTAGCGTTGTGCTTATTATTTTCTGTTGCGTACTTGAATTACTAACGAATTTTCGACAATCGCTATTCACCCCCCTCTAGCAAACTTTACTATCCAACAAGTGGTATAAGAGCGGGTACCGCTTTGAATTGGTGCAACCACCAATCAGACAAAGGGGATCTTTTTTTAATTTATATCGTTTTCATTTAAAAATTATTCTTACGCATTTCATTTTTTTCCCTCCAAGTTTTTTTAAAAAAAATCACTTCAATTTTTTCACTATTAGTTTAAATTAACAAAATAATCATTCTGGTAAAATTTGTTATAATACTTTTTATTAAATTGGTGAAATATCTTCATTTCCCACACTGCTTACCCCAAGATAAAGTCTTGGAATTTGCTTCTTGTCTATATTTTTTGCAAGTATACCAATGCCTATTCAAGAAGAATGAAACATCTACGAATCACCACCAAACGTTCAAGAAGATTTAAACTACTAGAGGTGAGGAATGGAATGGTTCTTAGGAAGTATAAATTTTGATAATTTATTGATATTGAGAAAGCCTTCTCGGGACTCAGAATTGAACAAAAATGTAAGTAAACTTATTTGTAATATTTTACCTAACAATATTTTATGCAGACTAGAAAAGTACAAGAATGCACATGAGCTTTGGACCTAGTTGATCAAGCTACACGAGGAGTCGTTAGAGCTAGAGGATCAAGTCAAAATCAAATATGGACTCGAGTCAAATCCAATCGAGAAGTTTACTGAATTAGGAGATGCGTTTAAGGTTAGTATAATTTACCAAAATACCCCTATCAGTAGTAGTTAAATAATATGCATGATGATTCAGATAAGTATGAAATTATCTCAAGTATGGTGCATGATAATCTAGATTTATATGATTTAAATTCAAAATCATAAAATAATCTAGACTCTGATCAAGTCAATCAAAACTTTGATCAATTCGACATTAACCTTGAATTTATTAAACAAAATAATGACCAAATCAATTCAAATAATTTAGTTAATTCAGAAAATTTAAATTTTAGTGAACATTTAGACATAAGTAAGTCCAACATTAAAATAAATTCAAATTTAAAAGATAAAAAAGAGAAAATAAATTTAGATAAAATCAATACCTTAATAAAGTATTTAATAATCTAGATAAAATCAGTCTGGAAAATTCTATTCAAAACCAATATAATTTAATTAATAAAAAATTAAATTTTAAAGACAAAGCAAATAAACTTAATAAATATGAGGATAAATTCAAACACTTCAATAAAACCAAAACCAAATTTAATAAATTCAAAATTAAATATTAAAAAAATGAAATTAACAATTAATAAAAAGTTAAAAGATAAACCTTTAAAGAAATATAATTCAAACAATCTAATCAATTCAAATTTAAAAACTAATAAAAAACTTAAACATTAAAAATAACCTTAACTTAAGATTGAAAGAAAATTTAAATATTAAATACACTCCTTTAAAGAAGGATAATTTGACCAATATAATTAATTCAAAAAAAAATTTAATTTAAATTACAAATTAAACATTAAATCTCATTAACTTTAATTATACAAAAATCTTAAAAAAACAATAATTTAGGGGGAGACTTCAAATTAGTTTGGCACCTCCAAAATAATCTGACTGGGTAATTAGGACTAGCTTAAATAGGAACAACAGTTTAACTTGACAAACGATACTAGTGAAGTTTTGGATGATAGTAGATTAGGGAAGCTCTGTCTATGCACGTCTAGGAAGATATGACTTCGACCAGGTGCATTTGAATTAGTGGAACTAACTGAAGCTACCTCTTACGGATCCTAACTAGTTAGACCAAGATTTTGTACTAAGTTTAGTGGATGAGACTATTTGAAAAACTTCGAAGGGATGGTTACTCTAATCATGTTCAGGTGACTCATCATATCCCAAAAGTTTATCCAAAGAATGTCTGTTTGTTGATCCCAAAGCTAAATATGAATAAAACACAAAGTTAAATCAAACCCTGAAATTTAACTTAACTCATCTCACAAAATTATAGGATTCCCTGATCGAAAACATAGATCGGCTGAGATGACTAACGACTTAACTTGAATTAAATTAAATTTAATTTAATTAAATCAAATTAAAATTAAATATAAAATTCAATTCCAAATTATTTTATTTTAAAAATGATTTTAACTTAAAAATTATTTTAACTTAAAAATTATCTTAACTTAAAAATTATTTTATTTTAAAAATTATTTTAACTTGAAAATGATTTTTAAAATTATTTTAACTTAAAAATTATTTTAAATTTAAAATTATCTTAAAAATTATTTTATTTAAAAATTATTTAACATAAAAATTATCTTAAAAATTATTTTATTTTAAAATTATTTTAACTTAAAAAATTATTTTAAAGATTATTTTAACTTAAAAATTATTTTAACTTAAAAATTATTTTAAATTAAAAATTTAACTTTAAAATAAAATCAAATTCAAATTCAAATTAAATTAACTTTAAAATTAAATCAAATTAAAATTCAAATTAACTTTAAAATTAAATTAACTTTAAAATTAAATCAAATTAAATTAACTTTAAATTTAAATCAAATTAAATTTTAAATTAAATTAACTTTAAATTTAAATCAAATTAAATTTTAAATTAAATTAACTTTAAAATTAAATTCTAATTAAATTAACTTTAAATCAAATTCGACTCCTGTCAATAGAAAATACACAAGAGCATATTTCCGAACAAAGAGGAGTAATTATGCTGAAAATAATATTAAGAGTGTGAAAGTGCATAAACAAAGTATGCGTAAAATATGTGAATGTGCATCAAAATATGGTAAATAAGTATATATAATCTACGTATATCACACCCCAGACTTAAATTTTTGCTTGTCCTCAAGCAAAGCCCGTAATATAGATTTATGTGCGTAGATGACATGTAATAATCCCTAATGAATCAATATAAACCTATCATATAGTTTCATTGATGGGCACGTTACAAAAATTATTTGAGTGTGACCTAAGTAGAAGTTCTCCGTGCTCAGTGTGATAAGTGACTTAACTTTCTCAAGTGTTAATTTCTAAGCCTAGTCAAATTTTCATTTAACCGTGTTACTCATACTTCCGGCAATAGACACTTACCTGCCACATGCAAGGTTCGTTCCCCACAAAAATGCTATGCATCGTCTACACAAGGTCTCAAAGGAATACTCAGTATCAAGAGAAATTCATTTCCCTAGTAACCTAACTCGGTCTCAAAGGGGTGAATTACTAGTTTCCACTCACGATAATTATTTTTTTATCCCTTATTTCTTTCTTTCTTTGAATGTTTGCAAAGTATCAAACTTGAACAAACCTTCATTCATATTTTTTAGGGATTGATTTTTCCAAATGAGCTTGAATGATCTGAGTTTTCCAGTAACCAAAATGTAGTTGAGAGGTCACTATAAAAGCAAGAGTATTAGTCCGGTTATATGAATCATGACTATTTTAAAAAATATCTACCATCAAAGTCAAGCATAATGTGAAGAGATCCTAAAACTAGGCCAACATTCAAATTGTTCTAGTAATAACAATGCTCACTTTATGCTACTATGGATAGGAAAAATATAGATCAATAGACATACTAGCATACCAAATCACACAATATAAATATCTAGATGAAACGTGCTAGTATTTTGCATTAAGAAACAAATAATCATGATATGATGAATAATGCAACTAGGAAAAATTTCAAAAAGAAATGTGCAAAAACTAAGAAATATGACAAACACTAACCTAAATCCAAACATCCCCCCAACTTAAACTTTTCATTGTCCCAATGAAAACTAAAAATGGAATGTGGAGGAGATTTATGAGGTTTAGAGAAGTTACCAAGTGATGAGCACCAAATGGTTGACATTCATGTTTTGAAAATACTTCCCTATATGTGAATTTCACTCCTCCACAATATTAAATCCTACAAAAAGTAAGATAGGCTAGAAAAATTAAGTAGAGGGCATGATTTATTATGAATAAAGAAACTAAAAAGGAACTTGAAGAAAACTAAAACTTGTAACGCCCACCCTTCTTACCCAACCAAAGGTGGCGCTACGTTCTTATACTACTTACGTACATGCTTTAGTTATAACAGCGGAAGAATAAAAACTTTAAAGAATTTAATTTATTAAGCATAATATCACATATTCTGATTTGTTCAAATGTGCATATGTTGATTCTATAACTAATCATATTAATTTGTCCGGATCGTTCTTTGCCGAGCCACCACCACACACATCACTATCTGCTCCTCCTGTTGCTCCTCTAGCTCATCCAGCTTCTTTATCTGCGGTACAAGGAAAGTAAGCTATGAGCACTCATGGCTCAGTAAGTTCCTTTCCTACTCACTAAAACCGAATTCATATCATTGCATATCAATATCATGCGAGGTATCATAAGCATACGACATACAAGGGTATCATATTCATAGTCATATCATAATATCACGTGACATAATATCTAATCATCAGATAATTCAAGCACATATGTAGGCAATGCATCATGAATTTGAAAACTTATACTTATAAGTACTTGAAATTCATATCATCATTAGAGGGGATCCCGGTTTGTACTACATACATAATGCGCGCGCTTCTTAAGTAGGTCCAAGGTAGCAAGTCTTGAACCCTACCATACATACATACTAGGTCCGAGTCTTACTCCATCGACCTAGGGCATTCAGAAGCCCATTTCTGACGAGGCCCGAGTCTTATTCCATCGACCCCGGGGCGTTTACGGAGCCCACCCTTGGTACAAACCATACAAAAATAATTTATCATGCATAACTATCATATCATATCCCTAACAATCTTTCATGCATTTCATTTTTCATTTCTTTTCATTATGTATAGCATTTCCTATGCTATCACATATCATGACATTTACATAACATAAATTTCATTCTTTTCTCATTATGTATAGCATTTCCTATGCTAACACATATCATGGCATATACATAACATAAATTTCATTCTTTTCTCATTATGTATAGCATTTCCTATGCTATATCATGACATATACATAACATAAATTTCATTCTTTTCTCATTATGTATAGCATTTCCTATGCTATCACATATCATGGCATATACATAGCATAAATTTCATTCTTTCTCATTATGTATAACACTTCCTAGGTTCCTTTCCTTTTTTTTTTCTTTTATTTTCAATTATCTTCTAAACAAGAAAACAAATACATGATCCTTAACATTTCATAGGGAGAACCTCGTACTAGTTGGGTAAAACAATAATTTCCCTAGCCTCTTAAAAATATTTTTGGCCGAAATTCTAGGGTTAAGTACTCCTTTGATCAAGCATCATATAGGTGTAAAAACATGAAGAAGATCCCTTTTCTATGGCATAGAAAATCTATCATGTAGTGTAGACTTAGTTAAACCTCACTAGATTTCGAAAGCTCTTCTTAACCGAATTTTCTCAAACTTGTTTCTAGGTTTTAAAATCCTCATAAAATCTGAAAAATATATAAAAAGCCTTGTACCACAGGTGAGAGGAAGCTTACCTTCTTCGCTTAAGTTTCCTAGAGTTGAGAACTTGCTTGGACCTTTCTTCCTTGCTTGCTTTGCTCGGCACCAATGGAGGAGAGGAGTGGCTAGGTCTTTTGGTGGAGAGGAGGAGGAAGAAGAGGCTTCTCTTTCCTCTTGTGTTGCTCGGCAACAACAAGAGAGAAAGAGGGAGAGAGTGAAGAGGAAGAAGAGGTTCTTCCTCTTGTGTTGCTCGGCAACAAGAAGAAGAAGAGAGGGAGAGGTGAGTCTCGGCACAAAAGGGAGGAGAGGAGGAGAATGAGTGGGGGATGAAGTTGAAGTCACCCTCCATGCCTATTTATACTAAAATGAGGGGAGGAAACTTAACTTGATCCATCCTCCCTATTCATTTCTCCCCTTAAATGACAAGAATATTCTAGAGAAATGCCTTTTGAGTTCTCTCTTTTCTTTCCCTTAATTTCTCTCTTTTCTCTTCTTTAATTAAAATTCCTATCTCTCCTCTTACAATATCCTCTCCTATCCCACTTGGTTAACACATGCATGCATCCACAAGAGAACCAAGGATCAAAACTTGTTTATGTATATTTTTATTTCTTTTTTACTTCCTTTTCCTTTTAAGTAGAAAGAATCCTTTCTTATTCTTAACTACTTAATCCTTTCTCTCCTTATCAATAATTCTCCTATCCCCTTTGGTATCCTATACATGTTCCTTACAAGAGATCCAAGGTTCAATCTCTCTTCTAACATTTTATTTTCTTTTGTACATAATAATTCGTATATTACTATATTATGCATTATGCATAAATATTTCATACATATATATATTATCTCATATTTCTTCCTTTTGTCCATATTAATTCCATACATTTTAAATCATGCATAGATGATTTATACTCTCAACTTTATTTTTCTTTCATAAAGTTTTAATCATCTAAATCCATCTTAATATTTAACTTAGAATATTTACACCTTCTTTTCATTCGTACTCTCATTATCCTTACTTTCTTATCTAGGCTTTCTAGGGGTGTTACAATCTCCCCTACTTATTGAAAGTTCGTCCCCGAACTTAGAATGACAATTTCTGCTCAGATTCCCTTAGACGTTGGTGGAGCTTCTAATCTCCCTTGACTCATTGAAGGTCCCTCAATTGAAGTCTGCAGTTGGTGTAACCTTGCGGGACCACCTTGATTCAGAACATACTGTGGTGCTTTAGTTTTGGTAGGGCAGTCTCTAGATAGATGTCCTTCCAGTCCACAGTCGTAGCATTTAATTTTGCCCTTACGACAGTCTTTTGCTTTATGACCCTCTATCCCACAGTTGTAGCACTTATTAGTGCCCGTACGACATGTCCCTGGATGTTTCTTCCCACATGTATTGCACTGAGAAAACTTGAGCTGCTTGTTGGACGGACCAATCTCAGTGTCATTCCGTCGTTTTCCCTTTCCGCCGTGGTTCCCTTTCCAGTTGGCCTTAATATTTTCTAGTTCTTCCATCTGAGCTTGCTTCTTGTCCTTGCCTAGTGCCTTCAGGTAGTGTTCGGTATTTAGGGCACTGCTAATTAACTCTTCTGTGGTCCGCGGTCTGTTAACTCCGCCGGCCACATTAAGTGCTATCTCGGGTCTGAGCATCTTTAGCATAAGCCTGACCCTTTCTCCCTCCGTCCTAACTAATTCCGGGCATAATCGTGCCAGGCGGTTGAATCTTTTCATCGCTTCTTCCACCGTTAGGTCACCTTGCCGAAATTCGGTGAATTCATCATAGTGCCTACTTGTCACCCGAGTGTGGAAGAATTCTTCGAAGAATTCCGTCTCAAAATCTGCCCAACTCATTTGGTTCACTGGTCTTTTCACTTTCACTCTGTCCCACCATATTCGGGCGTCTCCTGTGAGACAGAAGGATACGCATTTGACCTTTTCATGCTCAGGCCAGTCCAATAGTTCTATCATGCTCTCCATTGTCTTAAACCAAGCTTGTGCGTCCCATGCTTCACAATTTCCAGAGAATTTCTCTGGCCTCAGTCTTTGCCACTGGATCAGATACGCTTCTTGACGAACTACCGGTGCCAGATTCACTGATGGTACCGGTGCTGCTACCGGCTCCGGTTCAACTACTGGTATGGTTGTCGTATTATTCTGATTTGGGGTAGCAGGATTCCCTTGTTGATTCATCATGGCAGCAATCATCTGTTGTTGTTCCGTAAGCTGTCGTTGTAGCTCAGTAACTACTTGTGCCCAATCAGGTGGTGGTACGGTCTCCTCCGTTCTGGCATTTCGTCTTCTAGTCATACTTATTTTCCTAAATGATAACAAGATTAGTCTAAGTTATCATTTATGCATGAATATCCTAACATATCCTGTCTAGGTTTCATGCCATGTTTGAGTTTGAGGTATTCTTTCTTAGGTTGTCATATCATCTTTAGGTTACCTTACCATTCATACGCGTCAAGATCTAGCCGATGGTATTATCATTCTTATGCTTAAATTGATACCATTTCTACTCTTTTTATTCATCAAAAGCTTTTATTACATAACTTCTTCTCTTAAAAGGCCAGGTAGGTTGCGACTACTCCTGCCATAAAGGACATGAGAGCAGTAGTCATTATCAACCCAACCTGTATCGACTTGCCCAGATCATCCTGGGGTGGATCAGGCATTATCGGAGGTTGAATCTCCGATGCCTCTTCCGGGTCGATTATTGTCTCTTCATCCATTCCCTCGTCTTCTTCAACATGTTCGTCCAGTTCCATCGGGTCTTCATTTAGTTCTCCCTCGAGGTTGTTCAGTCCCCACTCGAAGTCTATTATATCGTTGGGGTTGAAACCCATTTCCATGTATTCAGCAAGGTTAAATTCATCCTCGACCATCTCAGGAAACTCATTCTCTCCTTCATAATATTCCATAATTTCTGCATCTTCATCTTCATTATCGTCCGAATTCCATTCCTCGATTTCCTCGAGATCCTCCTCTCCGAACTCGCCGTGTTCCGGAGATTCCGAGTCGCTCACATAGTTGTTGAAGTATTCCAGCATATCGGGTTCATCCGCGAACTCGAGGTATTCGCCAGAATATTCCACATCCTCGGGATCGTATTCGAACGGGATATAGTTCATTTCTACAAGATTTTAAAGATTCATTATTCCTCTTATGTTATAGCCTAAGGTTCTTGTATCTAGGCTACCATTCATGCATCCTACTTATCATCATGCACCATTCTCTAGGGTATAGCTTAAGGTATCTTTTCTAGGCTACCATTCATGCATCCTAGAGTATCATACTATTTTTGCATACAAATAAATTATGCAACTGTACTTACTTGGAGCGACAGGAAGGAGCTTGATGTGTGTGTAGTGAGCTGGCAAAACTTGGCTCTGATACCACCTGTAACGCCCACCCTTCTTACCCAACCAAAGGTGGCGCTACGTTCTTATACTACTTATGTACATGCTTTAGTTATAACAGCGGAAGAATAAAAACTTTAAAGAATTTAATTTATTAAGCATAATATCACATATTCTGATTTGTTCAAATGTGCATATGTTGATTCTATAACTAATCATATTAATTTGTCCGGATCGTTCTTTGCCGAGCCACCACCACACACATCACTATCTGCTCCTCCTGTTGCTCCTCTAGCTCATCCAACTTCTTTATCTGCGGTACAAGGAAAGTAAGCTATGAGCACTCATGGCTCAGTAAGTTCCTTTCCTACTCACTAAAACCGAATTCATATCATTGCATATCAATATCATGCGAGGTATCATAAGCATACGACATACAAGGGTATCATATTCATAGTCATATCATAATATCACGTGACATAATATCTAATCATCAGATAATTCAAGCACATATGTAGGCAATGCATCATGAATTTGAAAACTTATACTTATAAGTACTTGAAATTCATATCATCATTAGAGGGGATCCCGGTTTGTACCACATACATAATGCGCGCGCTTCTTAAGTAGGTCCAAGGTAGCAAGTCTTGAACCCTACCATACATACATACTAGGTCCGAGTCTTACTCCATCGACCTAGGGCATTCAGAAGCCCATTTCTGACGAGGCCCGAGTCTTATTCCATCGACCCCGGGGCGTTTACGGAGCCCACCCTTGGTACAAACCATACAAAAATAATTTATCATGCATAACTATCATATCATATCCCTAACAATCTTTCATGCATTTCATTTTTCATTTCTTTTCATTATGTATAGCATTTCCTATGCTATCACATATCATGGCATTTACATAACATAAATTTCATTCTTTTCTCATTATGTATAGCATTTCCTATGCTAACACATATCATGGCATATACATAACATAAATTTCATTCTTTTCTCATTATGTATAGCATTTCCTATGCTATCACATATCATGACATATACATAACATAAATTTCATTCTTTTCTCATTATGTATAGCATTTCCTATGCTATCACATATCATGGCATATACATAGCATAAATTTCATTCTTTCTCATTATGTATAACACTTCCTAGGTTCCATTCCCTTTTTTTTTCCTTTTATTTTCAATTATCTTCTAAACAAGAAAACAAATACATGATCCTTAACATTTCATAGGGAGAACCTCGTACTAGTTGGGTAAAACAATAATTTCCCTAGCCTCTTAAAAATATTTTTGGCCGAAATTCTAGGGTTAAGTACTCCTTTGATCAAGCATCATATAGGTGTAAAAACATGAAGAAGATCCCTTTTCTATGGCATAGAAAATCTATCATGTAGTGTAGACTTAGTTAAACCTCACTAGATTTCGAAAGCTCTTCTTAACCGAATTTTCTCAAACTTGTTTCTAGGTTTTAAAATCCTCATAAAATCTGAAAAATATATAAAAAGCCTTGTACCACAGGTGAGGGAAAGCTTACCTTCTTCGCTTAAGTTTCCTAGAGTTGAGAACTTGCTTGGACCTTTCTTCCTTGCTTGCTTTGCTCGGCACCAATGGAGGAGAGGAGTGGCTAGGTCTTTTGGTGGAGAGGAGGAGGAAGAAGAGGCTTCTCTTTCCTCTTGTGTTGCTCGGCAACAACAAGAGAGAAAGAGGGAGAGAGTGAAGAGGAAGAAGAGGTTCTTCCTCTTGTGTTGCTCGGCAACAAGAAGAAGAAGAGAGGGAGAGGTGAGTCTCGGCACAAAAGGGAGGAGAGGAGGAGAATGAGTGGGGGATGAAGTTGAAGTCACCCCTCCATGCCTATTTATACTAAAATGAGGGGAGGAAACTTGACTTGATCCATCCTCCCTATTCATTTCTCCCCTTAAATGACAAGAATATTCTAGAGAAATGCCTTTTGAGTTCTCTCTTTTCTTTCCCTTAATTTCTCTCTTTTCTCTTCTTTAATTAAAATTCCTATCTCTCCTCTTACAATATCCTCTCCTATCCCACTTGGTTAACACATGCATGCATCCACAAGAGAACCAAGGATCAAAACTTGTTTATGTATATTTTTATTTCTTTTTACTTCCTTTTCCTTTTAAGTAGAAAGAATCCTTTCTTATTCTTAACTACTTAATCCTTTCTCTCCTTATCAATAATTCTCCTATCCCCTTTGGTATCCTATACATGTTCCTTACAAGAGATCCAAGGTTCAATCTCTCTTCTAACATTTTATTTTCTTTTGTACATAATAATTCGTATATTACTATATTATGCATTATGCATAAATATTTCATACATATATATATTATCTCATATTTCTTCCTTTTGTCCATATTAATTCCATACATTTTAAATCATGCATAGATGATTTATACTCTCAACTTTATTTTTCTTTTATAAAGTTTTAATCATCTAAATCCATCTTAATATTTAACTTAGAATATTTACACCTTCTTTTCATTCGTACTCTCATTATCCTTACTTTCTTATCTAGGCTTTCTAGGGGTGTTACAAAACTAAAATGAAAATAAGATTGAACTTGAGTTGCCTCCCAAGAAGCGCTTGTTTAAGGTCATTAGCTCGACCCCTTATTCGGCTCGCTTAAATTGTGATCTGGCTGGAGTGAGAAACTTCTGGACTTTTCTTCCAATAGCCCAATTTATTAAGAAGACAGTTGTCATTATAAGAACAATGTAGTGTATCTCCGCTCTCTTTGTAAGATATCGACAAATTTAAATAAATAGGTTATTTGGGAAATAGCCTAATAGAATTTCTCTGGAATTCTTGGAAATTTTCTTAGAATTTTTCGAAGCTCGTATGACGGGTTTTGAGGGGACGAATTGACGGATTCGGATAAAGCCTGTTTTGGATACCCATTTAAGTGAGGAAATGTTAATATATAAATTAGTTTCCTTTATTATTCCTCCTCAACCCAAATCGCCGAACCCGAGCCTTCTTCTTCCTCTCTTCCCCGATCTCCCCTCTCTTTCTTCTCTGTTCTCTCTCGCAGATGAGCGACGCCGACGGGAGCGAGGCTCCAACTCTGGTGATCTTCTCTACCGGCATCGACACCCATTGGGCTCAGATCTGGCCAGTGTTTTTCTCTCCGAGCCGCATCACAGCATTGCATCTGCTCTAGCCGGTTGCCGACGCCACTGGATTGATCCAGATCCACTCAATTGCCGGTGTAGGTAAGCTATCTTTAACCGAATCTTCTACTTCTTTGGATTTCCTCCGACTCGTGCCCTAGCACAGTTGGTGATTCTTCTTCTTCTCTTGATCCTTTCCGAACCATGCCCTAGGTCCATTGTCGGTGCTTTACATTCGGATCACAGCTTCGTGTGAGCAGATCTTTGATCAGGAAGGGGGTCCTAGCCCTAGCCCTAGCCTCGAACCTCCTCTGTTCTTGATGTCGTGCCCTAACTCCGAACTTCGCCTCCTCTTTAGAGCAATGGGGTTCCGACTGTAACGACCCACCTTCTACTGACTAGGCTGTAAGGCCGGGGGTTACATTATGCTAAACTATTCTGTGCGGAAAAACTAAAAGAATTTAAAATTTCTCTAGGCTGATGTAAATTCTTTTGATAATCGCTATAGGATCTAAAATTCATGTCTGAACTACATCTTGATTTGTAGTAGCTATTCTAGAGGAGGTTTTCTGAGCTTAAACTATCCTCAAGAGCTGAACTGAGGTGTTTACAGCTGATATCAGCCCTCCGATCGATCCACGGATCGATTCAGCTCGTTACTGTATTCGGGTGAAACTCTAGATCGATCGGCGGATCGATCCAGGTTAAACAATCAATCCAATGATCAATTCGGGAGCTCTCTGTTCGCGAGAGCTGATCCCCTGATTGATCCCTTGATCGATCCAGCGTGCTACTGTGCACGGAAGAATTTATGGATCGATCGGTTGATCGATCCAGCTACATCAATCGATCCACTGATCGATTCCGCGTGCTACTGTGCACGAAGGTCCCGTTTGGATCGATCGGCTGATCGATCCGGTCTGGACGATCGATCCCAGAGCTCTCTGCTCGGGGCAGAACTCATCCGGATCGATCGATTGATCGATCCAGGACCTTACTGTTCGTGGTACAAACTCCTCAATCGATCAGCTGATCGATCGAGAAGCCTCCAATTGATCGGCTGATCAATTGGGGTTTCTGATTTCGTACCAGGAATCTGATTTCAGCACTGTTTCGTGCCCAAATTTGCATACATAAATTCTAAAGTGGCTGGACAATATTCTAATATCAGATATTAGCATTCTAAGCATGATAACTAGTATTCTAGGCATACTTTCACAATTCAAAGCATTTAGATAACTAAGTAAGCAAAAAGTAACATGATAAGAAACGCTAAGTTCTTAAATGTTCTAGTTCTTCCAAGATCTTTATTCCAGGTTCCATCCACACACATCTTCATCGCATTGTCCTCCAGCCTCCGCTAGTCCATCTTTCCTTTACCTTTATCTGTAGTATAAGGAAAAGAGTATCTGTAAGCTTTCACTTAGTAAGAAACCATCTACCTCACAAAACATGCATACGATGCAATTTATGCTTTGAAAACATGATATTTGAAACGTGTGCTGAGCAAGCTATAATATGACATTTTAACATACAAACCATAGAAACCAAAAACTGATCATGGCTATAACTGAAATGTCAATAAGCAAAGACTAAAGTGAAACATACTGAGCTAAACTAAAGTTGAGCTAGAACTGATGTTAAAATATAATCACCTGACTGATTTATGAATTTGAAATCTATTATCATACTAGATAAAAATACATAATCATGCTGCTGATGGGCCCGACAACTGTACTTGCTATGCGCGCATCCCTAACTAAACCCGGGGTTGCAAATTCTGAATCTAGTAGGGTTTACTAGGTTATCTAAACCTAGGGACGACTATGGGAGCCCAACCCAATGGACATCTAGTCCAGTACAGTGCCACTACTAAAAGTAAAATACTAGATCATAAGCTAATTAATTTATCTTGCTGATTCTAGGTTATCTGAACCTAGAGCTAGGTTATCTGAACCTAGAGGCGACTATGGGAGCCTACCCATGGATCGTAATCCCATATAAGCTGTACTAAAACTAAGTATACTGAATAAATGCTTCTATTGCATTTAGCCAAGCTATTAAAATGCCTAAGTTACATTTTAAATGTGCTGAACATATTATCAAGCACTTGGTGTGCGCTATTGCACACCCTATGTGCCAAAAGTCTGTATACTAACAAACGAAGCATAAAAATGGATAAAAAACTACTTATACTGCAGGTGAGGGGTTTCTTACCTCCTGCTCGAAGTTTCTTACAAATCTAAATGCTAGGTTTCCGGTGGAGAAGATCCCTTCGGCGATCTCCTTGCGTCTACGTGTTCCTCTCGCGGGAGGGAGCGTCCTTGTGCCGGAGTTGTTGCCGGAAGGTGACCTTACAACCCTAGGAATGAAACCCTAGGCCTCCTTGTGGTTGGCGTCGAGAGATGAGGGAAAGAGAGAGCGTCGGCGGGTGAGGTTTGAGGGAAAAGTTTTCTCGTTTAAGAAAATAACAATTCCTCACTTAAATTCCCTATTTATATTAAGTGGGTAATTCGGCCCAACTGAAATATAAATATAATTGTTCCCCTTTCCTTTCAGCACGGCCCTGTTGGGTTCACTTGGTTACTAGAGTCCACTATAAGTCGTAGGACCCAATAGGTCTCGGGTTCAATACCCGCGTAGACTATTTTACGTTCCTATTTGTTTTTTCTATTTCCGCTACTCTAAAAATTCTGTAAAAATATCCTAAAATTCCAGAAAAATACTAGGATATTTCTAATAATTATTTTGAGAATTTTCAGGCATTACACCGACAGTGAGGCAACGAGGTAAGATTAAGGTGTTGATTGATTAGTGATCTCCATTCCTTGTTTGATTTGTGATCTCCTCATCTTGATCCGATCCAGTGAGGTGAGGTTCTGTGATCGTGAGGTGAATCCATCAATGAGGATCTGTTGAAGGTGATCTTGGTTCCTGTGGTGTTTCCTTGCCGCTAGTACTCCAACTAGTAGCTCTTCTGGTTCCAGCATCAACAGTAGCTAGGAATTGAGGTATGGTGTAGGGATTTGATTACATGAACATGTGTATATTGAATTAGGGTTATGGTTGAATTGAATTTAAAATGGAACATATGGTAGATCATGTGTAATGGGATTTAGGTTTTGGATTTCTATCTAATGGAATGATTAAGTTTAAGGTAATTAATCCTAGTCAATCATTGGATTTCTAATCTAATTGGTGATTAGGGATTAGGTAACTAACCCTAATTGACCGTTAGATTTAATTAGGTAGGTTGTCATTATGGTGATTAGTGTTTTTGCCCTAATTTAGTTCTAGGGGGTTTATTTAGCTATTCATATGGATTTAGCTAAATAAAATATATATATTGTTTGATACAGGATTCTGATTCGAGACGGGCGTCTTGACTTTGGATTGCTTAATAGTACCTTCTATTTGAAGCGGATACCCTTTGACTTATCTTTTTGATATTATTTTATGATATGTATAGTGTATATATGACTAGTGGCAATTAGTAGTTTAGCACTTTCCTAGGATTTTAGTTTTAGTTAATACCTGAATACATGCTTCTACTGTTATCTGCTATACTTAGTTTGGTATACTTTTATTTCCTACCATGTGCACATATGTATGTAGAGATGGATATTTATAGTGGTTATCTACACAGGATTTGTTGCTAGACATACTGGTTATATGTTGTTGAATTCATGTTGCTATTATCCTTGTTATATATGGAGGATATCTTCAAGTATGACATGCTGTAGCTGCATGCACCATCTCGTATGATTGCATGCTGGGCGATTGACAACTCCATTATTGTTGAGCTCGTCGTCCGGCTACATGGGTCTGTACACAATGTGACCACTACATGGGTAGTGGCACAGCACTCAGGATGTGTATGGTAGGTTGCTCGGTGGTGCTCCGCTGGGACGCTCATGGGTAGTGTGACTGCAGCATGGTAGCACGCCGGGATCCCTCCCCATCATCGCGTACCGGGAAATGAGAGCATTGCGCTCCCTCACTATGTTAGAGGTAGGAGGATAGGTGTACTCCGACAACATCCTGTCCACTCAGTCACTCTTCAGGGGTAGTGACGGTAGAGTGTACGGTGTCACAACCCTACCCACTCGGTCTCACCATTGTATGTGAGATGGCTGATTGACGTCAGGGGTGACCAGGACATGTCATTTGCATCATATGCACAGATTGCATTCTTTGTGATTGATGCATATTGGATGATGCATTTTGGTGATTGCACATGATTGACATGTATACAGGATATATTCTTTTACTTTGACTATTTTTACCCGTGTATGTTCACTGTTACAGCTCAGAGGATTTGCAGGTGAGTACAGTTTATTTCAATTATGCATTTCTTATTATTCTTGTTGTAGACTGTATTACATGCTTACTGCTACTTACTACAGTTTATTCAGCTATGTATACCTGTTATACTGTTAGGAGACTGTACTATAGGTTCTATAGTTTAGGAGACTGTACCATAGGTTATTGCTGGTGGTTATTTGTTGCTGTACATATCTATTGGTTACCTACTGAGTTCTTGGACTCACATCGTTATATTACTACTTTTCAGGTTGAGGTCGTCGGGAGATTCTAGTAGCTAGCCCCCCATTGTTGCGATGATTTTCGGTTGTAGATGTTTTGTATTCGTTCTATATCGTTATATACCGGTGATGTGGGTTCTTGTATTGAGGACTTTATGTTGGACTCTTTGGGTTTGCTTCTTATGTTTTCCGCTGCGGTATTTCCATTATTTCGTTGATTGTGTTTTCTTCATTGTAGTGGAGTAGGAGTTTACATATATCTATGATGATTTCTAGATCGTCTTTCCTTTTTATACATTTTGTTGTCAACCGAAGGCTACATATTAAATTGCGTGGATTGATTATATTGAACTGTGTGGAATGTTTATATAAACTGCATGGTTTTTTTATTATTTGTATTGTATTGTTCCGACCGTGTGGGCCGAGGTATGGATATGTGTATATCTGGATTCATATTATCACCCGTACAGGAGAGATGCTGCCGAAATTTCTTTTGGCAGAGACTACCTGGGGCGTGACAATTTATTTGGTATCAGAGCGAGTTTACGATACTTGGTTTCGTGTGTTGGATTTTTGAATTAATCTGATACCAATATTTTTTTGGTATCAGAGCGGTTTTCTGATACTCGTTTTATGAGTTTTACGAGGTTATCTGGGTATTTTCGGATTGTACAGATTTTCGTCGATTTTTCGATTCGGAATTTCGAGGTATATTTTGACGAGGTTCTATTTGGGGGACTAAGCAACGACAGAACATCTCCAGACGACAACGAGGTAAATTAGGTAATTTTATAGTTCTCATACCTGTAGTGATATTTGGGTTTGCTTCTTATATTTTCCGCTGCGGTATTTCCATTATTTCGTTGATTGTGTTTTCTTCATTGTAGTGGAGTAGGAGTTTGCATATATCTACAATGATTTCTAGATCGTCTTTCCTTTTTATACATTTTGTTGTCAGTCAAAGGCTGCATATTAAACTGCGTGGATTGATTATATTGAACTGTGTGGAATGTTTATATAAACTTCGTGGTTTGTTTATTATTTGTAGTGTATTGTTCCAGTCGTGTGGGCCGAGGTATGGATATGTGTATATCTGGATTCATATTGTCACCCGTACAGGAGAGATGCTTCCAAAATTTCTTCTGGCAGGGATTACCTGGGGCGTGACACTCTTCATCATCATCTCCTTAAGAATCCTTTTGGGCGGTCGGAGATGGTTCAGTGTGAGCTTCCAATTGTTGGCCTCTTGAAAACCAACACACCCACAAGAAAAACATACCTCCCATATACATGTTAAATAAGTAAGAACCAAAATCATATCAAGTTTAGTTATGCAGTTATAAGTAATGGAATCACATCCAACAAAATCAAGCATAGGTACCTCTATGATGTTTTCTAAAAGATCACAGTAATTACTAACCATGCATTGTTGAAAGGTACTTGAAAGTTCCAAATGAGTGGATGTGACTTCTTTTGAATCAAATAATGGTTCTGGCTCTGGATTAGGTGATGTTGCAACTAAAGGTGGTGATTCTTGAGACTCTGCTAACTCTGCATAAGTCCCTGCACATTAATCCACAACATGTTCAATCCTTATAATTCTCATAGTCTCTAAGAAGTGTGTGGACAAAGGAGGTAATTCTTGAGATGTTGCTTCCATACCATAGCTCCCTAGACTTCCTTCCATATCATTATCATCAACACAAATATCAAAAAATAAACCAACATCAATATCCTCAATAGGAGAATCAACTATAGGAGGATCACTAACTTCATTTGCATTTTTAAGTTAATCTACCTCATTACATTCATCATCTGAAGATTCAATTTCATCATAACATCCTGTAAAACTTGGAGGTAGATCTGAAAACTTGTTATCCACTATATTATCATCACAATCCTAATCTGAAGAGTCTTCATCTTTATACACATCTAGAAATCTGCACTCAACCATATTAGAATCATAGAATTTTTTAAAATATTTGTTTTCATTGACCTTCACTAGCCTTTGTGGAAAAGGAAACCTTAGTGAAGGTCTTGGGAAAGATTAAACTTCTTTTTTCCCATATTCCCTTTGAGCTTATGGAGGAGGTCCAACTTGCTTATCTAGTGTTGGTGTGATCAATCGTTGAGGGAAAGGTACTTGTGGCCTTTGGGTACTTCCTAGAGTAATGGAATTGAGTTCTTGTAGTCTTCTATTCACTACAACAAAAACCTTCATAGACATCGGTTTTCCACCAGTGTCTATTACATTTTCGACCGATGTCTATGAAGGTGATGTAAAAGGTCTGCCATTTTAGACATCGGGTTAAAACCGGTGTAGTATCACTTAACAACACCGGTGTTCGAATCGGTTATTAACCGGTGTAGTATCACTTAACGACATTGTTTCATCAATGGTGTAAAACCAATGTAATATTATATATTAATAACACCAGTTTTGGCAGCGGTGGAAAACCGATGTAATATCAATATTGTTTAACGACGCCGATTCGATTTCCGAAATAGTGAAAAACTGATATTATACAACATTTTAATAGTATAAAATTTAGTTAATATTATTATACATCGGTGTATCTAAACACACCAAGTCAATATCCATATAACCAACACATAAATATTATTCTTACAATATAAAAAGATAATAGATATTGTACACATCAAGTCCGTATCCACAAATTACACAAATATTCTTCTTACAACATCAAAAGATAATTAACTATGATGCCTAAATCGCATTGGCTGATGACAAATCACCGACAGGGGCTAAATCACCTTGAAAAATTATATCAAGCTTATAGTTGCAGGGAGCAGTGTTGCCAATTCAGTCAACTTCTGTAAAAATCTTCTACCATTGTTGACTTTATGTTTGTAGCTGATGCCAAACGCATTTCATCAATTTCTATTGTAAGCAAGGCGTCGCATACAACCCGTCCAACTTGGAGAATTTTTAGGCAACCTGATAGGATATAGTTGTAATGAGCAAAAAGATCAACAACGAAAGATTAACTGCAATAGATAGGGCACTTACCTGCAACTGGGCATCGAGGATGTGGTTTCTTTGTGCTTATGTAGTGGATTACTGGTTCCTTCTCATAAATGTGCTTGCAGTCCATCCTGCTTGATGAAGAACAACAGACAGAAAGAACACGGTTTATAACTTTAATAATAATAATAACATACCTTTTGCTTGGGAAACAAAAAAAAAAAGTGAAACAGACTAGTTATAAGCTTCTTCATCACTTGATAAATAAATATACATCAAGCATTATTCAAGGAACATGAACAATTGAATTAACATAATCTGTTAAAAGGTTTTTTTGAGTTGTTAGAAGGAAATATAAGTAGAAAGCTATGGAATGTTGTCTACGACATTAACATATCCTGGGAATACGCAAGGACCAATGTTTAATTGTATATGATACCAATGTTTTATTATATATGATATTCTCATTTTCTAAAAATGCATTATAAACTATTCTAACGTTTTTCCATTCATAATTTCCAAATGGCTTACTATTAATATTTTCTTCAAATTAACATTAACAAGTACAAAAATTTACTGCCTCCTTTGGTCTTGAGCACAGTAAAATGTTTTAAGGATCGAATATACTAATTACCATGATGTTGCAAATCAACCGGAAGAGAGCTAAATCACTGCTTGGTACACTCTACACACTAACAGCATGATTCACAAACATAACTGCTATTAGCATTGTAGACCAACATTGTACAACATATGATTACCCAATATGCAATATTTTTATATTACCAAGATACAGAATATGAAAGAAACAATTGACCAAACCCAAATTCTAAGGTTTTTTCAGTATCAAGAAAAGAAAAAAAAAAAGCAACATGCAAGGATGATCTGAACTTAACAACCATATAAAAAGCATAGAGATTTTTCTCTTAGTGAAAGATGGGACTTGATAAGAAGACAAACACAGTCCTAGAATATGCAATCAATGAGTTAAAGATCGACGCAATGAACTTGCAGGATAATCAGAACAATAAGATAAGATGACATTCATAATTGTATTATTATGCCATAACTAAAATCCATGATGAAGCAATGCCAACTGCATCAGATTCTTTCCTACTTTGACAAACACACTCATAATAGCATTAAATAGAAAGTTGACCACAAAAGATTCAGCAACGCCTACTTTATACATGAAAATGCATCAATCAATGAACTTGCCACAAATGAAAACAATATGAGGCATGCATGATAGCAAGGATACACTTTCCAGCATATGACGGAAGAAGTCTCATTTTAGTGACTTTTGACAATTCCAAATCATCATTACTTTCTGAATCTGAGCTTTCAGATTCTTCATCTTCGTCGCCTATCTCAATCTGATGAAGAATCCAGCAAATAGTACATAAGCAATAAAGCAAAAAACAGCACAGGAGCCATCAGCCAATCTGACTATCCTCAATGGTGTAACTCAAATTTTCCCCTCAAATAATTCAAATCCTTCAGGACATTATTACTATAAAGGACCATTCTCAGCTAGTAATCACCAACTCAAATAGGCAACCTCAAGCACCAACATGTAGCTATCCAAGAAACAGCTTACCGGTAGCCCCTTAATTCATGCTTAGAAAATTCAAGTCAGAGGCAACAAAAGTTCAAGTTTACCAATCAGTGAGGGAAAATAGCGCATTATCGAGCACCACAATAAATTCTCCAAAAAAACACAGAAAGCTTTCTAATGTTCAGATAAACAGAAAAGAAAAAAAAGTTACATTTTGTAATTTTGATCCTTTGGATTCAATAGAAGTTCAGGTAGAACTGCCCCAAACTCAGTTATAGATCAAATACCTGAGTATAGATGCAAGGAAAGGGGTAGGTCTCTAGGTCCCTTGACACAGCGTGGAGGGATAATGACAAGATATTTAATGATATTCAACTCAGACTTTAACTTTTCATTATCCTCAAAGTCCTCATCGACTCTATGTCCATCATCAAATGTGATAGATGCAACATCAATAAGAGTCCCCAAAGTAAAAATAGCAGAAGCTCTAACCTGCCAAACAGATGTTGAACTACAAGAATTTTCCTAGTAAAACATATACAAAGATGTATAAATTCTACCTCGGGCTATGGTTCCAGCAATTAAGGTAAAATAGTTGCTACTCCATCTGCATGAGAACCTATGATTTGTACTTATGGAAAATCTTTCCAGAGCTTTCCTGGCCCAGACATAAACAAAGCCATGGAGAAGTAAAGGTTCATTTTGCCCATCACTTGGATTAGCAATTTATAAATGCTTCAGGGACACATTTAAAAAATTTGCTTGAATACATGCTTCTTGTCTCCGCCGATGTCCATCCACTACAACTGCCAAGACAAAAGCATCCATTGCTCGCTGCTCAGCATAGGCATCCATGCTATCATGAAACCTGATAAAATATGTGTGACCACCATCTTTCACCAGATCTACCTGACAAGACTGATATCATTAAAAAAAAAGTAAACAATAAATTAGTCATTCTCTAGAAGCTAGCAAAAAGATGAAGGAACACCTAGATCAAGGTCAACAGTCTAGTAAAAGATAAAGGACAAAAGTAGATTAGCATGGAGGATGGTTGTAATTACATTAGGTAAAGTATGTAGGAGTATACTTTTCAATCAGTATGGAACAGAGATGAATGGTTATGCGTGTACCTAACACTGACAAAATAAGGGAATGCCAGCAAAGAGCATCAACACAACCAAAATCATGTCACATGGCATTTGTCAATGGCTATCCCAACAAGAAGGGTCCTATGCATGAGCTACTAAGCTCATGTGGACAAGGGTCAATGAGTAGTCTTCTCAAACAAACAAAAAACATGGTACCATGTAGGTCATTCTCCTCCTCTTATCTATATCCTTCCACTTCATTTTCCTGTTGGTTGCTACTCAAAAATCCCAATGGTTCCAATGTACAAAAATTTTGTACGTGATCTGAACTTTTCCTAGCTACCATGTGTTCTTTTAAGTTAAACTTGTATCTCCTGCGGAACTTAATATGTTTGATTCCAAGTTTAACTTATATGTTCCTTTAGGTTTAGATTTGGATCTCCTGCGAAACTTAACACGTTTGATCCAAATCACCTAGGTTATAAATTCAATTAAATATTAGTTTCCAAAATTGGCTTCCAGTACTGCATGGCGAGGCACTTGGCCTTCTTGGATATGGGAGCAACCACCACCGACTAGACAAAGCCTTTTAAGGAAAGTTAATATTTAATTTCCTTATATAACTCTAGGTTAACCAAAAGGAACAATCAAATCACAAGGAAAAAAGAAAAAGAACACAACATCGAAATTAAATTCGAAAAACAAGAATCGAATGCCTCTTGTATTTGGTATTTATACAAAGAAAAATTAACTAGTATGATGCGAAAATTAAATACTAGTTATACCTCTTCCTTGTATGCTAAAAACCTCGAGATCTTCTTCCGTATCCCTCGCCTCCTCTTGGACGTCGTGTGGGCGACGATCCTCCAAGATGAACATCACCCGGAGAGCTTCTCCTCCTTCTCTAGAATTCGGCCACCACCACCACAAAGGAGCAAAAGAGAGCAAAGGGAAGAGAGGGAGAGGGGCCGACCACTTGATGATCTCCAACAACAAAATATCAATTGTTATGTTTTTCAAGGCCTCCCTTTCCCCCCTTTTTATATTAGTTTCCCAACGAAAAATTATGGAAAGAGTTTTATAAAAAATTAGACTCATTCCTATTTCCTTTTAATTTTTTCTTTTTCTTTCCTTTTAATTAATCAATCATAGATTGATTTATTAATTAAACAACTATTTGTTGATGTTTAATTATTTGACCGGCCCCTTGCTTGGGCACCAAGCAAGGTGGCCGACCACTTATTAAAAGGGAAAGAAAGAAAAATTTTTTATAAAATTTTAAAAGAAGAAAACTTCTAATAAAATTTTACAAACTCTCTTTTTTTTCTAATGTAGATATTAAAAGGAAAATTTTAAAATTTAAAACATCTCTAATAATATTTCTTTTTAAAAGAAAGTTTTATAAATTTTATAACTCTCTTTTAAAACCTTGTGGCCTAATTTAAATTAGGAAAATTTTAAAATCTCTCTTTTTACAAATTGTAAATATCTGAGGAAATTTTAAAATTCAAAAACAACCTTCCTAATTTAAATATTGCGGCCGACCCCTTTACCCAAGGCAAGGGCCGGCCACTTCTAGAGAATATGTGGCCGGCCATTGCTTGGTCACCAAGCAATGAACCGGCCCCTTCTTGGACACCAAGATAGGCTTTTCTTTGGATGGACTTGAGGCTTTATTGAGGCTACAACAGGGACCTAGAGGAGAAATTGATTTTGGCCTTCCGATGAGCTTGAGTATCCCGTGCTCACCCCGAACACACAACTCAAGTTCATCGATAATAACTCATTCCACTAGAGAGTTATTATCGCACTACCGCACCAATCCCAAATTACATTATGGGCTCCTTTTTATCATGAGTGTGTTAGTCTCCCTGTGTTTAAGTTTACGAATGTCCACTAATTAAGTGAGTTACTGACAACTCATTTAATTAATATCTAACTCCAAGAGTAGTACCACTCAACTTTATTATCATGTTGGACTAGGTCCACCTGCAGGGTCTAACATGGCAATCCTTATGAGCTCCTCTTGGGGACATTCTTAACCTAGATAACTAGGACACAGATTCCTTCTATAATCAACAACACATACTATAAGTAATATCATTTCCCAACTTATCGGGCATATTGATTTATCGAGCTAAACCTCACCCTTTGATAAGTCAAAGAAATAAATATTAAATATACATGCTTGTTATTATATTAGGATTAAGAGCACA
The DNA here is from genome assembly GCF_018446385.1 of Zingiber officinale. Classification (NCBI taxonomy): domain Eukaryota; kingdom Viridiplantae; phylum Streptophyta; class Magnoliopsida; order Zingiberales; family Zingiberaceae; genus Zingiber; species Zingiber officinale. Next base: position 72,237,003 of record NC_055987.1, on the reverse strand, counting down.
CACTTCCATAATAACTAAGGTCTAGTTCTTTTACTAAGTCAGTACAAAAAGAACTTACCTAAATGATCCTACTCAATGCACTTAAAGTGTATCAGTGTAATTTATTAGTCAAGATAAACTAATACTTAATTACACTACGTCTATTCTGATGGTTTGTTCCTTTCCATCTTAGTCGTGAGCAACTATTTATAATTTATAGAGAACCGACAACATGATCTTCTAAGTGTGACTCCACACTTCATGTTATCTACTATATAAATTAATTGAACAATTATATTTAACAAATAAATGTAAACATTTGACCAATGTGATTCTTTATTTCAAAATAAATGTGTACAAAAGCTAAACTTTTAAGTATACACTCCAACAATCTCCCACTTATACTAAAAATCTAAGCTGCCATATCTGTTGCCATACATCTGATTCTCATCCCCTCCACATGCTGATCAAAAGCTTTCGCCAGAAGGGCCTTAGTGAAAGGATCTGCCAGGTTATCTGCTGATGCTATCTTGGTGACGACAACTTCTACTCGCTTGACGATGTCTCGTATCAGGTGGTACTTGCGCTCTATATGTTTACTTTCCTTATGGGCTCGTGGTTCCTTCGAGTTTGCAACTGCTCCACTATTATCACAATAAATTGTGACGATCTTGGGGAAACCAGGAATCATATCTAAGTCCATTAGAATGTTTCTGAGCCATACAACTTCTTTGGCTGCCTCAGAGGCTGCCACATACTCAGCTTCCATGGTTGAGTCTGAGACGCATTTCTGCTTAACACTCCTCCATGCAATGGCTCCACCTCCTAAAGTAAACACATAGCCTGATGTAGACTTACTGTTGTTCCTATCTGATTGGAAGTCCGAATCCGTGTAACCCACAGGGAGTAAATCGTCTGCTTGGTAAACTAGCATATAATCTCTAGTCCTTCTCAGGTACTTTAATATATGCTTCACTGCAGTCCAATGTCCTTGTGCAGGGTTACTTTGATATCTGCTAACCATGCCCACGGAAAAACAGATATCAGGTCTCGTACACAACATTGTATACATAAGGCTTCCTACAGCCGAAGCATAAGGAACTGCCTTCATGTCCTCAATCTCCTTTTATGTTTTTGGAGACATCTCTTTAGATAAGGCTCTCCATGCCTAAAAGGTAAGAAACCTTTCTTGGAGTTTTGCATGCTAAAACGAGCAAGGATTGTATCTATATATAAAGCTTGGGATAGGCACAACATTCTTTTCTTGCGATCCCTTATAACTTTGATCCCAAGGATGTGTGCACATTCTCCTAAGTCCTTCATATCAAATTGTTTGGACAACCATACCCTTATGTTTGATAATATCTTGACATTGTTGCCAATTAACAAAATATCATCTACGTATAGTACAAGACATACCACCATGTTTCTGTTACACTTCTTGTATACACAAGACTCATCCGGACACTGAATAAATCCATATGACTGGATTACTTCATTAAACCGGATGTTCCAAGATCTTGAAGCTTGCTTCAGTCCATAAATGGACTGATTAAGTTTGCACACTAGATGCTCTTTGCCCTTTTCAATGAACCCTTCTGGTTGCTTCATATGGATGTTTTCTTCAAGACTTTCATTAAGGAAAGCTGTCTTGACATCCATTTGCCAAATCTCATAATCCATATGAGCGACAATGGATAAGAGTATCTGGATAGACTTAAGCATAGTTACCGGCGAAAAGGTCTCCTCATAATGGATTCCCTCTTTCTGAGTGTACCCCTTCGCAACAAGCCTTTCTTTGAAGGTTTCTACCTTCCCATCTGTCCCTCTTTTCCTTTTATAGATCCACTTGCATCCAATGGCTTTTACACCATCAGGTGGTTCGACAAGCTCCCAGACCTTATTAGAATACATAGATTCTATTTCGAAATTCATTGCCTTTTGCCAGGATACTGCATCTATATCTTGGAGTGCTTCATCATATGTCCGGGGATCTGGTTCATGTTTGCCTGGGATCAAGTCCGAAGACTCACCCAAAAACATGAATCTCTCGGGCTACCTTACAACCCTCCCACTACGACGAGGCACCGTCTGTGGTTGTGTATCATGTGTGACACGTGTTGCAGGCTCTTGTGGTACTTCATCTTGTACTGTTGGTAGTGAAGTAGACGTGTTCTCTCTAAGTTCTTCTAGAATAATTTTACTACTGGGCTTGTGATCCATTATATAGTCTTCTTCTAAAAACTGGGCATTGGTGCTAACAATGACCTTCTGGTCTTTAGGACTATAAAATAAACCACCTTTCATTCCTCTGGGATACCCCACAAATATACGAACTTCTGTACGAGATTCTAACTTATCAGCATCTTGTTTCAGCACATGTGCTGGACTACTCCAAATCCGAATATGTCTTAGACTGGGCTTCCGCCCATTCCATAATTCTGTGGGAGTAGAAGGTACTAAGTTTAGAATGTGCGCTGCAATTTCCAGAGCGTATCCCCAAAACGAATTTGGTAATTCTGAATAACTCATCATCGATCTAACCATCTCCATAAGAGTCCTATTCCTTCGTTCTGCCACACCATTCTGTTGGGGTGTACCAGGTGCGGATAATTGGGATTGAATCTCGGCCTCTGATAAGTAATTCCTAAACTCTCCTAAGAGGTATTCGCCACCACGATCAGATCGTAGTGTCTTGATACTTTTACCTAGACGTTTCTCCACATCAGACTTGTACTCTTTGAACTTATTAAAGCACTCAGACTTGCGGCGCATTAGGTAAATATATCCATATCTTAAATAATCGTCTATAAAAGAGACAAAATATTCATAGCCACCTCTATCCTGGATAGATATAGGACCACACAAATCAGAATGAACCAATTCTAACGCTTCTTTGGCTCTATACCCCTTGGCCTTAAAAGGTCTCTTGGTCATCTTACCTTCCAAGCAAGATTCACACGTTGGAAAGTTTTCCAACTCTAATGGACCCAAAAGTCCATCGGCTACAAGCCTTTGAATCCTACTTAAGTTAATATGACCAAGCCTTAGATGCCAAAGATGTGCTTGGTTCATTTCCGAAGGTTCTTTTCTCTTATTAGAGTTAGAAGATGTGTTATTAATTTCCATATTTTGCTTTGTGAGAGAAATTGGATTTAAAGTATATGAATTGCCAACCAATGCACCAGAACAGATAATCACTTTATTTCTCTTTATAACCAAATTGTTACTAAAGGAAACTGAATATCCATCCAAATACAGTTTAGAAACTGAAATTAAATTCTTTCTAAAACTGGGTACATAAAGACAATTCCTTAAAACCAATTTCCTATTCCTATCAAATGATAAGTAGACGTCTCCCACTGCAACAACCACCACCTTAGTAGCATTGCCCATGTAGACAGTTATCTCTCTATCAAATAGTCGCCGGGTTTCCTGGAACCCCTTTATTGTTCTGTTTCCTACGAGGATAGTCCGCCTTCCAATGTCCAGTCTACTTGCAAATAAAGCACTTGCCCTTCGGCTTCTTTATTCCCGCTTTTTGTCCTTCACCTTGAGGTTTATTCACCTTCTTTGCTGAGCCATTTTGTTTCTTCTTCTTCTTGCCTTTCGGTTTAGAAGTAGAACCATTTTCAGCATAGTGAATTTGAGAATGTTGATGAAACAATCCTTCGGTTGTCTGAAGTTCTGTCAGAAGTTCCGCCAATGAATACATCCTTTTATTCATATTATAGTTCAGGCGAAAATGCTCAAAATTTCTGGGCAGCGTTTGGAGGATGATATCGACCTGGGTTTCCCCATCAATTTCCCCTCCAAGAACTTGTATTTCATTTAAGTAAGCCATCATCTTGAGAATATGATCCCTCACGGGAGTCCCCTCAGTCATGGTGGCTGTCATCAGTTTTCTCATTGCCTCTTGCCTAGCAGCCCGATTCTGATGTCCGAAGAGTTCCTTGAGATTGTTCATTATATCATAGACTGTTGGTAAGTCCTGATGTTGATGTTGCAATACATTTGACATCGAAGCCAAGATGTAACACCGCGCCATCTCATCAGCTTTTACCCATTTACTATGATACTAAATCTCCTCTAGGGTAGAGTCATTGCTAGATGTTTTTGGGCATTCCTCTAACAGTACAAACTTATAGCCCTCAGCAGTTAAAACAATGTCCAGGTTTCTTTTCCAATCTATATAGTTGGGACCAGTAAATCTGTTTTCTTTTAGAATAATAGTCAGTGGGTTGAAAGTCATCCTAAGAATCACAAAATAAATTTTGGTCAGAACTCTAAATTTAGAATAATATTGATTCCTCAAACAATACTATTTTAAATTAACCAATACCTTAAAACACTGTGAATTTTGTATGCCACGATAGTGTGGACGTATACAAATTTAACATTTGTAAAAGGAGGGTATATCCCATTAATTTTATTATCTTGTCAACCTAACTTTTTGACAAATAAAATTAATAGTTGGTTTCCTTCGGTCACACAAATAATAGCAGTGACTCCGATGGGGAGGATACTATTAGACGTGCCTAAGTGTATACCATTACTTGACAGTAAGTCCATTAATAAGATTGTGCCCCTTCCGATGGGGAAGATCACACGCTCTTAATTAATTTCCTATAGTCATCCAAAATGGAAGTTTGGTTTAGTGATCTGTAAACAAACTCATCCGATATGGAGGAAGACACTCAGAGCCAATGCGCAAGTTTGTTTGCATCACTTACAAACCAGTAATGGAGACCATGGAATTCACTAAAACAAATCCCTCTCCCACTTAGTTATTTAAAGTGAGGAGTTTTGATGATGCTAGCCTACTAAATATGTACACTAACATTCACACACAGCACAATATAAAAGCAATAAATAGAAAAACTAATTTTCAACTATTATGGCTTTTATCTATTGTTGTCCTCCGTGTGTCGTCATCCCTAGCTGCTGCCATCTTTGGCCACCGCCACCGGGTCTAGTTGTCGCATCCATCTTGCTCCTTGTTCCGTTACGCCACTCTGATCCTCAAAAGGTTCCACGCCTTGCAAGATTCGATCCGCGACATAAATAAAATTTTACATTTTTTGATCCTATATTCCTCGAAGGAATGTACATGTAAACTAGATTGAACATAAAATAAAATTTACATCCATCGATCCTATATTCCAAAAAAGGAATGTACATGTACCTAGATCAAAAAATAAAATCCTAATAAAACTAAAAACAGCTCCTGCTGTATTTTATAATACAATCATGCACACATAATAAATGCCCTTGACATGTCCAAGGGTCCAATCACACACATAATAACTATAAGCCATAATAGTTGGATCCTGCATCCACAAAGTTAGCACATCCTACTATTAACCTGCCTAAATTATGTATGACATGTGCATAATTAAACTAATACCAAATACACAGAGGTAAAACCCTAGCTCTGATACCATTTGTTGGTTGCTACTCGGAAATCCCAATGGCTCCACTGTACAAAAATTTTGTACGTGATCTGAACCATTCCTAGCTACCATGTGTTCTTTTAAGTTAAACTTATATCTCCTGCGGAACTTAACACGTTTGATTCCAAGTTTAACTTATATGTTCCTTTAGGTTTAGATTTGGATCTTCTGCGGAACTTAACATGTTTGATCCAAATCACCTAGGTTATAAATTCAATTAAATATTAGTTTCCAAAATTAGCTTCCAGTACTGCATGGCGAGGCACTTGGCCTTCTTGGATATGAGAGCAACCACCACCGACTAGACAAAGCCTTTTAAGGAAAGTTAATATTTAATTTCCTTATATAACTCTAGGTTAACCAAAAGGAACAATCAAATCACAAGGAAAAAAGAAAAAGAACACAACATTGAAATTAAATTCGAAAAACAAGAATCGAATGCCTCTTGTATTTGGTATTTATACAAAGAAAAATTAACTAGTATGATGCGGAAATTAAATACTAGTTATACCTCTTCCTTGTATGCTAAAAACCTCGAGATCTTCTGCCGTATCCCTCGCCTCCTCTTGGACGTTGTGTGGGCGACGATCCTCCAAGATGAACACCACCCGGAGAGCTTCTCCTCCTTCTCTAGAATTCGGCCACCACCACCACAAAGGAGCAAAAGAGAGCAAAGGGAAGAGAGGGAGAGGGGTCGGCCACTTGATGATCTCCAACAACACAATATCAATTGTTATGTTTTTCAAGGCCTCCCTTTCCCCCCTTTTTATATTAGTTTCCCAACGAAAAATTATGGAAAGAGTTTTATAAAAAATTAGACTCATTCCTATTTTCTTTTAATTTTTTTCCTTTCCTTTTAATTAATCAATCCTAGATTGATTTATTAACTAAACAACTATTTGTTGATGTTTAATTATTTGACCGGCCCCTTGCTTGGGCACCAAGCAAGGTGGCCGACCACTTATTAAAAGCGAAAGAAAGAAACAATTTTTATAAAATTTTAAAAGAAGAAAACTTCTAATAAAATTTTACAAACTCTTTTTTTTTTCTAATGTGGATATTAAAAGGAAAATTTTAAAATTTAAAACCAAGTTTTAAAATTTAAAACATTTCTAATAATATTTCTTTTTTAAAGAAAGTTTTATAAATTTTACAACTCTCTTTTAAAACCTTGTGGTCTAATTTAAATTAGAAAAATTTTAAAATCTCTCTTTTTACAAATTGTAAATATATGAGGAAATTTTAAAATTCAAAAACAACCTTCCTAATTTAAATATTGCGGCCGACCCCTTTGCCCAAGGCAAGGGCCGGCCACTTCTAGAGAATATGTGGCCGGCCATTGCTTGGTCACCAAGCAATGAACCGATCCCTTCTTGGACACCAAGATAGGCTTTTCTTTGGATGGACTTGAGGCTTTATTGAGGCTACAACAGGGACCTAGAGGAGAAATTGGTTTTGGCCTTCGGATGAGCTTGAGTATCCCATGCTCGCCCCTAACACACAACTCAAGTTCATCGATAATAACTCATTCCACTTGAGAGTTATTACTGCACTACCGCACCAATCCCAAATTACATTATGGGCTCCTTCTTATCATGTGTGTGTTAGTCTCCCTGTGTTTAAGATTACGAATGTCCACTAATTAAGTAAGTTACTGACAACTCATTTAATTAATATCTAGCTCCAAGAGTAGTACCACTCAACTTTATTGTCATGTTGGACTAGGTCCACCTGCAGGGTTTAACATGGCAATCCTTATGAGCTCCTCTTGGGGACATTTTCAACCTAGATAACTAGGACACAAATTCCTTCTATAATAAACAACACATACTATAAGTAATATCATTTCCCAACTTATCGGGCATATTGATTTATCGAGCTAAACCTCACCCTTTGATAAGTCAAAGAAATAAATATTAAATATACATGCTTGTTATTATATTAGGATTAAGAGCACACACTTCCATAATAACTAAGGTCTAGTTCTTTTACTAAGTCAGTACAAAAAGAACTTACCTAAATGATCCTACTCAATACACTTAAAGTGTATTAGTGTAATTTATTTGTCAAGATAAACTAATACTTAATTACACTACGTCTATTCTGATGGTTTGTTCTTTTCCATCTTAGTCGTGAGCAACTGTTTATAATTTATAGAGAACCGACAACATGATCTTCTAAGTGTGACTCCACACTTCATGTTATCTACTATATAAATTAATTAAACAATTACATTTAACAAATAAATGTAAACATTTGACCAATGTGATTCTTTATTTCAAAATAAATGTGTACAAAAGCTAAACTTTTAAATATACACTACAACACTTCCACCCCATAATCCCCCTCCCGATCACTAGAGAACAACACAACTAGAATTAACAATCTGGCACAATGCCAAACTAGCATAGATGCGATCTTGTTCCAACTCTATGATTCGACACGCATCTTACTCAAACTTATATGACACATATGTGTATCCAAGTGTGAAATAAATGTTTCCAATTTTTTTTTACATGATCAATAGAGATCTTTGAAATTCCACTCGAAGTGTTGGGATCAAAGACACAAGTATGAATTGGGTAGATAAAGACTAAAGATTCTAAGTATCAGAGTCCAATGCACGTCATAACAAGATCACAATCCTTTAGCAAGAGGAGTGGTTGGTAGAAGGCCTTGTCCAAATATGCATTAGTGGTTGTGTAGAATATCAATTCTATGAAGATGGTCCAAGTGTGAAGACACCATGGATGTAGCCAATTATTACTATATTTGATGGTCTACTTCACTAAGGAACAATTCCCTAAATTAGGGAAATCAATGGTACTTAAGAAAATACTATACTTTACCATAAAAGGCTGAAAATTAAGGAGTTGGAAATTTACCACTGTCTTAAGTGCCTACCTGAAGAACTACTGGTAGCTGTTCTGGTAGTTTCTTATGTTCGGAGCCATGGGCTAGCCACACCTCAAAAGCTGTCAGTTGCTTTGTAAAGAATGGGCTTGTCTAATTTAAACAAAGTAAAAAATATTAGTGAAGAGTCTCAGGTAAACAATGGATATGAAACAGGAGAGCAGTTAGCAGCTCTCAAAATCCGCTCAGCAAGTAAGAAATTGCGAAAGAGACTTGCAACTAATAGGTCTTACCTAAATAGTCTCTGGAAAAGATCTGCGCAATTGCATTTAACACTATTGCCCACATTTCCTCTCTTGGAGAAGGCACTAATTAAAGCCTCGTTGGCTTCATTGAGTAGAAGCTTGAGGCACACTTCTGCCTCTTCTTCCGATAGATCAATTTGATCCACGAGCGACTCAATTACCTAAGCCACACAATCTTTAAGAACCACAACTAAAAATAAACAAAGACAGGAAAGCACATGAAAGAAACAAGCCCATGGTTCAATGACAGCGAGAAAATCACCTTGTTGAGCCGAACCTCCAAAGGGCCGGTCCCCAGGGCGCTTGTGGTGGGCATGGCCAGCAGGGGATGAACAGCCACAGATCCGTAACTACGAGTGGCAGATGCAAGATTGACGAGGAGTGGAGAAGGGAGAGGGAGGAGGGTGATGAGAAAACAAGCGGAGGCTCGACAGAGGAAGGGGTGGAGGAGGCGAGGATCTTAAAGAGAAAACAAGAGGAGGCTCGATAAGGAGGAGGAGAAGTAGCAGAGGCGAGCGAAACGGAGGAGGGAGAGGGAGGTGGGCGGTGGATTGACGAGGAGCGGAGGAGGGAGAGGGAGGAGGGTGATGAGAGGAGGGATCAAATCAGAAGAAGGAGATGAGGAATCTAGGTTACCAGATATGAGATCAAGAAAGACTGGAGGAGGGCGACTTCTAGCGATCAGACGACGACTCCAAGCCACACAGGCAGCCTCTTCTCACCCAAAGGGAGGAGTTGGAGGAGATGCGGTGTGGTTGGACGGAGAAGCAAGGACGCCCTGTGTTGATCCTGATCGGGAGAGGAAGGGGCGTCGATCTTGGAAGGGGAAGAGGGAGATGAGGCGACGGTATATGGTGGACGGCGCGATATAGGTTTAGGTTTAGAGGGAAGGATGAAGTGTTGCAAATTTCAGCTAAGTATTGGTGGAAAAATTATATTATTTTATTTTATCATAGACACCGGGTTTTAAAAACCGTTGTTAAAATCGGTGTCTATTAAAAAAAAAGGTGCTCATAGACATCGGCTTAAAAATCGATGTCTATGAGCGAAAATCTACGCTTATAGACACCGATTTTTGGAAAAACCGGTATAAAATACTCAAAAACATCGGTTTTTGCTTAAAACCGTTGTTGTTCCACCGATGTCTATGAGGGTTTTTCTTGTAGTGATTGTTCTTCTCCTCAATTCTAAACAAATCATTCTTCAGAAGTTCTTCATGATTTTTGCCACTTCTCAACTTAGTATCATCACAATGTTCACTAGGCCTTGTCTGTGTAGGAGGGAGGTCATGCTTGAACCATTTTGAAACTATGCTAGCAATCTTTGCCTCCAACTGTTTGGACCCCCCATTTTGTGACTTGTGATTTTCAAAATTCTTGGATGGTTGAATTGCAATTTATTTGTCATGCTCTTCTATCTTCATGTCTTGCACTTTTGGAACTATCGGGGGAGAATCCATCCAACTTTTATCTAACCATTCTTGGAGGTTTAATGTCACTTGATCAATTAATGTATATGCTTTATCCACACTTTTGTTGTCCCCAGGGCGTAGCATAGCTGGGGGCGCGTGGTTTCGTAGCCGAAAGGTCCAGGGTTCGATCCTCAGGGTGTCATTGCTTGGGGTTAGAGTCCCGGCTATGTGCTTTCAGCTGTCTACCTGCATTTACCTCCCTCCATATCCGTGGGACCGGCTCTAGGGGGGCCACTGATGTGGCGGTTCCACATTTTTTTTTTATCCACACTTTTGTTCATAAAAGACCCTCCAGCTGATGAATTCAATAAACTCTTGTCTGAGAAAGAAATTCTCCTATATAATATGTGCAGAGTCAAGCATTTTTCAAAACCATGATGAGGGCACTATCTTTATAGACTCTTGAATCTGTCCCATGCTTCAAATAATGATTCTCCATCTACCTAAGTAAAATTTGTGATGCAATTCCTCATGTAAATTGTTCTACTTGGAGGGAAAAAGTGATTCAGAAATTGTTGCTCCAATTGTTCCCAACTTTTAATGCTTTAAGGATAGAGAGAATATAACCAAGTCCTTGCTTTATCCTTAATACCGAAAGAAAATGCCATCAATCGAACTACATCCGCTGACAGTCCTTCACAGTTCAACATATCACAAAGCTCTAGAAATGTCTCAAGGTGTAAATAAGGGCTTTCTGATACATCTCCTTCAAATTTGTGACCTTGTATCATAACAATTAACTCTGGATCTAGTTGGAAATTTTTTGCTTCAATATGAGGTTGCACAATGGGAGACATAAATTTAATAGAATGAGTGTAGAAAAGTCTCTTAAAGGCCTACATGACATGAGTAATCATGGTATCTAAATAAAAAAAAAATAAGAGAAGAAATAAAAATGAAGAATTAAAGGCAAGAAAGAAAATGCAGAATTTAAATTTACAGGAAAGAAAAGTGCAGAAATTAAGGGAAGGAAAAAAATAAACTGGACTAAAAGCTAATAATAACAAGAAAAGTAAATGCAGAAGTAAAAATAGAAAAATAAATGATAAACCTATTAACAAGTATAGAATAATGTTGGTGCGGTTAGCACTAACGGTCTAACTCAGGTTTTGATGAATGACAAATTAGGTTAAGTTAGATTTGTCGATATCTAACACTCTGACCGAGTGTGTAGGCGAAGTCCAGACAGGTCGACGGGTTGACCGGATGTCTAGCACGAAGTCCAAGCGGGTCAACGGGCTGACCGGACGCATGGCACGAAGACCAAATGGGTCGACGGGCTGACCGAACATTTGACACGAAGTCCAAGCGGGTCGACGGGCTAACCGGATGCTTGGCACGAAGTCCAGCTAGGTCGACGAGATGACCGGATAGCTGGCGAGAAGTCCAGACGGGTCGAAGGGCTGACCGGACGTCTAGCAGGTAAGTAAAGGTAAGTCACTGGAAGGGAGTGACCGTGAGGATGCGTTCTCGGGAAGGGAACATTAGGCGTCGATCTGGCTTAGATCCATTTCGGATATCTAAGTCGAGATCGTGACTAGATTCCGGTCTCGGAAAGACGGAATCTAAGTCATACTCTTTATGTTGAACTTATAAACTGTGCTAACACTTTGTTTTGTAGGATACATATTATATATTTTCCTTGGATTAACCTTGTCTTGCAGGAGAAGGACTTTCTGGAGAAAGGAGGTCTGCGCACCCGGAGGCAAACTTTATCCAAGACGCGGCGTCGACACATGGAGCCCGCTGGTTGGGACTGCTACGTCACACCAGGGCGCCCGGAAGGGATCTGGGGCACCCCGAGCCTGCTATATAAGGAGGGTCAAAGGCGGAGCTCAAGACAACAACTCTGAATTGACGATCTGCTCTCCTGCGTCCTACGACGTTGCGACGCCACTTCGACAAAGCTCTGATTTCTTTATTATTGCTCTATTGTCGGTATTTTACTTCTATCAATTCTTGTACTTAACTCTTTTGTAATTATTATTCGAATTGATAGTGATTGCCCAACGAAAGTACTCAACGAGTACGGGCCTGGAGTAGGAGTCGACACAGGCTCCGAACCAAGTAAAAAGGTTCCGTGTTAGCATTGTTTTACTTTTTCGCTGCACCTACTCTCGACGAATTTTTGTAATCGATATTCACCCCCCTCTATCGGACGATCATGATCCAACAAGTGGTATCAGAGCAGGTACTGCTCTGATTTGGTGCAACCACCAATCAGATAAAGGGTGTGTTTTTTTTAAAGAAAAATTAGATATTGTTTGTTTTTAAAATAAAACTACTTTTAAAGAGCAGGTAGGCCTTTCGTTTTTTCCCCTCCAAAACTACTTTTGAAAAATACATCGTCATCTTTTCACCATTATTTAGTATCGACAAAATATTACATTTTCCAAAAATTTGAGATAATATTTTTTTATTAATATTTTAATAATATTTTATTATTTTTTAAAAAAAAATATAGTGAAAAATTATATTTTTTTCTCCAATACTGCTAATCCAAGATCAAGTCTTGGGACTTTTTCTCTGTTTCCATGTGTGCAAGACCAATGCCTCTTCAAGAAGGATGGAACCCCAATGAACCACCATCATACGATCAAGATTTCAACTACTGGAGGTGAAGTATGGAATGTTTCTTAGGAAGTCTAAACTTTGATTATTGGCTGATATTGAGAAAACCTTCTCAGAACTCAGAACTAAACACAAATGTAAGTAAAATTATTTGTAATGTTTTACCTAACAATGTTTTATGCAGACTAGAAAAGTACAAAGATGCACATGAGCTTTGGACCCAGTTGATCAAACTTCACGAGGAGCCGATGGAGCTCGAGGATCAAGTAAAAATCGAATCCGAACTCGGGTCAGATCCAATCAAAAAGCCTACTGAATTAGGGGATGCGGTTAAGGTGAGTAATATTTACCAAAATACCCTTGCTAATAGTAGTTTAAAGAATATACATGTTAATTTGGATATTTCTGAAAATATCTGTGAAAATAGTGTAGCTGGCAATACTTGCAAAAATACCCCTAGGATATTTTCTGATAAAATAAATCTAATTAATTTAAAAAATTTAGAAAATTCAGAAAATCTGAAAATAATTAATAACCCTAAAAATTCAAATTTAAACCTAAACAAATATGAAAGTTCAAATAATAATGATAAGGTCAATATTAATCTAGACACAATTAATAAATTGTTTAATAATCTAGACAATATCAATCTAGAAAATCCTATCCAAACCCAAGATAATTTAATTAACAAAAAATTAAATGTTAAAGATAAGACTTATTTAATAAATTCCACTAATTATATTAACTTAAAAGGTAAAGAAAATATAAGGATAAAATCAAACACTCTGATAAAATTAAAAATAAATTTAACAAACTTAAAATTAAATGTTAAAGATAACATATTAAACAAAGATAATCTAGAAAATTCAAAATAGTACATTAGGGAAGCTTAGTCTATGCATATCTAGGAAGATATGACTTCAACTTGGTGCATTTGCCTAAGTGGAACTAGCCGAAGCTACCCTTTACGGATCCTAACTAGTTAGACCAAGGTTTTGTATTAAGTTCAGTGGATAGGACTATTTGGAAAACCTCGAAGGCATGATTATGCAACAACCAAATTTCCTCAATTCGAGTCCTAAAAGTAATTTAAAAATATTTAGAAATGCTAAAGAAATATTCTAAAGATTTTTAAGTATTTTTATGCAATTTTTGGAGGTCGTTTGGTATTTTTACTAAACGAAAGAAGTTTCGACAAAAATAATGTCCAAGCCGAGATTCGAACCCATGATCTCCTGCCTAACCAAGCCTTAAGCGAATCCGGCTGACCAAGTGTGCAAGCGGTCGATGTTGATCAGATATGCAACGACAAATATTTAAGGTATAGTATTTAATAAAAACCCTAGTTATAAGAAAAGAATTAGGTTTTTATTTTTCTCGAAAAACTTTCTCTCCTTTCCTTCTCCCCGTGCGTCGGCGTTTTTCCACTAGGGCGGAAATGAAGGAGATTTAGGGCATGCATTTCGGCGGTCGGTAAGGGCGTTCTCCGAAGGTTTCTTCATCTCTTTGTGATCCTCTCGTCAAGGAGGAGCCGTGAGCACAAGAAGAGACCGAGAGCTCGAGTTCTCCGAAACCCTAGAGCCTTCCCCTTCGGCTGTAAGTCCAAGAAAACCTAAGGTAAGTTGCTACTCACCTGCAGTAGGATAGCTCTGAGGTTTATTCCTTGTTCCTCTTCTTGTTTCCGAAGCTTTGCATTGTTCCCTTTTTGTTTCATTGTCGTAGCACAGGGTATGAGGAATAAATGTAGTAGCAAATTGTTTTCCTTGTGTTTCGGATCATGTTATGCAGAGTAGTTACAATTTGGGTTCCTTTTTGTTTAGTTGTCGTGTAAGTCATTGATAAGGGTTTGCTGCCGTGAGTTCAAAGGAAGGAAGTAATTAGATTAAGCATGTAGGGTTGTGTTTTGTGGATTACTGAAAGAATAGTTATATCTTGTTTTCTTGCCGTGGCATTGAGTGTGAAGAATTGGTGGCATTAGAATAGTTAGAGGTTTAAGAGTAGCATGAGTTTATTTACTTTCTTTGCTTCCGGATTTTATTGTACAGTATGGAAATAGCTAAAGGTTTAAGAGTAGCATGAGTTTATTTACTTTCTTTGCTTCCGGATATCCTTCTTGTACAGCATTAGGATAGCTTGGAATTAAAGAGTAGTTTAAGGAATTAGTAGTTTAAGGAATTATTCTGCATTGTATTATGTTTGGGTTCCTTATATGTTCTAGTATATTATCATGTTCACGTATCAACTTTTGATAGCAGCAGCATTATTTTAGTAGATGGCATTTCTTTTGCTTGAGCTAATTGACTTGTCTTTACTAAGGGGATTTGAGCAGTATTGGATCTTATTTCCATTTCCTTGCTATAGATTCAAGCATGAGCAGTATCGATTTTAGATCTCTAGATTTCTTTGCTATTATATTTTGATGAGTATGGCATGCAGATTTTTATAAGTGTTGCTTGCAGATTTTGATATGTAATATATGTAGAACTCAAATCTTAGAGTAGATTTTATTAAGCATTTCAGTACAGTTTTATTAAGTAATTCCATGCAATCCTGTTAAGCATTTCAGTGAAATGTTAATAAGCATTTTAGTGCAGTTTTGGTATGAGACATCCTTTATTAGAAGTATTAACAAGTATAAGAAAGATAAAGAAAAGAAAGAAAAAGGCCAAGGCCTTAAGTTGATCCCAAAGTTAAGACTTTAGGGATTTTGGCATACAAGGTGCTTGTTAAAATGTTAAGACATTTAAAGAAGAAGTAATTAAGATATTTTACTTTGAAGAGGCTAGTACCCGACTTCCAAGGTTGTCGTTAAACAAATCCAGGTGACCAATTCCAAGGTCTTGGCCCTGGTAAGACCAAGGTCTTGGCCCTGGTAAGACCAAGGTCTTGGCCCTGGTAAGACCAAGGTCTTTACCCTCGTAGGACTTGTGACTAGCTACCACAGTCTCTATTAGGGAGCGCGCATTAGTACTAAGCCTGGGCCCAAGAGAAGTTGATTACTATTTTAAAGTATTAAAGTATAAGTTTTGAACAAATGAAACAAGCTTCACTTATGTTTAAAGTCAGCCAGTTTAGTTTCTTTTAATTCGAAGCATGCAGTATTAGTTTTATTTGTTTCCTGATTAGTTTATTGAGCATGATTAGACTTATCTTCCAGCATGCAGTTTTATCCTTGTATATCATGAGAATGCAGATTTTAGTGCTTGCTAATGAATATGCATGAGTAGATTTATTTCCTAATTTCAGTACTTTTGACATGAGCAGCTTTATATGTCTTCTTTTTAAGCATTCAGTTTCTAGTTTCTTCTTGTATACATGCATATCCGAGTTTTTGTGAGTTAGATAGCGCTTACTAAGCAATTTTGCTTATAGTTTGTATTTCCTCTTACTGCAGATAAAGGAAAGGAAAAGATTTAGCAAAGGAAGACGACAAGGTGGCGCGGATGATGTGTGATGCCAGGACTATGGGAGAGACTTGGGATGTTATTGAGTTTTGTGTTTAGTGGATAAGAAACAATTGAGTTGTATTTTATACTTCATGTCATTGGACTTCATTCGTGTTTTAGATTGCATGCTGAGATGAGTTCTGTGTAATAAGTAGATATTTTGGTGTTTGACACTTATTTAATTGCGTGGGTGTTTGATACATGTTCCAGCCACCTATGGCTGATGTATACTATATATGTATCTCAGTTTATGGTCACCGGTACAGGGGAGATGCTGCCGAAATTTTTCGGTAGGGACTCCTCGTGATTTCGATCATACCGGTTAAGTAAAGTTAGTAGTTAAGTAACGGTCACCTTAGAGAGTAGTATAGTAAGAAGAGTGGTTGTTACAGTTGGTATCAGAGCAGTTCCTATTCTCCAGCATCACACATCAGCATCAGCCTTGCCGTCTTCTAGTAAGAATGTATTTATACTTTCTTTTATGCTTTTCCTTTAGTGCTTGCAGTATAGAGAAATGTTTAGAAGTACCTGCTCATATATGTTTAAAGTCAATAATCATGCTTAAGTAAGATATATCTAGAAAGTATAGTGATGATTTCAAGTTTTCCCTCTGCATGACGAGATGTCAAGAAGAGGGCGTCCCCGTACCGCTCGTACTGAGGATCGAGCACAGGAGAATGAAGAGCCCAGAACAACTGAACCAAATCTCTCTGAAGTTGTTGCTCAACTTCAGAGACAGGTGGCAGAGCAGCAGCAAGTGATCGTCAATCTAATGGCGAATCGACAGCCAGTCCCTCCCACTCCTTCAACTGTCAATGTGGAGACTCCATTGGTGACTGAGGTTCCACTAGCCGCCCTGGAAGTCGCCATAACATTGATAACCATGATTTTATTGTATTATTTTGATTCATATATGCATGGTTTGATGTTGATTTCATAGGTTAAAATCATGGTTACATCACATTTTGTGCATAGTATGTATTTTTGGACTTAATTACAAATTATCTTATTTTTGTGCTATTTGATGCTAATATTTGATTATTATTTTGTAGGCATCAAAGGATCTTGAATTTGGATCAATTTGGACCGAAATTGGGCTCGAATCGGAGTTCAAACAAGAAGATCAAGCTTTGGAGCATTATGGGCCGTTCATCAAGAATAGGACAGATCTGGACCATCCGTTGAAGATCTGGCCGATCCAACCTAATGGGGAGCAGATATAAGCCATTGATGAAGATCCAGAAGTTTTGATCCAGATCTGAGTTCATCCAGCCATTGATCCAGCCGGATTAATCTGGGCCGTTCATTGAATATCGGCAGATCTGGGCCATCCAGTGATGATCTGATCGATCCGACCTAAGGGAGGGTAGATCCAGACTCTAGATCAAGATCAGTACCTTCGGATCGGATTTTGGGCAAGTTTTCACCGTTGATTTAGCTCCAAATTGCTCCTAGCCGTCCGTTCAAATCTGGATCAGATTTAAAACAGAAGCTACAGCTTCTTCGTCGATCCCCTTCGCGCAGCTCAATCCCGGCGCGCGTCTTCCAGCGGATTTCGGCCCCGATTCTTTTTCCAATCGATCTTCTCAAGCTTCTACCTCGGTGATAATCTCTACGGCAACTCATCCCGATCATCTGGAGCCTCCGGTGGGTGTTTCTTCCGGCGAATTTTGCATTTCTGTTCTTCTCTATTCCAGCGCCGATTTGGAGGCGGTCTTCCAATCGGCGACTCCGATTCCCATCAGAGACGCTTGGAGGTGGTCCGCCGGCGTTCCTGAGCTTCATCCGATGCCCATCCGCAATCCACAGTGCTCATTCCGATCCAGAGTTTCAGATTTACAAATTTCCAGCATTTTCGGCACTTGAGTGGGTTCCGGGATGTTCTTAGCTCGTCGGGGGTGGTCCGTCGGTGTAGTTGAGCACTCCTTGAGCTGATATGCCATTGAGATGTTCCATTGAGGTCCAAAGTTGGGTGGTCTCGACTTTGGCACTCTTGTGTGACGGCAAGAGTGTGAAACTTGTATGGATTGGTTGTGAGTTGGATTGGTTAGGGTTTAGTTCACTTTTATTACTGTTTTACAGCTTAGCACAGATTACTTTTATGTTTTGTTATCTTTTTATGCAAGTAGTTAGCATTTCTTTCTTTGTTGAAGCTTAGTTTAATTTTAATTTGTTGCTTGGTTAAGTGTTTAGAGTTTAAATTCAAGCTAGGGTTTTAATTGGTGTTGTAGATCAGATTTACTTGAGTCTTCTTATTTCAATCTTCGTTTGATGTGTGTTGATGATTTAATTATAATGTAGGGTGACAATGCATTATGGTTTGATTGTTGGCACACAAGTAGATTTCATTTGTTTAGGTTTCACTCTTATGCTTTAGATTAATTTCTTTACTGCTGTGTTTTCCTTTGTAGATTTATATTCAAAGCTTTAAAACCCCCAGCTCCATTTTTATATCGAAACCCCAAAAATAGGAATAAAAAGACAATCCTAAATTACATTCTACCGTTGGTTCCTCGGATCGATCCTGGGCTCGTTACTATAACGTTATTGTGAAATTAAGGGGTTCAGTGAAATATTAAATTGTTAATTTGATAAGCCTATTTGTGACATTTAATATAGATTTTAGGCTTTATCAAATTTTAGCACCGTTGCCGGGGAAATTTTTATAAGCATTGTAGTAATTTTAGGATTGTTTTGAATGCTTTCATGTTTATATCCATGTGTTTAATTTTATTTGTTCCTGAGTCTTCTGATTTTATTTACTAGTGTTTCAGTGTAAGAACAGGAAATTCATGTGACCATGGATCCATATCATCAGTATTTTGGAGATTGGAGGGAGAGTCAGTCCTACCTACCTATGGAGCAACGGAATAGGTATGAGGATGCACAAGAACAAATTGAAGAATCAATGTGGAAATGCAATGATATTATGCAACAAATGAGAGAGCATCAAGAGAAACAATTTGCAAGGATACAGAATATTCAGAGTCAGTTAGATCAGATTGCATCATCCATTAATCAGTTACAAGCACAGAACTCCAGTGGAGAGATGGAGAGTAGTGATTTTGTCAGGCCTGACCCTATTCCCATTTATTCACAAGACTTATCTAATTTTATTTGTGATGATGATGTAGTTGTTCAGATTTCTGATTCTACTGATAGTGTTGCTTTAGATGTTGTTGAAGATGCAGGTATTGTTGCAGAAGATGATATAAATGTAGGGGAGTGCTTACTGGAAGCATTACCTCAAGAATCACCAAGAATAGAAGATCTAAGTGTAGGGACTTGTGCTATGGAGCCAATTAAGCACCCAAGAATCACTACATGAAGTTGTACACTCACCAGAACCAGAGTCTGAGCATTTACTAGGTAGAAAGGAGGTAACAATCACTACTTTAGGTACCTTTCAACACGACAAGGTGAGAATTTCTTGTGAATTATCCAAAAATTTCATAGAGGTACCATTAATTGAATTTGTAGAATATGATACCCATTTATCTTTTCATGATAGTGTTCGAAATGTGTTGCTTATCTTTGCTTTTGCAGGACACAATAGATGTTTGAAATGGGTATTAAAACTGAACCGCCTCCGTCCTCCAGAAAAAGCTTTGAAGGGAAAAAGGATTAATAAAAAGAATTTAAGTGGAACCATGATTATTCCACTTCCGAGGTGGCTCCTTCTTCTAAATTTTTTTCAACTATCGGGAATTAAAGGGGAGTTAGTTCCAATTTTGCTTACTCTTGCATTTTAATTCAAGCTTTGAGTTTAATAAATTCTTTATACATTTCTTTAGTTTCATACGTTGCAATTTGCATTTTACTTTCATACTTTGCATTTAATTGGTATACATAGCATGTCTTTTGAATAAAATCTCAATGGAATTTTCTAGTAGTATTTTTAAGATGGTAAAAGTATCTTAAATTTGATCATCAAATTTAGGTCATTTGACATGATTGGATGTCTTTCTTACATGATATTGGTTAATTTGGTGGAGGATTCCAATTTGATTGATTGAGCTTGTTGAAAAAAATTACCTAGAGAGGGTCACTTTAAGCCTAAACTCTATTATTACCTTTGTGTGAAATGCACTCATAGCAAATTAAACTCTAGAACTTGCTTTGCTTCTTTTCAAAGTCATAATAGCATTTGTATGCATGGAAATAAAGGAAATTTATCATTCTTGCTCTCTCGTAAATTCTAAATTTCCTTCCTCACAATTTTTCTTGAAACATTTTTATCTAACATTCTAACTCTTGATCACCTTGCTTTGTCTTCATTTCATTTGGAGTGTTGGTTGAAATCTTGATGAGTTGGCTTAACTAGATGAACAAAAGTTTAAGTGTGGGGGAAGATTGGTATATGTTTAAGGATGATGAAGGATTTAGATGGCTTTGTGAGAATTG
Source organism: Zingiber officinale (assembly GCF_018446385.1). Classification (NCBI taxonomy): domain Eukaryota; kingdom Viridiplantae; phylum Streptophyta; class Magnoliopsida; order Zingiberales; family Zingiberaceae; genus Zingiber; species Zingiber officinale. Next base: position 72,216,521 of record NC_055987.1, on the reverse strand, counting down.
ATCTTTGATTGTGTATGATTTATTGAAATTGTTGGAGCATTATCAAGTGCCCAAATTGCTTAAGGCAGTGAGGTCTACTGATAGACATTTTCCAGTGAGCGTGTGTTGCTGTTGGGAGGCAATAATGAGAATTTGCAGGAAAAAAAAGGGTGCAGTAATGCAAAACAGAAACTTAAGAGGAGTCAAGAGTTGAGCTGTGAATTGGATTTGCAAATTGTGGGTGCTAATTCCAATCTGTGGAGTACTATTTCTTTGATGCCAAATTCACATTTTGGCTCTGAATATAAGTAGATAGAAATGCAGAACACATAAATGCAAAAACAGGAGGATTTTGTAGCTATTGTAATCTTTGAATGAGAAGAACAGTGATAAAAAACAGTGAAGAAGAGAAGAGCAGAATTTGATTGTGTGCTAAATACATATGCTACCTTTCAGTGAATCAACTAAATTCCAGCACTTTGAAACTAAGATTAAGGCATTGAAGATTCAAAAGTAGTATCAAGATTCAAGGTTGTAGAAGCAAATGGAAATTGAAGATGCCATTAATGCTGACTGAATTCTGAACCGAACCTAAATTTCTTAAATTTGATGAACAAACTGTTGAAGTGCTGGAGGATTGCAAAATTGCATAACAGGAACCTATTTGTGTGATGTTTGTTTCCAAGCTTAATTTCATGAATCCGACTAAGTATTCAAGAGCTATTAAATGCAATGAATCTGAGGTGGAGATTTAATATTTGTGGAGCTCTATTAGCATTTGGAAGCAGAAATTCAGCTTGACCAGAACTGGAAATGATTACTACAGGGCTTATTGTATCAGATTTCTGTTTCAATTCCAAGAGTTCTATCCAAATATGATGTTAAAAGTTTTGTTCAAATTCAAAGTTTGAGTTCCTTTGAATATGAATCTTTGGAGTCAGTTATACATGGATTTCTTAAGCTTAAATTTGAATCTGAATTCAGAATTTGTGTGATTTGTTTGAAACAAGCGTTGTCAATAGAATGATATGGTTCCATCAATGCAATAGAAATGCATATACAGCTAATGAGTTCAGAAAGTGATGTATCAATTTCCAAAAGTGAAAATGCTGATTTTGAAAAGCAGGCCCTGGAATTCAGCTTTGTAATGATTCTGTGCTAAATGAAACTTGCTGTGAATTTGTTTCCAGGAGCTGTTTTTGTTCCAGACTTTGGTTTGATTCATAAGTGATACAAGGTGTTGCAAATCTTCAAGATGCCAAGACACAAATGACATTTGCAAATCTGCAAAAACTGTAAGTCATTTACAGCAAAAGGATTAAGGTTGCTACTGGACTTAGATTTTATTGCTGGAATTAAGGTTGCTACTGAATCAGAGTTGATTTTGGTGTACAATCTGCAGAACCAAAAATCTGAAACTAAGAAGTGCTGAACTAATAGCAGTTGGACTAATTGAGATGTACAAATCAGAATTAAGATGATGTCTTGAGTATAGATGGTGTAAGGAATATATTGTATCTCTGCAAGAAACCTGAATGCCTACAATTCTGGATTTGTAAGGTTTATATGCTGAACTTTGTTGCTGAACTTATAAGTTGGAATTAGTTCCCTATTTTTGCTGCTAATGAGAGCTGAACGGAAGTTTCATATATTTATAGAAAAATTGCTTTTGGACATGAAACCAAAGCTCGAATTTGCAAATTCAGTGACAATAGGTGCTATTCCTTTCCCTGTCTTCCACAATTGAATTTATATAGATTTTCATTTTCAAAAGCTGCTGGACTGTAACTGTGAAGCTGCAGAATTAGTGGTTCACTATCTGAAACAATCTGTGACGGATTGGACGTTAACCAGAACACAGAATGCATGTTTCAGAAATGCACGTTCTGATTTATAGCTAGAGTTGGTATCATTCTGGATTATAGTATGAGTAAAACATTAAACCTTCAATTCTGAAACTGCAGTGCAGATTCTGCAGGATGAAGTGGTGATAAACTGTGCCAATTTGGGAAGAGGATTGAGATGAATTGGGGCTGTCGAAACCTGTGAAGCTTTCAAGTATGCATTTATTAAGATCTTTAGAAGTTAGATGAAGAATATTAAGATTTTTGGTGGCTAAACAATACAAAATTGATACAAAGTCAGAATTCTGTATAAGGATCCAGATCTGAAATTGACTGTGCTACTTGGTGTTAGATTTGTGCATTGCTTTAGATTAAATGCAAAAGAGGATGAAAATAAAAAGAAAATTGAAGAAAAGAGAGTGCAGCTGAAAATGGAATTGGCTTATGCTGGAATTTGAATATGAAAAATCTGAAACAGAAAGTGCAGGAAATAGAAGTGCAGAACATAGATTTTGAAATGTTGAAATTGAATGCAGAAAGGAATTCTTATTTCTGAATTGTATCAAGCTGTCACAATGTTTCTTGATCAGTAAGAGTTCAAGCAAGTCTTTGATTTGTAATGCAATTGAAAATCAGGAATCAAATGCAGAATTCAGTATGCAAGGGAATGCTGGATATGGATTCAGAGCCATGCAATTGGGTCAACCTTTCAACCATTTGCTGATCAGGACCAAGGAGAAATGCAAGAAGCAGAATGTTGCTGATATGTATTCTACTTCTGGATTGTTGCAAACATGTGAGAGCTGGGATGAGATGGAAACTTTTCTTATAATGAAGGATACTTTATAAACAAAGTACAATCAGCTATATTTCTGAGTTGCTAATATTTGAGCTGAAATTCTGCTATTAACAGAACAGTAATTACACTCTGCTGTTACTAGTGCATAGAGTTTGAATTGGTACTTCATGGATTTTATGGCAATGTGTCTCAAAAGCTGCATTGATACATTACCTTGACAGTAACAATACTGCACAGAAACTGAGTTTCCAAAGAGCTGATAGCTGTGCCAATGATTCTCTGAAAATTTCTGCAGATAGCTGCAAAGTAGTGAGAAGGAATTGGAAAAGCGAGATAGTATTTATGAAGTTTGAATACTTGTTTGGTTACTATTATGCTGTCTACAGCAGTAAGCTTTAATGTTGAATTTCTGTGTGCTAAACTACTCTGCAATTTTCTGAAACTCTAAGTTGGTGTGACTGCTGGGATATGTTTAGTGCCAATTTTATGTGGATTTTGGATCAGTAATAAATGAAATTGAACTTCTTATTCATTCTATGCTAAACTGAATTTTGAATCAGGAAGCAATATCTTTTCTTTCTGTTGATGGGTGTTGTTCTTTTCAAGCTCCTTGTTACCATAATCAAGAATCTGAATTCTGTAAACAGCACTATAGCTTGTATCTTCAGTGAATCCAAAATCTGAAAGCTTCAAATCTGTGATAAGCTGATGAAGAAAATCTGCTGTAATCTGCCTATTTTCTGATCAGGAATAAGGTGCATTCAATTTCTATTAGTGCAGTGCTAAAAGGTGTTTATTTCTGTTCTTTATCTGCAAATCTGCAACAAACATTGAAGCTCTGTAATGCGAGAAGTATTTAAATTTTAATCTGAAATCCTGAACCGAATTTCTGAAACTCCTTTGAAGTTGAGATGATCTCTGAAATCTTCTGCAGAAATCAAAGATCAGTGGAGATTGCTAATTGAAGAAAGTGATCAGAAGCAGAAACACAGAAAACAGTGGATTTTGAGGTGTGTTAGGAATTGGAAAGAATGTGTTTCATTGTCTGAGACGGACAATACTTTAAGTGTGGGGGAGGGAGCTCTTTTCCATAAGGTGATATTGAATTGTTTTAGTTCCAAATTGCTGAAATTGAAGTGGAAAAATAGTGAAAGAAAATTTTTTGAAAATTGGCACATTCAAGAGAGTATCAAAAGGGAGACAATGTATCAAGATTCTATGTTGGCATTCAAATTGAATGGGAGGGTAGCTTGATACTTTGAATTGGTTAAAACAAATGGTATACAACTCTTTTTACATCAAAATGATCAACTCATCAAGTATATTCCTCCAATACTCTCATCTTCTCATTTTCTTCATTTATGCTTTTTCTTTTGCTACTACATTCATGTCACTTGTTCTTTTTTGCTTCCATTTCAATTATTCATGATAAATTCCTTTTAATTCATGTATGCTATGTTTATGGTGGTGGAGAAGTAGAAAATGAGCAAGCTTATGGTAGTGAAATGTTGTGAGTTGCATTGAGTGAGCTCCACTTATACACATGCTTGAGTGTGAGAGATAGATTAGGTAAATCCCTTGTGAGATTGCAACTTGCTTAATTTTTCAATTGGATTGAAACTACCATACATACTGATTATTGTTTGGATTGTATTCATGATTGTTAGTGATCTTTAAGATGATCTTAGTTAAACTCTTTTTACTATCTTTTAGGTATTGCTAGGAAATTTTCTATGGAGATGATTTTTAGTTTTCTTTACTTGCACGGGACGTTCAAGGCTAAGTGTGGGGGATTTGATAACCATGATTTTATTGTATTATTTTGATTCATATATGCATGGTTTGATGTTGATTTCATAGGTTAAAATCATGGTTACATCACATTTTGTGCATAGTATGTATTTTTGGACTTAATTGCAAATTATCTTATTTTTGTGCTATTTGATGCTAATATTTGATTATTATTTTGTAGGCATCAAAGGATCTTGAATTTGGATCAATTTGGACCGAAATTGGGCTCGAATCGGAGTTCAAACAAGAAGATCAAGCTTTGGAGCATTATGGGCCGTTCATCAAGAATAGGACAGATCTGGACCATCCGTTGAAGATCTGGCCGATCCAACCTAATGGGGAGCAGATATAAGCCATTGATGAAGATCCAGAAGTTTTGATCCAGATCTGAGTTCATCCAGCCATTGATCCAGCCGGATTAATCTGGGCCGTTCATTGAATATCGGCAGATCTGGGCCATCCAGTGATGATCTGATCGATCCGACCTAAGGGAGGGTAGATCCAGACTCTAGATCAAGATCAGTACCTTCGGATCGGATTTTGGGCAAGTTTTCACCGTTGATTTAGCTCCAAATTGCTCCTAGCCGTCCGTTCAAATCTAGATCAGATTTAAAACAGAAGCTACAGCTTCTTCGTCGATCCCCTTCGCGCAGCTCAGTCCCGGCGCGCGTCTTCCAGCGGATTTCGGCCCCGATTCTTTTTCCAATCGATCTTCTCAAGCTTCTACCTCGGTGATAATCTCTACGGCAACTCATCCCGATCATCTGGAGCCTCCGGTGGGTGTTTCTTCCGGCAAATTTTGCATTTCTGTTCTTCTCTATTCCAGCGCCGATTTGGAGGTGGTCTTCCAATCGGCGACTCCGATTCCCATCAGAGACGCTTGGAGGTGGTCCGCCGGCGTTCCTGAGCTTCATCCGATGCCCATCCGCAATCCACAGTGCTCATTCCGATCCAGAGTTTCAGATTTGCAAATTTCCAGCATTTTCGGCACTTGAGTGGGTTCCGGGATGTTCTTAGCTCGCCGGGGGTGGTCCGTCGGTGTAGTTGAGCACTCCTTGAGCTGATATGCCATTGAGATGTTCCATTGAGGTCCAAAGTTGGGTGGTCTCGACTTTGGCACTCTTGTGTGACGGCAAGAGTGTGAAACTTGTATGGATTGGTTGTGAGTTGGATTGGTTAGGGTTTAGTTCACTTTTATTACTGTTTTACAGCTTAGCACAGATTACTTTTATGTTTTGTTATCTTTTTATGCAAGTAGTTAGCATTTCTTTCTTTGTTGAAGCTTAGTTTAATTTTAATTTGTTGCTTGGTTAAGTGTTTAGAGTTTAAATTCAAGCTAGGGTTTTAATTGGTGTTGTAGATCAGATTTACTTGAGTCTTCTTATTTCAATCTTCGTTTGATGTGTGTTGATGATTTAATTATAATGTAGGGTGACAATGCATTATGGTTTGATTGTTGGCACACAAGTAGATTTCATTTGTTTAGGTTTCACTCTTATGCTTTAGATTAATTTCTTTACTGCTGTGTTTTCCTTTGTAGATTTATATTCAAAGCTTTAAAACCCCCAACTCCATTTTTATATCGAAAACCCCAAAAATAGGAATAAAAATACAATCCTAAATTACATCATACTGTTGGTTTCTCGGATCGATCCTGGGCTCGTTACTACAACATTATTGTTTAATTAAGGGGTTCAGTGGAAAATACATTTATACAATTTGATTAGCGGATGTGACAGATTCGTCTTACATCAAACATCTAGAAGACAAGAAGCATACCTGATACAGTGGCTGAAGCTAGAGCCAGAAGGTTTCTCAAGCATGACTGAGCCCTGGGATGCTCAGGCTTGGTTCAAGACACTAGAGAGCACCATGGAGCTTCTTGACTGGCCAGAAGTCGAGAAGGTCAACTGTGCCTCTTTCTGCCTATTAGGAAATGCTCGTATGTGGTTGGAGAGAGAGAGTTAAGAGCAAGAGAGTAGTCAATCAGATGAGCTGGGCTAACTTCCAGACAAAGTTTTACGTAGAATTCTTCCGCCGACGGATTACCAATAAACATTATGAAGACTTTATAGAATTCAGACAAGGTGACCTGATAGTGGAAGAAGCAGTTAAAAGATTTAATAGGCTAGCTCGTTTCTGCCCAGAGCTAGTAAGTACAGAGAAAGAACGAGTTAGACCCTCCCATCCTTTGAATTCACAGGAGTGCCAAGGAGGAGGACCCAGAAGCTTCTCTCTTCCCTCAGAGCTCACCGGATGTTAGCTAAAGGATGTACTGTTTTCTTGCGTATATTGTGAATGCAGAAGAACAAGAAAGACCCAAGCAGGAGGAAGTTCGGATAGTCTGCGAGTATCCAGAGGTGTTTCCAGAAGAGTTACCTGGACTACCTCTCAACAGAGAAGTGGAGTTTGAAATTGAGTTGGTTCCTGGTACTGGTCCAATTTCAAAAGCTCCTTACCGAATGTCTCCAGCAGAGCTGAAAGAGCTACAAGAACAACTCCAGGAGCTGCTTGACAAGGGTTTCATCCGCCCTAGTCATTCACCATGGGGAGCTCCGGTGTTGTTCGTTAAGAAGAAAGACGGATCTATGCGAATGTGCATAGATTATAGAGCGCTAAACAAAGTGACAATCAAGAACAAGTATCCACTTCCCAGAATAGATAATCTCTTTGATCAGCTAAGAGGAGCAATAGTTTTCTCGAAGAAAGATTTACGATCGGGTTATCACCAGCTGAAAGTGAAGGAAAGTTATAGCTTATGCTTCCCGACAACTCAAAGACTATGAGAAGAACTACCCCACTCATGATCTTGAGCTGGCAGTTGTGGTCTTTGCACTGAAACTCTGGCGACACTACTTGTATAGAGTCCAGTGTAGAATCTTCACAGACCATCAGAGTTTAAAGTATTTCTTCACCCAGAAAGACTTAAACATGAGACAGCGCAGGTGGCTGGAGTTGGTCAAAGACTATGACTGTGAAATCCTCTACCACCCAGGTAAAGCTAACAAAGTGGCAGATGCACTAAGCAGGAAGTCCAGTGCACTCCCGATGTCTTTGTCATCATTAACCCTACCACTGCAGAAGGAGTTATCAAATTTCAGACTTGAAGTTATTTATGGGTAACTCTCGACTTGAAGTTATTTATGGGCAACTCTCTGCATTGTCCTTAGAGTCAACCTTGCTTGAGGATATACAGAGAAAGCAAAGTGAAGATTCAGATATCCAGAAGATCAAGCAAGGTATACAAAAAGAAGAAAATTCAGAGTTTCGAGTATCAGACAGAGGAATTCTTTATCAGAGGAGCCGCCTTTGTGTTCCCAATGATGGAGAATTGAGAGAGAAGATTCTAGAGGAAGCTCATAGTATGCCATACTCTATGCATCCTGGTTCCACCAAGATGTATCAGGTCATGAAACAGAGGTTTTGGTGGTCTGGACTTAAAAGAGATGTTGCGAAATATGTCAGTACCTGCCTGACATGCCAGAGAGTCAAAGCAGAGGACCAGAGACCAGGAGGAGTCCTGCAACCCCTCCCAATACCAGAATGGAAGTGGGAAGATATATCCATGGACTTTATAACAGGTCTTCCAAGAACCACGAACGGATATGATGCGATATGGGTAATAGTGGACAGATTGACCAAGTCTGCCCATTTTCTAGCCATCAAGGTGTCCCATTCTATAGAGCAGTTGGCACAACTGTATGTTAAGGAAGTGATTAGACTTCATGGAGTTCAAAAATCTATTGTGTCTGATAGAGATGGGCGCTTCACCTCTCATTTTTGGGAGTGTGTTCAGAATGCACTAGGCACCAAACTCAAGTTCAGCACAGCCTTTCATCCTCAGACTGATGGACTGACAGAGTGAGTAAATCAGATTTTAGAAGATATGCTCAGAGCTTGTGCACTAGATTTCAAGGGAAATTGGTGTAAGTATCTATGCTTAGCTGAGTTTGCCTACAACAATAGCCATTAGGCCACCATCAAGATGGCACCTTATGAGGCGTTGAATGGCAGGAAGTGCAGATCACTCATTTGCTGGCAAGAAGTAGGTGAAAGAAAAGAAATGGAAGTAGAGTTGGGCATTCAGACTGAGATGATAGATGAGACCACTCAGGCGATCCAGAAGATCAGACAGAGGATTGAGACTGCCCAGAGTAGACAGAAGAGTTATGCCTACACACGCCGTAGGCCACTTGAGTTCCAAGTAGGAGATTCAGTCTTTCTCAAGGTCGCTCCTATGGAGGGAGTGATGAGATTTGGAAAGAAGGGCAAGTTAAGTCCTCGCTACGTAGGACCCTACCTGATCACAGAAAGGATTGGGAAATTAGCTTACAAGCTGGATTTACCTCAAGATATATCAGCAATACATAATGTCTTTCATGTCTCCATGCTAAAGAAGTGTCTCCACGACCCTAGCCAAGTGATTCAGCCTCAGTCAGTGCAGATCCAGGAGGATCTTAGCTATGAGAGTAGACCTACACAGATAGTGGACAGAGAAGTTAAGAGAATAAGGAACAAAGAAGTGCCACTAGTGAAGGTCATCTGGAAGAATCAGAAGCACGAGGAAGCCACTTGGGAGCGTGAGGATAGCATGAGACAGAAATATCCAGAGTTATTCTAAGTTCGAGGATAAACTTTTTATAAGGTATGAGGAATTGTAACAACCCAAATTTCCTCAATTCGAGTCCTAAAAGTAATTTAAAAATATTTAGAAATGCTATAGAAATATTCTAGAGATTTTTAGAAATTTTTAGAGTATTTTTATGCAATTTTTGGAGGTCGTTGGGTATTTTTACTAAACGAAAGAAGTTTCGACAAAAATAATGTCCAAGCCGAGATTCGAACCCATGACCTCCAACCGAACCAAGCCTTAAGTGAATCCGGCTGATCAAGTGTGCAAGCGGTCGATGCTGATCAGATATGCAGCGACAAATATTTAAGGTATAGTATTTAATAAAAACCCTAGTTATAAGAAAAGAATTATGTTTTCATTTTTCCCGAAAAACTTTCTCTCCTTTCCTTCTCCCCGTGCGTCGGCGTTTTTCCTCTCGGGCGGAAACGAAGGAGATTTAGGGCACGCATTCCGGCGGTCGGCGAGGGCATTCTCCGAAGGTTTGCTTTTCAGATCATGTTAAGGGTTTCCGTGAGTCATTGATAAAGAGGGCATTCCGTGGGTCATTGATAAGGAGGGCATTCTCCGAAGATTTGTGTTTCAGATCATGTTATGCAGAGTAGTTGCAATTTGGGTTCCTTTTTGTTTAGTTGTTGTGTAAGTCATTGATAAAGGTTTGCTGCCGTGAGTTAAAAGAAAGGAAGTAATTAGATTAAGCATGTAGGGTTGTGTTTTGTGGATTACTGAAAGAATAGTTATATCTTGTTTTCTTGCCGTGGCATTGAGTGTGAAGAATTGGTGGCATTGGAATAGTTAGAGGTTTAAGAGTAGCATGAGTTTATTTACTTTCTTTGCTTCCGGATTTTATTGTACAGCATGGAAATAGCTAAAGGTTTAAGAGTAGCATGAGTTTATTTACATTCTTTGCTTCCGGATTTCCTTCTTGTACAGCATTAGGATAGCTTGAAATTAAAGAGTACTTTAAGGAATTATTCTGCATTGCATTATGTTTTGGTTCCTTGTATGTTCTAGTATATTATCATGTTCACGTATCAACTTTTGATAGCAGCAGCATTATTTTAGTAGATGACATTTCTTTTGCTTGAGCTAATTGACTTGTTTTTACTAAGGGGATTTGAGCAGTATTTGATCTTATTTCCATTTCCTTGCTATAGATTCAAGCATGAGCAGTATCGATTTTAGATCTCTAGATTTCTTTGGTATTAGATTTTGATGAGTATGGCATGCAGATTTTTATAAGTATTGCTTGCAGATTTTGATATGTAATATATGCAGAACTCAAATCTTAGAGTAGATTTTATTAAGCATTTCAGTACAGTTTTATTATGTAACGCCCGAAAATTCTCAAATTATTTTTAGAAATATTCTATGATTTTTCTGGAATTTTTAGATATTTTTCCGGAATTTTCCGAGTAGCGGAAGCAGCAAAAATAATTAGAACCGCAAAATAGCTTAGGCGGGAATCGAACCCGAGACCTATGGCTTAGGGATAATGTTGGGAACCAGTTGAACCCAGCAGGGCCGTGCTGAAAGGAAAGGGAACCAATTATAATTACAATTGGGTTGGCCGAATTAGTTACTTAGTGTAAATAGGAGGGTTAAGTTGGGGGTTGGTTTATTTGGAGAACTTGGTTCGGCAATATCAAATTTCACCGTGACCTATCCCTCTCCCAAAAACCTTCACCGCCGCCCACTTCTGTTCCTCCTCCTCTCTCGGCGCCCAAGCCCCAAGGGCTCTCGGATCACCTTCCGGCAACGACTCCAACACGAAAGAGGTTCTTCTCCGCGAGAGGAACGCATAGACGCGAGCGAATCATCGAGAAGTCGTCTCCACCGGAATTTCTAGCAAAAGGAATTGTAAGAAAATTAGCGTACGAGGTAAGAAACCCCTCACCTGCAGTATAATAGCTCCGTTTGATTTCCTACGCATTAGTTTTAGCTATATGCAGGTTTTTCCGGCGCTTGGGGTGTGTTTAAACCCTCCTCGAGGATTAGGGATCTAGTTGAGCACCTCTAGACGGGCCGGACACGTTGTTCTCCTTTAGTTGGAGATTCTAGACGTTGTCGGGTGCCTAGAGGTGACCTCCCTATTAGAGGAGAGAGTTGGAGCACACCAAGTGTTCGGTAAAATGTTAGGGTAGCTAAATACCACCTCAGTTATGTTTAATAGCTCAGTTAAATGCATTAGAAGCGTTTAAAACAGTAAATCAGTGTATTTTAGCTTATATGGGACTACGGTCCAATGGGTGGGCTCCCATAGTCGCCTCTAGGTTCAGACAACCTAGCTCTAGGTTCCGATAACCTAGAAGTTAGTTAGCTATTTTCAGTATTTTATTTTCAGTGGCACTGTACTGGATCAGATATCCATTGGGTTGGACTCCCACAGTCGTCCCTAGGTTTAGATAACCTAGTTAACCCTACTAAATTCGGGACTTGCAAACCCGGGTCTAGTTAGGGATGCGTGCACAGCAAGTACAGTTGCCGGGCCCAAACAGCATGATTATGTATTTTCACTTATTATGAAATAGTTTTCAAAACTCAAAACTTGTTATATTAGTTGAGGTTGATTTCAGTATCAGTTTAGCTTCAGTTTAGCTCTTCCTTGTTTATACCTTATGATAGCTTATGTTCAGCTTATGTTATGCCATGCCATGCTTGCATATTCAGTATGTTTTTTTCAAATAGCATGATTTAAAATCATATTTGCATCGTTGCATGTTTTTGTGAGATAGATGGTTTCTTACTAAGCTTTAAGCTTACAGATACTATTTTTCCTTATACTGCAGATAAAGGTAAAGGAAAGATGGACTAGCAGAGGGAGCTGGAGGACAATGCAAAGGATGGTGTGTGTGGCAGGAACTGGAATAAAAGACCTTGGAGAGTTTAGCAAATTAGAAACTAGTTCTTCCTTAAGACATTTTCTTATACTTTGCTTTTTATGCATTTCTAGTAGTTAAAGGTTGTGAGTTGATGAACCTTGCTTTAGCTTAAGTTTAGAATTGTTACTACATGTTATTAGAATAGTTTATCATGCATTAGATAGTTGTTATGTGGTATTTTGGCACGCCAGAGTGCTGAAATCAGAGTTTCAGCTCGAAATCAGAAACCCCTGATCGGTCGGTAGACCGATCAGGGACCTGATTTCTGCGAACAGCAACTTTCTGTTCGTATTCTGATCGATCTGTGGATCGATCAGGAGCTGGGAAGCCTCTGATCGGTCGGTAGACCGATCAGCGATCTGGTTTCTGCGAACAGAAACTTTCTGTTCGTTCCCTGATCGATCCGTGGATCGATCAGGAGCTGGATCGCGGTTCACTGATCGGTCAGCAGACCGATCAGGGGCCGGCTGGATCGGTCGGCAGACCGATCCAGCAGCGTACAGAATTACAGCCTAGTTATGGATCGGTCGGTTGAACGATCCGGAGTTTCCTACCGTACCAGTATCAGTAGATCGGTCTGTGGATCGATTCGAAGTTAATAGTTTAGCAAAAATTTAAATTAGATCAGTTTTCCGCACAGTCAGTTCAGTACAACTGTAGCGATTCGCCTTACAGCCTAGTAGTTAGAAGGCGGGTCGTTACAGAGTGGTATCAGAGCAGTGTTCCATACTTCCTACACATACATCAGCATTGTGCCTGCAGCTCCCAAGTAAGAATACCTCTACTTTATTTATGCTCCTTGTCTTGTTATTACAGTTCATGTTTATGTGTCTATTGCCTGTTAGTCTGTGCTAGTCTTTTAACATGATATCAGTAGTTATATAACTGCAATTACCTTTGTTATGTTATGTTCTCTATGTCTTTAGTAATGGCACGAGGACGCCCAGCTAGAAGGGCATTAGCTACTGAGCCCCAGCAAGAGGCAGGCAGTTCAGTGCCTCCTCCAGACCTTACAGCATTAGTGGCTCAGTTACAGCAGCAGCTAGCTGAACAACAACAGGAAATAGCCACCTTAAAGGCTAATCAGCAGAGTACCCCCACAGTCACCCCGGAACCGAATTTGACTACTCCGGTAGTCTTGGAGGTTCCACCAGCTCAGCCTACAGCACCAGCACCAGCAGCCCCAGCAGCTGAGCCAAGAAAGGAAGCCTATCTGATCCAGTGGCAGCGGGTCAAGCCAGAGAACTTCTCAGGCACTAGTGAACCATGGGATGCACAAGCCTGGTTCAAAACACTGGAGAGCACGATGGAGCTTCTGGACTGGCCAGAACACGAGAAGGTGAAGTGTGCCTCCTTCTGCCTGACAGGAGACGCACGCATGTGGTGGGAGAGAATCAGAACGAAACGCCCAGTGAACCAGATGTCATGGGTTGACTTCGAGAAGGAGTTCTTCGAGGAGTTCTTCCACATACGGGTTACGAACCGCCACTACGACTAGTTCACTGAGTTTCGTCAGGGCAACCTTTCAGTTGAGGAAGCCGTGAAGAAATTCAACAGGTTGGCTCGTCTCTGCCCAGAGCTAGTCAGCACAGAGAAGGAACGAATCCGGTTGATGCTCAAGATGCTGAGGCCAGAGATAGCAGTGAACGTGGCTGGTGGCATACATAGGCCACAAACCACAGAGGAGCTAGTGAGTAGTGCCTTGACCATAGAGCATTACCAGAACAGCATAAAGCAGCAGAAGCAAGTCTCCTCAGAGTCCAAAGGCCAAGGAAACTCTCACACTCAAAAACAGCAAGGCCACAGCTCTAACTGGAAAGGGAACTCCAACAGCAAGCGCAAATCAGGGAGTGAACCAAAAGGAGGACCATCTGGCAAGCGACCCAGCTATCCAAAGTGTGCTACTTGTGGGAAATTCCACCCAGGGGTTTGTCGCAAGGGCACACGAGGATGCTTTGAATGTGGACAAGAAGGGCACATGGCCAAGCAGTGCCCGAACAAGACCGGTCTTCCTCAGCCACAGCAGATTCAGTATGCAGGCCAGCCAGCTCAGTTATATCAGATGCAGGCCGCTCTAGAAGGTCCACTTATCAGCCAAGGCAGATTAGAAGCCCCTCCAGCTATGGCGAATGCGAGGATCTACTCACTCACCAGAGAGGATGTAGCCAATGCCTCGACAGTTGTCACAGGTCAGATTAGCATTTTTCAGTATAGTGCTACTGTTCTATTTGATACTGGGGCAACCCATTCATATATAGCCAGGGTGTTCTCCGAAAAGTTAGAAATACCCTCAGAAGCACTCAGTGGTCAATTTTTGACGACACTACCTTCAGGAGAGATCATGGCATCCACGCACTGGCTCAGAGCAGTGCCAGTCATTATAGCAGACAGAGAGCTCTTTTGTGATCTGATAGTGCTAGAAATGACCGACTATGATGTTATCTTTGGAATGAACTTTCTGATCAGATACGGTGCTACCATAGAGTGCCGTAAACAGAAAGTCATCTTCCAACCTGAAGCGGCAGTGCAATTCGAATACAGCGGGGAACCAAAGAGAAAGGCCAAGAGGTTTCTCTCAGCTATGAAAGCACAGAAGCTACTGGACTCAGGGTGTACAGGATTCCTAGCACATGTAGTCAACGCCAGCCAGGACAAGAACCAACAGCTAGCAGAGGTTCGAGTCGTATGTGACTACCCAGCAATCTTCCCTGAAGAGTTACCAGGCTTAGCACCAGACAGGAAGATTGACTTTGAGATAGAGCTCATTCCTGGTACAAATCCTATCTCCAAAGCGCCTTATCGCATGGCTCCAGCAGAACTGAAGGAACTTCAGGAGCAACTACAGGAGCTGCTCGACAAGGGTTTCATACGCCCGAGTCACTCGCCATGGGGAGCGCCTGTATTGTTCGTGAAGAAGAAGGATGGAAGCATGCGACTGTGTATAGACTACAGATCACTGAACCAAGTCACGATCAAGAACAGGTATCCCCTTCCCAGAATCGATGATCTGTTCGACCAGCTGAAGGGAGCAGCAGTGTTCTCTAAGATAGATCTCAGATCAGGTTATCATCAGGTGAAGGTCAAAGAAGGGGACATACCGAAGACAACCTTCAGAACCAGATACGGACACTACGAGTTCGTAGTCATGCCCTTTGGCGTGACCAATGCTCCAGCTACATTCATGGATCTCATGAATAGAGTATTTAGGGAGTATTTAGATAAGTTTGTTATTGTGTTTATCGATGACATTCTTATATATTCAGGAACTCAGGAAGAACATTCAGAGCACCTGAAACTAGTATTGCAGACCCTTCAGCAGAACCAGCTATATGCCAAGTTCACGAAATGTGAATTTTGGTTAGATCAGGTGTCCTTCCTGGGTCACATCATCTCAAAGGATGGTATTATGGTAGATCCCAGCAAGATAGAAGCAGTAAGTAACTAGAAGAGACCTAAGAATGCTAGCGAAATTAGGAGCTTTCTGGGATTAGCAGGATATTACAGAAAGTTTGTAGAGGACTTCTCCAGGATAGCCTCCCCACTGACAGCTCTTACCAGGAAGAACAGGAAATTTCAGTGGACAGAGGACTGTGAGAACAGCTTCAGCGAGCTAAAAAAGAGATTGATCAGTGCTCCCATTTTGGCTCTACCAGACAACACCAGCAGCTTTGACATCTATAGTGATGCCTCTAAGTTGGGACTAGGAGCAGTGCCTATGCCTCCAGACAACTCAAGGATTATGAGAAGAATTATCCTACTCATGACCTTGAGCTTGCAGCAGTAGTGTTCGCCCTCAAAATTTGGAGACATTACCTATATGGAGCTCAGTGTAGAGTGTATACAGATCATCAGAGTCTGAAGTACTTCTTCACTCAGAAGGATCTGAATATGCGACAGTGCAGATGGCTAGAGCTGGTCAAAGACTATGATATTGATATCCTCTATCATCCGGGAAAAGCCAATAAGGTAGCAGACGCACTCAACAGAAAGTCCAGTGCTACCTTATTATCTCTTACAACCATGTCACCGCCCCTACAGAAGGAGATCGTAGATTTCGGTCTCGAATTCATCGTGGGACAGCTCTCTACTATGACCTTAGAGTCTACCTTACTTGGTGATATTCAGTCAGCTCAGGAACAGGACCCTGAAATTCAGAAAATCAAGCAAGGGCTAGCAGAATCAGAGAGTAGAGAATTCAGAGTGTCCGATAGCGGGGTGTTGTATTTTGGTGACAGACTCTGTGTTCCAGATCAGGAGGAGCTACGGAGACAGATTTTAGATGAGGCTCACAGGACTCCCTATGCGATGCATCCAGGTTCCACCAAAATGTATCAAGACCTGAAGAACCGTTTTTGGTGGTCCGGGATGAAGCGAGACATCGCCAGATATGTTAGCATCTGCCTCACCTGTCAGAGGGTCAAGGCAGAACATCAGCGACCAGGAGGAGTTCTGCAGCCTATACAGATTCCAGAATGGAAGTGGGAGGATATCTCCATGGATTTCATAGTGGGACTACCCAGAACCACGAATGGTTTTGACGCCATCTGGGTAATAGTCGACAGGTTGACTAAATCAGCCCACTTTTTAGCTATCAAGATATCCTACTCCATGGAGAAGCTAGCTCAGTTGTATCTCCAGGAGATCGTCAGACTTCATGGAGTCCCACGTACTATTATTTCAGACAGAGACAGCAGGTTTACATCACACTTCTGGGAGTGTGTACAGTCAGCATTGGGCACGAAGTTAAAGTTCAGCACAGCATTCCATCCGCAGACAGATGGTCAGACAGAGCGAGTAAACCAGGTACTCGAAGATATGCTCCGAGCGTGTGCCCTAGACTTCAAGGGAAGTTGGTGCACATATCTGAGCTTAGTAGAATTTGCATACAACAACAGCTATCAGGCCACTATCGGCATGGCACCTTACTATGGACGGAGGTGTAGATCTCAATCTGGGTATGAGAGTGGTGAGCAGAAAGAACTAGAGCTTCAGACGGATCTAGTAGCAGATACCACAGCAGATACAGCAGATCCGCCAGAGGATAGAGGCAGCTCAGAGCCGCCAGAAGAGCTATCTAAACCCTTAAAATTTTCAGTTGGGGATTCAGTGTTCCTCAGAGTAGCTCCCATGAAGGGAGTAATGCGTTTTGGGAAGAAGGGTAAGCTAAGTCCCAGATATGTGGGACCATACCTTATCAGCAAAAGAGTGGGCAAGGTAGCATATGAGCTAGAGCTACCCCAGGAAATGTCAGCTGTCCACAGTGTATTTCATGTCTCTATGCTGAAGAAGCACACCCCAGATGCCACCCAGGTGATTGAGCCCCAGTCGGTACAGATCCGCGAAGACCTCAGCTATGATAGTCGGCCTATTCAGATAATAGACCGAGCAGTTAAGAAGTTGCGGAACAAGGAAGTACCATTAGTCAAAGTCATTTGGCACAGTCACACAGCAGAAGAGGCAACTTGGGAGACAGAAGCCAGCATGAGACAGAAGTACCCAGAATTATTCTAAGTTCGAGGACGAACTTTTTTATAAGGTATGGGGAGTTGTAACGCCCGAAAATTCTCAAATTATTTTTAGAAATATTCTATGATTTTCTGAAATTTTTAGATATTTTTTCGGAATTTTTCGAGTAGCGGAAGCAGCAAAAATAATTAGAACCGCAAAATAGCTTAGGCGGGAATCGAACCCGAGACCTATGGCTTAGGGATAATGTTGGGAACCAGTTGAACCCAGCAGGGCCGTGCTGAAAGGAAAGGGAACCAATTATAATTATAATTGGGTTGGTCGAATTAGTTACTTAGTGTAAATAGGAGGGTTAAGTTGGGGGTTGGTTTATTTGGAGAACTTGGTTCGGCAATATCAAATTTCACCGTGACCTATCCCTCTCCCAAAAACCTTCACCGCCGCCCACTTCTCTTCCTCCTCCTCTCTCGGCGCCCAAGCCCCAAGGGCTCTTGGATCACCTTCCGGCACCTCCGCGAGAGGAACGCATAGACGCGAGCGAATCGTCGAGAAGTCGTCTCCACCGGAATTTCTAGCGAAAGGAATTGTAATAAAATTAGCGTACGAGGTAAGAAACCCCTCACCTGCAGTATAATAGCTCCGTTTGATTTCGTACGCATTAGTTTTAGCTATATGCAGGTTTTTCCGGCGCTTGGGGTGTGTTTAAACCCTCCTCGAGGATTAGGGATCTAGTTGAGCACCTCTAGACGGGCCGGACACGTTGTTCTCCTTTAGTTGGAGATTCTAGACGTTGTCGGGTGCCTAGAGGTGACCTCCCTATTAGAGGAGAGAGTTGGAGCACACCAAGTGTTCGGTAAAATGTTAGGGTAGCTAAATACCACCTCAGTTATGTTTAATAGCTCAGTTAAATGCATTAGAAGCGTTTAAAACAGTAAATCAGTGTATTTTAGCTTATATGGGACTACGGTCCAATGGGTGGGCTCCCATAGTCGCCTCTAGGTTCAGACAACCTAACTCTAGGTTCCGATAGCCTAGAAACAACAAGTTAGAACAGTTAGCTATTTTCAGTATTTTATTTTCAGTGGCACTGTACTGGATCAGATATCCATTGGGTTGGACTCCCACAGTCGTCCCTAAGTTTAAATAACCTAGTTAACCCTACTAAATTCGGGACTTGCAAACCCGGGTCTAGTTAGGGATGCGCGCACAGCAAGTACAGTTGCCGGGCCCAAACAGCATGATTATGTATTTTCACTTATTATGAAATAGTTTTCAAAACTCAAAACTTGTTATATTAGTTGAGGTTGATTTCAGTATCAGTTTAGCTTCAGTTTAGCTCTTCCTTGTTTATACCTTATGATAGCTTATGTTCAGCTTATGTTATGCCATGCCATGCTTGCATATTCAGTATGTTTTTTTCAAATAGCATGATTTAAAATCATATTTGCATCATTGCATGTTTTTGTGAGGTAGATGGTTTCTTACTAAGCTTTAAGCTTACAGATACTATTTTTCCTTATACTGCAGATAAAGGTAAAGGAAAGATGGACTAGCAGAGGACAATGTAAAGGATGGTGTGTGTGGCAGGAACTGGAATAAAAGACCTTGGAGAGTTTAGCAAATTAGAAACTAGTTCTTCCTTAAGACATTTTCTTATACTTTGCTTTTTATGCATTTCTAGTAGTTAAAGGTTGTGAGTTGATGAACCTTGCTTTAGCTTAAGTTTAGAATTGTTACTACATGTTATTAGAATAGTTTATCATGCATTAGATAGTTGTTATATGGTATTTTGGCACGCCAGAGTGCTGAGATCAGAGTTTCAGCTCGAAATCAGAAACCCCTGATCGGTCAGCAGACCGATCAGGGAGTCTCTGATCGGTCGGTAGACCGATCAGGGACCTGATTTCTGCGAACAGCAACTTTCTGTTCGTATTCTGATCGATCTGTGGATCGATCAGGAGCTGGGAAGCCTCTGATCGGTCGGTAGACCGATCAACGATCTAGTTTCTGCGAACAGAAACTTTCTGTTCGTTCCCTGATCGATCCGTGGATCGATTAGTTGCTGGATCGCGGCTCACTGATCGGTCAGCAGACCGATCCAGCAGCGTACAGAATTACAGCCTAGTTATGGATCGGTCGGTTGAACGATCCGGAGTTTCCTACCGTACCAGTATCAGTAGATCGGTCTGTGGATCGATCCGAAGTTAATAGTTTAGCAAAAATTTAAATTAGATCAGTTTTCCGCACAGTCAGTTCAGTACAACTGTAGCGATTCGCCTTACAGCCTAGTAGTTAGAAGGCGGGTCGTTACATATTAAGTAATTCCATGCAATTCTGTTAAGCATTTCAGTGAAATGTTAATAAGCATTTTAGTGCAGTTTTGGTATGAGACATCCTTTATTAGAAGTATTAACAAGTATAAGAAAGATAAAGAAAAGAAAGAAAAAGGCCAAGGCCTTAAGTAGATCCCAAAGTCAAGACTTTAGGGATTTTGGCACACAAGGTGCTTGTTAAAATGTCAAGACATTTAAAGAAGTAATTAAGATATTTTACTTTGAAGAGGCTAATACCCGACTTCCAAGGTTGTCGTTAAACAAATCCAGGTGACCAATTCCAAGGTCTTGGCCCTGGTAAGACCAAGGTCTTTACACTCGTAGGACTTGTGACTAGCTACCACAGTCTCTATTAGGGAGCGCGCATTGGTACTAAGCCTGGGCCCAAGAGAAGTTGATTACTATTTTAAAGTATTAAAGTATAAGTTTTGAAACAAATAAAACAAGCTTCACTTATGTTTAAAGTCAGCTAGTTTAGTTTCTTTTAATTCGAAGCATGCAGTATTAGTTTTATTTGTTTCCTGATTAGTTTATTGAGCATGATTAGACTTATCTTCCAGCATGCAGTTTTATCCTTGTATATCATGAGTATGCAGATTTTAGTGCTTGCTAATGAATATGCATGAGTAGATTTATTTTCTAGTTTCAGTAATTTTGACATGAGCAGCTTTATATGTCTTCTTTTCAAGCATTCAGTTTCTAGTTTCTTCTTGTATACATGCATATCCGAGTTTTTGTGAGTTAGATAGCGCTTACTAAACAATTTTACTTATAATTTGCATTTCCTCTTACTGCAGATAAAGGAAATGAAAAGATTTTAAAATTCATTTTAAAAATTCATTTAAAAATTATTTTAAAAACTCTTTTAAAATTATTTTATAAATTGTTTTGAAAATTCTTTTAAAAATTATTTTAAAAACTTTTTTAAAAATTATTTTAAAAATTGTATTAAAAATTATTTTAAAAATTATTTAAAATTCTTTTAAAAATTATTTTAAAAACTCTTTGAAAAATTATTTTAAAAATTGTTTTAAAAACTCTTTTAAAAATTATTTTAAAAACTCTTTTAAAAATTATTTTAAAAACTCTTTTAAAATTTTTTTAAAAAACTATTTTAAAAATTATTTTAAAAACTCTTTTAAAAATTATTTAAAAAAAGTATTTTAAAAATTATTTAAAAATTATTTTTTAAATCATTAAAAAATTCTTTTTAAAATTACTTAAATTTTTTTTTAAAATGATTTAAAAATTCTTTTAAAAATCATTTAAATATTCTTTCAAAAATTACTTAAAATTTCTTTTTAAAATATCTTTAAAAATTCTTTTGAAAATTCTTTTGTAATTTTAAAACTCATTTTAAAAATTCTTTTAAAAATTATTTTAAAAACTCTTTAAAAAATTATATTAAAAAAGTCTTTTTAAAATTATTTAAAAATTCTTTTTAAAATCATTTAAAAATTCTTTAGAAAATTACTTAAAAATTCTTTTAAAATCATTTAAAAATTCTTTTAAAAATTACTTAAAAATTCTTTTAAAACTATCTTTAGAAATTCTTTTGAAAATTATTTTATAATTTTAAAACTCATTTTAAAAATTCTTTTAAAAATTATCTTAAAAATTCTTTTAAAAATTATTTTAAAAATTGTTTGGAAAAACTCTTTTAAAAATTATTTTTAAAATTCTTTTAAAATTTATTTAATATGTTTTAAAAAATTATTTTAAAAACTCTTATAAAAATTATTTTAAAAACTCTTTTATAAATTATTTTAAAATTTTCTTAATAAATTCTTTTAAAAAATATTTAAAATTCTTTTAAAAATAATTTTAAAAACTCTTTTAAAAATTGTTTTAAAAATGCTTTTAAAATTATTTTAAAAACTGTTTTAAAAATTATTTTAAAAATTGTTTTAAAAACAATTTTAAAGATCCTTTTAAAAATTATTTTTAAAATTATTTTTAATTCTTTTAAAAATTATTTTAAATACTCTTTCAAAAATTATTTTAAAATTGTTTTAAAAATTCTTTTAAAAATTATTTTAAAAAATTGTTTTAAAAAATTCTTTTAAAATTTATTTAAAAATTCTTTTAAAAATTACATAAAAATTCCTTTATAAATCATTTTTAAAATTCTTTCAAAAATTCTTTCAAAAATTCTTTTAAAAATTCTTTTAAAACATCTTTTGAAAATTATTTTAAAAACTTTTAAAACTCATTTTAAAAATTCTTTTAAAAATTATTTTAAAATTGTTTTAAAAACTCTTTTAAAATTATTTTAAAAATTGTTTTGAAAATTATTTTAAAAATTATTTTAAAAATTATTTTAAAAATTGTTTTAAAAATTATTTTAAATATATTTTTAAAATTTATTTAAAATTCTTTTAAAAATTATTTTATAAACTCTTTTAAAAATTATTTTAAGAATTGTTTTAAAAACTCTTTTAAAAATTATTTCAAAAAATTCATTTTAAATTTAATTAAAAATTCTTTTAAAAATTACTTAAAAATTTCTTTAAAAATAATTTTAAAAATTCTTTCAAAAATTATTTTAAAAATTATTTTAAAAATTATTTTAAAAACTTTTAAAACACATTTTAAAAATTCTTTTAAAAATTGTTTAAAAATTCTTTAAAGAAATTATTTTAAAATTCTTTTAAAAATTATTTAAAAATTCTTTTAAAAATTATTTTAAAAATCATTTTAAAAATTATTCAAAATTATTTTAATAAATCATTTAAAAATTATTTTAAAAATTCTTTAAAAATTGTTTCAAAAATTTTTTTGTATTTATTTTAATTTTTTTAAAAATTATTTAAAAATCCTTTTAAAAATTATTTTAGAATTCCTTTTTTTTAAAAAAACTATTTTAAAATTCGTATTAATAACTATTTTAAACTTTATGTAGAAAAAACATGAAATCATTTTGAAAAATTCTTTTAAATATCATTTTTCACTTTAATAAAATTTTGTTAACTTAAAAAAATAAATAATAATAATAAATTATTTTTTTAGATTATTTTCAGTTTAAAAATTATTATTTAGACTTTAAACTTATTTTTAATCTCAAACATTATTTTAACCTTAAAATTTCTTTTAAACTTAATTTAACTTAATTGAAAATTAATACTTAAATTAAAACTTAATATTGAAATTACAACTTAATATTAAAACTTAATATTGAAACTTCAATAATCTTATTCTTATCAAAAAACTATACCAAGTATATAAAAATACTTATATAAATAATATACTCGATAAACATATGTGTTACTAACACTGTATCCACCAAAACACTTAGGTACAAAAATGTATTGAGGCTGTAAAATTTAATATAACCAAACCTTAATATTAACTTAAGGGGGAGATATTAAATTAAGGAGAGTAACAAATTCAGGGGGAGGTTCAAATTTTCTTTTTATCAAATTTCTATCCTACCGTAATTTTTTTTAAAAAATTATACATTAAAAATCTTACTTTGAAAATTTTAACGTCAGGTTCAGGGGGAGAAATTAATTTACTTATTTTTCAATTATTAATTTTTTTTGTATTTGAAAAATGCTTTCTTAAACCTATTTTTGAAAACTAACTCATATAAAATTAAGTTCTTTACTTTTTATTGAAAATTGATTTTGAAAATTAACTTTAACTTAGGTTTGAAAATTAAAATTGAAAATCTAGTTCTGAAAATTTGATTTTACTTAAGTTTGATTTAAATGTTAAATTTTACAAAAATTAGAACTTAAGTTCACAATCTAAGTTTTTCAAAATCGTTGTCCTTAATTTTGAAAATTGAATCTAGCTTAAAAGTTGACCTCACTTGTGATGTTAAGACTTTACTTAATTTTGAAATTATGATTTTTCAAACTTAATGTTGAAAATTAAGTTAAGCAAATACAAACTCAGTTTTGAAAATCAAATTTTACTAAGCTTTGAAAATTGGATTTGCAAAATGGATTTTACAAATCCAGTTTTTGAAAAGGAAAATCTAATTAACATTGAAAAATTTGTTTTGAAAAGTAAATTTTTCTTTGAAAATTACTACTACTTCATTTTGAAAATTATTTTGGAAATTGAATGTTTCAAAATTGGACTTTACTTAAGTGAGTCTTTCAAACTTAAGTTTGACAATTACAATTTACAAACCAAGTTTTTGAAAATTGTTCTACTAAACTTTGAAAACTGAGTTAGCCAACTCTAAATTTTACAAAGTTACTAAATTACTCTTTCTAAATTATCTTTCTAGAACTTATGTTTGAAAAATAGTTCAAGTTCAAGTTTATTTTGAAAAACTAAATTTTGGGACTTATGGTTTAAAAGCTTTGAATTTTTTTTGGTTAATTTTAAACTTATACTTCAAAACTTAGCTTTTTATGATTGCAAAAATCATCTTTTGAAAATTAACTTGCAAACTTACTACTAAGTTAGTCATCTTTCAAAACTTAGTGATTTTACAAAAGTTAAGAAATAATAGCATAAATGTCTATGTTTTAAATTTAAAAACTCCCCCAAGTTACCTTGACATCATTTCTTACAACTTTTACTCTGTTTGAATTCTGTATTGGTTACCTGACTTATGTCCTTATTTGATGAATAATGCCAAAGGGAGAGGAATAGCTGATTAAGTTAGAGCAAACAAAATGTTAAACTTAAAAACTAACTTAAACCTTAAAAACCATGCTTGGTTTTTACTTGCATATTTTTTTCACTAACTTAACCAGGTTGTCATTCCATCAAAAAGGGGGAGATTGTTGGTGTGGTTAGCACTAACGGTTTAACTCAGGTTTTGATGAATGACAAATTAGGTTAAGTTAGGTTTGTCGTTATTTAACAATCTGACCGAGTGTGCAGGAGAAGTCCAGAGAGGTCGATGGGCTGACCGAATGTCTGGCACGAAATCCAAGTGGGTCGATGGGCTGACCGGACGCATGGCACGAAGACCAAATGGGTTGACTGTAACGGCCACCCTTCCTACTACTACTCTGAGGGTGACTGTTACTTACTTAAACTCTACTTAACTGGAGTTACTTACTCTAATATCAGAAATATTTAAAATCTACGGAGAAGAAATCTGAGCATAAAACTCCATCATTTATTTTCGTTCTTACTACACTTTACAGCAAGCATACATGGCAATTGCTATCAAGAAGAATCATAGGAGATTAATGCCTCTACTTGTCAACAGCTAGCATACATGCAGGGAAGTAGTAATTATTCTGCTTGCAGTTAAATATTTCGGCAGTACTAAGAGGCATTTTCCAGGTTCAAGCAATGCAATCAAGTTAAAAAAAAAGAACTCTGCAGATTTAATTCCCACGGCAGAATAAAACTCCAGCTGTAGCACATGAATACCGAGCAATGTAATAAAAGGGAGACCGAGCTATGTAATTCCACGGCAGTAAACTGACAGCAATAGTGATACCGAGCATAGGCAAAAATTTCTAGCATTTCACCGCCGATTAAAATTTCCAACAGTAACAAAAGGAAAACTGAGCATAGAAATTCGCTAGCTATTCATATTTCCTACTCACTGCAGTAGAAATAAATACTGGATAGCAAAAGTAAATTCCCCAACAGGATATTAATAATGGCAGATTTCCATTCAAGCTAAATTCATATTGGATACTATCATACACATGAAAATATTTACTGAGCTTGTATCAACCAAATCATCCCATATAAAATTCCAGCAGTTTAACATTCCAATAGAGTAAGAAGAGGTAATGAGCATAAGCATTTACCAATTTATTGATACTAACGCATAAATGAAGCAATTTAAAACAAATCCTTAGCATTGAAAAATAATTCCCTTTTAGCAGTAATCAAAAGAACACTAGCAGTAACATTTCCAAAATCTTCGAACAAGGTCCCAAGCTTCCATTATCAGCCACCACACACACACACATCATCAACGTCTCCTTGTCGCCTTCTTCTATACCACTTTAGCTTTTCCTTTACTTTTATCTATGTCTGCAATAGGAGGAAGGTAGTATCTATAAGCTAAAAGCTTAGTAAGTGCTTTCTACTCACAAAATCTGATACGGAATACATAAGCATAAAAGAAAGCAAGGAAATACATGCTTAACATGAAAATAGCAAATAGAACTACATCATGCATCTCTAAAGGAAACAACAATTTAATTTGCTAAAATTTGCAACTTAGATAAAAGAACTTGTTCTGTTTGTTTCCAAATTAATACTTTTATACTTTAAAATAATATTCAACTGTACTTGGGCCCGGCATTGTACCACTTTGCGCGCCTTTCTTAATGAGAATCGAGGTAGCTAATCCCGAAACCATTAAGACACTTCTAGACCTTATGCCTAGGGGCAACTTGGAGCCCATCCCTTGGACTTTGTGTCCGGTACATGCCCTTTAAAAGTAAAATACTTTTCTTTATATCCTTCTTTAATTACTTCTTCTAAATAAGTGCCTTGGCATTTATTTAAGCACTCTGTGTGCCTTGATTCCAAATTCTGAAACTTAGGATCAGATGGTATCTTAGTATTGCTTTACTTGTACTTCTCTCATTTATTCAGCAAACAAGAGATTTTAAACTACATGGCACTGATATAAAATATTATCCAGTACATATTTAAACAAACTCCACAATAATTAAAGAAAGAATAACTATATCACTGAAATGTAACAGGATATATATTCAAACCGACTCCAATAGAATTCCTCAGCCACTAAAAGGAGAATACATGGTCATAAGGAACAACTTTTAAGCAGCTCACGGCAGTAAGAGTTTTCCACATTTCAAACTTGTAAAAAAAAAAACTAACTTATTCTTGACTCCTAACAATCATTCAATCATACAATGGCTTGAAGAAATTTATATCTACTTAAACATGCTTGAAGTGTAAGGTAAATACACCTAACTAGCATACTGTGGTAATCAAGGGAAACCCTCAAAACATCTGTTCGTGCCCTAAATAAAACACATCAACGGATTGAAATCAGCTTAAACCGAATTGGCTAGAGCAAGGGTCAAATCCGAAACCATATGCTAAGATGAAAGGCTACTGTTATCATTTTTCAACAAAACGCAAGATAAAAAAAAAACCCGAGAGCTACTCCTACCACAGGTGAGAAGCACTTACAATGGGTTCTTGGACTTACAACCGAAGAGAAATGCTCTAGGGTTTCGGTGGAGCTTCGATTCCACCTTTTTCCTTGTATTTCCCGAGCTCCCCTTGCCGGAATGATCACTCACGAGTGGAGACCGGCCGGAAAACACCTCGCCGACGTCGAGAGGAGGAAACCCTAGCCTTGGCCGCGGTTTCGCCCGAGAGGAGAAGACGGCGCCGCGTGGGTGAGAAGGGAGAGAGGTTTGGGTTTTTAGGTTTCGGGAAAGAAATTAACCTCCTTTAATAACCTAGGTGATTCGGTTCCACCTATAACTTTAATATATTTGTTCACACACTTAGTTAATAAAACAAGCTCAGCTCGGTTGGTTGGGCCGATTACTGCTTGGGCCCGAGAAGCTGGGTTCGAATCCTAGCTCTTGCACTTTGTGTTTTTTTTTTTTTTAAACTTCCTCCTCCTGGTAAAAATGTCAAACGGACTCCAAAAATTGCATAAAAGTTACTCTAAAAATTCCTAAAAATCCCTAGAATATTTTAAAAGTATTTTCAGACATTTTCAAAGATATTTAGAACTCAAAGTAAGGAAAATTGGGTCGTTACATTGACGGGCTAACCGAACATTTGGCACGAAGTCCAAGCAGGTCGACGGGCTGACCGGACGCTTGGCACGAAGTCCGGCTAGGTCGACGGGCTGACCGGATAGCTGGCGAGAAGTCCAGACGGGTCAAAGGGCTGACCGGACGTCTGGCAGGTGAGTAAAGGTAAGTCACTGAAAGGGAGTGACTGTAAGGATGCGTTCTCAGGAAGGGAACATTTTGCGTCATCCGGCTTAGATCCATTTCGGATATCTAAGTCGAGATCGTGATTAGATTCCGATCTCGGAAAGATGGAATCTAAGTCATACTCTTTATGTTGAACTTATAAACTGTGCTAACACTTTATTTTGCAGGATACACATTATATATTTGCCTTGGACTAACCTTGTCTTGCAGGAGAAGGACTTTCTGGAGAAAGGAGGTCCGGGCGCCCGGAGGTCTGGGCGCTCGGAAGTCCGGGCGCCCGGAGGCAAACTTTATCCAAGACGCGGCGTCAACACGTGGAGCTCTCTGGTTGGGACTGCTACGTCACACCAGGGCACCCGGAAGGGATCTAGGGCGCCCCGAGACTCCTATATAAGGAGGGTCAAAGGCGGAGCTCAAGAAAACAACTCTGAATTGACGATCTGCTCTCCTGCGCTCCTACGACGTTGCGATGCCACTCCGACAAAGCTCAAATTTCTTTATTATTGCTCTATTGTCGGTATTTTACTTCTATTAATTCTTGTACTTAACTCTTTTGTAATTATTATTTGAATTGATAGTGATTGCCGAACGAAAGTACTCAACGAGTACGGGCCTGAAGTAGGAGTCGACACAGGCTCCGAACCAAGTAAAAAGGTTCTGTGTTAGCATTGTTTTACTTTTCCGCTGTGCCTACTCTCGACGAATTTTTGTAATCGATATTCACCACCCCTCTATCGAACGATCACGATCCAACAAATAACTCATATTCTATTCAACTAATGTTAATAAAAAACATTAGTAGAAGGAAGAGAAAAGAATGTTTAGTTTAACTCAAATGATTATCTCTAATGTTATAAGCACAGTCCCCAGCAACGACGCAAAAAACTTGTTACGCAACCGTAAGTGTATGGTTTCGTCGTCAGTAATAAAATATTATCGATCCCACAGGGATTAGTTATAAGCACTAGAGATGTCTCACGACGAATTAGCTAAACATTTGACAAAGGTAGTGAATGTACTAGTAAAGTAACTATAAATAGAAATAGAAAAGTAAATGAAAGAACTTGGTTTTTATGAGTGTTCTAGGAGTTTGGTTTCATTATGATATTTATCGATGTGTTCACCAATTCATATCCTCAATTAATATGCATTTGTAGGAAGTTGTCGATTTTCTCCTTCAGAAGACGGGACCTTGATCTACACCACAACCAAATAAATAGATATGATCCCTATGAAGTCCGTTAGCAGGACTACTTGTTACTAGCGTCCCTCGGTCATACAACACAAAACACATCTCTATTCAATCCACGTAATAATGTAGGTATTAAGTACATTTAACCATCCCACCTCCTTATAGAGACTTGCTTCACCTTTCAAGAAGACACCCCAGACGTCTGTTAGCGGGACTACCTATCATGAGCTTCCCTCGGTCATACGATCTAGGGCATCCCTCTACGGGATCCACAAGCATCACAAACATTCAATCAAATATGGTAATTAGGTCCAAACACATGAATCCATACAAGATCAAATAGATACAACACATGCTAACATCATCTAGATAGGAAATTGGTATATCCATGAGATCTTATATCAAATCACACCATAAATACTCCCTTAGTCCTAGAACAATGGATCTACTCCATAGTAAAAAGGTAAAGATCCAAAGACAAGAAGATTATAAGTATTTCAATGCCAATCCAGAGAAAAGAGAATAGAAAAGCTTATCTAGTGTCGATGAGTGATCTTTGAAACCAATCCTTAGCTACTAGAGTCGATGTGGAGATGGAGATGGCCTTGGATCAATGGATCATGGATGAAAAATAGCACCAAATTGGATCTCCCCAAAGGGAGAGCCTTTTTCCTTTGAAAGGGGAAGAAATCTCCTTTTATAGAGCTGGGGCACGGGCACCACATAGCCCATGACACGGCTGTATGGCTCTCACATGACCTCTTACATTCTCCTCTCGACCAAGGTGACACGGCCGTGTGGATCCACACAGCCGCATTTTTCTTTAGCTTTGGATGGCTTACATGGCTATGTGGCTCACACGGCTTTAACAAAGAGGAGTAATTATACTGAAAATAAGACTAAGAATATGAAAGTGCATAGACAAAACATGTGTAAAAGATGTGAATATACATCAAAAATACTAAATAAGTGTATATAATCTACGTACATCAAACCCACAAAGTCATCCCTTACTGTTGGAGGTTTGTTCATGATTTTTGGATGGAGTAGTATATGGGTATGTTGATTAGTTGTCACCTGTAGACGTGGATCCATGAGTTGGAGTAGTAAATTTGGGGACCAAATTTTTATTAGTGAGGGAGAATGTAAGATAAAGTAATTTAAAAATAAAAAGGTTATTTGAGAAATAATCATATGGAACTTTTTGGAAATTTAAAAAAAATTTCTAGATTTAAACGGAGTTAGTATGACATGTTTAAGGAGATAAATTTAATAGGCTTAGGAAAAGCCTGTTTGGAATCTCAATTAGGTGAGAGTTGATTGAGAAGTTAACTAGAGTTTAATTAAACTAACCTAAGGTATATAAGTTGAAAACTAGTTATTCCTCTCATTTTCGCCGATCCCTCATCTCTTCTCCTTGATTTCCAGTCGTCGACCTCCCGATTCTTCATCGCACTGACGCCTCTCCTCTCCTCTGAAGGTGTTGGGATTCTATTCTGTTTAAATTTCCCTGTACAAAAATTGTACAATTACAGAACTTTTCCTAGCAACCCGCATGTTCGATCTGACATGTGTTTGATCAATCAAGCATGTTCTTGACAGATCAAAGCACACCTTGATCGAAGTACAAGATTGCTAGCCTCTTGTGTTGGTATTTAAAATCGATACAAAGAAAACTAAACTAATTACGCAACAGAATCAAAGAACTAGTTGTACCTTTTCTTTGTAACTAAAGATCTCTTGATCTTCTGTTGTATTCCTCTCTTATTCTTGGATGTCGTGTGGGTGACGATCTACCAAGATAACAAACACCCTTCCTTTCGTTGTTTCCAAACCGCCGACCACCAAGAGAAGCTCTAGAATGAGGCACCATCTTCTGTTCTTCTTCTTTTCCAAGCCGCCATCCACAAAGGATGCAAGAGGAGGCGCCGACCCTATCAAGGAGGAGGCGCTGGCCCCTAGCAAGGAGGAGGTGTCGGCCCTAGCAAGGAGGAGAGGAGGCTCCAGTCCCTAGCAAGGAGAAGAGGTGGCGCCGACCCTTAGCAAGGAAAGAGAAGCTGACCCTAGCAAGGAGAAGAGGAGTCGGCCCTAGCAAGGAGAAGATGAGCCGACCCTAGCAAGGAGAAGAGGAGGTGGCGTCGAAAACCAAAACCAACAACTACTCATGGATGGGTGGATTCGAGGCTTTATATAGAGGCTACAACAGGGACCTAGAGGAGAAATTGGTTTAGGCCTCCTGATGGGCTTGGGCTTCCTGTGTTCGACCCGAACACTCAACTCAAGTCCATCAATAATAACCCATACCACTAAAGGGTCATTATTGAACTACCGCACCAATCCCATATTACAATATGGGCTCCTTCTTATCATGAGTACGTTAATCTCCCTATGTTTAAGATATCATATGTCCGTTAATTAAATGAGTTACTGACAACTCAATTAATTAACATTTGATTCCAAGAGTAGTACCACTCAACTTTATTATCATGCCGGACTAAGTCCACTTGCAGGGTTTACATGATAATCCTTATGAGCTCCTTAAGGGGACATCATCAGCCTAAATAATTAGGACATATATTCCTTCTATAATCAACAACACACCATATTAATAGTGCTATTTCCCAACTCATCAGGCATATTGATTTAACGAATAAATCTCACCCATTGATAAGTTAAAGAAATAAATACTAAGTATACGTACTTGTTATTATATAGGGATTAAGAGGACACACATCCATAATAACAGAGGTTCTGTTCTTTTATGTAGTCATTACAAATCGAACAACATCAAACGGTCCTGCTCAATACACACATAGTGTACTAGTGTAATTTTCTAGTCAAGACAGATTAATATCAAATTACACTCCAACCGTTCTAATGGTTTGTCCCAATCCATCTTGGTTGTGAGCTACTATTTACAATTAATAAGGAACCGATAACATGATCTTCTGTGTGGCATGACACACCATGTTATCTACAATATAACTTAAATGGGCAACTGCATTGACATATATATTAATATAAAATACAAACATTTGACCAAAGTGTTTCTCATTTCAAAATATTTCAAAATAGATGTTCATACAAAAGCTAGACTTATAGTATACATCCCATCAATCTCTCACTTATACTAAAAGACTATACTACCATAAATGCTGTCATACATCTGATTCCCATCCCCTTAACATACCTATCAAAAGCTCTCGCCGGAAGAGCCTTAGTGAAAGGGTCTGCCAGGTTATCTACTGATGTAATCTTACTGACAACAACCTCTCCTCGTTTTACGATGTCTCGTATCAGGTTGTACTTATGCTCAATGTGTTTACTTGCCTTATGGGCTCGTGGTTCCTTCAAGTTTGCTACTGCACCACTGTTATCACAATAAATTATGATAACTTTGGCAGACCAGGAATCACATCTAAGTCCATCAAGAAGTTTCTAAGTCATACATCTTCTTTGGTGCCTCAGAGGCTACCACATACTCAGCTTTCATGGTGGAGTCTGAAACACATTTCTGCTTAACACTCCTCTATGCTATGGCTCCACCTCCCAAAGTAAACACATACCCCGAAGTTGATTTACTACTGTCCCTATCTAATTGGAAGTCTGAATCTGTGTAACCCTTAGGGAGCAAATCATCTGCCTGGAAACCAGCATATAATCTCTAGTTCTTTTCAGGTACTTTAATATATATGCTTTATGGCAGTCCAATGTCCCGGTCCAGGGTTACTTTGATATCTGCTAACCATGTCCACGGCAAAATAGATATCCGGTCTCGTACATAGCATCACATATATTAGGCTTCCTACAGGCGAAGCATAAGGAACTGCCTTCATCTCCTCTATCTCCTTTGGTGTCTTAGGACACATTTCTTTAGATAAAGGTACTCCATGCCGAAAAGGTAGAAAACCTTTCTTGGAGTTTTGCATGCTAAAACGAGCTAGGATAATATCGATGTATGAAGTTTGGGATAAACACAATATCCTTTTCTTGCGATCCCTTATTACTTTGATCCCAAGAATATGTCTACATTTTCCCAAGTTCTTCATATCAAACTGCTTGGACATCCATACCCTTACGTCTGACAACACTTTGACATTATTGCCAATGAGAAAAATGTCATCTACGTATAGTACAAGAAATACCACCACGTTTCCGTCACTTTTCTTGTATACACAAGACTCATCCGGACACTGAATGAATCCATGAGACGGGATCACTTCATCAAACCGGATGTTCCAAGATCTCGAAGCTTGCTTCAGTCCATAAATGGACCGATTGAGCTTACATACAAGATGCTCTTTGCCCTTCGCAATGAATCTCTCTGGTTGCTTCATATAGATGTTTTCTTCAAGACTTCCATTAAGGAAAGCTATCTTGACTTCCATTTTCCAAACCTCATAATTCATATTAGCAACAATAGATAAAAGAATCTAGATAGACTTAAGCATGACTACCGGCGAAAAAGTTTCCTCATAATCGATTCCCTCTTTCTGAGTATACCCCTTCGCAACAAGTCTTGCTTTAAAGGTTTCCACCTTCCCATCTGTTCCTCTTTTCCTTTTGTTGATGTATTTATATCCAATGACTTTTTCACCATTTGGTGGTTTTATAAGCTCCCAAACCTGATTAGAATGCATAGATTCTATTTCAGAGTTCATTGCACTTTGCTAAGATGCTGCATCTTTATCTTGGAGTGCTTCATCATATGTCCAAGGATCAGGTTCATGTTCACCAGGAATCAAGTCTGAAGACTCTACCAAAAACATGAATCTATCAGATTGTCTAATAACCCTCCCACTACGACGAGACACTATCTGTAATTGTGTTAGTAATTAGCCCTAAGAGCCAATCATGAGATGATTAGGCCTTTTGGGTTACTTAATGAGTTAGACTCAAATGAACCCACTCATTGGATTGAGTTCAATCTGAATTAGACAAATTGGATTGATGAGTTACACTCAATGGGTTAGACTTATTGGGTTATTGGATTCATGGTTAATCTAATATAATAATCCAACCCATTAAGAGGAATACAAAGAGACAAAAACCCCTTCATATTCATTGGATGAATATAAATAGGTTTTTGGTGAGATTTTTCATTAGATGAGATGGGTGTCTCTTGATCTTCCTCCTCCTTCTTCCTCTTTCTTCAATGGCCGAATTTTCTTCCATGACCGAACCATTCTTCTTGCTAGCACATGAAGATGGTTCTTCTCCGAAGGCTTCGTTCGTGGGACGAAT
Organism: Zingiber officinale; assembly: GCF_018446385.1. Taxonomy (NCBI): domain Eukaryota; kingdom Viridiplantae; phylum Streptophyta; class Magnoliopsida; order Zingiberales; family Zingiberaceae; genus Zingiber; species Zingiber officinale. The sequence continues at coordinate 72,182,493 of NC_055987.1, read as the reverse complement.
GAAGGATATGTTCGTGTGGATACCATAGAGGCGCGGACACTTGAACGTGCTGAGATCTGGATCCAAAGAAAAGGTTACTGTCGGGATTGTGAAGGGCACGCAACAAAGGTATAATCCTATCATGTAGCTTAGCATAGATTATTTTTCATGAAAATTATTTTCTTCCCTTCGCATGGATCCGCTGGATAAGAGGATCTAGTAATTTTTTCGCTGCGCTTTTATGTGATTAGCGCACTAGATCCCAACAGTGGTATCAGAGCCACTTACGAAGGGATATGCTAAGTTTTAGAATTTTATATATGATATAGAAATTGCATGATAGAGTTTACTGTGATTTGCAAAATTATGGGTCTCGGCCAGACTATGAGTCTCGGCCAGATTGTGAATCTCGGCCAAACTATGAGTCTTGGCCAGATTTTATGTCTCGGCCAAATCCTAAGCCTTGACCGAAAGTTGGTGTGTGACCAACAAGGTTTGGCTAAGAAAGGTGTTTTGTTGTGAACAAAGTGAAGTTGGTGTGTGACCAACAAGGTCTCAGCCAGATGTTTTGTTTAGAACGAAACATGTGTCATAACCAACAAGGTCTCAACCAGTTGGTGTGTGAACAAAGCAAAGCAGGACTGCCGTGGCATTGCGACTCATAATTTGTTTGCTGAAATCATAGTAAATTTTATGTCATAAAATATTATGAATAGATATGACATGGTGCATGGTTATGGCCCTTTAACCCCAATGTGATTGGATGTGTGTAATGTTGTAATTCATAATACGGCCTATGTGTCATGCCTTCATCCCTTTTATTCTCGTTGTAATTAGATTACACTCGAATGTAACTTGACTTTCTTTATATTTTGTAATGTACAAAATTAGAAAGAGTTAGTCTTCTGGAAGACGGGTGAAAAGGAAGGAAGGATAACAACACACGACAACCAAGGAAGTGCTTGGAGAAGCGACTTAGACCTATGTTGACTTATCGCTCTTCTCATTGGCTTGAGAAGATCGTAGTTTATGGGGGCCATAACCTTGTCACGTTTAAACTTGTGTATATGTTGATATATGCCATGATATGCCATGATGTATGTGATGCATGTGTAGCTATCGTAATTAGGTCATCTACATATGTCTAACAGAGTTTGGTACTCATTACTACCTCGATCATCTGTAGTCAGGTTTGCCAAAGCAAAGTGGCTCGTTTTATCTTGGTAGAGTGCGACAGGACAATTGTGATGTCCGACTACCGACCTTTGGATATGACTTAATTAAGTTACCTCAATTGAATTGAGAACTTATAGGCATATTGTTGTGCAAAGAGAGGGCAATACCTCTCAACCTTTCTGAACCGTGGAAGAAGAGGAAGAGAGAAAAGAGATCGCGCGAAACAACAAGACAAAGACGCACAAAAGAGAGCAAACACCAGGAAGGAGAAGAAGAAGAGAAAGAAAAAGAGTTACCGTGGTTCGGCGACTTGCCTACTCCACAAAACGGCCGAATCTTTATTAGAATTCTCTTCTACACAAGAGAATCACATCTAATGATTCTTGTGTTGTCTGATCTACAATGGGTTTACAATGATCCCTATAAATACTGCTAAACCCCCCAGACCCGGTAAAATCGTAACAGAATTTGTTATGAAAAACATAACAAAATTCTGTTATATAAAATCTTAACAGAATTTTATTACGAAAAATCTTAACAGATTTTTCTTCCATGATATCCCTTCATCCAAATATGAGCCACTCGTCAACAATCTCCACCTTGGCGAATATTCACCCCTTCGAAGAATACGAATATCTGGACAAAACTCCATCTGGATCTCTGGGTCTGGGCTTCCTTCCTCTAGCATCTAGAGATATGGATCAAGTTCAAGCAATGCTTAAACTTCTCTGTGGTCACTGGCTTTGTCAGCATATCTGCAGCATTGTCTGCAGTGTGAACCTTCTCAAATTGAATTTCCTCGGAAGCAATCAACTCTCTGATCTTGTGAAACCTCACATCAATGTGTTTGGTTCTCGCATGATACACCTGATTCTTCGCCAAATAGATAGCACTCTGATTATCGCATAACAACTTGACTCCACCTTGCTGAACACCCAGTTCTCTGACCAACCCTGTAAGCCATAAAGCTTCCTTCGCTGCTTCAGCTGCTGCCATGTACTCGGATTCCGTAGTAGACAATGCAACAATAGATTGTATCATAGATTTCCAACAAATAGGTCCTCCTGCCACAGTGAATACGTATCCTGTAGTAGACCTCCTGTTATCTAAATCTCCTGCATAGTCTGCATCTACCTACCCAGCAACTAAAGGATCTTCCGGTTGTCTACTGAACATGATGCCATAATTAGTTGTATTTCTCAAGTATCTGAAAATCCATTTCACTACATCCCAATGTGGTCGACCAGGATTTGAGAGAAACTTGCTTACCATACTAATTGCTTGCGCCAAATCTGGTCTCGTGCAAACCATGGCATACATCAGACAACCAACTGCACTGGCATAAGGAACCTTTGACATCTCTTGGATCTCGTCATCCGTCTTTAGACACTGTGTACTGGATAACTTGAAGTGATGCGCCAGGGGTGTGTTCACCGACTTTGCATTCTTCATGTTGAACCTATCCAACACCTTCTCCACATAGCTACGTTGAGACAACCATAATCTCCCTGCAACTCTATTCCTGTGAATCTCCATCCCAAGAATCTTCTTGGCCTCTCCCAAATCTTTCATGTCAAATTTCTTGCTCAGTAGCCTCTTCAATTTGTCAACCTCTCTCATCTTCTTCGCAACAATGAGCATGTCATCTACGTATAGTAGTAAGAAAATCAGTGATTTATCTTCAAGGCCCTTCACATATATGCAGCAGTCATACTCGCATCTCCTATATCCGTTTTGAATCATGTATGAATCAAAACGTTTGTACCATTGCCTAGGAGATTGTTTCAGTCCATAGAGCGATTTCTTCAACTTACAAACCAACTGCTCTTGTCCGGACTGACTAAATCCCTCAGGTTGTGACATAAAAATCTGCTCCTCCAAATTTCCATGAAGAAATGCCATCTTCACATCCATTTGCTCCAATTACAAATCGTGATGTGCCACCAAAGCCAGTACCGCTCTAATTGACGTATGTCTTACCACTGGAGAGAAAATTTCTTCATAGTCAATCCCCTTTCTTTGTGAATACCCCTTTGCTACCAACCGAGCCTTAAACTTCACTTCTTCTCCCTCTGACATTGCTTCTTTCTTCTTGAATATCCACTTGCACCCTATAGCTTTCTCTCCTTCAGGAAGTTCCACTAGATCCCACGTTTGGTTCTTATGCAACGACTCCATCTCCTCTGCCATAGCACCCGTCCACCTGTCCTTTTCAGAGCTATGTATTGCCTCCTGAAAAGATGTAGGGTCCCGCTACTAGTGGTAAGTGCATAAGATACCAAGTCTTCGAATCCGTATCTAGTGGGTGGTTTTACGACTCGTCTCGTTCTACCACTAGCTATAGTGCGATGCTCCATGTGCTCTGAGCTAGAATCATCGAAGTCATGAGTCTCTAGCTCCACCTGCACAATATCTTTCTCTTTGTTGCTTTGTGGTGTTTCCTTTCCTTCTTCCTGAGTACGTTGTAACATAGCTTTCTCGTCAAACACCACATCTCTGCTGATCACCACCTTGTTTGCCTTAGGATCCCAAAGCTTGAAGCCTTTAACTCCTTTCTGATAGCCCAGAAAAATGCATTGCTTTGACTTTGCATCCAGCTTTGATCTTTCCTCACTAGATATGTGCATATAGGCTGGACATCCAAAACCTCGAAGATGAGAGTATTCTACTTGATTCCCTGTCCATACTTCCTCTGATACTTTGCCTTCTAGTGCTGCCCTTGGTGATCTATTAATGAGATAACATGCCATGTTAACTGCTTCCGCCCAGAAATTCTTTGCAAGCCCTGCATTCAGCCTGAGACATCTTGCCTTCTCAATGATTGTCCTGTTCAACCTTTCCGCTACCCCATTCTGCTGAGGTGTCCTGTGAACCGAGAAGTGCCTCATTATCCCATGTTGCTCACAGAATTCCTGAAACTTTGAATCTGTGTACTCAGTCCCATTATCTGACCTAAGGCATTTGATCTTCCTTCCGGTCTGGTTCTCTACTTCAGTTTTCCACAATTTAAACTTTGCAAAAGTTTCTGACTTGTGACGCATAAAGTATACCCATACCTTTCGTGAGAAATCATCAGTAAAACTCACAAAATACAAGTGCCCTCCACGTGATGCTACACTGGCCGGTCCCCAGAGATCCGTATGTACGTAGTCCAGAATCCCCTCCGTCTTGTTTGTTGCCGTCTTAAATTGCACTTTGCTCTGTTTCCCAAGAACACAGAATTTGCAGAATTCAAGCTTGCACGTTTTGACACCCTTCAACAAATCTCTCTTGTGAAGTTCTAGCATCCCACGTTCACCCATATGCCCTAGCCGCATATGCCACAAGACAGTACTATCTGATTCAGACTCCACCGAGGTGACTCCACCTACGACTGTAGTCCCTATCAACTTGTAGATGTTTCCTGCTACCTTTTGTCCTTTCATTACCGTCAGAGCTCCCTTGCTGACTTTCATCACCCCGCTCACTGATTTGTAATTACAACCAATACCATCCAGTGTGCCTAGTGAGATCAAGTTCTTCCTTAGCTCTGGTATATATCTGACATCACATAAAGTTCTGATCACACTATCAAACATCTTGATTCTGACATTCCCTATGCCGATAACCTTGCATGATGCATCGTTTCCCATCAACACTGAACCAGAATCCACTGCCCTATAGGTGTCAAACCAATCCTTGTTTGGAGTCATGTGATATGAACATGCAGAGTCTAAAATCCATGCATCTGATAGCATATCTCCATCACCGCTTTCTAAATTTTCTTCTTCAACTATGTTTGCAAACTTTGCCGAACTACTTTTGTTCTTTGCAACATATTTCTTTATCTCTGGACAATTTCTCTTGATATGACCTTTACCTCCACATTTGTAGCACGTGATCACCTTCTTCCTTCTCGACTTAGAACGAGTCTTGTTGTTGTTGTCATATCCATGTCGAGATTTGCTCCTACCACGCTCTTGGTTGCTATTTACCACAAGTCCTTCTCCTTGAGAAATTTCATCGCTTGTTTTCTTCCTTTGGTGAAAACCTAGCAACGCACTTGTGATCTCCTCCAATTTGAGAGTTTCCTTACCCCACATCAAAGTAATAACCAAATTCTCGTACGTAGGAGATGAAGGTAGAGAATTCAACAACATCAGCGCCTTGTCTTCGTCTTCGATCTTCACATCAATCCGCTTCAGATCACTTACAATCTGGTTGAATACGTTGATGTGCTGGCTCAGATCGGTTCCTTCTGTCATCTTCAGCCCGAATAATTTCTGCTTGAGATACAGCTTGTTTGTCAATGATTTTGACATGTACCAGCTTTCCAGCTTTTGCCAAACTGTCACCGGTGACTCCTCGTCCATGACATGGTACATCACGTCATCCGTAAGACAAAGCCTAATTGTTGCTACTGCCTTCGCCTGAAGTTCTTCCCAATCTGATTTCTCCATGCTTTCCGGTTTTCTTTCTCCTAGCGCCTTCACCATGCCTTGTTGCACCAACAAGTCCTTGACCCTTCTCTGCCATAATCCAAAGTTTCCGGTTCCGTCAAACTTCACCATATCAAACTTCGCAGAAGTCGTCCCCGACATGTTGAAGAAATCTGCCAAAAACCTGGAGCTCTGATACCAATTATTGTGCAAAGAGAGGGCAATACCTCTCAACCTTTCTGAACCGCGGAAGAAGAGGAAGAGAGAAAAGAGATCGCGCGAAACAACAAGACAAAGACGCACAAAAGAGAGCAAACACCAGGAAGGAGAAGAAGAAGAGAAAGAAAAAGAGTTACCGTGGTTCGGCGACTTGCCTACTCCACAAAACGGCCGAAGCTTTATTAGAATTCTCTTCTACACAAGAGAATCACATCTAATGATTCTTGTGTTGTCTGATCTACAATGGGTTTACAATGATCCCTATAAATACTGCTAAACCCCCCAGACCCGGTAAAATCGTAACAGAATTTGTTATGAAAAACATAACAAAATTCTGTTATATAAAATCTTAACAGAATTTTATTACAAAAAATCTTAACAGATTTTTCTTCCATGATATCCCTTCATCCAAATATGAGCCACTCGTCAACACATATCCCATAAGATGTAAATCATATTATACTAGTCTTGGGCGATTAGCCAAAGCTAACTCAAGATGAATTATAATATGGATTTTATAAGATGGGAAAACGAACAAACAGTGTTGTTCACCTAAGGATACAAGAGTTACATAGGATGTAATTGGTAAATGTTGTCTACCTAAGTTATACTAAGTCTTAGGCGATTAGCCAAAGCTAACTCAAGATAAGTTATAATATGGATCTTGTCCAATTGGTACACGTTACCTACCTATTTTATACAAGTCTTGGGCGATTAGCCAAAGCTAACTCAAGATAAAGTATAATATGGATCTTGTCCCACTAGAATGTCTTTGCTTTTGAGCTTAGAGCTAGTAGTGACTTGCTTCTATCAAGCTTTAGAATTTAGTGGGAGAATCATTTAATTAAAGGCCTAATTAAATGATCTGAGTATGATACTTCTCTGCATTTTATTGTTGTAGACCACCATGTCATCTAGTAAGTAGAAGACACTATCTCTGCGATCTGTCCTTGATAAGAATAAGCTCAATGGAGCTAATTTCTAGACTGGTATAGAAACCTAAGAATAGTTCTCAAGAGAGAAAGAAAACTGTACGTCCTAGAGCAGCCTATTCCTGAAGTGCCCCTTGCTACTACCACTAGAGCTGATAGGGATGCTTACAAGCATCAAGATGATGCTTTAGATGTATCATACCTTATGCTCGCCATCATGAACTCTGAGCTTCAGAAGCAACATGAGAACATGGATGCTTATGATATGGTTGAACACCTTAGAAAACTATATCAAGGACAAGCAAGGCATGAGAGATTTGAGATCTCTAAAGTACTATTTCAATGCAAAATGCAAGACGGAAGTCTCGTAGGGCCATATATGCTCAAAATGATCAAGAATGTGGAGAACTACAAAGGTTGGGATTCCCACTATACCAAGAATTGGCCACTGATCTTATCTTGCAATCATTGCCCAATAGCTATAGTCAATTTGTCATGAACTGCAACATGAATGAAATTGATAAACCACTACCTAAGATATTGAGCATGTTGAGAACTGCTGAACTCAACCTTAAGAAGGCAAAGCCAAGTATCATTTTGATGGTATCTAAGGGCAAAGGCAAGTGGAAGCCTAAAGGTAAGGTTAAGACCCAAGCCAAAGGAAAGGGTAAGATTCATGCACTGAAACCCAAAGGTGGGGTTGCTAAGGAAGGAACCTACTTCCACTGTGGTGAGACAGGACGCTGGAAGAGGAACTGTAAGGTATACCTAGAGGAACTGAAAAATGAAGAGAAGTGAGACTTCTGCCTCAGGTATATATGTTATAGAAATCAATCTATCTATTTCTTCTTCATGGGTATTAGATACCGGATGTGCGTCTTGTTAGTTAGAGCCCTAGAGCCAATCATTTGATGATTGTACGGACTCATGTATATCATATTCTTGTATATTAATAAAGGCATTTGTTTGGTTATTATACTTATTTATATTAGTGCCAAATAGACTAAGTATAATAGCGTCCTTGAGTAGAAGGTTCATACCTATATCAATCGATTAGTTGAATCGATAGTGAGATGATATAGGGAACACTACTCTAAATCATTCCTAGTCGAGTATTAGCATTCAGGGACAATGTTAATACAATAAGACTAGCATGTAGGTCAGCTCGATGACTTGATCTCACAAGTCATGGATATAGAGATATCAAGCTGACACATGGGTATGCATTAGAGAATGTATACTGAATGACCCGCCATGAGAAAGTATCATGGATCGTTATATGAGTGTCATATACTTTCTCATGTGGCTATTAGTATGACTATTAGTCCTTAGACCTGAAGTCACCATGGATCCCTACATAAGGAGTTATGTACTTTGGTTTCGTCAAACGTCACCCGTAACTAGGTGGACTATAAAGGCGATTACTGGGTATATAACGAATTATGTAGAGGGATGTGAGTGATGTAGATGGGATCTATCCCTCCCATATGACGGGAGCAACATCGGTATTCTTGATAGAGTGAGACCACTAAGTGCATGACCATGCCCAAATGAGTCAACATTAGATGTTGAGCTCATTTGATCGAGTGAGTCTACTTGGAGTTCAAGATTTAGATTGATTAGAGGATGACACGGTCTATGCCTCATATTGATCAATCTAGACGTCTAGGATAGAAGGACACTTGTCATTATTATTTTGTGAGTAGTCATAATTGGTAGTCACAAGGTGATGTCGGATCTCGACATTCTTGTAACTTGGGTAGTAATGATGTGTTGCTAGATACCGCTCATTACTTATGCTCCTAAATGGGTTTAGGGCATTGCCAACGTTACAAGAACCTATAGGGTCACACACTTAGGACAATTAGGTGGAGATTAGGTTCATATGATGAACCAAGAGGATTAGATTCATTTGATGAATCAAATTGGATTAAGAGTAATCCTAATTGGGCTAACTTGAGTTCGACTCAAGTTGATTCATGTGTTAAATGAGTCTAATTTAGATTTTGACTCATTGAATCAATTTAATTTAATGAATTAGATTCATTATATTAAGTTGGCTCGAATCAAATGGTTGGATTAGATCCACCATGGTAGAGATTGAGTCAAGTTTGACTTGACTTGAGAAGGAAGACCAAAGGTCAATTTTGACTTGACCTTTTGCCACCTCATTGGTGAGTTGGCATTAGGTGGACCAATAATGATGTTCCACATCATCATGGGTGCCACCTCATGGAAGTGACAAAGCCACTCTCTTAATGGTTTCATATTAATTGCAATTAATACAATTAATGTGATTTTATGGTTTCATATTAATTGCAATTAATGCAATTAATGTGAATTTTGAAAAGTGGCCGGCCACTTGGTTTTTGGATGAGAATTTGATTTTTCATTCAAGTGTGCATCTTCCTCCTTCTCCCTCTCAAGCTCTCCCTCTCCCTCTCCTCCTTACTTGGCCGAACCTTACCAAGGTGCTAGCACACCTTTGTGTGAGGTTTTCTCCACCTAAGTTGTCCGTGTGGATACTTCTAGAGGACCGGCGCTTGACGGTCTTGAGATCCGGCAACACCTTGGAAGAGCAGGATTCGCGTAGGGCGCGCATCAAGGGTAAACACTTTTTCCTCGTAGATCTAAGTAGTAGATCAGTTTTTGAACTCGTACAAGAAATAGTTTTTCGAATTTTGTATACGAATCTTTGCACGGATCTACGGCTTTGGGTCCTTCGGGGTTTCCGCGACGCGAAAAAGCGGTTTTCGCGGCTCGAAGACCCAACAGTACTGTTGGCCTGTGATTTTCTGTAAAAATTCAATTTTTATGTTTTTATGGGTAATTTTTCCTTATAGGCGAAGCACAAGTGTCTCGGCACTTGTAGGCTTCGGCTATCGGGAAGAATTTTCCCAAACGGCTTCGTTTCGACCCAAAATCTTTTGGGACAGCGGACTCGGGTGCCTTTAGATCGCAACGGAGCAACTCACGATGGTTAGATCGTGGGTAGGGGCGCTGCCCCTAACCCCGCAAGGGGAATTGCTCCGCGATCGCACCCGAAATCGCTAAAAACGAACCCGTCGGGAAGATTTTTCCGAAACGGTAATGTCTCGGCCCAAATCGTTTTGGGACAGCGGGTTTAGGCGCTGTAGAATCGCAAAGGAACCCTCGCGATGGTTAGATCGCGGGTAGGGGCGCTGCCCCTGGGCCCCGCAAGGGGATCCGTTCCGCGATTGCGCCCGAAACCGCTAAACGGGACCGCCGGGAAATTTTACTTGTAAAAATTGTAAAAATTAATTTTAAAATTTTAGAAAATTATGAAAATATATAATTTTGAATTATATATATTAATTTGTGATAGTCATGGCCCAAAGCCCAATATGATTGGTTGTGTTGTAATTCATAATACGGCCTGCGTGCCGTGATGTGTTTTCGCGTGTTGTATTTATTTTATTATTCGCGACCTGCGCGTCGTGCCTCGTCTTTTATTCTTGTTTTAAATTAGATTTAGACTCGAATGTAACTCGAGTTTCAAATTGTAATGTACAAATTGGAGCGGTGGAGAGTCCACACGAGACGGAGTTCCGAGGCGGGCACGAGCAACACAAGGTGGTCAAAGGGAGGCGCTTGGAGAAGCTGTTGACCCTAGGTTGACCAATCGACCTTCTCATTGGCTTGAGAAGATCGTAGTAGGGCCATGACTAAATCACAAATAGATTAATTAATTAATTATTATGTATTTGATGCATGTTTAATAATTAATTAATTAATTAGTGCCTTAACGATTAGATTAGATCTAAGTCGTGCACATGATGCACCCTTGCGATTAGATTAGATCTAAGTCGTGCACAAGATGCATTCTTCTCGATTAGATTAGATCTAGATCGAACCAACTCTAAAATGCCTAACCGTGCCGTGATACCTATCACTACCTCGATCACATGTATTGTTGAATCTGCCAAAGCAGAGCAATACATATTATCTTGGTAGGGTACGGAGGGACAATCTTGGTCCTGTCTATCAACGCATGGGTTAATAAAAACTCAATTAGATTGAGTATTCATAGTTACTCGGTTGGATCGAGTCAACTATAGGCATTTTTCCAATAGTTGGAAAGATAGGTCAAAATCACATCTATATTAACTCTCGGGCGTATTAGCCAAAGCTAACTCGAGTTTTAATATAAATGCAGATATTGATTCTATAAACAAGAGTTGCATAGAGATGTAATTGGTAATCGTTACCTACCGATCATACTAAGCCTTGGGCGTATTAGCCAAAGCTAACTCAAGGGTTAGTATGATGTGGATCTTGTCCCACAAGAATTATAGAATTCAGTGGGAGCATCATTTAATTAAAGGCCTAATTAAATGATTTTAAAAGAATATGATATTTATTTCTGCATTTATTTTTTGTTGTAGAATTTCCATGACGTCGAATACGAACATTTTCTCCCTGCGATCTGTCCTTAAGAAGGACAAACTCAACGGAGCAAATTTCCTGGACTGGTACAGGAACCTGAGAATTGTTCTCACTCAGGAGCGTAAGCTGTATGTTCTGGAGCAGCCCATTCCGGAGGCTCCTCCTGCCAATGCCCCGCGAGCCGACAAAGATGCTTACAAGAAGCATCAAGACGACGCATTAGATGTGTCCTGTCTAATGCTCGCGACCATGAACTCAGAGCTTCAGAAGCAACATGAGTTAATGGGCGCTTTTGATATGGTTGAGCATCTTCGCCAACTATATCAGGGACAAGCAAGGCACTGGAAGAGGAACTCCAAAGAATACCTGGAAGATCTTAAGAAGAAGAGAAATAAGATTTCTACTTCAGGTATAAATGTAATAGAAGTCAACCACTCTATTTCTTCATCGTGGGTATTAGATACCGGATGTGCTTCGCACATTTGTACTAATGTACAAGCGCTGAGGAATAGCAGAGCATTGACGAAGGGTGAGATAGACCTACGAGTAGGCAATGGAGCACGAGTTGCTGCTATTGCTGTAGGAACTTATCATCTATCTCTGCCCTCTGGGCTAGTACTAGAATTAGACGATTGTTGTTATGTGCCTGCCTTGACAAAGAACATAATATCAGTTTCTTGTTTGGACAAGAGAGGATACTCGTTTATAATAAAGAACAAATGTTGTTCCGTCTTTTTAAACGATATGTTCTATTGTAGTGCACCTCTGATAAACGGACTCTACATTCTAGACCTAGAGAGCCCTGTCTATAACATAAATACCAAGAGGATCAAGTCGAATGACTTGAACCAAACTTACCTTTGGCACTGTCGCTTAGGTCATATAAATGACAAGCGCTTATCCCAACTCCATAAGGATGGTTTGTTGGACTCATTTGATTTTGAATCATATGAGATATGCGAGTCATGCCTACGAGGCAAGATGACCAAGACTCCCTTTAGTGGGCACAGCGAGAGAGCGACTGATTTGTTAGGACTCATACATAGTGATGTATGTGACCCTTTCAATGTCACTGCTAGAGGCGGTTATAGGTACTTCATCACATTTACTGATGACTACAGTAGATACGGTTATGTGTACTTGATGACACATAAGTCCGAATCCTTTGAAAAGTTCAAAGAATTCAAGAATGAAGTACAGAACCAGCTTGGCAAGAGTATTAAGATACTTCGATCCGATCGAGGTGGTGAATACTTAAGCCATGAGTTTCGTGACTACTTAGCTGAGTGTGGGATTTTATCTCAACTCACTCCTCCTGGAACACCACAGTGGAATGGTGTATCCGAAAGGAGGAATCGTACCTTATTAGATATGGTACGATCTATGATGAGTCACACAGATCTTCCGACATATCTATGGGGATATGCTCTAGACACGGCAGCTTTCATACTCAACCGAGTTCTATCAAAGGCCGTGATAAAGACACCATATAGGATATGGACTGGGAGAGATGCCCAGGTATCTTTCATGAGGATTTGGGGTTGTGAGGCTTACGTACGACGTCAAGTCTCAGACAAATTAGGACCCAAATCCGACAAGTGCTATTTCATCGGATATCCCAAGGAAACTAAGGGATATTACTTCTACATTCCCAGTCAGCACAAGGTAGTTGTGGCAAAGACTGGGGTCTTTCTAGAAAGGGACTTTGTTTCTAGAAAGACTAGTGGGAGCGCGTTCGATCTTGAAGAAGTTCAAGATGCGAACAATAGCACTAATGCCACGATGGAAATTGAACTGGAACCACAAAGTGTTGTGGATGATATTGTTCCACAAGGAGTTGAGGAACAACAACCGGTTCATGTAGACATACCTCCTCGCAGGTCTGATAGGGTACGTCGTCAGCCTGAGAGATACTCATTTCTCTTGTCTGACCATGATGACATTGTGCTCATAGAGGATAAGCCTACCACCTATCAAGAAGATGTGATGAGACCAGATTCTGAGAAATAGCTAGAAGCCATGAGATCCGAGATAGAATCCATGTACACCAACCAAGTATGGACTTTGGTTGATCCACCTGAAGGGGTAAAACCTATTGGGTGCAAGTGGGTCTTTAAGAGAAAGACTGACATGGATGGACTTATTTATAAGGGTCGCTTGGTAGCTAAAGGTTTCAAGCAGATTCATGGTATTGACTATGATGAAACCTTTTCTCCAGTGGCGATGTTTAAGTCCATTCGGATCATGCTTGCTATTGCAGCCTACCATGACTATGAGATATGGCAGATGGATGTCAAAACCGCGTTTCTGAATGGAAACCTGCTCGAGGATGTGTACATGACACAACCTGAGGGTTTTGTAGATCCACAGCATACTAGTAGAGTATGCAAGCTGCATAGGTCCATTTATGGACTAAAGCAAGCTTCTCGGAGCTGGAATCTTCGATTCGATGATGCGATCAAACAGTTTGGTTTCATCAAGAATGAAGATGAGCCTTGTGTCTACAAGAAGGTTGCAGGGGACATAGTTGTCTTCCTCATACTGTATGTGGATGACATACTACTCATTGGGAAGGACATCCCTATGCTTCAGTCTGTGGCTAGGGAGTTGCTTCTCAATGAAGGACTTAGGTGAGGCATCTCGCATTCTTGGGATACAGATCTATAGAGATAGATCTAAGAGATTGCTTGGCCTAAGTCAGAGTACATATATTGACAAGGTACTCCTTCGGTTTGCCATGCAGAACTCCAAGAAGGGATTTCTGCCGATGTCACATGGCGTGAGTCTTTCGAAGACTCAAGGTCCCTCTTCTAGAGAGGAGAGAGACCGTATGGATCAGATCCCTTATGCCTCAGCCATAGGATCGATCATGTACGCCATGCTATGTACTCGACCTGATGTCTCGTATGCTTTGAGCATGACGAGCAGATACCAGTCAGATCCAGGTGAAAGTCACTGGATAGCGGTCAAAAATATTCTTAAGTACTTACGAAGGACTAAAGAATATTTCTTTATATATGGAGGCAATGATGAGCTAACTGTAAAGGGTTACAGTGATGCCAGCTTTTAGACCGATCAGGATGATTACCGATCGCAGTCAGGGTTCGTATTTTGCATTAATGGTGGTGCTGTCAGCAGGACACAGTAGCTGATTCTACAACAGATACCGAGTATATTGCTGCATCAGAGGCAGCAAAGAAGGCAGTTTGGATCCGCAAGTTCATCACTGAACTTGGGGTGGTTCCTAGCATCGCTGACCCAGTTGAGCTCTATTGTGACAACAATGGAGCTATAGCACAGGCGAAGGAACCTCGCTCACACCAACGGACCAAGCACATACTACGGCGCTTCCATCTCATTTGAGAGATTATCGATAGAGGAGATGTGAAGATTTGCAGAGTACCTACAGAGGCTAACATCACAGATCACTTGACCAAGGCTTTGGCACAGAGGAAGCATGATGGTCACACTAGGTCTTTAGGCCTTAGAGCCTATACTGATTGGCACTAGTGCTAGTGGGAGATTGTTAGTTAGAGTCCTAGAGCCAATCATTTGATGATTATACGGACTCATGTATATCATATTCTTGTATATTAATAAAGGCATTTGTTTGGTTATTATACTTATTTATATTAGTGCCAAATAGACTAAGTATAATAGCGTCCTTGAGTAGAAGGTTCATACCTATATCAATCGATTAGTTGAATCGATAGTGAGATGATATAGGGAACACTACTCTAAATCATTCCTAGTCGAGTATTAGCATTCAGGGACAATGTTAATACAATAAGACTAGCATGTAGGTCAGCTCGATGACTTGATCTCACAAGTCATGGATATAAAGATATCAAGCTGACACATGGGTATGCATTAGAGAATGTATACTGAATGACCCGCCATGAGAAAGTATCATGGATCGTTATATGAGTGTCATATACTTTCTCATGTGGCTATTAGTATGACTATTAGTCCTTAGACCTGAAGTCACCATGGATCCCTACATAAGGAGTTATGTACTTTGGTTTCGTCAAACGTCACCCGTAACTGGGTGGACTATAAAGGCGATTACTGGGTATATAACGAATTATGTAGAGGGATGTGAGTGATGTAGATGGGATCTATCCCTCCCATATGACGGGAGCAACATCGGTATTCTTGATAGAGTGAGACCACTAAGTGCATGGCCATGCCCAAATGAGTCAACATTAGATGTTGAGCTCATTTGATCGAGTGAGTCTACTTGGAGTTCAAGATTTAGATTGATTAGAGGATGACACGGTCTATGCCTCATATTGATCAATCTAGACGTCTAGGATAGAAGGACACTTGTCATTATTATTTTGTGAGTAGTCACAATTGGTAGTCACAAGGTGATGTCGGATCTCGACATTCTTGTAACTTGGGTAGTAATGATGTGTTGCTAGATACCGCTCATTACTTAAGCTCCTAAATGGGTTTAGGGCATTGCCAACGTTACAAGAACCTATAGGGTCACACACTTAGGACAATTAGGTGGAGATTAGGTTCATATGATGAACCAAGAGGATTAGATTCATTTGATGAATCAAATTGGATTAAGAGTAATCCTAATTGGGCTAACTTGAGTTCGACTCAAGTTGATTCATGTGTTAAATGAGTCTAATTTAGATTTTGACTCATTGAATCAATTTAATTTAATGAATTAGATTCATTATATTAAGTTGGCTCGAATCAAATGGTTGGATTAGATCCACCATGGTAGAGATTGAGTCAAGTTTGACTTGACTTGAGAAGGAAGACCAAAGGTCAATTTTGACTTGACCTTTTTGCCACCTCATTGGTGAGTTGGCATTAGGTGGACCAATAATGATGTTCCACATCATCATGGGTGCCACCTCATGGAAGTAACAAAGCCACTCTCTTAATGGTTTCATATTAATTGCAATTAATGCAATTAATGTGATTTTATGGTTTCATATTAATTGCAATTAATGCAATTAATGTGAATTTTGAAAAGTGGCCGGCCACTTGGTTTTTGGATGAGAATTTGATTTTTTATTCAAGTGTGCATCTTCCTCCTTCTCCCTCTCAAGCTCTCCCTCTCCCTCTCCTCCTTACTTGGCCGAACCTTACCAAGGTGCTAGCACACCTTTGTGTGAGGTTTTCTCCACCTAAGTTGTCCGTGTGGATACTTCTAGAGGACCGGCGCTTGACGGTCTTGAGATCCGGCAACACCTTGGAAGAGCGGGATTCGCGTAGGGCGCGCATCAAGGGTAAACACTTTTTCCTCGTAGATCTAAGTAGTAGATCAGTTTTTGAACTCGTACAAGAAATAGTTTTTCGAATTTTGTATACGAATCTTTGCACGGATCTACGGCTTTGGGTCCTTCGGGGTTTCCGCGACGCGAAAAAACGGTTTTCGCGGCTCGAAGAACCCAACACGTCTCACATTTGTGCGAATGCGCAGGGGCTGAGAAATAGTAGAGTATTGACATAGGGCGAAGTGGACCTACGAGTAGGCAATGGTGCAAGAGTTGCTGTTGTCGCTGTAGGAACATATTCCTTATCTTTGCCTACTGGGCTTGTTTTAGAACTTAAAGAGTGCTGCTATGTGCCTACCTTGACCAAGAACATTATCTCTGTTTCTTGTTTGGACAAGAAAGGTTTTTCATTTGTAATAAAGGACAAATGTTGTTCCATTTATTTCAATGAAATATTCTATTGTAGTGTACATCCTGTGAATGTACTCTATGTTCTAGACTTTGGTAACCCAATCTATAACATAAATACCAAATGGTTCAAGTCTAATGATTTGAATCAAACATATCTCTGGCATTCTCGCTTAGTTCACAAAATGAGAGTTGCATATCCCAACTCCATAAGGATGGATTTTGGACTTATTTGATTTTGAATCATATGAGGCATGCAAATCTTGTCTTCGAGGCAAGATGACAAAGACTCCATTCAGTGGACACCGCGAAAGGGCTAATGATCTTTTAGGACTCATACATACTGATGTATGTGACCCTTTTAGAGTAGTAGCTAGAGGAGGCTAACATTACTTCATTACTTTTACTGATAATTTCAGTGAATATGGCTATGTGTTTCTGAAGAGACACAAGTTAGAATCCTTTAAAAAGTTCAAAGAATTCAAGAATGAAGTACAAAACTAACTTGGTAAGAGTATTAAGATGCTTCGATCAGATCGAGGTGGGGAATACCTTAGCCAAGAGTTTCATGACCATCTCGTTGAGTGTGAGATCATATCTCAACTCACTCCATCTGGAACGCCACAATAGAATGGTGTATCAGAAAGGAGGAACCGTACTTTATTAGATATGGTACGATCGATGATGAGTCATACAAATCTTCCTACTTCCTTCTGGGGACATGCTCTAGAGACAACAACTTTTACACTTAACCAAGTTCCATTTAAGGATGTCATAAAGACACCATATGTGATATGGACAAGGAAGAGTCCCAAGATATCTTTTATGAAGATTTGGGATTGTGAGGCTTACGTTCGACGATAAGTCTCAGATAAACTAGGACCCAAATCTAACAAGTGCTACTTTGTTGGATATCCCAAGGAAACGAAGGGACATTACTTTTATCATCCCACCCAAGGTAAGGTGTTTGTTGCCAGGACTGGTGTGTTTTTAGAAAGGGAATTTATTTCTAGAAAAACTAGTGGGAGTGAAGTTGATCTTAAAGAAGTTCAAGATACTAGCACTGGCACCTTGATGGAAATTGAACAGGTACCACAAGATGTTGTGGATTAGGATTTTGTTACACCACAAGAGATTATGGAGCAACAACCTGTTCAAGTAGCACAAGCTCTACGCAGATATGATAGGACCCGTCGTCAACCTAAGAGATATTATTTTCTCTGACAACAGTGATGTAGTGCTTATTGGTCTTGATGAGCCTACATCTTATTAGGAAGCTATGCAGGGCCTAGATTCTGAGAAATGGCTAGAGGCCATGAGATCCGAAATGGAATCCATGTACACTAACCAAGTATGGACTTTGGTTGATCCACCTGAAGGGATCAAACCCATTAGGTGTAAGGGGGTCTTCAAGGTGAAGACTGACATGGAAAGACATATACCTATAAAGGTAGATTGGTGGCTAAAGGATTCATGCAGATTCATGGTATAGACTATGATGAAACCTTTTCACCAGTTGTGATATTCAAGTCCATTTGGATCATACTTGCTATTGCTGCTTACTATGATTATGAGATCTGGCAGATGATGTCAAAACTGCATTTCTTAACGGAAATCTACTTGAGGATGTGTACATGACACAACCTGAGGGTTTTGTAGATCTAGAGCATGCTGGAAAGGTTTGTAAGTTGCAAAGATCCATTTATGGATTAAAGCAAGCTTCTAGAAGCTGGAATCTTTGATTCGATGATATGATCAAAATGTTTGGTTCATTAAAAATGAAGATTAACCTTGTGTCTACAAGAAGGTTAGTGGGAGCACAGTCATTTTTCTCATATTGTATGTAGATGACATACTTCTCATTGGAAATGACATCCCTACTCTTTAGTCAATGAAGACTTGGCTTGGGAATTGTTTCTCAATGAAGGACTTAGGTGAAGTAGCTTATATTTTGGGCATCAAGATCTATAGAGATAGATCCGAGAGATGGCTTGGTCTAAGCCAGAGTACATATATTGACAAGGTGCTTAAAAGTTTTTCCATGCAGAATTCTAAGAAGGGATTCCTGCCTATGTTACATGGTGTGAGTCTTTCGAAGACTCAATGTCCTTCTTCTAAGGTAGAAAGAGACCACGTGGATCAGATTCCTTCTACATCTGCTATAGGGTCTATCATGTACGCCATGCTTTGTACTCGCCCAGATGTCTCGTATGCGTTAAGCATGAAGATAAGATACCAGTCAGATCCAGGTGAAGGTCACTAGACAGTAGTCAAGAATATTCTTAAGTACTTGAGAAGGACTCAAGATTATTTCTTGATCTTTGGAGGCGATGAAGAGTTGTTGCTGTAAAGCGTTACAGCTGTTGCTGTAAAGGGTTATAGTGGTGCAAGCTTCCAAAATTGACAAGGATGTTTCTAGATCGCAGTTAGGGCATGTATTGTATTTAAATGGTGGTCTTGGGTATTGGATACTACAACAATTTCATCTCATTTGAGAGATCCTCGATATATGAGATATGAGGATATGCAGATAACCAAACAATGCTAACATTATGGATCCTTTGACCAAAGCTTTGGCACCAAGAAAGCATGATGGTCACATTAGGTCAATGGATATTAGATATTTCAGTGATTGACGCTAGTGACATAAGGAGATTGTTAGTGTAACCCCTAAGAGGCAATTAAGAGTTAATTGACTTAGGATATTTTGTATAATATTTCGTTATTTCTTTAGAAGGCAAAGGTTATGGTTATTATATTTACTTCAGTTCAGTGCCGAATGAGTAAATATAATAATGTCCTAGAGTAGAAGGTTCTAATCTATAATATATCAATTGGTTGAATTGATAGTGAGATATTGTAGAGAACGCTACTCTAAACTATTCCTAGTCGAGTATTAATATACAAGGATAATATTAATGCATTAAGACTAGCATGTAGGTCAACGGATGACTTAATCTCACAAGTCATGGATATGAGATATCAGGTTGACACATGAGTATATATTGGAGAATATGTGCTGAATTGACCCTCCATGAGATGTTTCATGGATCGTTATATGAGTGTCATAAACATTTTCATGTGACTATTGGTATGAATAGTCCTTAGACCTGAAGTCACTACGGTTCCCTACATAAGGAGTTGTGTACTTTGGTATCGTCAAACGTCACCGTAACAGGGTGGACTATAAAGTCGATCACTGGGTATGCAATAAATTATGCTGAGGGATGTGAGTGATGTAGATGAGATTTATCCCTACCATATAACAAAAGCGATATCTGTGGGCTCCTTCATTAGTAGGACATAGGAATGTATGACCATACTCAAATGAGTCAATATGAGATATTGAGCTTAATTGCTTAGTGTGCCTACTTGGAGATCAAGAAACACAAAGATTGATAAGGGGATGACACGATCTATGCCTCATTGATCATTTTAGATATCAAGGATAGAGGGACTGAGTCATACAAGATAATAGCCACGGACAGGTTAGGTCGGATCTCGACTTTCTCGTCACTTGGGTAGCAATGATGTATTGCTAGATGCCACTCTTTGTTTATGTATCACAAATGTTGATTTGGATACATTGCCAACGTTACGAGAACCTATAGGGTCATACACAATGAACATATTGGTTCGGAGATGGGTATTTTAGTTTGACTAAAATACTAAGGATATTAAGAATAATGGGTAAATCCAAAGTGTTGGTGTCATCTTAGTGGTGATTGACACTAGTGCTAGTGGGAGATTGTTAGTAATGTTAGGATGTATACTAAAAGCCTAGCTTTTGGTATAAACATTTATCTAGAAATAAGAATCACATTGGTCAAATGTCTACATTTATGATAAATGTAGTTGTTCAATTAATTTATATTGTAGATAACATGGTGTGTGGTGTCACACACAGAAGATCATGTTATCAGTACCTTATAAATTATAAACAGTAGCTCACGACCAAGATGGAAAGGAACAG
This sequence comes from Zingiber officinale, assembly GCF_018446385.1. Lineage (NCBI taxonomy): Eukaryota > Viridiplantae > Streptophyta > Magnoliopsida > Zingiberales > Zingiberaceae > Zingiber > Zingiber officinale. Next base: position 72,161,741 of record NC_055987.1, on the reverse strand, counting down.
ACCATTAGAAGGTCGTAGTGTAATTAGGTATTAGTTTATCTTAACTATATAATTACACTAGTACACTTAGAGTGTATTGAGTAGGACCATTAGAGGTCGTTTCTTTTATACTGACTTTATAAAGGAACAAAGACCTTAGTTATTATGGAAGTGTGTGCTCTTAATCCTAATATAATAACAAGCACATATATTTGATATTTATTTCTTTAATTTATCAATGGGTGAGATTTAGTTCGATAAATCAATAAGCCCGATAAGTTGGGAAATGATATCACTTATAGTGTGTGTTGTTGATTATAGAAGGAAACTGTGTCCTAGTAATCTAGGTTGAGAATGTCCCCAAGAGGAGCTCATAAGGATTGTCATGTTAAACCCTGCAGGTGGACTTAGTTCGACATGACGATAAGGTTGAGTGGTACTACTCTTGGACTAAGATATTAATTAAATGAGTTGTCAGTAACTCACTTAATTAGTGGACATTCGACATCTTAAACACAGGGAGACTAACACACTCATAATAAGAAGGAGCCCAAAATGTAATTTGGGATTGGTGCGGTAGTTCAATAATAGTTCTCTAGTGGAATGAATTATTATTGATAAAATTAAGTTGTGTGTTCAGGGCGAACACGGGATGCTTAATTTTATCAGGAGACCAAAACCAATTCCTCCTCTCAGTCCCTATCATAGCCTCTTGTATATAGAGATTTATGTTAGCTAGAGCCCTAGAGCCAATCATTTGATGATTATATTTTGGACTTGTTGTATCATATTCTATATAAATAAAGGCATTTGGTTTTTGGTTATTATACTTACTTGTATTGGTGCCAAATAAACTAAGTATAATAACGTCCTTGAGTAGAAGGTTCTTACCTATATCAATCGATTGGTTGAATCGATAGTGAGATGATATATGGAACACTACTCTAAATCATTCCTAGTCGAGTATTAACATTCAGGGACAAAGTTAATGCAATAAGACTAGCATGTAGGTCAACTCGATGACTTGATCTCACAAGTCATGGATATGGAGATATCAAGTTGACACATGGGTATGCATTGGAGAATGTATACTGAATGACCCGCCATGAGAAAGTATCATGGATCATTATATGAGTGTCATATACTTTCTCATGTGACTATTAGTATGACTATTGGTCCTTTGACCTGAAGTCACCATGGTTCCCTACATAAGGAGTTATGTACTTTGGTTTCGTCAAACGTCACCCGTAACTGGGTGGACTATAAAGGCGATTACTGGGTATATAACGAATTATGTAGAGGGATGTGAGTGATGTAGATGGGATCTATCCCTCCCATATGACGGGAGCAACATCGGTATTCTTGATAGAGTGAGACCACTAAGTGCATGGCCATGCCCAAATGAGTCAACATTAGATGTTGAGCTCATTTGATCGAGTGAGTCTACTTGGAGTTCAAGATTTAGATTGATTAGAGGATGACACGGTCTATGCCTCACATTGATCAATCTAGATGTCTAGGATAGAAGGACACTTGTCATATATTGTGAGGAGTCACAATTAGTAGTCACAAGGTGATGTTGGATCTCAACATTCTTGTAACTTGGGTAGTAATGATGTATTGCTAGATACCGCTCATTACTTATGTTTCTAAATGAGTTTAGGGGCATTGCCAATGTTACAAGAACCTATTGGGTCACACACAAAGAACAAGTGGATGGAGATTAGGTTCATATGATGAACCAAGAAGATTAGATTCATTTGATGAATCAAATTGGATTAAGAGTAATCCTAATTGGGCTAATTGAGTTGGACTCAAGTTGATTCATGTGTTCAATGAGTCTAATTTAGATTATGACTCATTGAATCAATTTAATTAAATGAATTAGATTCATTATATTAAATTGGCTTGAATTAAATGGTTGGATTAGATCAACCATGAGAGAGATTAAGTCAAGTTTGACTTGACTTGAGAGGAAGATGAAGAGTCAAGTTTGACTTGACTTTATGCCACCTCATTGGTGAGTTGGCATTAAGTGGACCAATGATGATGCTCCACATCATGATGGTTACTTAAGTGAAGTGCCACCTCATGGGAGTTACCAAGAGTTGTGACTCTTGGTATCCCAAGGAGGTTACAAACCACTTAATTAGATGAAAAGAGTTTCATTTTGCAAGTGTAACTCTCATTCAAGTGATCTTCCTCCTCCTAAGCTCTCTTCTTGCTCCTTCTCTTCTCTTGGTCGTGGGTTTCAAGCAAGGGAGAAGAAAGGAGAGTGAATCTAATCCAAGAAGAAAAGTTAGTGAAAGTCACATAGAGATTTTAGAGGAGTGTGTTCTCTTCTTTTCCTTTCTTCTTCTTCCAATCCTACCCGAGAGCCCTGGAGAGTGCTAGTACACTTGTGGTGCTCTCTTCTCCATTCTTGTGTGTTAGAGAATACATCTTGTTCGCGTGGATACTTCTAGAGGATTGTCTACGTTGACAATCACGAGATCCGGCGTACCTTGGACGAGCGGGATTCGCGAAGGGCACGCATCGAAGGTATAAAATGTTTTTCCTTTGTAGATCTACTGTAGATCATAGTTTTAAACTTGTACTCGTATTTTCGAAAGTTTTTCTTCGCACGAGATCCGTTGGCTAGGGAGTTTCGGGGTTTTCGCGACGCGAAAAAGCGGTTTTCGCGGCCCGAAAAACCCAACAGTGGTATCAGAGCCACGTGCGAAGCTTGTACGAGTTTAGTTTTTGTTTTTATGACAAAAATTCAGTTCTGTGAATTTCTGTAAATTTATGATTTTTATAGTTTTTATGAGTATTTTTCTCGTAGAAGCGAAGCACAAGTGTTTCGACACTTGTAGGCTTTGACTACCGAGAAGAATTTTCCAAAATGGCCAAGTTTCGCACCAAAAACTTTTTGGGACAGTGGGCTAGGGCGCTGTTAGATCGCAATGGAACTCTTGCGATGGTTAGATCGCGGATAGGGGCGCTGCCCCTGGCCCCGCAAGGGGATTCGTTCCGCGATTGCGCCCGAAAATCGTTAAACGGAACCGCCGGGAAATTGTACATGTAAAAATTGTAAAAATTATAGAAAATTATAAAATATATAATTTTGAATTATATTTTATTTTTGTGATAGTCATGGCGCAAAGACCCAATTTGATTGGATAATTTGTGGTGTAATTCATAATACGGCTTGCGTGCCGTGATGTGATGTGCGTGTTGTATTTTTATTTTTCGCGACCTGCGCGTCGTGCCTTTCTCTTTTATTCTTGTTGTAAATTAGATTTAGACTCGAATGTAACTCGAGTTTCAAAATGTAATGTAAATTTTGAAGCGGTGGAAGGTCCACTCAAGACGGAGTTACGAGGAAGGCGCGAGCAACACAAGGTGGTCAAAAGGAAGGCGCTTGAGAAGCTGTTGACCTTAGTTTGACCATCCGATCTTCTCATTGGCTTGAGAAGATCGCAGTAGGGCCAATGTGATGCATGCTAGTTAATTAAGTAATTAATTAGTGCCTAACGATTAGATTAGATCTAAGTTATGCACATGATGCACCCTTCGATTAGATTAGATCTATCGAGTATATGATACGCATCATCGTTTAGATTAGATCTAAATCGCGTCAACTCGTAATGCCTACCATGCCGTGATACCTACCACTACCTCGATCGCATGATGTTGTTGAATCTGCCAAAGCAGAGCAACACATACTATCTTGGTAGGGTATGGAGGGACAATCTTGGTCCCGCCTATCAACGCATGGGTGAGTACAACTCAATTAGATTGAGTAACTAGTTAACTCAATTGGATCGAGTTTAACTATAGGCATTATCCAATGGTTGGTAGATAGGTCAAAATCACGTTTATATTAACTCTTGGGCGTATTAGCCAAAGCTAACTCGAGTTTTAATATCAATGCGGATCTTGATCCTATAAACAAGAGTTGCATAGAGATGTAATTGGTAATCGTTACCTACCGATCATACTAAGTCTTGGGCGTATTAGCCAAAGCTAACTCAAGGGTTAGTATGATGTGGATCTTGTCCCACATGAATTATAGAATTCAGTGGGAGCATCATTTAGTTAAAGGCCTAATTAAATGATTAAGAATATGATACTTATTTCTGCATTTATTTCTGTTGTAGAATTGCCATGATGTCAAACACGAACATCTTCTCTCTGCGTTCTGTCCTTAAGAAGGACAAGCTCAACGGAGCAAATTTTCTGGACTGGTATAGGAATCTGAGAATAGTTCTCACCCAAGAACGTAAACTGTACATTCTGGAGCAGTCCATTCCGGAGGCTCCTCCTGCCACTGCTACGCGAGCAGACTGAGATGCTTATGAGAAGCATCAAGATGACGCATTAGATGTGTCCTGTCTTATACTCGCGACCATGAACTCTGAGCTTCAGAAGCAACATGAGTTGATGGGCGCTTACGATATGATTGAACATCTTTGTCACCTATATCAAGGACAAGCAAGGCACTGGAAGAGGAACTCCAAAGAATACCTGGAAGACCTTACGAAGAAGAGAAATAAGATTTCTACTTCAGGTATACATGTTATAGAAGTCAACCTCTCTATTTCTTCATCGTGGGTATTAGATACCGGATGTGCTTCGCACATTTGTAGTAATGTACAAGCGCTGAGAAATAGCAGGGCATTGACGAAGGGTGAGATAGACCTACGAGTAGGCAATGGAGCACGGGTTGCTGCTATTGCTGTAGGAACTTACCATCTATCTCTGCCATCTGGGCTTGTACTAGAATTAGATGATTGTTGTTATGTGCCTTCCTTAACAAAGAACATTATATCTATTTATTGTTTGGACAAGAAAGGTTTTTCGTTTATAATAAAGAACAAATATTGTTCCGTCTATTTAAACGAAATGTTCTATTATAGTGCACCTCTGATGAACAGACTCTATATTCTAGACCTTGAGAGCCCTATTTATAACATAAATACCAAGAGATTCAAGTCAAATGACATGAACCAAACCTACCTCTGGCACTATCGCTTAGGTCATATAAATGACAAGCGCTTATCCCAGCTCCATAAGGATGGTTTGCTGGACTCATTTGATTTAGAATCATATGAGATATGCGAGTCATGCCTACGAGGCAAGATAACCAAGACTCCCTTTAGAGGGCGCAGCAAAAGAGCGACTGATTTGTTAGGACTCATACATAGTGATGTATGTGGCCCTTTCAATATCGCTGCTAGAGGCGGTTATAGGTACTTCATCACATTTACTGATGACTTCAGTAGATATGGTTATGTGTACTTGATGATACATAAGTCTGAATCCTTTGAAAAGTTCAAAGAATTCAAGAATGAAGTACAGAACCAGCTTGGCAAGAGTATTAAGATACTTCGATCCGATCGAGGTGGAGAATACCTTAGCCATGAGTTCCGTGACTATCAAGCTGAGTGTGGGATTCTATCCCAACTCACTCCTCCTGGAACACCACAGTGGAATGGTGTATCCGAAAGGAGGAATCGTACACTATTAGATATGGTACGATCGATGATGAGTCACACAGATCTTCCGACATACCTTTGGGGCTATGCTTTAGACACGGCAGCTTTTATACTCAACCGAGTTCCATCCAAGGCCGTGATAAAGACACCATATAGGATATGGACAGAGAGGAGATGTGAAGATTTGCAGAGTACCTACAGAGGCTAACATCGCTGATCCCTTGACCAAGGCTTTGGCACAGAGGAAGCATGATGGTCACACTAGGTCATTTGGGCTTAGAGCCTACACTGATTGGCACTAGTGCTAGTGGGAGATTGTTAGCTAGAGCCCTAGAGCCAATCATTTGATGATTGTATTTTGGACTTGTTGTATCATATTCTATATAAATAAAGGCATTCGGTTTTTGGTTATTATACTTACTTGTATTGGTGCCAAATAAACTAAGTATAATTACGTCCTTAAGTAGAAGGTTCTTACCTATATCAATCGATTGGTTGAATCGATAGTGAGATGATATAGGGAACACTACTCTAAATCATTTCTAGTCGAGTATTAACATTCAGGGACAATGTTAATGCAATAAAACTAGCATGTAGGTCAACTCGATGACTTGATCTCACAAGTCATGGATATGGAGATATCAAGTTGACACATGGGTATGTATTGGAGAATGTATACTGAATGACCCGCCATGAGAAAGTATCATGGATCGTTATATGAGTGCCATATACTTTCTCATGTGACTATTAGTATGACTATTGGTCCTTAGACCTGAAGTCACCATGGTTCCCTACATAAGGAGTTATGTACTTTGGTTTCGTCAAACGTCACCTGTAACTGGGTGGACTATAAAGGCGATTACTGGGTATATAACAAATTATGCAGAGGGATGTGAGTGATGTAGATGGGATCTATCCCTCCCATATGATGGGAGCGACATTGGTATTCTTGATAGAGTGAGACCACGAAGTGCATGGCCATGCCTAAATGAGTCAATATGAGATATTGAGCTCATTTGATTGAGTGAGTCTACTTGGAGTTCAAGATTTAGATTGATTAGAGGATGACACGGTCTATGCCTCACATTGATCAATCTAGATGTCTAGGATAGAAGGACACTTGTCATATATTGTGAGGAGTCACAATTAGTAGTCACAAGGTGATGTTGGATCTCAATATTCTTGTAACTTGGGTAGTAATGATGTATTGCTAGATACCGCTCATTACTTATGTTTCTAAATGAGTTTAGGGGCATTGCCAACGTTACAAGAACCTATTGGGTCACACACAAAGAACAAGTGGATGGAGATTAGGTTCATATGATGAACCAAGAAGATTAGATTCATTTGATGAATCAAATTGGATTAAGAGTAATCCTAATTGGGCTAATTGAGTTGGACTCAAGTTGATTCATGTGTTCAATGAGTCTAATTTAGATTATGACTCATTGAATCAATTTAATTAAATGAATTAGATTCATTATATTAAATTGGCTTGAATTAAATGGTTGGATTAGATCAACCATGAGAGAGATTAAGTCAAGTTTGACTTGACTTGAGAGGAAGATGAAGAGTCAAGTTTGACTTGACTTTATGCCACCTCATTGGTGAGTTGGCATTAAGTGGACCAATGATGATGCTCCACATCATGATGGTTACTTAAGTGAAGTGCCACCTCATGGGAGTTACCAAGAGTTGTGACTCTTGGTATCCCATGGAGGTTACAAACCACTTAATTAGATGAAAAGAGTTTCATTTTGCAAGTGTAACTCTCATTCAAGTGATCTTCCTCCTCCTAAGCTCTCTTCTTGCTCCTTCTCTTCTCTTGGTCGTGGGTTTCAAGCAAGGGAGAAGAAAGGAGAGTGAATCTAATCCAAGAAGAAAAGTTAGTGAAAGTCACATAGAGATTTTAGAGGAGTGTGTTCTCTTCTTTTCCTTTCTTCTTCTTCCAATCCTACCCGAGAGCCCTAGAGAGTGCTAGCACACTTGTGGTGCTCTCTTCTCCATCCTTGTGTGTTAGAGAATATATCTTGTTCGCGTGGATACTTCTAGAGGATTGTCTACGTTGACAATCACGAGATCCGGCGTACCTTGGACGAGCGGGATTCGCGAAGGGCACGCATCGAAGGTATAAAATATTTTTCCTTTATGGATCTACTATAGATCATAGTTTTAAACTCATACTCGTATTTTCGAAAGTTTTTCTTCGCACGAGATCCGTTGGCTAGGGAGTTTCGGGGTTTCCGCGACACGAAAAAGTGGTTTTCGCGACCCGAAAAACCCAACAATTTATACCCACCACCTACCCACCTTCTTACCCATCCAATGGGGTTGGCCAAGCTAGCTTGTAACCCAAGCTAGGGCCGGCCAAGACCAAGTGAATGAGCCAAGTTGGTGGCCAGCCAAAGCTTGGGTCCCAAGCTTAGGTAGCCGGCCACTAGAATATTAAAAAGGATTTTTGTTAAAATTATTTCTTATGTGGATATCATGGTTTTAAAAGAGAGTTTAAAAATTAAAAATTTCCTTTTATAGCTTTCTACAAAAGATTAAGAGAAGAGATTAATCTCTTTCCTTATTTGTAGATTAAAATGATGATTTTAATTTTTTGGTAAAAACTTTCCTTATTTGTAAATCATCTACATGTTTAAAAGAGAGATTAAAATTTGAAATCTTTCCTTATTTGTTGATTAAAATGTGGATTTTAAATTTTAAGAAAACTTTCCTTTTTAACCATGTTCATGATTTAAAAGAGAGTTTAAAATTAAATATTCTCTTTTATAAGTTTCTACAAGAGATTAAGAAAAGATTTGATATCTTTCCTTATTTGTAGATTAAAAGAGATTTTAATTTTTAGGGATAACTTTCTTTTTATCCACATGTTTAAAAGAAAGATTTTAATTTATAAAATTTCCTTTTTATTAACCAATCGTGAAGGGATTAAAATTATTGGAGAAATTTTTTATAAATTTCTGGAAACAAATTAGGAAGTTTTAATTTTTGTTTTTAATTAAAACTTTCCTTGATTTGGGGAGAAGAGTGGACGGCCAAATAAATTGGAGAAGAGAAAATTATTTTTAATTAAATAAATTTTCCTTTTCATGGCAAAAGAATTAAGGAAGTTTTTATTTAAATTTCCTTATTTGCCAAGACCAAGGATTATAAAAGAGGGGGTAGAGGTGCCTTCATAGTGAACGACTCTATTCTATTTTCTCCCTCTTTTCTTCCTTGGTGTGGCCGACCCTTCTCCTTTTCTCTCTTCCTCTTGTGTGGCCGAAATCCTTTATCTCTTGGAGCTTGGAGGAGGTGGCTGGATCTAGCTTGAGGAAGAAGGAGAGAAAGCTTACATCCCTTGGAGCTTGGTTGGTGAAAAATAAAAGTTCTTCATCCTTTAGAAGAGGAATACGGTGGAAAAATAAAAGTTCTTCATCTAGCTTGGCCGAAACTTGAAGGAAGGAAGAAGAAGGTGCCTTGGTGGTTCTCGTCTCGGAAGATCGTTGCCCACACAACGTCCGGGATTAGAAGAGGAATACGGTAGGAGACATAGAGGTTTTTGTTTGCAAAAGAAAAGGTATACTAGTATTTAATCTTCGCATCATACTAGTTTTATTTCTTTGTAAAAATACCAAATACGAGAGGTATGCGATTCTAGTATTTCGAATTTGTTTTTGATGTTGTGTTCTTTTGTTTTTCTTTTCCTTGTGATTTGATTGTTCTTTTCGGTTGACCTAAAGTTATTTAAGGAAATTAAATATTAGCTTTCCTTAAAAGACTTTGTCTAGGCGGTGGTGGTTGTTCCCATATCCAAGAATGCCATGTGCCTCGCCATGCAGTGCTGGAAGCCAATTTTGGAAATTAATATTTAATAGAATTAATAACCCAGGTGATTTGGATCGAACGTGTTAAGTTCCGCAGGAGATCCAAGTCTAAACCTAAAAGAACAAATAGATTAAACTTTGGATCAAACGTTTTAAGTTCCGCAGGCAATCCAAGTTTAATTTAAAAGAACACATGGTAGCTAGGAAAAGGTTCAGACCTTTGTACAAAATTTTTGTACAGTGGAACCATTAGGTTTTCCAAGTAGCAACCAACAAGTAATTAGCCCTAAGAGCCAATCATGAGATGATTAGGCCTTTTGGGTTACTTAATGAGTTAGACTCAAATGAACCCACTCATTGGATTGAGTTCAATCTGAATTAGACAAATTGGATTGATGGGTTACACTCAATGGGTTAGACTTATTGGGTTATTGGATTAATGGTTAATCCAATATAATAATCCAACCCATTAAGAGGAATACAAAGAGACAAAAAAACCCTTCATATTCATTAGATGAATATAAATAGGTTTTTGGTGAGATTTTTCATTAGATGAGATGAGTGTCTCTTGATCTTCCTCCTCCTTCTTCTTCCTTCTTCAATGGCCGAATTTTCTTCCATGGCCGAACCATTCTTCTTGCTAGCACAAGAAGATGGTTCTTCTCTGAAGCCTTCGATCGTGGGACGAATGAAGGATATGTTCGTGTGGATACCAGAGAGGCACGGACACTTGAATGTGCTGAGATCTGGATCCAAAGAAAAGGTTGCTGTCAGGATTGTGAAGGGCACGCAACAAAGGTATAATCCTATCATGTAGCTTAGCATAGATTATTTGTCATGAAAATTGTTTTCTTCCCTTCGCATGGATCCGCTGGATAAGAGGATCTAGTAATTTTTCTACTGCGCTTTCGCGTGTTTAGCGCGCTAGATCCCAACAAATTGTGCATCATTTGTGACACGTGTTGCAGTTACTTGTGGTATCTCATCTTGTACCGTTAGTACTAAAGTAGAAGTGTCCTCTCTTATTTCTTCAAGAATAATTTTACTCATGGGCTTGTGGTTCATTACATAGTCCTCTTTTAAAAATTGGGCATTGGTGGTAAATGACCTTCCGATCTTTAGGACTATAAAACAAATCACCTTTCGTTCCTCTAGGATATCCCACAAACAAGCAAACACTACAACAAAAACCTTCATAGACATCGATTTTCCACCGGTGTCTATTTGATTTTCGACCGATGTATATGAAGCCGATGTTAAAAGTCTGCCATTTTAGACATCGGGTTAAAACCGGTGTAGTATCACTTAACGACACCGGTCTTCGAATCGGTTATTAACCGGTGTAGTATCACTTAACGACACCGTTTCATCAACGGTGTAAAACCGATGTAATATTGTATGTTAATAACACCAGTTTTGGCAGCGGTAAATGACCGATGGAATATTACTTTATAACACCGGTTTTACATCGGTGGAAAACCGATGTAATATGTATATTTTTTAACAGCACAGATTTGATTTTAAAATCGACAATAACAAAAAAAAAATACACAAATATTCACAAATTGTACAAATATTCTTCATTCAATAATATCCATAAAATACACAAATATTCACAAATTATATAAATAATCTTCTTACAACAATATCCATAAAATACCCAAACATTCTTTTTACATCAAAAGCTAACTAATAGATATCAAAATCAAAGTATAACATTCTGTTAACACATCAAGGTACAACTGTCTCAAATGTAATCTAGCATGCATTCAGCACACTCGAACCGCACTTCATCAATTTCAACTCTGGAGTACTTGAGATTTGTAAATTGTAAAAACACATAAATCCACCATATGTCAAATAACTAAAACAAATGTGTGCATGTATCAAATAAAATAGAATACTGAGTTTTTAAAGGTTGCTGTGGAAGATAACGAATATAACAGTGAAGGAAGCATAGAAGAACAAAGAAAATGTTCATAGTTAACAAGCAAATGAAGAGATATACTATTTATTGTACTACCTCTGATTCCATCTTCCAAATCTCATAAGCAAGAATGCAACTGTGCCCTTTGTATACACATGGCTAATAGACATAATACAATAAGGAGCAAAAGCTATAAAATTCACCATCACCACACAATCAATGAAGCAGGCAAACACAAGGTGGGTTGATATGCAGTGAAAGTGTTAATTAAGTGGAACTGCAGCAACTTGGTTAACGACTATTGTTAAATAAGGCATAACTTGGTTAACGGCTATTGTAAAGAAAAATCATTTCAAGTTAAAACGGTTATGGCAACCATTAGACTAAGTTCCAAGTCAATTGGCTCATTAACTCCTCAATATGTGATTCATCAAGAAGTTTCCTTAGCTGACAAAATTTCTTTTCATAGAGCATGGAACATGCCATTATTAGATTGATGCATCTATTACAATATTATCATGTCTTACATGATAATATTGCAGGCAAGCAGAGGTTGTTGTTGTCTCTTAAAAGCATGTTTACATTTTGCAATATAAAAAAGACTAAAGAAGAACAAGATCACGGATCTGAGAAAAAACTAGGATAATTGATTAGTACTAGATCTAGTCCCTTTTTCTTTAATAAAAACTAAGCTCAGTTGTTTTGACATGGCAGGATGACTAACTGTGTAGGTCACCTTTTAACAATTAGATTGCAGAATATTGCAAGGAACCATATTGCTGGCAGTATTAGCATATAAAAAAGAAGAAATTTCGGGTGGAAAGACAATACAGCAAAAAAGGAAAAGGAACATACGACATGTCCAATGCTGCTTTGACTGAAGATGTTTGGCATAGCACCAAAGCCACTGGAAGAGGCTGAATTTTCAAAAGAAAAAAGAAAAGAAAAGAAACTTGATGTAAATAATCAAATCAAGGAAACCAATTAGAAAAATCAAATATGTGACAGGAAAATTCATCAGATATACCTGGTTGTATCTGTCCAAAATTTGAAAATGAGAATGCACTTGATGGCTGGACTGCTGGAGCAGGTTGGTAGGGTGTCTGTGCTGCAGGCTGGCTTTTACTATAACAGATCAACTGAAAAGTGTATATCTAGTTAATTTACAAGTAATGAAGTATTCACAATCAGGAAACTATTTAATAGCACAAAGTTCAACATCAAGTCATTGGGCAATTAATAGCATGGAACTATATGATTCTAATAGGAGAAAGCAACAAATAGACAACCAGGAGAGAGAGAGAGAGAGAGATCAGTCCAACTACATCAACCAACAAAATGCATGGTGTGGCTTTCAGTAGACATAGTTGTCAAATGAAAGACAGCATGACAAGGATCACCTATACCAGTCTGCATCAATTATTTTCTTTTATAAAATAGCAGGTGTCAAATGTCATATTGTAGAAGATCTAAAACATCTTGAAGGTCATTGGTAAAAAATTTAAAAAAAAAAAAAGTTCACCACTAACCCGAGATATGAAATCTGCAAGCATTCCACTCGTAACATTTTCTTCATTGGAGCTGCACAGGTCAACAAGCATCCAAACACACTAATAACATCTGGATCATTATCCCAGAAGTTTCTTTTAGACACCTGTCCTATATCATTAATCTTTTTCTCAATAATCTCTCCTGACATCAACTTCTTGTGAAGGTTTCGAAGACTAAAAAAAACATATAATTTAATCCAAATTAATTGGCATTCAGCATATTAAATTGGAAATGAAATCAAATATAATTTGTCAGTGATGCTATATGCCTCCATATAAGAAACCTTTTAGGAAGACAATAAGCTCGTTTTAACTAAAGAAATACCAAGTTAGAATAAGATAAAACAACTGGTTAGCAAGAAAAGAAAAGGAGAAGATGTACCTTCAAAAGTTGATCCCTCACAGAATAACTGTGGCAGAGGTCATCATGAAATAGTTGTATTTTCTCCAATGATTTGACCTCCGGGAAAAGCTCCAACTCCTTGAGACGAACAAACAAGGTGAAAAAACACAGTATCTAAACCCTAAACCTATACTGATCTATATCTCCATTGAGATTTATGCAAGACTATATCACTACTAATATCCATATTTTCAAGTTTTATCAACCTATACTGATCAAGTTTTATCAACCTATACTGATCTAAATGTCGATTTCCATCACAAAATTACCTTGTGACAAATTCAAAAGCTTTGACTTTTGAAGTAAAATTGAATCCAGACTATCTGTTACAGCTTTTATCATGCAGCCTAGCCTACTCTTAAACAAAATTTGGTTATTAGAAGAGAAGAAATCATTCACCGACCTAAAAGAAGCTCTTGATCTCTGCTTGCGCAAGACTTCAGTGTCATAGCAATCCACAACATCCTCGAGATCGTAGACCAAGTACCTGAGCTTCCTTGACAAGATCTTCATATCATAAGTGAAAGGGAGGGACTCGACATCTTGGATCACCATGTTAACAATCAAAAATAACTCCTTGAGCTTCTCCATCTTCTCTTCAATATCAGTTATTTCCTTGACGTTCTTGTTGCGTCGGATGAGAATTGCCACATTCTCGCCCATGATGCGAGCCATAGCAGTTACCAAAGCTGATTCTATAGCTGTCTGAACCTGGAAGAAACAAAGATTCAGAAGCTCTTCTTCTTCCTTGTGCCTGAAAGAGTCTTTTTGAGAATGTAAAAGAGGCACTAATTTGAACAAAGACTGTAACGTTTATAATATGCATTTTCATATACATTAAAGAAAGTCTCTTATACATACGATCATAGAGTATATATATATTTTGGCCAACTTCTTCTATGACCATAGTTCTTCTTCCATGTGGTGGATATCTACAAGTCGAGAAGAATGAATAACGCACGCCATGTTATATGAAGCCAGTGTGATAACTTTGACAGACACAACTTAACTTTTCATTAAAAGGAGAACATATTTTGAATTCAAATGAGAGCAATTGTCCGCATACCTTGCCAGAAAAGTGTCAGTGCGGCCACGAACAGAGAACACGATGAAACCACGAACAGATTAGGGTTTTTACCAGAGCAATCACAGATCAAATGCAGATCAACCAAAAACATATTAGGGTTCTTACCAGAGAAATCACAGATCACGCAGAGAAATCGCACACAATGAAACCTGAACAGATTAGGGATCTTACCAGAGAAATCACAGATCGTGCAGATAAATTGAAGATCACGCAGAGAAATCGAAGATCAACCACGAACAGATTAGATTCTTACAGATAAATCGCAAATCACACAGAGAAAACGCAGATCTTACCAGAGAAGTCGCAGATCACGAAGAGAAATAGCAGATCAACCACGAACAGATGAGGGTTCTTACCAGAGAAATCACAGAAATCGCAGATCAAACACAGATTAACACGATGAAACCACGAAAAGATTAGGGTTCTTACCCAAAAAATCGCTGAGAAATCGCAGATCAACCACGGTGTGCTCACGAATCGCAGATCAAGCGAAGAAATAACAGATCAACACGATGTAGATCAACCACTAACAGATTATAGGCTTCTTACCAGAGAAATCGCAGATCAACCACTAACAGATTATAGGATTCTTACTAGAGAAATCATAGATCAAACAAACCACGAGCAGATTAGGGTTCTTACCAGAAAAATCATAGAGCAATCGAAGATCAAACACAGATCAACACGATGAAATCGAGTGAGTGAAAGGCAGATCAAAACGATAACGGGGCGATTTGTAAGTTTGTTTCTTCTCGTCATATCAAGGAAGTCGATAATGGAAGGAAAACAAAACGATAATTTTCTCACCATGGAACTCGAATCAAACCGAGTGAGAGGTGAAAACAAGATCAGAAATAAACCTTAACAAGAAAATAAGAAGAAGAAAGAACAGACGTCCCCTGGAACGCAGAGGTTTAGGTTTAGGTTTAGGGTGAGAGAAGGGCCGCGATATTGGTTTAGGTTTGGAGGGAACTTTGTAAAATGTTGTAAATTTTGGCTTGTGGGGAAATTAAAATATTTTATTTTGGTTAATTAACATCAGATTTTAAAAACCGATGTTAAAATCGGTGTCTATTAACGAAAAAAAGGGCGGTCATAGACATCGCCTAAAAAACCGATGTCTATGAGCTAAAATCTGCGCTCATAGACACCGATTTTTAGAAAAACCGGTGTAAAATACTCAAAGACATCGGTTTTAGCCTAAAACCGTTGTTGTTCCACTGATGTCTATGAGGGATTTTGTTGTAGTGAAACTTCTGTATGTGATTCCAACTTATCAGCGTCTCCCTTCAGCACATGTGTTGGACTACCCCAAATCCGAATGTGTTTCAAACTAGGCTTACTCCCATTCCATAATTCTGTGGGAGTAGAGGGTACTGACTTAGAAGGTACCAAGTTCAAAATGTATACCGCCATTTCCAGAGCATATCCCCAAAATGAATTTGGTAATTCTGAATAACTCATCATTGATCTAACCATTTCCATAAGAGTCCTCTTCCTTCATTCCGCCACACCATTCTGTTGGGGTGTACCAGGTGCAGATAATTGGGATTGAATCCCGACCTCTGATAAGTAACTCCTAAACTCTCCTAAGAGGTACTCTCCACCACGATCAGACCGTAGTGTCTTGATACTTTTACCATGACGTTTCTCCACATTAGCCTTGTATTCTTTGAACTTATCAAAGCACTCAGATTTACGGCGCATCAAGTAAATGTACCCATATCTCGAATAGTCGTCTATAAAAGAGATAAAATATTCGTAACCACCTCTTGCCTGGATAGTCATAGGCCCAAACAAATCAGAATAAACCAATTCCAGCACTTCTTTGGCTCAATACCCCTTTGCCTTAAAAAGTCTCTTGGTCATTTTTCGTTCCAAGCAAGACTCGTAGGTCGGAAAGTTTTCCACTACCAATGAACCCAAAGGTCCATTGGCTATTAACCTTTGAATCCTACTCAAGTTAATATGACCCAACCTTAGATGCCAAAGATATGTTTGGTTCATTTCCGAAGGTTGCTTTCTCTTATTAGAATTAGAAGATGTGTTATTAATTTCCATTTGTTACATTGTGAGAGTTATTGGATTAAGAGTATACAAATTGCCAACCAACTCACCAGAACAGATAACCACCCTATTTTTCTTAACAATCACTTTATCATCAAAAGAAGCAGAATATCTATCCATAAATAATTTAGAAACTGAAATCAAGTTCTTTCTAAAATATGATACGTAAAGACAATTTTTCAAAATCAAAGTTTTATTCCTATCAAAAGATAAATAAACATCTCCCACTGCAACAGCCGCCACTCTCGTAGCATTGTCCATGTAGACGGTGATCTCCCCTTCATGTAGTCGTCTGGTTTCCTAGAACCCCTGCAATGAATTGCAGACATGATCAGTGGCTCCCATATCTACACACCAGGTACCAGTAGATAGCACCGCTAAACTTGTTTCAACAACTAATGAATAAGATATACCTTTATTGTTCTCCTTTCTGCGAGGACAACCCACCTTCCAATGTCCAAACTGCTTGAATGTGAAGCACTTGCCTTTCGGCTTCTTCACACCTGCCTGCAGCCTAGTCCCTTGAGGTCGAATCACTTTCTTTGCTGAACCAACTTGTTTCTTCTTCTTCTTCTACCTTTCGGCTTAGAGGCAGAAACGTTTTCAGCAATGTGAACTTGAGAACTTTGACGAAATAGCCCTTCTGCCGCTTGGAGTTCTGTCAGAAGTTCCTCCAACGAATAAACCCTTTTGTTCATGTTGTAGTTCAGGTAGAACTGCTCAAAACTCTTGGGCAGCATTTGGAGAATGATATCGACCTGGGTTTCCCCATCGATTTTAGCTCCATGGACTTCCATCTCATTCAAATGAGCCATCATCTTGAGGATATGATCCTTTACGGGTGTCCCCTCAGTCATAGTTTGCGTCATTAAGTTTCTCATGGCCTCCTGCCTGGCAGCCCGATTCTGGTGTCCAAAGAGTTCCTTGAAATTGAGCATCATGTCATGCCTGATGCTGATGTTGCAGCACATTTGACATAGAAGCCAAAGTGTAACACCGTGCCATCTCATCTGCCTTGACCCATTTCCTATGTCTCTCTATCTCCTCTTCACTAGAATCCTTATCAGGCATGCTAGGTTAAACCTCAAGAAGTACGAACTTGTATTCTTCAGCAGTTATGACAATGTCCAAGTTCCATTTCCAATCAATATAATTTGGACTAGTAAGTTTATTTTCTTTTAAAATAACAGCAAGAAGATTGAAAATCATTTTGAAATCCTGAGAATCACAAAATAAAATATTTGGTCAAAACTTTAGAATTTAAAATAATATTGATTCCTCAAACAATATAATTTAAATTCACCAACACCTCAAAACACCGTGAATTTTGTATGCTACGATAGTATGGACGTATACTAATTCAAACATTTGTAAGAGGAGGTTTTACCCATTAATTTTATTATCTTGTCAACCTAACTTTATGACAAATAAAATTAATAGTTGGTTCATCTTCGGCCACACAAATAATAGCAGTGACTCCGATGGGGAAGCTACTATTAAATACGCCTAAGTATATACCATTACTTGATACTTAGTCCATTAATTAGGATTGTGCCCCTTCAAATGGAAAAGATCACACATACCTAAATAATTTCCTATAATCATCCATAGAGGATTTTGATCTAGTGATCCGCAAACAAACTCATTTGATATGGAGGAAGACACTTAAAGCTAACGCGCAAGTTTGAATTCATCACTTATAAACCAGTAATGGAGACAGTGGGATTTACTTAAATAATCCCTCTCCTACTTAGTTATTTAAAATAAGCCATTTTAATCATGCACACACATCATAGCACATAAAAATAGCATCACAACACATAAAAATAGCATATAAAGGTAATAAATATGAAAATGAAAATTTCAACTATTATGGCCTCATCCATCGCAGCCCTCCAATATGCCGCGAATGGATCAAGCCGTCACGTCTATCTTGCTTCCTTCTTCACCGCACCTCCGGTCCTCCAAATAACACCACACATAGCAAGGATACAAGCCGCAACAAAAAATAAAAAAAAAATATATTTATTGATCCTATATTCCACAAAGGAATTTATATGTAATCTAGATCGAACAGAATGTAAAAAAATAATACAGCAACCGACTGTATTTAATTATTACAATCATGCACAACACAAAACAACCTCGACATGTCTGAGGGTTCAAATCACACATAAACACAAAAAGTCATAATAGTTGGACTTAGGACGCCTACAACCACAGAGTTAATCTTTCTAGCACATCCTACTATTATCCTGCCTAAACTTATATATGAGCAGTGCATAATTTAACCAAAAATCAATCACACAGAGCCAGAAAACTCACTTTGATACCACTTGAAGGCGCTAGGATTTCGTTCTGTTTAAATTTCTCTGTATAAAAATTGTATAAGTACAGAACTTTTCTTAGTAACCCACATGTTTGATCAGACATGTATTTGATCAATCAAGCAAGTTCTTGATGGATCAAAGCACACCTTGATTGAAGTACAAGATCGTTGGCCTCTTGTGTTGATATTCAAAATCGATACAAAGAAAACTAAACTAATTACGCAGCGGAATCAAAGAACTAGTTGTACATTTCCTTTGTAACTAAAGACCTCTTGATCTTCTGTTGTATTCCTCTCCTCTTCTTGGATGTCGTGTGGGTGACGATCTACCAAGATAACAAACACCCTTCCTTTCGCTGTTTCGAAACCCCCGACAACCAAGAGAAGCTCTAGGATGAGGCACCTTCTTCTCTTCTTCTTCTTTTCCAAGTCGTTGTCCATAAATGATGCAAGAGGAGACGCCGACCCTAGTAAGGAGGAGGCGTCGACCCCTAGCAAGGAGGAGGTGCCGGCTCTTGCAAGGAGGAGAGGAGGCACTGTCCCCTAGCAAGGAGAAGAGGTGGCGCCGACCTATAGCAAGGAGAAGAGGAGCCGACCCTAGCAAGGAGAAGAGGAGCTGACCCTAGCAAGGAGAAGAGGAGGTGGCGTCGAAAACCAAAACCAACAATTAACTACTCGTGGATGGGTGGATACGAGGCTTTATATAGAGGTTACAATAGGGACTTAGAGGAGGAATTGGTTTAGGCCTCCTGATGGGCTTGGGCTTCCTGTGTTCGGCCCGAACACTCAACTCAAGTCCATCAATAATAACTCATACCACTAAAGGGTTATTATTGAACTACCGCACCAATCCCATATTACAATATGAGCTTCTTCTTATCTTGAGTGCTTTAATCTCCCTATGTTTAAGATATCGTATGTCCATTAATTAAATGAGTTACTGAAAACTCAATTAATTAACATATGATTCCAAGAGTAGTACTACTCAACTTTATTATCATGCCAGACTAAGTCCACCTGCAGAGTTTACATGATAATCCTTATGAGCTCCTCAAGGGGACATCATCATCCTAAATAATTAGGACATAGATTGCTTCTATAATCAACAACACACCATATAAACAATATTATTTTCTAACTCATCGGACCTATTGATTTAATGAATAAGTATCACACATTGATAAGTTAAAGAAATAAATACTAAGTATATGTTCTCGCTATTATATAGGGATTAAGAGGATGCACATCCATAATAACAGAGGTTTTATTTTTTTATGTAGTCAGTACAAATCGAATAACCTCAAACGGTCCTGCTCAATACATACATAGTGTACTAGTGTAATTTTATAGTTAAGACAGACTAATACCAAATTACATTACAACCGTTCTAATGGTTTGTTCCAATCCATCTTGGTTGTGAGCTACTATTTATAATTTATAAGGAACCGATAACATGATCTTCTGTGTGGCACCACACACCATGTTATCTACAATATAAATTATATAGACAACTGTATTGACATATATATTAATATAAAATACAAATATTTGACCAAAGTGATTCTTATTTCAAAATATTTCAAAACAGATGTTCATACAAAAGCTAGGCTTATAGTATACATCCCAACATCCTCCCTATCCCTCGTCGCTGCCACCTAATCGGTGATGCTGGACACTCCAGCACTGACGATCGGAGTACATCGTGAAGGCCAACCAGTTACGCAGCAGTCGATGACCATCTTGAGAGCAACGGAGCATCCTTTCTCTCAATGTCACCCCAATTGCATTTCCAAGTGAGTGTATCCTAGACACTTATCTGCCATCCACGACCACCGGTGCTGCGTTCCTTTTTCCTTCCTCTACTTGTGCCCTACTCTGATCTAGCCGTCATCACCTCCTTCCCCTCTCTACTGAAGGATGTGTCTGTCCTAGATCAATGACAAGCTACTATGGCACCATCTACTCATCGAATCTAAGAGGAGAGCTCAACTTCTATTGTTGCGGCAATTGGATTTCTTCATAAAGAAACTATGGATTGAAGTAGATTAAGCTATTATGGGTATTAGATTAATACATAACTGAATCACTGTTATGTTGGATTTTCTAGCTAAAATGGAAGGTTGGGTTGTTAGGCTAGTAAGCAAAGGAGTGGGGGCAGCAGTAAACCTCTGTTGACGGTCGTGTATCACCATTAGCCACCTCCGGATTGGGGTAAGTTCTGTTTTCGATCTCTATGGTTGCATGAACCTAATTGCTTCACTAGGTGGAATATGATCTAGATTAATCCTTGGATACATTGGATTGATTGATAGATTTGGGTATCAACAGAGCTAAGCCATTCTGGGTTGGAGGCAACTGATTCTTATCCAAGCATCAGTGTAAGTTCCCATCCGTATGCTTTTTCCTTTAATTTATATCGTAGATGATCTATGTTTTTAAAGGATCCTATGGGTTATTGATTCATGTCTTTCTTGGATTAAAATGGAGAAATGTGATAGATTTGATTGATGTTGACTTGATGGATTCCATGATCGGGTTAGGTTTAGTTTTTGGAGATCTAACTTAACCTATTTGGATTAGTGGGTTGTATGAATCGAGGATAATTAAAATTACGGTTTTCCCTAATCAGATTCGGTTATAGGTTAGCCACCTAATTCATGATGGGTTTAGTTAATTGGTTTATGTTTAACCTAGCTATACTATGCATCATGTGTTTGTAGGATTTTGATTCGATACGGGCGTTTTAACATGGGATTGGATTGGCATGAACTATACATAAGGAGGGTACTTCTTACCTTGATTCTTTAGTACTTTGCGTTGGTGCAGGAAGCACCAGACAATCAAACCTCTGTTTTGATAATGACAAAGGATTCAAAAGTTAAGATGTCTTGTTGTCTAATAAGATTTATTAAACTTGCAGGAAAGTCCTAAGTTATCTTAGGCAAAAGTCCTAGTAGATTCTAGGCAGGTGGAAAACCCTAAGTGGTGTTAACACTAGGTCATAGGGGTCGACAACCCTAGGTGATGAAAAGTTGTAGTTGCGGTTAGGCAGGTGGAAAACCCTAGAGGGTGGTAACCCTAGGTCCTAGGGGGTGGTAACCCTAGGTTATGGAAAACCCTAAGGAGAGGTAACCCTAGGTCCTAGGGGTGGTAACCCTAGGTTAAGGAAAACCCTAAGGGGAGAAAACCCTAGGTCTTAGGGGTTGGTAACCCTAGGTAAAAAGTTCAGTTGGTCTGGAGGACCGGTCTGGCAATATGTAACTTCTCCTGAGAGGAGTAGGTGAGGACGTGTTCACTGGTGAGGGAACAGTAGGCGTCGGTTCGACATAGGATTTCCGGATAAAATCCAAAGTCAGAACTGAGCAATTCGAAGACTGTCAAAGTTATTTATTTACATATTATCTGCTATGTGCTAACTTTGTTTTGCATGATACTAACACTTTGTGTAGGGTTAGAATCGACTGAGATCAGTCGACCAAACGTTTGGATTGTTCGAACGAACTTCCAAGCAGCAAGATCATAGTTTCAGCGAGTAGACCGAGTTCGACCGGAGGATTGGTCGATCGAACCACAAGATTGGTCGACCAAACCGAGGATAAGCAGTGACATGGTCAAGCCGAGTTGATTGGACTAGATGAGCTAGGGATCGGTTGATCAAACGGTGGGATCAGTCGGCCGAACGAAGAAACTCTATTCGAGCAGTAGAATCGGGATTGGAAGGCTGACCGATTTAGGTGGGATCGGTCGACCAAACCTGAGAATCGATCGACCGATCTGGTTTGAGTCAAACCTGATCCCGAGATCAGTGGATCCGGATCAGGTCTGAAGAAGCTATAAAAAGGAGCCTCGACCAACACTACAAGACAACAATTTCTACACAAGCGATCTTCCAAGCTGCATGCTACACGAAACGACTCAATGACGCTCAACTATTGTTCCGATAATCGACGAACCAATTCCTAATAATTTATTGTCAGTATAACCTGTTTTTAAGTTTAGTACTTGTACTTATATATTTGTAAAGAATTTTGGATCTATAGAGATTGCCCAACATAAGCGATCAACGATCGCAGGCCTTGGAGTAGGAGTTGCCACAAGCTCCAAACCAAGTAAAAGAAATCTTGTTAGCGTTGCTTGTCTTTTTCATTCTTTATTCCGTTGCATTTACTTTGAGTTTTTCAAAACGAACGAGAAAGCAACACGTGCTATTCACCCTTAGCACGTCTATGATCCTACAATTGGTATCAGAGCCAGGCTGCTCTGAATTGGTGAAACCACCAATCGAGCAGAGGGTTTTTTTTAAAAAAACAAAATTTACAATAATATTTTTTATTAATATTTTATTTTTTTTTAAATTAGGGGGTTTTATTTTTTAAAATTAATACAACAATTAGTTTTATTTTTTCTCCTATACTACTAATCCAAGACTAAGTCTTGGGACATTTTTTTCCCCTTTGTGTGTGAGATTTACTTCTATAATGGCCCGCCAAGATGGCTACAACACTGCACATCCACCTCTCTTCTTTGGCGAAGATTTTGGCTACTGAAAGGGTCGAATGGAGTACCACCTCTAGACGCAAGTCGACATGTGGATGATCATCAAAACCGACCTCTCACTCCCACTCGATGGTGCTAGAAAACCAATATCATGCGAGAACTGGGGCATAAGTCTGATGAAGAAGATCAAGGCCAATGCCCAAGCGACATGCACTCTTCAATGTGGCTTAACAAAGGAGGAGCTAAACCGAGTTGGCCCCTTCTCAAGCGCCAAAGACTTGTGGGAGAAGCTAATTGAGCTGCATGAAGGGACCTCTAATACTAAGGTAAGTAAAAGCGATCTAATTTTGAATAAATTATATAACATAAAAATGCAGGATGGTGAATCGATGAGTCAACTACACGTACGCATCCAAGACCTTCTCAACGGCCTCCACGCAATCAGACAGAGGTTGGAA
This sequence comes from Zingiber officinale, assembly GCF_018446385.1. NCBI lineage: Eukaryota > Viridiplantae > Streptophyta > Magnoliopsida > Zingiberales > Zingiberaceae > Zingiber > Zingiber officinale. Next base: position 72,138,149 of record NC_055987.1, on the reverse strand, counting down.
AATCGCGACATCATTAGGTATGCATTAAGTGCATTTCCTAGGAACACCTTGTGGGCATCAATGGTAGATGCTTACAAGATCTCTAAGGACCTTTCTTCAATTATATTAGATGAATTATTCTCAGAGTTTGAATTACATGAACAGACTAATACACCTCTGGTCGAGAAAGGTATTGTTTTAGTTACAGGTGCAAGCAGAACACGGGAACCAAAGCTAAAGCGCCATACTGAACCCGAATCTAAAGATGAATCGGACTCAAAAGACGACGATGATATTACTCAAACTTATGAACCTAGTCTAGAGACTATACAAGAAGAAGAAAGGATTTATCAAAAAGGAGATCAAAAAGGTGATCCAATAAAAAACAATGCAACCAAGCCCAAAAATCAAGTCAGAAGTAACTTGCTATGGCTGCAACAAGAATGGACACATCAAAGCAAACTATCCAAACAAGAAGAAAACAAAGAAGCAACGTAAGAAGAATGCGCTTCAAGCAATGTGGGACGAATTTTCATCAGAAGACTCCGATGAGAACCTCGAGCGGACAAATTTCCTCGCACTTCCAGTCTGAGAACAACTCCACGAGTCTGAAATCAAAATCGAATCTGAAGCTGAGTCTGAAACAAGCCACGGATCTGTATCCATTTTCGAAGGGCCAAACACTGCTGTAAGATCTTCTCATGTAGATAAATCGTATACTTTAATTAACTATTTAATGCACAAATTAGCTAAGTCAAATATCCAAGTCAAATCACTCCAAAAGGAGGTAATAGCCCTTAAGGAAGTGACTAGCCTAGGCTCCTTGACCGAACCCATTAAAACTGAAACTTCCACTCAAGCTCAACAACTTGAGAAAGAAAATTCTAATCTAAAAGATCAAGTCAAAGAACTAAAGGGAGCATTGGAACGATTCACCTTAGGTTCCAAAAATCTTAATCTGATTCTTGGAAAACAAAAGACCATATACAATCGATTTGGACTTGGATACAAGACTAAATACAAGTTCAAATCATACTTATCTATTATCAACAGAACAAATAGAAGAACAGTCCAAGTATGGGTTCCCAAGTCTAACTTGGTTAATCAAGTTGGACTTGATCAATATTGGATCCCCAAGGATCAAATATCTTACCCAAGAAGGCCTAGTGACTCACCACAGCCTGGAAGCCAATCATTGAAATAAAATATTTAATCGACTAACTATTAAATTTTAGTCTAACTCAAATATAAATCAATCCTTAGATGATAATCTAAATTGAAAATAAAATTAACCATCTCACAAAAACCTATAAGGTTCCCTGATTGACAATTTAGAAAAGGGTGAGATGGACTAAGGTAAATAAAAATTTTGTTCAATATAAAACAAATAAACAATTAACTTAATCTAAAACAATTAAAACAATTAACTTAATCTAAAACAATTAATCAAACAATAAAAAATTAACTTAATAAATCAAATTAATTAAAACAATTAACTTAATAAATTAATTAAAATAATTAACTTAATAAATTAATTAAACAATTAACTTAACAAATTAAACAATTAACTTAATAAATCTAAATATTTAAACAATTAATTTATTTTAAACAATCAAAACAATGAACTTAATAAATCTAAACAATTAACTTAATAATTAAATTAAATTAATTAATCCAAACCCAAGGAATTAAGTGAGTAAAAAAATTAAAATCAATCAACCATCTCACAGTCACCCATAGGAGCAACATGATTGATAACCTAGATTGGGTGAGACTGAAAATAAGGGGTGGAACTCAATCAATCTATCTTACAATACTTTTAAAATTGGATCCAAATCAAATACTTTATGTGTAGGAACATAACGATTTGGACCAATGGATGTTGGATAGTGGATGTTCCAGACACATGACTGGAGATCGATTGAAGTTCACCAAGCTAAAATACAAAAACCTAGGGTTAGTTGCATTTGACAATGATAGAAAGCTTAAGGTAATTGGAATAGGTAATATCGAACTAAGTTCCGATTTTATTGTTCAAAAGGTGTTATTAGTTGATAAATTTAATTTCAACTTACTTAGCATAAGTCAATTGTGTGACTCTGGATACCTAGTAACCTTTTCTAACTCTGATTGCCTAATTAAATATATTGAAAATCCCAAAATCATACTTAAGGAAATTAGGAAAAATAATGTTTACACACAATTAACCTACCTACCTCCTCACTAAAGTGTCTTTTGACACAACAAGAGGAAACCAAGCTATGACACAGAAGACTGGGTCACACTCACATCAGACTCATTTAAAAAATGAGTCAAAATGGCCTAGTCAGAGGCTTACCCAAATTAAAAAATTTAAAAAATTCAGTTTGTAATGCTTGCCAACAAGGTAAACAAACTATGTCAACCATAAGCCAACAAACCTAAATCGAACCAACTCAATACTTGAGTTCCTATATTTAGACCTATTTGATTCACACGGAGCCAAGTCACTAAGCATAAACCAATACTGCTTAGTTATAATTGTTGATTATTCAAGATTTACTTGGGTAAAATTCTTAAAGACCCTTATGAAATTTACTATAACAAGACACCCAATCTAAATTATCTAAAAGTGTTTGGATGTAAAGTACACATATTAAACACTAAGGATTACTTAGGTAAATTTACATCAAAATCTACAACTAGAATATTTTTAGGGTACTTCACAACTAGTAGGGGTTATAGAGTCTATAACAAAGATAATCAAAAAATTGAAGAAACAACCAATATAATTTTTGATGAAGAAAATAACTTACCTAATTTAATCAATGAAAGTAACCATCAAAACATAAGAAAAATAGATGATGAAGAAGATACTCAACTTAGAACTAAACAAAGTGAATCACAAGAACTGATTCTCCAACCCAAGACCAACAAGAATAAGTTCTAATCATCCATTTGACCAAATTTTGGGTGACCCAACCTAATACGAATCCCACCAACAAATGGGATGGAACCCGAGACAAAGGTGGATAGAGCCCCAAGAACTAGATGACAAGAGCCCATAACAAAGAACTAGTACGAACCAAGCCTATGAAGGAAAGAAATGCCACACCCGGGGTGATAAGTTTCCCACCAGAGTAAACTCGATAAGTTCAGAAATTCCTTTCAAGAACTAAGAGAGCACACAATCTCACCAAAAAGTAAGCTGCTGCATACTAAGATGTCTCTCCCTTATATAATGCAACTGAACAAGGAAAAGTACAAGATAAGTGCATGCACAATTAGAGTCCCAATGTGGCATGCCTCATGCAAACTATCTAGGAATCCAAAAAAAAATAAATTCACAATTAGAGTCCCAAGTCGTATGTTTCATTAAACAATCTAAAATACTTAAGTCTTCATGCATGAACGAGTTCTCATGCTTATTAGCTTTCTTCCGTTAAGCGTGGATGAGTCATGGATGGTTATGCTCGATTACGTTGATTAGGCCACGACTAGCAGTTGGGATTATCTTGATCTCTCCTTGCTTATAGTCTGCCCAATGTTCTTTAATTAGCACATTTAGTGCTTCATTGAAATGTTTTGTCCGTAGTCTTGTAATTGGGCATTCTGGAAGTGATAATTGATCTCTCCTAGCTTTAGCCCTTGGCCATACATCATTCTCTCCTTCTCAAAAAGGATTTGTCCTCAAATCATCACCTGCATCAAACAGGGATAAGTCAGCAACATTAAAAGTGAATGTACGCCATACTCACCTAGTAGTTCAAGTTTGTAGGCATTATTATTGATGAGCTCTAATACTTGAAATGGACCATCCCCTCGAGGTAGAAGTTTAGATCGACGTTTGTCCGAAAATTGCTCCTTTCGGAGGTGCAACCAAACCCATTCTCCTAGTTCAAACATAATTTTCTTGTGCCCCTTGTTAGCTTATTGAATGTATTGTTGGGTTCTTTTCTCAATATTTAGTCGTGCTTGTTCATGAATCTTCTTTACGAATTCAGCCTTCTGTTTACCATCTAAGTTTATATGCTCACTTATAGCTAAAGGAATCAAATTTAATGGTGACAAGGGATTGAAACCATAATCAATTTCAAATGGAGAAAATTGAGTTGCAGAATGTATGCTCCTATTGTAAGCAAATTCAACATGAGGTAGACAATCTTCCCATATTCTCAAATTCTTATTAATGACCGCACGAACTAAAAAGGACAAAATTCAATTGACAACTTCAGTTTGCCCATCAGTTTGGGGGTGACACGTAGTAGAGAACAACAATTTAGTTCCTAATTTCCCCCACAAAGTCTTCCAAAAATAACTCAAAAACTTTGTATCCCTATCATAGACAATGGTCCTAGGCATGCCATGCAACCTAAAAACCTCTTTAAAGAATAATTTAGCTATATGCGATGCATCATCGGTTTTATGACATGGAATGAAATGCGTCATTTTGGAGAATCTATCTACCATAACAAAAAATGAATCTCTCCCCCTCTTGGTCTGGGGTAATCCCAAAACAAAGTTCATTGAAATATCAGTCCAAGGTTCACTAGGTATATGCAAAGTAGTATACAAGCCATGGGGTTTCAATTTAGATTTAGCTTGTTTGCAAGTGATGCACTTCTCACAGATTCTTTCCACATCACGTTTCATATAAGGTCAAAAGAAATGATCTTGTAAAACCCCTAAAGTCTTAGTAATGCCAAAATGACCCATTAAACCACCACCATGGGCTTCTCTAGTTATCAATTCACGTAACGAACACATAGGTTGTAACGACCACCCTTCTTACTACTACTACACTCTAAAGATGACCGTTACTTGACTACTAACTCTACTTAACCGGTATGATTAAAAATCACATGGGAACCCTACCAAAAAATTTCGGCAGAGCCTCCCCTGTACCGGTGACGATATCCGTAAATACATACAGAGTATACTCAGCCACAGGCGGCTGGAACAGATATTTTCACAACCACGCAGTATAATGGCACAATAAAAATATGAAACTACTCTAGCAATGGCAAACAACCATATCACTCCAACAATAGGAGGTATCAAACTACAAATGCGGAAATAAACTTCATTTCAATATAACATTAAAAGAGAACTAAAAGAAAAGTCTTGACAATTTTGCCAGCTAATTCTGGATCTCTCCATAGTCCAGTCATCACACACCGTCACAGCATCTCCTTGTCGCCTTCCTTTCATACTTTAGTTTCTCCTTTATCTGCAGTAGGAGGAAATGCAGTCTATAAGCATAAAGCTTAGTGAGCGCTATCTACTCACAAAAACTCGATATGCATGTATATAAATAAAAACATGCTAAAACTGAATACTAACATGTAAAGCTACTCATGCTCATAAATAGCAAAGAAAACAACTAACTGAAAAGCTAACATGTATAGCTAATCATGCTCATAAATAGCAAAGGAATCATACTAACTGAAATACTAAACATGTATGACTAATCATGCTCATAAATAGCGAAGAAATCATACTAACTGAAATACTAAACATGTATAACTAATCATGCTCATAAATAGCGAAGAAACTAACTGAAAAGCTAACATGTAAAAACTAATCATAGAACTATCATGTGTATCAATAAGAAACTGAATTGATACCTAATCTAAACTAATTAATGCTAAACTGAGTTTAACTTGTATTCACATAACTAATTTGTGAAGTTTTGAAAACTATTTACATAATAGATTAAAATAATAATCATGCTGCTGATGGGCTCGGCAACTGTACTTGCTGTGCGCGCATCCCTAACTAAACCCGGGATTGCAAGTTCCGAGTCTAGTAGGGTTTACTAGGTTATCTAAACCTAGGGACGACTGTGGGAGCCCAACCCAATGGATATCTAATCCAGTACAGTACCACTGCTGAAAATAAAATACTGATTTCATAGCTAATTTTCTTACCTTGCTTTAACTAGGTTATCTGAACCTAGAACTAGGTTATCTGAACCTAGAGGCGACTGTGGGAGCCCACCCATTGGACCGTAGTCCCATATAAGCTGAAGCAAGACTAAATAAGTTATTTTAAATGCTTCTACTGCATTTACTGAGCTATTAAAATGTCTACTGTAGCATTATATTGAGCTAAGCATTTTATCAAGCACTTGGGGTGCACTAGAACACACTCTACATACTGAAAATCTGTATACAAAGCTTAACATAAATCTGCATATTAAGTTTATCAAAAATCTGCATTCAGTACTTATGAAAATCTGCTTATTAAAAATCTGCATACTTTACTTATAAAAATCTGCATGCTATAAAAATGGAACTGCTCATGTTATTCCAATAGCAAATAGGGAACTAGAACAACTTAAGCATGTTGTGAAAGTAAAACAAATTCAACTACTAGGCATGCAATAGAATCTAGAAAATCTGCTCATGTTATTCTAATAACAAAGGAATCTTAGAAAATAAAGGAATCATTTCTGCATGGAATTAACAGAATATCATGCTTACTAAATCAACACAAAAGGATCTAAACCACTATGAATTGGTGGCTGTTCTTGCCCATGAATATGCACAAAAGATCTATCCAAACATACTAGCGTTCCAAATTGTGCATGCTCATAAATAAAACTGCTCATACTCATTGGATAGTATGGAAGAAAAATAAATTCTGCAGCAAATAAAATCTGCACTTAATGGAACCTAACATTACGAATTGTTTCCAGCAAAAGAACACAACTTCAAGCTTCTTTAACGTGCTATAAAATAGGCAACAGAATGCTACTTCAAACTTTCTAACATGCTATAAATAAAGCAAAAGAATACAACTTTAAGCTTCTTAAACATGCTGTCCAAAAACTAAATCTCTAATCAACTTTGATTCTGTACAACGATTCTGTACAACATGACCTGAAAGCAAGGAAGGAAACTATAATAGAATATAGAGCTCAGACTGTATACTAATGCTTGCAAGAACTAATCTAGGAACTAGCATAGATGGTTGGAAACTAAAATGAAACCCAATGAAAATCCATCTGATGCAAATTCGACATACTGTCAAGCTACACGATCCAGTTGCAATCCCAATGGTAGGAAACAAAGGCATCATTAATCAAGGTTAAATCCACTACACCCTTTTTCCTTCCTAAAGGCCACGGTAGGTTCAACAAGAACAAGGAGAAACAAAAACTTGATCTCCTGCAAGCTTAGATTCGGCACAAACCCAAATCCAAATTACTCAACAATAAGATGAGACCATAATCAACCTAACAAATTCAGAATTTAATGGTCATGGCAGCAAACACAAGGAAACTTCAAACAAATCCGAAAGCAAAGAAAACAAATCGAAGCTCGGAACTACTCCTACTGCAGGTGAGAAGCAACTCACCGAGCGTTCTTGGACTTACAACCGACGGAGACGACCTCTAGGGCTTCGGAGATGTGGTTGTTTCGGCTCTTCCTTGTGCCCGCGCGCTCTCCTTGCCGATAAGAGCTTGGATCTGCAAGAGCTCGTGGAAATCCTCTTCGATCGGCCGCCGGAGACGAAGCTAAGGCTTCGTTGTCTTCATTTTCGCCCAAACAGCAGGGACGCCGCGCCGTCGCGTGAGAAGAGAAGATGAATCGGGAGTTTTTCGGTCACGGGAGAAACTTAAGTCCTCTTCTTATAACTAGGGTTTTTTTTTATCAACTATAGCTTAAATACTATTTGTTCCCTACTTGATTAACAAAACTCTTGCAGCACAGTCGGTTAGCTGTGTAACGCCCGCCCTCCCTGCTACCCTAAGGGACGGGGTTACGATACTCTACGTATAAATTTTTCTTTTTAAAACAACGGAAGACTTAAAATAATTTCTCATAGTTTTAATAAAACTTTTCTTTTAAATTTCTTTTGAACTATACTATCACATGGCATCAAAAATCATAACATCAAATCCAGTGGAACCATAATGTCAAGCCACACATGTTTAGGTATCACAAGTCATAAAATACCAATGCATAGTTCTTTAAAGAAACTTTAAGCAGGTTTTATTTATTTGGTTGCCTATCCACCGCCACACACATCTTCGTTGCCCCTCCTGCTGCTCCTCTAACTCATCCAGCTTTTTCCTTTATCTGTGGTACAAGGAAAGTAAGCTATGAGCACTCATGGCTCAGTAAGTTCCTTTCCTACTCACTAAAACCAACAATCAGCACATAATCAAGAATGCATCAACAAGTCATAATCTAAACTAATCATGGCATAACATAGCATTCTATTCAAGCATATCATGCATCATAATATAATCTCAACTAGTCATAGCATATCAAGCATCACCATGGCCGAAACATATACATAGTGCATTGCATAAAACATAGCTAGACATGGCATAACAACAAGTATCATGGTATATCAAAGCATGGCCGAAACATGTATATCAAAGCATCATACTATGGCCGAAACATGTACATCAAGGCATCATCATATCCTTGGCCGAAATCTATATATCAAGCATCAACAACTCAATGGCCGAAACATGTCTATAAGGTATAGCATGAACATAACGTAATCATACCTTATCATGGCATATCATAATCAAGAGCATAACATGAAACATAGCATAATCGTAAGGTGTATGCAATATGATTTTGGAAAACATGTATCCGCAAAACATGTGTATGTCTCATGATCCTTTAAACCATTTTCTTTTACATATATACTTGAAAATAATATCAACATATTTAGGGCCCCGGCTTGTACCATACATACATAACATAGATGCGCGCGTCCTAAGTATATCCAAGGTAGCAAGTCTTGAATCATACTAGGAACTAGGTCAAGATCACAAAGCATGGCCTAGGGGCGTATTTAAAGAGTCCATCCCTTATTAGCCCAGATCACAAAGCAAGGCTTAGCCTAGATCACACAGCAAGGCTTAGGGTGTACTAAGGAGCCCATCCCTTATTAGCCCAGATCACAAAGCAAGGCTTGGCCTAGATCACAAAGCAAGGCCTAGGGACTGATTAGGAGTCCACCCTTGGTACAAGCCACTCACATATAAAGTAAAATACATGTCATACATATCATGTATCATAAAAGCATGCATCACTTAGGCACACATCATATCATAAAAGTATGCATCACTTAGGCATACATCATGTCATAAAAGTATGCATCACTTAGGCATACATCATATCATAAAGGTATGCATCACTTAGGCATACATCATGTCATAAAGGTATGCATCACTTAGGCATACATCATATCATAAAGGTATGCATCACTTAGGCATACATCATGTCATATCAATATGCATCACTTAGGCATAGATCATAAAAACATGCATATCTTAAGCATAAAGCATATCATCAAGCATGCATGATTTAACCACATATCATATCATGAAAGCATGCATATTTTATTTTAAGCACTAAACATAGCATCAAGCATGCATAATTTAACCACATATCATAACATAAACATGCATAATGTAAGCACAAAGCATATCATATCATAAAAGCATGCATATCATATCATAAGTCATAAATCACAAGCATACATATTAAGCATAAGGGTGTATCTTGTGATTATCCTATCATAGGAAACATGGTATCATATTTATCTTGGTTTTAAGCTTCCTAAACCCTTGTGGCCGAAACCCTTTAAAGCTCAATTTAGGTTAAACACAACATCCAAGCATGTGGCACCTAAATTATCATCATAGCATTTTCATAGGAAGCATTATAAACATGATTAACTTAGTTTCTAAGTTCCTCAAGTCCCTAATTTCATATGGCCGAAACCTTAAGGTGTGGAACAAGGTTCCATATGACATAAAAGCATGGACAACTTTAAATCATATTTATAACATTTTTACCAAGGAACAAGGTAAACACATTTGACACGTTTGAATTAGTTCCTAAGTTCTTTAAGCCCTTAACATATATCATGGCCGAAATTTAACAAGTTCTCATTAGGGCTACAAACAAGCATACAAGCATGTGAACTTGGACTAACATTATGTATAAATTCATACAAGGCATCATCCAATAGTTATGGCCGAAACAAACCCTAGCATCATTTTAGGTCATAAAACAACATATAGCATTTGAACCTTGGCTTTCTACTTATCATATTTCATGTAGAGTGACATGAGCATATTTAATTTAGGTCCTAGGGTTTCTAGGACATCTAAACCTTCATGGCCGAGACTTACAATGGTCCATTTAGGTCATGGAAAAATCATACAAGCATGTGACACAATCAATAGGTTATCATATTTTCATAAGAAGTATTTTAACACCTTTGGTTTAAATTCTAGGGCCTCTAGGTCATTTAAATCCTTTTTGGCAGAAACTCATCAGTGTTTAAACTTGCTTCAAGTAACATAAAAACATATGAAGTCATACAAGTTTCATAGCATGTGTAAAGACAAACATAATGAGCATACATATGAATTGTGTCTTAGGCTTTCTAGGTTTCTTTTTCTCTTTTTCTTTTATTTTTTTCTCATGGCCGAAACCTACCATTCTTTAGCTAGGTTTTTAAGTGGCCTAAAGCATGAAAAACCTAAGTAAATTTCATGGTAAAATTTACTAAGAAACATATATATATATTTGGTTCATGAACAAACTTGGACTCTTGTGATCATACATGTCATATGTCATATAACCAATTTTTCTACACCCTAATCAAGCATGAGGGCATTAGACAAATTTCATATCTAAACATCACAGAGGTATTGAGCATATTAAAGTTTTGTTTAAGCTTTTCTAAGCTATTCATCTCATCATGGCCGAAAACCCTAAGAAAGAGTTCATGAAGTTCTAGCAATATTCAAACATACAACTCTTTTAAGATATTTGTATTCTATCACATGAGCATGTTTATTTAAATTTAAGGGTCTTCCTAACCCTAAACCCTTTCTTGGACGAAACATATGAGTGGGTTTTCTTTTAGTTCAAATATCTTCTAAGCAAGAAAACTAATACATGATCCTTAATATTTCATAGGAAAAACCTTGTACTAGTTGGGTAAAACAATAAATTTCCCTAGCCTCTTAAAAATATTTTTGGCCGAAATTCTAGGGTTAAGTACTTCTCTGATCAAGCATCATATATGTATAAAAACATGAAGAAGAACCCTTTTCCATGGCATAGAAAATCTATCATGTAGTGAAGACTAGTTAAACATCACTAGATTTTTGAAAGCTCTTCTTAGCCGAATTTTCTCAAACTTGTTTCTAGGTTTTAAAATCTTCATAAAATCCGAAAAACACATAAAAGCCTTGTACCATAGGTGAGGGGAAGCTTACATCCTTTTTCGCTTGTGGATCTAAGGTATGGTGAAGAAGAAGTAGCCTCTTCTTCTAGTTCCTTTCCCTTGATTCCCTTGCTAAGTCCTCCTTGTATCTTAGGTTTTCTTAGGAGAAAACCTTGGCTTGGGACCGAAAATGGAGGAGAGGGGAACTGAGGTTTCGGTGAGGGAGAGGAGAGAATGAGAAAATGAGAGAAAATAGAATTTTCCCTTTACATATTCTCTTTTATGTTAAGGGGGAAGAGGTAGCAAACTTAGTTTTTGCATTCCTTCTCCCTTAGCCTTTTTTTTTCTATTTTATTTTTATTTTTATTTATTTATTTATCCCCATCATTCATGGTGAAATAAGGGGGAATGAATCCCCTTAATGGTCTCTTTTATTTTCGGCAAGAGAAGAGAGAAAGAGGGAGAGGAAGGGAGGAAGGCAAATTGCCTTTCTCTTGTTCTTTACTTGTTTTCTTTTGGCTATCTTTTATTCTCACCTTTATCATGAGTTTCCCTCCTTTGCTATCAATATCTTCTCTCTATCCCAACTGGTTATTACCCATTAACTCTATGAAATATAATATAAGAGGTTCAAGGTTCAATCCTTGACCACTCCCTATTTTTATTTCTTTTCATTTCTTTTTGGTTCAATATTCCACTAATATTTTTCTAAGGCAAATTTACCATTCTCATGTTTATCTTTAATGAGGCCATGTCCTCATTCATCCCCCATGAAATGGAGGAGGGGGAAAGGAAGGAAATTTGCCTTTTTCTTGCTCCCTCTCTTAACCATGAAAAAGAGGAAGAAGACTACTTGTTCTTTTCTTGCTCCTTTACTAAATTATTCTCTTACCTTTAACATGAATTTTACTTCTTTTCTATCCATCTATTATTCCTTATCCTAGTGGTTATCATTCATAAATTTAATTCTATTATTAGTGGGAGGTTCAAGGTTCAAACCTCAACCTCACCTTCTTTTTCTTTCATTTTGGTTTCCATTCCCATTTCCCTATTTTATTTTATTCTATTTTCCTTTTATCCTAAGGAAAATACTCTTAGGTATAGCTTAGCATATCGTGGGTGTTACAAGCTGCTCTTGGCCGGGACCCCTGGTCGCCGGTTCAATTCTCGCTGCAACTCCCTTTTTTTCCTCTTTTATCTAAAATGCTCCTAACTATAACTTAAATAAATTCGCTTCCCTTCTTAATGACAAAACAACCGCAGACCAGTTGGTTGGCTAGGTTCGGTTAAGGTTTAGCTTAGGTCGAGGTCGTGGGTTCGAATCTCAGCTTTGATAATTTTTTTGTCAAAACTTCCTTCGTTTAGTAAAAATACCAAACGACCTCCAAAAATTGCATAAAAATACTCTAAAAATTCCTAAAAATCTCTAGAATATTTTAAAAGTATTTCCAAATATTTTTATGGACTTTTAGAACTTGAAATGGGGAAAATTGGGTCGTTACAATTCCCCATACCTTATAAAAAGTTCATCCTCGAACTTAGAACAATTCTGAATACTTCTGTCTCATACTGTCCTCACGCTCCCAAGTGACTTCCTCGTGCTTCTGGTTCTGCTAGACGACCTTCACTAGTGGTACTTCTTTATTTCTTAGTCTCTTGACTGCACTGTCCACTATCTGTGTAGGTCTACTCTCTTAACTAAGATCCTCTTGGATCTGCACTGACTGAGGCTCAATCACTTGGCTAGGGTCGTGAATACACTTCTTTAGTATGGAGACATGAAATACATTGTGTATTGCTGACATATCTTGAGGTAAGTCTAGCTTGTAAGCTACCTTCCCAATTCTCTCTGTGATCGGGGTAGGGTCCTACGTATCGAGGACTTAACTTGCCCTTTTTCTCTTGGGTTCTTCGATGTACTCGAACTGTGCTTCTGCTTCAGGTTGGAATACGACTTTCTGTTTACGGCACTCTATGGAGGCACCGTATCTGATCAGGAAGTTCATTCCAAATATGACATCGTAGTCAGTCATGTCTAGCACTATCAGATCACAAAAGAGTTCTCTGTCTGCTATCATGACTGGCACTGTTCTGAGCCAGTGCGTGGATGCCATAACTTCTCCCGAAGGTAATGTTGTTAGAAACTGACTACTGAGTACCTCTGGGGGTATTGCTAACTTTTTAGCGAATGCCCTGGCTATATAAGAATGGGTTGCCCCAGTATCGAATAAGACAGTTGTACTTTGCTGTAAAATACTAATCTGACCTGTAACAATTGTCGAGGCATTTGCTACGTCCTCTTTGGTGAGTGAGTAGATCCTCGCGTTCGTCGTAGCTAAGGGGGCTTCTAATCTGCCCTGACTAATGTGTGGACCATCTAGAGTGGCCTGCATCTGGTGTAACTGTGCTGACTGGCCTCCATACTGAATCGGCTGTGGGGGAGGAAAGCTGGTCTTGTTCGGGCATTGCTTAGCCATATGCCCTTCCTGTCCACATTCGAAGCATCCTCGTGTGCCCTTGCGACAAACTCCTGGGTGAAATTTCCCACAAGTAGCACACTTGGGATAACTTGGGTGCTTGCTAGCTGGTCCTCCTTTTGGGTCACTCCCTGATTTGCGCTTGCTGTTGGAGTTCTCTTTCCAGTTAGAGCTGTGGCCTTGCTGTTTTTGAGTGTGAGAGTTTCCTTGGCCTTTGGACTCTGAGGAAACTTACTTCTGCTGCTTGATGTTGTTCTGGTAGTGCTCGGTGATCAGAGCACTACTCACTAGTTCTTCTGTGGTTTGTGGCCTATGGATGCCACTGGCCACATTCATCGCTATTTCCGGTCTCAACATTTTGAGCATCAGCCGAACTCGTTCCTTTTCTGTGCTGACTAATTCGGGACATAGACAAGCCAGTCTGTTGAATTTCTTCACGGCTTACTCAACTGATAGGTTGCCCTGACGAAACTCCGTGAACTCGTCGTAGTGGCGGTTTGTGACCCGCATGTGAAAGAACTCCTCGAAGAATTCTTTCTCGAAGTCAGCCCATGTCATCTGGTTCACTGGGCGCTTCGCTCTGACTCTCTCCCACCACATGCGTGCGTCTCCTGTCAGGCAGAAGGAGGCACACTTCACCTTCTCGTGTTCTAGCCAGTCCAGAAGCTCCATCGTGCTCTCCAGTGTTTTGAACCAGGCTTGTGCATCCCATGGTTCACTAGTGCCTGAGAAGCTCTCTGGCTTGACCCGCTGCCACTGGATCAGATAGGTTTCCTTTCTTGGCTCAGCTGCTGGGGCTGCTGGTGCTGGTGCTGTAGGCTGAGCTGGTGGAACCTCCAAGACTACCGGAGTAGTCAAATTCGGTTCCGGGGTGACTGTGGGGGTACTCTGCTGATTAGCCTTTAAGGTAGCTATTTCCTGTTGCTGTTCAGCTAGCTGCTGCTGTAACTGAGCCACTAATGCTGTAAGGTCTGGAGGAGGCACTGAACTGCCTGCCTCTTGCTGGGGCTCAGTAGCTAATGCCCTTCTAGCTGGGCGTCCTCGTGCCATTTCTAAAGGCATAGAGAACATCACATAACTAAGGTAATTGCAGTTATATAACTACTGATATCATGTTAAAAGACTAGCACAGACTAACAGGCAATAGACATATAAACATGAACTGTAACTAGAAAGCAAGAAACAATAAAGAGAGTAGAGGTATCCTTACTTGGAAGACGGCAAGACTGATGCTGATGTGTGTGATGCTGGAGAATGGGAACTGCTCTGATACCAACTGTAACGACCACCCTTCTTACTACTACTACACTCTAAAGATGACCGTTACTTGACTACTAACTCTACTTAACCGGTATGATTAAAAATCACATGGGAACCCTACCGAAAAATTTCGGCAGAACCTCCCCTGTACCGGTGACCATATCCGTAAATACATACAGAGTATACTCAGCCACAGGCGGCTGGAACAGATATTTTCACAACCACGCAGTATAATGGCACAATAAAAATATGAAACTACTCTAGCAATGGCAAACAACCATATCACTCCAACAATAGGAGGTATCAAACTACAAATGCGGAAATAAACTCCATTTCAATATAACATTAAAAGAGAACTAAAAGAAAAGTCTTGACAATTTTGCCAGATAATTCTGGATCTCTCCATAGTCCAGTCATCACACACCGTCACAGCATCTCCTTGTCGCCTTCCTTTCATACTTTAGTTTCTCCTTTATCTGCAGTAGGAGGAAATGCAGTCTATAAGCATAAAGCTTAGTGAGCGCTATCTACTCACAAAAACTCGATATGCATGTATATAAATAAAAACATGCTAAAACTGAGTACTAACATGTAAAGCTACTCATGCTCATAAATAGCAAAGAAAACAACTAACTGAAAAGCTAACATGTATAGCTAATCATGCTCATAAATAGCAAAGGAATCATACTAACTGAAATACTAAACATGTATGACTAATCATGCTCATAAATAGCGAAGAAATCATACTAACTGAAATACTAAACATGTATAACTAATCATGCTCATAAATAGCGAAAAAACTAACTGAAAAGCTAACATGTAAAAACTAATCATAGAACTATCATGTGTATCAATAAGAAATTGAATTGATACCTAAGCTAAACTAATTAATGCTAAACTGAGTTTAACTTGTATTCACATAACTAATTTGTGAAGTTTTGAAAACTATTTACATAATAGATTAAAATAATAATCATGCTGCTGATGGGCCCGGCAACTGTACTTGCTGTGCGCGCATCCCTAACTAAACCCGGGATTGCAAGTTCCGAGTCTAGTAGGGTTTACTAGGTTATCTAAACCTAGGGACGACTGTGGGAGCCCAACCCAATGGATATCTAATCCAGTACAGTGCCACTGCTGAAAATAAAATACTGATTTCATAGCTAATTTTCTTACCTTGCTTTAACTAGGTTATCTGAACCTAGAACTAGGTTATCTGAACCTAGAGGCGACTGTGGGAGCCCACCCATTGGACCGTAGTCCCATATAAGCTGAAGCAAGACTAAATAAGTTATTTTAAATGCTTCTACTGCATTTACTGAGCTATTAAAATGTCTACTGTAGCATTATATTGAGCTAAGCATTTTATCAAGCACTTGGGGTGCACTAGAACACACTCTACGTACTGAAAATCTGTATACAAAGCTTAACATAAATCTGCATATTAAGTTTATCAAAAATCTGCATGCAGTACTTATGAAAATCTGCTTATTAAAAATCTGCATACTTTACTTATAAAAATCTGCATGCTATAAAAATGGAACTGCTCATGTTATTCCAATAGCAAATAGGGAACTAGAACAACTTAAGCATGCTGTGAAAGTAAAACAAATTCAACTACTAGGCATGCAATAGAATCTAGAAAATCTGCTCATGTTATTCTAATAACAAAGGAATCTTAGAAAATAAAGGAATCATTGCTGCATGGAATTAACAGAATATCATGCTTACTAAATCAACACAAAAGGATCTAAACCACTATGAATTGGTGGCTGTTCTTGCCCATGAATATGCAAAAAAGATCTATCCAAACATACTAGCATTCCAAATTGTGCATGCTCATAAATAAAACTGCTCATACTCATTGGATAGTATGGAAGAAAAATAAATTCTGCAGCAAATAAAATCTGCACTTAATGGAACCTAACATTACGAATTGTTTCCAGCAAAAGAACACAACTACAAGCTTCTTTAACGTGCTATAAAATAGGCAACAGAATGCTACTTCAAACTTTCTAACATGCTATAAATAAAGCAAAAGAATACAACTTTAAGCTTCTTAAACATGCTGTCCAAAAACTAAATCTCTAATCAACTTTGATTCTGTACAACGATTCTGTACAACATGACCTGAAAGCAAGGAAGGAAACTATAACAGAATATAGAGCTCAGACTGTATACTAATGCTTGCAAGAACTAATCTAGGAACTAGCATAGATGGTTGGAAACTAAAATGAAACCCAATGAAAATCCATCTGATGCAAATTCGACATACTGTCAAGCTACACGATCCAGTTGCAATCCCAATGGTAGGAAACAAAGGCATCATTAATCAAGGTTAAATCCACTACACCCTTTTTCCTTCCTAAAGGCCACGGCAGGTTCAACAAGAACAAGGAGAAACAAAAACTTGATCTCCTGCAAGCTTAGATTCGGCACAAACCCAAATCCAAATTACTCAACAATAAGATGAGACCATAATCAACCTAACAAATTCGGAATTTAATGGTCATGGCAGCAAACACAAGGAAACTTCAAACAAATCCGAAAGCAAAGAAAACAAATCGAAGCTCGGAACTACTCCTACTGCAGGTGAGAAGCAACTCACCGAGCATTCTTGGACTTACAACCGACGGAGACGACCTCTAGGGCTTCGGAGATGTGGTTGTTTCGGCTCTTCCTTGTGCCCGCGCGCTCTCCTTGCCGATAAGAGCTTGGATCTGCAAGAGCTCATGGAAATCCCCTTCGGTCGGCCGCCAGAGACGAAGCTAAGGCTTCGTTGTCTTCGTTTTCGCCCAAACAGCAGGGACGCCGCGCCGTCGCGTGAGAAGAGAAAATGAATCGGGAGTTTTTAGGTCACGGGAGAAACTTAAGTCCTCTTCTTATAACTAGGTTTTTTTTATCAAGTATAGCTTAAATACTATTTGTTCCCTACTTGATTAACAAAACTCTTGCAGCACAGTCGGTTAGCTGCTCTTGGCCGGGACCCCTGGTCGCCGGTTCAATTCCCGCTGCAACTCCCTTTTTTTCCTCTTTTATCTAAAATGCTCCTAACTATAACTTAAATAAATTCGCTTCCCTTCTTAATGACAAAACAACCGCAGACCAGTTGGTTGGCTGGGTTCGGTTAAGGTTTAGCTTAGGTCGAGGTCGTGGGTTCGAATCTCGGCTTTGACAATTTTTTTGTCAAAACTTCCTTCGTTTAGTAAAAATACCAAACGACCTCCAAAAATTGCATAAAAATACTCTAAAAATTCCTAAAAATCTCTAGAATATTTTAAAAGTATTTCAAAATATTTTTATGGACTTTTAGAACTTGAAATAGGGAAAATTGGGTCGTTACATAGGTACACACAATCTATTTTCATGAAATAAAAATCCATCATGCTTATAGAACTTACGAAATGCAACCTTATCACATGCTTTGAACACATCATAAAAATCAGTATCATTAGTATATAAATCCTTGATATATTCAAATCCAAGCAAGTTCGTATTTAAAGTGGACAGTAAAGCATACCTTCGAGATAGTGCATCAACAACTATGTTCTCCTTTCCTTGCTTGTATTTGATCATATAAGGAAATGTCTCAATGAATTCTACCCATTTAGCAAGGCATCAGTTCAACTTATGTTGGCTCTTCAAATGCTTTAGAGATTGATGATCTGTGTGAATCACGAATTCTTTTGGCCATAGGTAATGTTGACATGTCTCCAATGCTCTCACCAATGCATACATCTCCTTGTCATATGTGGGATAGTTGAGAGTGGCTCCACTTAACTTCTCACTGAAGTAAGCAATGGGTCTCATCTCCTGCATAAGCACAACACCTATACCAACACCAGAAGCATCACATTCGATTTCAAAGGTTTTAGAAAAATCTGGTAGGATCCGTAAAGGAGTATAACTTAGCTTTTCTTTCAAAGTATTGAAGGCCCTCTCTTGCTCCTCTCCCCAATTGAATGACTCATTTTTTTTGATGACTTTAGTAAGAGGAGCTGCAATATAAATCATGAATAAACTGTCGATAGAAGTTGGCCAATTCATGGAAACTCCTCACTTGGCTAATTGTTGTCGGTGTTGGCCACTCTTGGATTACTTTCACCTTTTCCTCATCCATCTCAACGCCTTTAGTACTAACAACAAAACCAAGAAACATGACTTTCTCCGTACAAAAGGAGCATTTAACGAGGTTAGAAAGAAGCTTTTTTTCTTTTAGCACACTTAAAACTAACCTTAAATGTGTAACATGCTCTTCTAAGCTTCTGCTATAAATCAAAATGTCATCAAAATACACAACTATAAATTTTCCTAAGAAAGCACGCAAAACATGGTTCATCAAACGCATAAAGTGCTAGGAGCATTAGTTAAGCCAAAAGGCATTACTAACCATTCATATAAGCCATGCTTGGTTTTAAAACCAGTTTTCCATTCATCACCTTCCTTCACCCTAATATGATGATATCCACTCCTAAGATCAATTTTTGTGAACACACAAGAACCATGCAATTCATCAAGTATATCATCAATCCTAGGAATTGGATGGCAATACTTTACCGTGATGTTGTTGATGTCTTGACAATCCACACACATCCTTCATGTTCCATCCTTCTTGGGAACTAGTAACACAGGCATGGTGCAAGGGCTCATACTTTCTCGAACATACCCCTTTTCTAATAATTCATTAACTTGCCTCTGAAGTTCCTTTGCTTCCTCTAGATTGCTTCTATAGGCAGGTTGATTTGGAATGGATGCACCGAGTATGAAGTCGATTTGGTGCTCAATTCCTCTAATTGGAGGTAAACCATGCGGAACGTCTTTAGGAAAACCACCTCAAATTCCTATAAGAGAGAAACAATAACACTAGGCAAAGAACCGTTAAGGTCGTTAGTGCTCAGGAGTGCCTCCTTATACAAATGGATAAGGGGCAACTGATTTGAAAATAAAGCTCGTTTGATCTCACTTTTTTTTGCATAAAAACTATTTTTCTTTCTCTCTCTTTTTTTTCCTTGCCCTCTCCTTTTGTCTCTTTCCTCTCATTTTTCTTTTCCTCGACTTCTTTTCTCTCAATTTCTTTTTCTCTCTTCTTTTCATTTGCTTTTTGTAATTTCAACTGGTCCTCCATAACTTGTCTTGGAGTCAATGGTACAAGAATAATAGGTTATCCCTTCAGAGTAAAAGTATACCTATTTGTGAGGACATCATGTATTACCTTTCGATCGAATTTCCAAGGTCTCCCCAACAATAGATGGCATGCATGCATGGGAACCATGTCACACAACAACTCATCTTCATATTTTTCGATGAAAATTACTACCAAGACTTGTTTTGTTACCTTGATTTCACCGCAATCATTTTAGCCACTGGAGTCGATAAGGACGCGAATGTTTCTGAGTTGGTAGTGACAATTTCTCCACCAAATCAATACTTGCCACATTGGTGCAACTCCCCCCATCAATAATAACATCGCAAACATTGTTATTGACAAAGCAACGGGTATGAAATAGGTTCTCCCTTTGATTACCTTCTTCTTCCTTAGCTTGTAGATTGAGAACTCGTCGGGGCACCAATAAGTCTCCAACAACAGCATGTTGTTCATCATCACTGTCCTCTTTTTGCGGCACTTCTTCAACTATTTCATCCTCATCTTCCGACTCAAGTTCACCTTGGACGTTTATTATCATCACCCATTTATTTACACATTGACTAACTATATGACCATGCCCTTGACATTTAAAACACTTGATATCACAAGTTTTGGAGGAAATGGGCTTGCGATTACCTTGAGTAGTAGATGGTGTGGGTTTGGGCTTCTTGAAGGGTTCAAACTTTGGCTTATTTTGAGGTTGTTCCTCCCTTCTTGGAGCTGCCTGCTATGTGCCGTGAGTAGTCATTGGTTGTCCCATCCTAGCCAATCCTCTCCTCTCGAGTTGTTCTTCCACTTTTTGTTCTTGGTGGACCATGTCTGATAGCTCAACATAATGCTTCAATTCAACAATATCAGCAATTTTTGGGTTTAAACCATGTAAAAACCTGGCCATTGTGGCTTCCCGATCTTCGTCGACATTTGCTCGGATCGTGGACAACTCCATCTCCTTGAAATATTCATCCACACTTTTGGAGCCTTGAGATAACCTTTGAAGTTGCTAATATAAGCTTCTACAATAATGGTTGGGTACAAACCTCCTTCTGATGAGCACTTTCATCTCCTCCCAAGTGGACGTAGGTTTCTCTCTATTCCTTCTCCAAGTCATCACCACTTGATCCCACCAAACAATAGCGTAATAAGTGAATTCAATGGTAGCTAACTTTATCTTTTTAAACTCTAAGAATTCATGACAGTCAACCACCATATCCATCTTAGCTTCCCATTCCAAGTAAACTTCTGGGTCATTTCTCCCTTGGAAGGTTGGAGTCTTCATCTTAATCCTCTTAAATCATTATTTCTTCTATTTCCGTTTCTATCTCCTCGATATCCAATCCTGCCCCGATTGTAGTTTTGCTCAACAAATTCTCCCACAATAACCTCTTCATCTTCTTCAACATCAATCCCTTGGGCATATCTTCATTGTGGTCTAGTAATACGGTCTTGTTGATGTCTTCTTGGTGTCCCATCCTTCACCTGATCCAACTTCTTATGAATAGATTCTAATTCTGCCCTCATTATTCACTGCATCTCCCCCATCAATGCTTACAGTTGCAGGTTCGGAAGTGACCTAGCCCCCTCATTTGCTCCATCCTCCTGGTTGTTGGACATGGATGCAAAATGAAAGAAAACCTCACAAGCACTCAACTCATGTTTTGGTGGTAAGCTCTCAATTGATGATATCTCTTAGTTCTTAATCAAACTCTAGAACAAATCGAAATATTACATAGCAATTCAAAAGATACCACTGAAACTTATGATGGTAGAATTTTAAGAGAAAATGAAAGAGTAGAAGTTTGAGAGTAAGGAAAACAAGAAAGGGATTGATGAAGATAATTTACTTAGATTGGCACAAGCAGCTTTTTTTCTACACTTTCTTCTTCTTCTTTTTACCTTTTTGTTGCACTCTCTTCTTCTTCTTCTTCTTTTTTTTTTTTTTATTTCCATGATTTTTTTTCTTTTATCTTAACAACAAGTAAAGATAGATTTGCACTTGCCTTTGAACTGAAGCTCTGATACTAGATGATATGAACCCCGCCAACAAATGGGATGGAACCCGAGACAAAGGTGGATAGAACCTCAAGAACTAGATGACAAGAGTGTGAGTCTTGACCCGTAACCAAGAACTAGTATGAACCAAGCCTACGAAGGAAAGAAATGCCACACCTGAGGTGATAAGTTTCGATGGGTTGAACTCCATGAAAGTAAACTCAATAACTTCAGAAAGTCCTTTCAAGAACTAAGAGAGCACACAATCTCACCAAAAACTAAGTTGCTTCATACTAAGATGTCTCTCCCTTATATAATGGGAGTGAACAAGGAAAAGAACAAGATAAGTGCATGCACAATTAGTGTCCAAATGTGCATGCCTCATGCAAGCTATGTAGGAACCCAAAACAAAATAAATGCATGCACAATTAAAGTCCCAAGTCTCATGCTTCCTTAAACAATCTAAAATACTTAAGTTTTCATGCATGAATGAGTTCCCATGCTTATAAGCATTCTTCCGTTAAGTGCATATGAGTCATGGATGGTTATGCCCGATTACGTGGATTAGGCCACCAGTAGCAATTGGGATTATCTTGGTCTTTCCTTGCATATAGTCCACCCAATGTTCTTTGATTAGCCCATTTAGTGCTTCCTTGAAACGCTTTGCCCGCAATCTTGTAATTGGGCCTTCCAGAAGTGATAACTAATCTCTCTTAGCTTCAGCCCTTGGGCATACATCATTCTCCCCTTCTTGAAAAGGATTTGTCCTCAAATCACCACCTACATCAAATGGGGATAAGTCAGCAACATTGAAAGTAGAATGTACGCCATACTCACCTGGTAGTTCAAGTTTGTAGGCATTATCATTGATGCACTCTAATACTTGAAATGGGCCATCCCCTCGAGGTAGAAGTTTAGAATGACATTTAGAACCCTAGGAGTAAGAACTAGATCATCCTATAGAAACCTAAGACAAAGAGCACTTATATCTAAAATTGAACCCAAAACTATAGAAGAAGTCTTACTTGACCCAAATTGGATAATAGCAATGCAAGAGGAGTTAGCTAAATTTGAAAGAAATTAGGTTTGGGAACTTATACCTAATCCCACAAATAAATCTATAATTGATACTAAATTTGTATTTAGAAATAAACTAGATGATAAAGGTGAAATAGTAAGAAATAAGGGTATGTTAGTAGCAAAGGGGTTCATCCAAATAGAAGATTAGATTATGATGAAACCTATGCACCTGTAGCTAGACTTGAATCCATAAGGATGCTACTAGCCTATGCAGCACATAAAGGATTTAAGTTATATCAAATGGATGTAAAATCCACATTCTTAAATGGGTTCATCAAAGAAGAAGTCTATGTAAATCAACCCCTAGGATTTGAAGACCTAGACCACCCAAACCATGTCCTTAGATTAAGAAAAACTTTATATGGACTAAAACAAACACCTAGGGCTTGGTATGAATGACTTTCAACATACTTAATATCTAAGGGATTTAACAAAGGCAAAATAGACCAAACCCTATTTGTTAAAACCTTAGAAAAAGATATCTTTATAGTCCAAATTTACGAAGATGACATAGTATTTGAATCAACAAATACAAAATTTTTAAAAGAATTTATCAAACTCATGGAAAATGAATTTGAAATGAGTTTAGTAGGTGAACTCAATTTCTTTTTAGGCTTACAAATCAAACAAACAAAAGAAGGAATTCATATTTTTCAAACAAAATATGCTAAGGAGTTAATTAGAAAATTCAGAATGAAAAATTCTAAAAATATAAATACCCCAATGGCAACTAATGTTAAAACTGACTCTGACTTAAATGGAAAACCGTTAGACTTAAAATACTATAGAAGTGCAATAGGAAGTCTATTGTACCTAACTGCAAGCTGATATGATATTTTATTTGCATTAGCTATGTGTGCTAGATACCAATCTTGTGCAAAAGAATCACATTTAACAAATATAAAAAGAATACTAAGGTACATAAAGGGGACCCTAAGTGTAGGTCTTTGGTACTCTAGGACTAGCACATTTAATTTAGTTGGGTACTCTGACTCAGACTATGCTAGGTGTAAATTAGATAGAAAAAGTACAAGAGAAAGTTGCCAATTTCTAGGTTAGTGCCTAGTAAGCTGGTCCAGTAGAAAACAACACTGTGTTGCTCTATCCACTATTGAAGCAGAATACATAGCCATGGGAGAATGTGCATCTCAATTGCTATGAATGATGCACACCTTAAAAGATTATCAATTTGAATACAAAAATACAAAAATTCCAATTGATAACATAAGTTCAATAAATATAACTAAAAATCCAATTCACCATTCAAGGACCAAAGACATAGAAGTTAAACACCACTTTGTAAGGGATCACCTAGCTAAGGGTGATATTGTACTCGACTATGTTGAGTCCAAGTCAAACCTAGCTGACATATTTACCAAACCCTTACATGAACTCGAGTTCAGTACACTTAGAAGAGAATTAGGGATGTGCACAATAGAATAGAATTTGTTATTATCTTTTCAAAATTATGCCTTGTTTTAAAATTCTAAGAAAAGTATTTTTCAAAACTCCCAATTTTACTAGAATTTTTAAAAGTTTGGAAATAGTCTAGGATTTTCCCTTAGAAAGCACGTACCCATAGGTTTTAGCCAGAGCATATCACAAGCACATTAGGATTACCTTGTTTGTGTATGAAAAATACTTAGAATGGTGTGAGATGCATAGGGTACTGCATGGACTTCAGAATGCTTATATCTGTGCATCAACATAAGTTTGGGTAATAAATACTAAAATTAAATTAATCAAGTTAGGTTATCCATGTTTAGTCAAACTAACTGGAACACTTACTTAACTTGACTAATCAAGTGAAAGCTACTACCATATGGTAAATAGCTAATAGCTAAAGGTTAGACATTTGATTAAAGGAAAATATGTATTTAGTTTCAAGCTTTTCTTCACCATAAATTCTCATGCTTGGACTTTAGGACTTTAAAGTTCTTATATTTTGCCACTAATCTAGGGGGAGGAAAAGGAAGCTAAGTTTTTTTTTAATCTTTTTTTTTCTAAGTCCATATCAATTTTTTTTTGTGGCTTTCTCAAATTTAACCAAGCATTTTTAAAGTTTTTATCAAAAAATTTTAAAGCTTAAGTTTTTATCAAAGTATTTTTTTTTCTCGAAAGTCCTTTTTAAAGCCAAGCTTATCAAAATATTTTTAAGGTTAAAGTTTTTATCAAAATATTTTTAAAGCTAAAGTGTTTATCAAAAATTTTTTAAAGCTAAAGTGTTTATTAAAAAAATTTTAAAGCTAAAGTATTTATCAAAATTTTTTTAAGGCTAAAGTTTTAATCAAAATATTTTTAAAGCTAAAGTTTTTTATCAAGATATTTTAAAGCTAAGTTTTTATCAAAATATTCTTAAAGCTTAAATGTTTATCAAAATATTTTTAAAGCTTAAGTTTAGCTAAGTTTTTGTTGAAAACACTAAGTAATTTCAAAGCATTTCTGATTTAGCTAAATATTTTTTTTTATTATTTTTCAAGCTAAATTTTAGCTTAGTCCTTTTAAAAGCTAAGATAATTTCATCACTTAAAAATTAACTAAGTTTTTTTAAGTTCTACCCTTCACGAGGAGCTTAAGGTAAATAGAGAAAAAACCTTTTTGTCACATAACCTTTCCTTCTTAAATTATTTTTGATATATGGCAAAGGGGGAGAGAATGGTCAAAAGTTAAGGGGAGTGATAAATTAAGGGGGATAGTGAGAATATGCTATATTTTTATTTAAATGTTTTTTTTATTAAACTGCTATATATTTACTTAAATTTTGAACCTGGTTGTTATAATCAAAAAGTTAGAGATGTCTGTGATTGATCTAATAAGGATTGATTGAGCTTATAGTGATTGCTCTTAGAAAAATCCTAGTGGGTGGTAACCCTAGGTCCTAGGGGGTGATAACCCTAGTTAATGGAAAGTCCTAGCTGCGGTTAGACAGGTGGAAAACCCTAGGGGGTGGTAACCCTAGGGGAAGGTAAACTTAGGTCCTAAGAGGTAGTAACCCTACGCGGAAAGTCCAGTCGGTCTAGAGGACAGGTCTGGCAACAGGTAACTTCTCCTAAGAGGAGTAGGTGAGAACATGTTACTCGGTGAGGAAACATTAGTAGTCGGTTCGACCTAGGGTTTCCAGAGAAAATTCAAAGTTAGAATCAGACAGTCTGAAGGCTATCAAAGTTATTTATTTATATATTATCTACTATGTACAGGGTTAGAATCGAATGAGATCGGTCGATCGAACGTCTGGATCAGTCGACCGAACCTCTAAGTAGCAAGATCATAGTTCCAGCGAGTGGACCAGGTTTGACTAGGGGATCGGTCGACCGAACCTCAAGATCGGTCGACCGAACCTCAAGATCGGTTGACCGAACCGAGGATAAACGGTGATTTGGTCGAGCTGAGTTGATCTGACTAGATGAATTGGAGATCGATCAACCAAACAACGGGATCGGTTAACCAAACGAAGAAACTCTATCCTAGCAGCAGAACTGAGATTGGAAGGCTGAACAATTCAGGTGGGATTGGTTGACTGAACCTGGGGATAGATTAACCGATCTGGTTCGAGTCAAATCTGATCCTAAGATCAATGGATCTGGATCAGGTCTGAAGAAGCTATAAAAAGGAGCCTTGACCAGTATTACAAGAAAACAATTACTACACATACGATCTTCCAAGCTGTTGTTGACAATGTACAAGGTGGGGAAATTCAAATTCTTAATATTGAATGATGATGATTAATGGCCATTAAGTGGTTTTGCTACTTGTTATGATTTGCCTAAGGATGGTGCATGTCTGATTTTACCTGAATTCAAAAATTCACACTTCACACATCCAAAGCCTCTAGTATCATTAATCTCGTCTTTAATTGCATTTATTTAGTTATGAAAAACACTATATTTGGACGGGAGGATAAGGAAGGAATAGTAAGACTTACTGATTTATATTGTCTATGGGTAATGGTTGAAAATATTTTAATAAATTCTGATTATTTCTTCCTTAAGCACTTAGTGAAATTAGGGAAGGTAGAATCTACCACACCCATTATCTTAGGTGGGTTGCTAACTCAAATGACATTAGTGCTAGGGTGTGATCTTGATGGATTAGAGATGGTTGAGGAAACTTGTGGATTAGATTTGAATTCATGTTTAGCAATACAGATGTTAAGACATGAGGAACATGAATATAGCCTTCTTGTTAAAAATAATTTACCTTTACGATTGCCAAATCCTGATTTAACTACCGTTCACATTAAGGAAAATTGGCGTTTAATCCTAGCAAATCAACACTCTAGAGCCCTATCAACTAAAGTTTCGAGGGATGCCCCTCCAGTTAATCATGAAATTCTTAAATTCAATTTCCATGAACTTCATTCTGTTTTAGATAACATGTAACGACCACCCTTCTTGCACTACTACTTTCTAAGGGTGACCGTAACCTAACTACTACTCTACTCACTAGTGTCACTTATGCTATTATTAGCGACACTTAGATTTATCACAGCCCTAGAGGAATTCTTACCGAAAAATTTCGACAGAGTCTCCCCTGTACCGGTGACCAAATCAATAATACAAACACTATATACACAGCCACAGGTGGCTGGAACATATTTTTCCACACCCACGTAGTAATAATAACATAGTAAGTAAACGAAAACTATTCTAGCAATAGTAAACAAATATCTAACTCCAACAATAGGACATATCAAGCTACAAGTACGGAATAAACTTAATTACAATCCCAACTTCATAATAGTATTTAAACTAAAAGAACTCTAAATAGGAAAGTCTTGATAATTCCTTAACAAACTCTTGATCTCCCCATAGTCCAGCCATCACACACCTTCATCACCACCACCTTGTCGCCTTCCTTTCATACTTTAGCTTTTCCTTTATCTGCAGTAGGAGGAAAAAGAAATCTATAAGCGAAACACTTAGTAAGTACTAAACTATCTCACAAAAACTCGAAGTGCATAAAAATACAAACAATACTGAAACTGAAATGCTAAAAGAAAAGCTACATGTACTCATCTAATAGCAAAGTACTCAAATAAACTGCATACTCATGATATATCAGAATAATGCTGAATACTGGAAATAAAAATAAACATGCTCACTAAACTGATAAGAAAAGTAATGAAACTCATGCTGTATGCTTAGAATTAAAGGAACTAAACTTCTGTTGATTCTAAACATAGGTGATACTTGTTTCATTTACTTATAGATTTATACTTAAAATTAATCTTTTAATTTCACTTTTACTTTCTTCTTCTTCTTCTTTTTCTCTTTCTTTCTTTTTCTTTGGGCCCAGGCTTAGTACCATTTTATGCACACTCTCTAAAAGTGACTGGGGTAGCGAGCCTCCAGTCCTATGAGGATAAAGACCTTGGTCTTACCAGGGCCAAGACCTCGGAATTGGTCATCTGGATTTGTTTAACGACAACCTCGGAAGTCGGGTACTAGACTCTTACTTTAAATTACTAGTTATCTTTTCTAACTAGACCTTGGTCTTTTCCTTACTTCAAACTTCTAATAAATTCCTAAAAGGATTTAATAGAATACATAAAATTCCGCACTAAAATTCTGCTCATGATAATCTCAAAGTAAAAAGGACTAGTCATGCTCAACTAATAAATAAAAGTTGTACAGGCTCATTTAATAAAAATGAATGCTACTGGTACTCAACTAATCATAATAAGAGCTGTCCAAATCACCAACTAAATTCCTGCTGTAATGAGCTACAAATTTCATTATGGAAGCTAACGTAATATTTCATTTGATAAGGCTAGCATGACATAGTAGTTGGTGATATAAGGTATTTTCTACTGCAGAGAATTAAATTTCAATTGTGGAAGCTAGCTGAACGTTTTGGTTGACAACAAGGAAATAAAAGAGTAACAAATATTTCTTACTGTACTAGATATCATGCATCAATAATAAGGATTAACCTACACTAGTTTTTAATGGTATTATAGAGGAAACATTTACTTCTTTCAATATCAGAAGCTACTTAACCAATATAAGGAACCACTCATCAAGAATGGAATTTTTTTTTTATCATTCCAATAGAAATAGAAACCAATTAATCAAATGTAGAATCCACCCAATAAATTTACATGGATCACATTTAATTGTACTGTTTAAAGCACCTGAGCAACTAACCCTTTTCACTTCCTCCTTTATACATTAAGGTATATTTTGCTATTTACACTAGGAATCCAGAACGAACAATTCCAATAACAAAGAAAAGATATAATCAGCCCATTAACCAACTCCTAATAGCATAATTCCGTACAATACTATTAAGCTATTCCAAACTAAACCCCTTCTATCTCCTTTATGTGATCCACGGCAGCAAACACAACCAACCAGCTGTACAATATGATCTAAAAACAGAGAAAGCAAGGAAACTCATGAAAACTTCAGGAACAAGAAGGGGAACAAGGAATAAGCCTTGGAGCTATCCTACTGCAGGTGAGTAGTACTTACTCCTTGTTCTTGCACTTACAACCGGGAAGGAGGAAGGAGGCTTCTAGGGTTCGGAGAAAACCCGAGCTCGCGGTGCTTCTTCTATGCCCACGTGCTCCCCTCGACAAGGCTACCTCAAGGAGGTGAAGAGAACCC